>NC_056623.2:27570787-28207454 GCF_002870075.4 Lactuca sativa | reverse complement strand
AACCTCCCTGATATAAATCTCAACAAATTTCACTACAAAAATACTCCCTTGAATAGGAATGAAATGTGCACTCTTGGTCAAGCGATCCACGATGACCCAAATCGAATCCACTCTGCATGCAGTTCGGGGTAACTTCGTGATGAAATCCATGGTAATATCCTCCCATTTCCATACGGGAATCTCCAACGGATGCATCTTGCCGTGAGGTTGCTGATGCTCGGCCCGGACTTTCCTGCAAGTCAAGCACTGCTCTACGAACCAAACACATCCCGCTTCATGTAAGGCCACCAATAATCAGGACGAAGATCCCTATACATCTTTATCGCCCCAGGATGAATGGAAAACCTAGACTTGTGCGCCCCATCCATCAAAACCGGACGCACACCACCCCAATAAGGAATCCATACCCCCCGATGAAGATTAAAAAATCCATGAGTATCATAATTAAAGGAAGTCATTGACCTACAACATGCTATCTCTTCCGATGCTCTTCCTTCATAGCCTCGATGTTAGCCTCACGAATCCGCTCCAGAAGTGGAGTAATCACTGGCATCCTCAAACATATGTCTCTGATCGAAGTCGTGAATGCCTTGTGGTTGAGAGCATCGACCACCACATTGGCCTTCCATGTGTGATAAAGGATCTCATAATTATAATCCTTCACCACATCCAACCACCGACGTTGTCTCAAATTCATATTCAGCTGATTCATCAGATACCTCAAGCTCTTATGATCCATGTAAATGGTACAACGGACCCTAAAGAGGTAATTCCGTCAAATCTTAAGGGCAAAAACCACGGCCCATAACTCCAAGTCATGTGTTAGACAATTCACCTCATGAGGCTTCAGCTGCCTCAAAGCGTAAGCAATCATGCGGCCCCTTTGCATTAAAATCGTTCCCAAACCTGTGATCGACAAATTGCAATAAACCATAAAATCCTCAATACCCTCCGGCAGGGTCAGAATCGATGCCTTGCACAACTGCTGTTTAAGGTCTCAAAAGTTGTCTGTTGCTCAGGCCCCCAATGAAAAGTAACTATCTTCTTTGTCAACCGAGTCAAAGGAACAACTATCTTGGAGAAATCTTGTGTGAATCTTCAATAGTAACCTACTAAACCAAGGAAACTCCGAATCTAAGATGGAGACCTCAGAACCTCCCACAGCATCACGACCTCGACCTTGGCCAGATCGCCCAAAATACCATTCTGGTTGACATGGTGCCCCAAAAACTGCACCTCGCGCAACCAAAACTCACACTTGTAGAACATTGCGAAAAGTCTCTCCTTCCTCAACGTCTCCAGCACTTCCCTCAAGTGCTCCTCATGCTGCTCCTGAGTCTTGGAATATACCAAGATATCATCGATAAACACAATCATAGACCGATCCAACATCGTTCTGCACATTTGATTCATGAGATCCATGAACACGACTGTAGCATTAGTGAGCCCAGAAGGCATCACCACGAACTCGTAATGACCATAACGAGTTTGGAAGGATGTCTTCTGCACATCCTCATCTCCAATCCTCATATGATTATAATGTTGGGTTTTGAGCATTCTAACACTCATATGGTGTACATGCAACCCTATAAACCTTGGATCTATGTTTTCTCTATTATACATGCAAATAAGAACTTTTCAAGGCTTTAATCCTAACTAGCATACTATGAGGTAACTATACTACAAAGACTAGTTAGATGACATACCTTTTGGTGTAGCTTGATGTCTTCAAGCTTTAAGAGCTTAGCCCCAATAGTGTGGAAGCCTCAAATGGAATCACAATTCACCAAAACATCTTGGAAGACTTTAGAGAATATGGATACTTGGTTCTCTCTAGTGAAATTGGCTAGCCCTCTTAGTGTACCCACACTAGTACCCATTTCACCAACCAAGGACATCTTTATATAGTGTGGAGGATTAGGGTTAAACCTTAATACCCATGACCTTTCATTTCCTTGGATCCATGGGTTAAAGCTCCATGGGCTATCCATGAAGACTTAGCCCAACCTAAATGAACTTGGCCCACTACACATATATATCTAAGAGTCCATATTTAATTAGTTCATTTTGATCACTTAATTAATTATAAATTAATTCTTGATCAATACTAATTAAATAATATGATTATATTAATATATTAGAACTTATAATATATTAATATAAATCATAAATATACTATTCTCAAAATACTATCCATATAAATTGTGCCGGTGAAGTGCAACCCAAATGGACCATGCCGGGTCGGGTCAAGTACATACCAAATATAGTTATGGACTTAGACATTAATCCAACAGTCTCCCACTTGGATAAGTCTAAAACTATTATTGGGTATGACTTCAAAACCTAACTGGCAATCATAGCTCTTAAAGCTGCTGTCGAACTCTGATCTTGTCAACGAACTTGTCCATTAGATAAGGGATCATATATTCCTCCATTCTAGATATCATATGGACTGAGACATGGATTATAATCATTCTTTCTGTCCATTTGATGTTTCCCGATTTCCGATTCATGACGACTGACTGATTGAACAAATCAAATCAGTCCTGGCTTGGCCAAGCACTCACATGTGTCATCATTAAATCATCGAGGGGCCCACAGATATCGCTTTTATCCTGAAGGTAAAAGGAATGGATAAACTTCGACTCATATGGCTTGTTCTACTACTTGTTGAATCATACACAAAGGCACGTTTTATAACACTGAGTTACCGAATGCGTTTTCGTGCAATCAATGTACAACCAACTTATAGTAACAACTCATATCTCTAGGTTTGAAGAATATAAGATATTATTGTCTCATGATCACTCGTGATAAAATCCATGAAGTGATTCCAATGAGCGCGGGTTGAATCCAATACTCAGAACTTATGAGCACTCATGAGTGTTGTAGCCCTTTTTCCAACACCTTAGACCTCTACAAGCTAACCTATGACAGTCTTGATTCATATCTACTTCCAACATATGACCGACTGTGGATGGTTTGAATAACTTAGTCATTCCGGAAGAATAACCTAGTTTATTCTGGAAGTCACAACATGCAAAGTGAAACACAAGAATAAATGAATCAAATATGGTATCAAACCCTATGAATATAAATAAACACTTTTATTTATCACCATACTGATTACTCATTATTCATTGTTTCGGTTTTATCAACTTTATACTTGAATTAAAAACACTAGTTGTCCCATGCTCCAATCATGTACACTATTTTTTTCTTAAACAATAGCTTTGCCATACACCAAGTATGCACTCTATGTTTGTCTATGATCCTTACTTTGTGATTTAGATCGATTGAACATAATTCCAATGATCATCTTTTCACAATCCCAAATCCTTACTGCAAATGCAAGAATTCCAAATTCATGCCATTTACTGAAATCTGTTAGATTCTAAACTTATATGCATTGATCCTCTTGTAATAATTATGCACAAATTCACTTGGCAACAATCACTATAGAGTATTCCAAAGGAGATCAACTCCTTGGAAACATCCTTCTTACATTAAGTTTCTTAATCTTACACAGATTGATTGAACAACTTTCTATCTTTGAACCATTTCCATATTCCATTTTGACTATCACTTTTGAACAGGATTTGCATCCTTACAGATTATGTCAATATGGTCCTTCCAAAGTCAACACTATACTTACAACTGTCATTGAGCAACCAATCCTTGGTAAACCTAAGATTGTCCTCAATAATTGCTTAATCATTTTAGTCATATCCAATTCTAGACCTTTTCCCTTCTTAATGCCCCAGGCATTTGGAAAATTTTAGAAAGGATGAATATAGCACATGTAATCGATCCTATATCCGAAGCATATGAGACACGATTCATGATGTCTCACATAAAGATTAAACCAATCTTTTTCTATAATATTTCCATTTCTATTTGCCAAGTTCTCATAATTCAGATTATGAAAAGGGATGCCGTAATCATAATCGAATTTTAGAACGCAAATAATGAACCCATACATAGAATTTCCTTATGTTGAGCCATTCAAACATGAAATTCATATATGTATTCTTGACTAAATACGATTAAGACCTCAATCTAAGCTTTTAGATTTGAGATGAAGTATAAATTCCTCTCCCTTAATTATAGCAAAACAACTTTTCCCAATTGAGACCTTTTGTTTTCTATAATTAACATTGCTAACTTGCAACCTTTATCATGCTCCCACTAACATGATAATTAATAGCATAAGACTTATGTTCCCACTAACTTCGACATGTACCCAAAAATCAACTAGACTTCTAGAAATCAATACTTTATTGACTTTCTTACCAAAGTTCAGATTTCTGATACTAGATTGCCTTGATAAGACTTTATCAATATCATACACCTCTCTTAGATAACTCACATGTGTGTCTAAACAATTTCAGAACTATGAAAAGGGATGTCGTAATCATAGTCTAAATTGTTTAGACCTTTTTCCATTTCTCATAAGTCAATGTTAGTGTACCGGTTAACCACGCACGCTCCACTAACGACTTTGAGAACTGCAAATATCACAATTGCTATCTACTTAAAATCTACTTAGTGAAAGAGTTTCCTTACCCTCATTTTCATGAATCGAAGTGAAACCTTATGACACTTAGATTTTATGGTGTAAGCGTTCCTATCCATGTGAATTTGTCAAAACCATAACCACATGACTAGGTTAGTGACAAATCCTAACTCATATGGATTGAACTTGTGCAATCTTAACTTCTTGCCACCTGGCAGCTCAAGGGCCTGCCATTGCTTCCAAGTTGTTGTGGAACCAATTGAGAACTCTAAGAACTCATATGCAAAGCCAAATTTAATTGGAATGGGCACAAAATATGTCAACACGATAGGTTATAAACCTCAAGTCGTGTGCTAGTGAAGAAATAGAGGTTTTTGTTCTTGATTACTTCTTGAACCCTTTCAGGATCTTTTAGACTCCCACTGTCTCCTTGACCTATAAGACTTTCTTGCCAAATATTCAAGAGATAGTGTGTGGATTCTAATCAAGACAAACACTTAACACAATTAGCCTTAGTTGGTCTTTGTTTTATCCAAAACATCACAACTTACCAATTTCAAATGTACAAGAGTAGAAAACTTTTACTCTTACATTTGACAAGTGTTTTAAACCTTTCTTTAAGATATGTCACTCAACTTACAGTCTTGGAGCATGACTCTAAGACTCGTTTTGAAACGAAGTATGACTCATCTTCTTGATTTGACCACTTCAACAATTCATAACTCCTCTTTTTAGCTATCAGAATGCACTTAGAGGATGAATTTTGATAAGGTCTCAAAATCATTAAGATGATCTTAAAACATGATACTAAAGTACTCTCCTATCTTTTCAGATTTGAGAAACTTTTATCCTTCTGCCTAATTTGATTCTTCTTATTCGTTCTGTCATACATTGAAAATCTTCCAATGTTTCAGAATTATACTTAAGCTTGTAAGTATAATCATATTTACTAAAACTTAGTAAATCATGACAAATAGTCTTATCCATCTTTTGTGGTGGACTTTGACAAGTGCATAAGAAAATGTACTTGATCCCTTAGTCCTTCTCTTGACTCACACATCCATGTGAACAAGCAATTAGTCTTAATTTTCTAATACTTGAAAGTTCTCATTCATCATGCTATACAACTTGCATGATTCCAAGTTCCGGTCCAATTGAAACTTGGGTGATGAGAATCTTTCCTTATTTGGTAAATTTAGACATTACCACAAATGAAAGAATCAATTTCATATTTCCACTCTTGCTATTAATGGAATCATATAAGCAACAAATTTTTCCTCAAATGCCATTGTAAGGATATTTTTAAAATAAATAAAATCATCATTTTTCCTTTTATTTTAAAAACTTTGCGGAAAAACTATTCTTACAATCCATATGAAAACTTGTTGTTATCTATTCCTAAGCAATATCTCATAACTCCTAAGAAGTAGCTCAAGAATCAAATCTTCAAACTATGCGATAGAAATCCATCTACGCGATCAGATTCAGCATATTCTTTCTTTAAGTTTCTTTACTTTTCTTTGATTCTTAAAACATCACCATGTGACCCAGTCACATCATGTATCAAGAATTTCATAATAGAAACTTAGCAGAGTTAGATAGTGGACTTTACCTGAAGTAGAGTCAAACTTATTGACTTTAACACCCTTAAGTAAATTGGCAGATTCGCAACCAATGCCCCTTCCTTTGGCAATATAACCATATGGACCCTTTGGTAATGGTACACGGGACTATCTCAGACTTAGCCTTTCTCTTTACCATTTGGTCAACCAAGTTGACTATGGCCAATCCCTTTCCATTGGGAAGAGAATGCATTTCTGGATTTCCTGTGTCACTATTGTCCTTGTCCATAAAGTTTTTGGAAAGTTGATCTCCTAATCAAATTTGCTTTACTAGTACACTAAATCATTTTTGATTTAGCAGCACCAAGCAAATAGATAAGATCATTAAGGGTCTTGTCATAGTCTATTTCATAGGAGTCCCAAAGGAACTCACTATGTGACTTAGAAAGTGATTGAACCACTAACTTTCTTAAGACTTTGACACCCAACTCTCCCGGCTTGTCAGCACGTGACTTCATCTCCAAGATGTGATCACACCTAGACCTTGCCTTGCCAATAGGGCTTGAGTGACCTTGAACTTGTGGGTTAGGGAGAATAATTGGAGGAGGTGGAGGAAGTGAAGTTCCAAGATATTTGGGAAGATCATAGATGTCTGAACTTGACATCTCTTGGGAGATATTCAAGATAGTTGATTTAAAGTCCCTAATATAACACCCATTATGAAATATTAAGGCTAGGATCCTACACACTATTTTATAACTTAGAAGAGGGATGCCGTAATCCAAGCTATAAAGTATTTGAAGGTAGGTGAATGACGATTCACCAATTTCCACCATGAAAAACGAAATAATTAATTGGGTTTTAATTGGATTTGAAATTCCTAGATCTTTGAGATTCATTGAACTTTCAATGGCATGTTTCAATCTCGAGTGTGCCCTTCAGGTTTTGTGGCTGGGATGCCGAGGATCACAAAACAAGGTGTGAAGTAACCATGCAAATTACTTGGTACCCTTAAGTGTTTACCCCTCAATCGATGTGCCGGTTAACCACACACGCTCCATCGATACTATGATAAGCATTAAGTTACCCTTTGCCTACCTTGTTAAATACGAGTTAGTGTGCCGGTTAACCACACACGCTCCACTAACCGACTTAAACAAAGTGCAAAGTGTAATTTCATGGATTAGCACCTTATTCACATTTTCCTAAGTAACTAAGATTGGGTATTATTAAGAGTTTAGTTACTTAGTATTTATCATTAATACTTTTAATGAAGGGAGAATTATAGTCCTGTCAAACTCGTTCGGCTAACGACCCTCCACCAGTCAAGGAAGCGGTGGGTGAGAGTGGACACCCATTAAATTGCCAATTTATAGGCAGTAACCTTATACCCCCCTTATAGACCGGCTTCGTGAATGAGGCCTACTAACGGTAAGACTGACTTTACTCTTATACATATATATATATATATATATATATATATATATATATATAATATATATATATATATATATATATATATATTATTAACTTATAATATTATAAAGTATAAGGGTTGAATTTTAACTCTTTAAAATTCTAAGGGCTTAACTTGGAATTAAAGTATTCATAAAAGAAAACTTTTCAAATTCCAAAACTTGAGGGCAAGTTTTGAAACTATTCAAAGCTCTTGGATTTTCATAACTTATGAGTTTTAATTAAAGTATTAAAACTTTTAATGAAGAGACTTTTGGACATCCATAACTTGAGGACAAGTTATGGAGCCATAAAAACTATTTATAAGAAAAGACTCTTCATTTTTTTTATAACCTAAGGCATTTTTATGAGTTTTTAAGATTCATAAATGTGAGTTTTCATATAACTTGAGGACAAGTTACAAAAACACATTTTATGAACAACTTTTAGATTAATTTGGATTGAAAACATCTAACACATATTTTTCATTAATCTAAAAAAATAACTCATAAAACAAGGAAACATAAAACTTTTGGTAATCCATAACTTATGAAGTTAAATGTTTGTTTTATGATGAAACTTTTCATGTTCCATAACTTAAGAATAAGTTATGAAATTCTTTAAAACATTAACACCAAATTTTGTAACTCCATAAAAACTTTGAATCAATTTTTTTTAAACCTTTTCATATCCATAACTTATGGAGGTTTCAAAAAACTCTTTAGATAAAACTTTTAAAACTAATAAAATAATCATATCATTTTATCCTTTACTAAATTTGACCTAATTCAACTCATATAGCAAATGATTCAAATTTTACAAATAATTAGTTTTTAACAAAAAAAAGTAATTATCTTAAAATTTGACAAACGTCATGTTTTTTTTTCCTTTTTTTTCAACTTTGAAAATAAAACATTTGCATCAATATAACAGAAAACAACCCATGGCTCTGATACCATTGTTGGGTTTTGAGCATTCTAACACTCCTATGGTGTACATGCAACCCTATAAACCTTGGATCTATGTTTTCTCTATTATACATGCAAATAAGAACTTTCCAAGGCTTTAATCCTAACTAGCATACTATGAGGTAACTATACTACAAAGACTAGTTAGATGACATACCTTTTAGTGTAGCTTGATGTCTTTAAGCTTTAAGAGCATAGCCCCAATAGTGTGGAAGCCTCAAATGGAATCACAAATCACCTGTAACACCTGTGTTTCGGGCTTGCCATTTGTAGCAATGTAATAGTCTAGGTTGACCTTTGTAACCCGTTTTGAAATAATAAAAGTGTATTATTTGAGTATTATGTGTTTTGTGCTTAATTGCTTAATTATGTGGTTTGATTAATTAAGAATAAAAATAAGCGTCGAAATTTAAGTTTAAAATAAACTTAATATCTTTGGTTAATGTTGTAGTGATTGAAACGAGGTTTCCGAATATATATAGAACGCCCGAATCTGACTTCGTATGAGGAAGTTATGATTTATCGAAGTTCCGGCTTAGCGGTATACAGCCCGAAATACTCGATTTGAGATCGAGCGGTTTTTAGCCGAAGCAATCTAAACGAGGATCGAAGGTCTCGTTGTTGGTATCAAAGCGATAAAAAGTTAGGCGAGAACGGACGTCAAACGAAGAAGTTATGAATTTATAACGAAAGTTTCTGTCCCGGCCTATTAAAAATAATTAATAAAAATAAAGTCAAAATTAGCCGACGGAATCTAAACGAAAGTCGTAGAGCGTGGTCTCACCTTTCCGTGGATATAAAGAACGTCGAAAACGGAGTTCGTATGAAGAAGTTATGAATTTCCGAAGTTTATTAATCATTTTGTATTTATTTTTAATTCAAAATTCGGAAGCATTATCCGAACGAGTCATTGATCTGATCCGAGGTACGCGCCGCGTACTCGAGTACGCCCCGCGTACTCCGAGGGTGTCGACATCGCAGCAAGTGGCTTCGGATGACGCATGCGCTTACGATCATTGGAGCAGTACGCGCTGCGTACAGGCGTACGCCCCGCGTAATTGAGGCTTCCAGCCTCTATATAAAGGATCCGAGGACAGCCTTCTTTGTTGTTCATTTTCTTCTCTTCTCTCTAGTCTTTTGCATCGTTTTTCGTGCCGAAGCTATCCCGAAGTCCCGGTATCATACTCTATCCCCGAGGCAAGTCCCGAGACCCCGAAGATCCCGAGAAGTGCGGTTCCCGAGTCGAAGCTCTGCCCGCGAGAAGTTCGATTTTTGTGAAGATCTTCCAGATCTGCTGTGGATTACTACTTCTATAAGTCGTAGTGCTGTCGGATCATCTTCTGATCAAGTGAGTGTGTAGTTATTTCTTCTAATACAATAATATGAAGTATTTTATATAAAAATACGTGCTATGTGTATATATTTGGTTGTGTTATGTATGAATGAGTATTTACTCTCTTCTATCTTATAGATCTGCTTATTTCTTTATGAGATATGTGTTATGTGTGTGTGTGCCTCATCTGTTATGTGATATATGTGTTGATTAAAGCATGCTATACAGGTTTTCTTTAAACTATGTATACAAATGTATATTTTATCTACTAATATGTTGGGTAGAACATGGGTAGACAGTTGGTGTGTAATAAACAGATGAGAGGCCTCGTTGTTGTTTGATTGAGTCATCTAGCGGAGTTTAGATGACGACCACTGGCTATTCTAGACAGTCTTGTGGAAACATTAGCAGGTTCGCCACATGTAGGTGTTAATGAACTTGGGTGTTCATTCGCTGTACTCCATCCCCCTCATGGTTGCCTTATTTGACTTATATTGCTGAGGTACCCCCGAAGCATGTGTTGTCGCCCCGATGAAATATTCTTAGACTAGGTCCCTTATGTTAGTTGTTTTAGGGACATTAAAGTGAGAATAACGGGAATGGGTAATTGGGTTATTGTTGGTTGGTGAAAATTAAATATGATATTTATTGTGGGTTGAAAACCCTATATGCTCACCAGGCTCCCAAGCCTGACCCACTTAGTTTTAAATTGTATTACAGGTAGTGGCGGAAGGGCATGAGATGGATGAACCATCAAGTTGTTTTGTTTACAAGTCTGCATATGTTTATATTTGTTATATGACTTGTAATGTATTCGTTTATGCTTAATGGTCTGTATCGGAACATGACACCCCGAGTTTTGATTATAATGAAAATACATTTCTTTTATGAAATGCTTCGGTAAACAATGTTTTATCATGTTTTGTTTTTGGGAACAAATTCCGCAACTCTTTCAAATCAAAATGATTTACTCTGAAAATATTTAAAAGCATAAATGAAAATCGGTCTTTTCTGGCCGAGATTTTGGGGATGTCACATCACCAAAACATCTTGGAAGACTTTAGAGAATATGGATACTTGGTTCTCTCTAGTGAAATTGGCTAGCCCTCTTAATGTACCCACACTAGTGCCCATTTCACCAACCAAGGACATCTTTATATAGTGTGGAGGATTAGGGTTAAACCCTAATACCCATGACCTTTCATTTCCTAGGATCCATGGGTTAAAGCTCCATGGACTATCCATGAAGACTTAGCCCAACCTAAATGAACTTGGCCTACTACACATATATATCTAAGAGTCCATATTTAATTAGTTCATTTTGATCACTTAATTAATTATAAATTAATTCTTGATCAATACTAATTAAATAATATGATTATATTAATATATTAGAACTTATAATACATTAATATAAATCATAAATATACTATTCTCAAAATACTATCCATATAAATTGTGCCGGTGAAGTACAACCCAAATGGACCATGCCGGGTCGGGTCAAGTACATACCAAATATAGTTATGGACTTAGACATTAATCCAACAGATAACCCGATTGCAAATCAATCTTGGAGAACCAAGATGCACCCTGAAGTTGGTCAAAAAGATCATTAATCCTTAGGAGTGGGTAACAGTTCTTCACCGTTACCTTATTCAACTCCTGGTAGTCAATGCACATCAGCACATACGATGAGACCCATCCTTCTTCTTTACAAACAATGCCGGTGCTCCACAATGCGACTGCTTGGTCAAATGAATCCCTTATCTAACAGCTCTTGTAGCTGTGTAGACAATTCCTGCATCTCGGGAGGAGTCAACCGATTACTGATACTGTGCTTTGGCTATCGGAGCCGCACTAGGAACCGGATCAATCCTGAACTCAACCTGCCCTCTAGAGGCACCCCAGGAAAATCCTCTAGAAACACATCTGGGTAATCCCGCATAATAGGCACATCATCCACGATTGCCTTACCCTTATCCCGTGTATCCATAACATAGGAGACAAATCCAGAACAACCTCATTGAATATAACGTTTGGCCCTCACTGCTGAACATAAAATCAGCCCACGCTGAGCTCTCTCTCTCTCTCTCTCTCTCTCCATAAACCACTAACTCTCCCACACTTACGGTTCGAACCCGAACGAACTGCTGCTCACAATCGATCGCCGCCCCATTAAGGCTCAACCAATCCATACCCATAATAACGTTGTTCCCAAACAAGGGAATGGGAACCAAATCAACCAGATATTGCTCGCTTAATAACTGAAGAGTGCAACCCTGATGAGCCCTCGCAACCCGAATATATCTATCATCTGAAATCTCGACATCTAGAGGACAATCCATCTCCCCGGAGCTCCAATAAACCTTTTGCTAAGCTCAACTGATACAAAGGATTGGGTAGCCCCCGAATCAAACAATACCAAAGAAGAAATATTGCTCACGAGGAACGATCCTAAAAAAAGCACATAAATATAAGTGATGGAGCATGGAACTCCGGCGGTTCTTAGGGTCTTCTGCTGCGGCGGAGATCTGCGAGTCACCATCAGAGAGACGCGTTAGAGCCGTCCCAGGGACTGTGCCCCGGGAGCGGGATCCGACGGTCAAGTTAGATCAGCTAAAAGATCTGAGATGGTCCTCCATAGCTAGAGAGAACCATCTTGGTGCTAGTGGTGGTGTATGGCGGCGGCGGGTGGCGGCTGAGCCACCCAGCCGGAGTATAGTGGCGGCTGAGCCATGGGGGAAGAGTTTAGGGGAAGCCCCCTCTCCATGGAGGAGGTACTATTCATTATATAGGGTACAATTAGGTCAGGCCTTGGGCCAAGCCCCATTCAGGCCCAACTAGCAAGGAGTTGGGCAAGGCCGCCCGGAGGCGCCGGGCAGGGCTAGCGGGCGCCCCCCAGGCAGGGCTGGCGGGCGCGCACAAGAAGAGGAGGGCAAGGGAGTGCCAGGCGAGGGAGTGCCTGGACGAGCCGGCAGGAGAGTCCCCAGCAGGGCTGGCAAGGGAGTCCCCAGCAAGGCTGGCAAGGGAGCTTTAGGCAAGGCTGGCAGGAGCGCGCCAGGCCAGGATGGCTTGCTAGAGCGGTCTAGGCCACACTAGTGGACCATACCTCATCAAGTCCCCCTAGTCTGGTGTTATTGGTACGCGGCCAATGACATCGGACTAGAACTAGTCATATAAACCAACAGGAGAATCCCCAGCGAGGCTGGCAAGGGAGTCCCCAGCAAGGGTGGCAGGAGAATGTCAGGCAAGGCTGGTGGGAGCGCGCCAGGATAGGCTAGCATGCTAGAGCAGTCTGGGCCATGCTAATGGACCATATGTCATCAAGTCCCCCCAGTCTGGTGTTATTGGTACGCGGCCAATGACATCGGACTGGACTTAGTCAAATAAATTGTGCATCGTCAGGTCCCCCTAGTCTGATGCGATTGGGTTGCTGACAATCGGATTAGACTAGATAAAGCACCAATACAATAAATAATAAAGAGAAATTACCGAACCTCGCCCATGAGAGTTGTGGGGTTGTGCAATGAGCCAAACGCTACTTAAGCTGACTTGATACTCCTTCATTGAGAGGAGTGCGAGCCGGTCGGATGCAACGTAACTGTTGTTGTGATCATGCGGACCGAGGCTGCTAAAGAGTGTTACACGACACTGATGTCGGTGGAATGTCGGACCGGGGTAGCTAAGAAGCGTAAGCTTGCCATTCAGTCCCTGAGACTGTTATCCGACGTGATTGTTGTGGTAGCCATGTGAGATGGGATGCCACCAGTAACCATCTACATAGTCTGCATTGCGGCGTACCAACCCTATCCCCCCCCCCCTTTTTCCTTAGGGGAGCAAGGAATAGATTTCGAGAGCTTGGCGACTAGGTTGCTTAGCGAGGGTCACGTAGTAAGACTATTGTCGATAGCCAGACAATAGAATTGTTGAGGGATAGGCAGTGAGGCTATAGGGTGGAGCTACATAGCAAGACCGTTTTCGAGAGCCAGGAAACAGAGGTGTCGTGGGGTACGCGACGAGGCTACAGGTAAGGTTACACAGCGAGACCATTTCCGAGAGCCAGGAAACAAAGGTGCCGTGGGGTACGCGGCAAGGCTACAAGTAGGGTTACACAACGAGACCATTTCCGAGAGCCAGGAAACAAAGGTGTTGTGGTGTACGTGGCGAGGCTATAGGTAGGGTTACACAGCGAGACCATTTCCGAGAGCCAGGAAACAAAGGTGTCGTGGGGTACGCGGCGAGGCTACAGGTAGGTTTACACAATGAGACCATTTCCAAGAGCCAGGAAACAGAGGTGTTGTGGGATCATAGGTAGTAGGGCCGCTGTCGGGATGACCTTCTTGCTGGAGAGTATCCTCACTATAGCAGGTTGTAATGCGGATAACACTTCATCGATCGTCCGAGCACCAGGGAGCCATGATGACTATGAGATAGGAAACACCAAGATCATGGTTTTGGTCGTGGAATGAGCTTGTGATGCGCGACTTAGGAGAATAGTTTGGGCTTAGTAACCAGCGATCATGGAGATGTCTTGCAGGAAAGCATCGCGTATAACAGATCAAGTTTGGCTGCTAACGATCGTAGATAAATCACACGGAAGAGCATCGCGTGGAATGGATCAGGCTTGGCTGCCAGCGATCGTCGATAAATCAGGGGGAAAAGCATCGCGTGAAATGGTCGGAGCCTGTTGCTAAAATGGAGTCAGGCTGAGACGCCAGGCGACTCAAGGCGAGAGTACTGAACCTCGCATACGGAGCTTGCTACTACAATGGAGTCGGCGGAGCTTGCCGCTATAATGGAGTCGGACTGAGAAGCCAGGCGACTTGAGGCGAGGGTGCTAAACCTCGCATGCGAAGCTTGCCGCTACAATGGAGTCAGGCTAAGAAGCCAGGCGACTCGAGGCGAGGGTATTAAACCTCGCATGTGGAGCTTGCCGCTATATTGGAGTCGGGCTGAGAAGCCAAGCGACTCGAGGCGAGGGTGTTGAACCTCGCATGCGGAGCTTGCCGCTATAATGGAGTCGGACTGAGAAGCCAGGCGACTCGAGGCGAGGGTGCTAAACCTCGCATGCGGAGCTTGCCGCTACAATGGAGTCGGGCTAAGAAGCCAGGCGACTCGAGGCGAGGGTATTAAACCTCGCATGTGGAGCTTGCCGCTATAATGGAGTCGGGATGAGAAGCCAGGCGACTTGAGGCAAGGGTGCTAAACCTCGTATGCGGAGCTTGCCGCTATAATGGAGTCGGACTGAGAATCCAGGCGACTCGAGGCAAGAGTACTAAACCTAGAATGCGGAGCTTGCCGCTATAATGGAGTGGGGCTGAGAAGCCAGGCGACTCGAGGCGAGGGTATTAAACCTCGCATGCGGAGCTTGCCGCTATAATGGAGTCGGGCTGAGAAGCCAGGCGACTCGAGGCGAGGGTATTAAACCTCGCATGCGGAGCTTGCCGCTACAATGGAGTCGGGCGGAGAGGCCAAGCGACTCAAGGCAAGGTGTTGAACCTTGAAGGGCTGGGCATATCATCCGACAATCTATGTGTCTGGCCCAGGTGATCAGGTCATGTTGTAGTGTAATGGAACCTGATGCTTTGCTGCATCACTAGTTTGGTGATTGGCTGAAGATCTCTTGACTTCAACTGGCTGCCCTTTGGAGCTACTTTCACAGGGAAAGAACGAACGAGTGGGTCCCAGGTGAATATTGGGGCCGGCTGCCATTCTCCTCCCACCCCCCCCCCCTTTTTGCGTAGAGCAACAGTTGGTGGCGCCAAGTTGCTGCAAGAGAAATCGGGGTTTTGGACGTCTTTGACTACCAGGAAGATGTGTGGACCTGCCGGGTCCCAATTTTGTTTTTTCTAAACATAGGGGATTGGACCATGTGGGATCCAGCTTTGTTTTTTACTTTTGATAGTTCTATCAGTTGTCAGGTGCACTATGCACCTTTACCCTCTTTTTTTTCTCTTTTTTGTCGTTTGTAGCTCATTCTTGTAATATTTTGTAAAATTTTCTTTCCTCCCCAACTTGCTAAATGGTTCACTGAAAAGAAAACGAAGCTAATCTGAAATGTCTTTACGAACTTGAAGAGTGTTTGAATGAAGAAAAACTTGGGTAGATCCAAAGATCTTGTCTTAAAATGAAACAAATCCATAGATCTGAACAAAAACACTATGCAGATCCGGAGATCTGGACGATAGAACACATCAGATCAAGAGATCTAAGCAAAAAATACACTACAGATCTTGAGATCTGAGCTTAAATATAAAACACATCTACAGATCTAAACTGAAAATGGAGTAGATCTTGGCAAGAGCCAAACGGATCTGAACAAAATGATGCTAAAAAAGAATAGATCTGAGCAAACCTGAGCTGAAATGCAACATATCTGAATAGATCTGGGCAAGAATGTAACGCCTGTGTTTCCGGGCTTGCCATTTTTAGCAATGTAATAGTCTAGGTTAACCTTTGTAACCCGTTTTGAAATAATAAGAGTGTATTATTTGAGTATTATGTGTTTTGTGCTTAATTGCTTAATTAAGAATAAAAATAAGCGTCAAAATTTAAGTGTAAAATAAACTTAATATCTTTGGATAATGTTGTAGTAGTTGAAACGAGGTTTCCGAATATATATAGAACGCCCAAATCTGACTTCGTATGAGGAAGTTATGATTTATCGAAGTTTCGACTTAGCGGTATGCAGCCTGAAATACTCGATTTGAGATCGAGCAGTTTTTAGCCGAAGCATTCTAAACGAGGATCGAAGGTCTCGTTGTTGGTATCAAAGCGATAAAAATTTAGGCGAGAACGGACGTCAAACGAAGAAGTTATGAATTTATAACGAAGTTTTTTGTCGCGGCCTATTAAAAATAAATAATAAAAATAAAGTTGAAATTAGCCGACGGAGTCTAAACGAAAGTTGTAGAGCGTAGTCTCACCTTTGCGTGGATATAAAGAACGTCGAAAACGGAGTTCGTATGAAGAAGATATGAATTTCCGAAGTTTATTAATTAATTTGTATTTATTTTTAATTGGAAATTCCGGCATTATCCGAAGGGGAGTCAGCAGTCCGATCGGAAGTACGCCCCGCGTACTCCGAGGATGTCGACACTCGCACTCGAGGACTTCGGATACGTAAGCAGTGACGAATTCGGACGCGTATGCCCCGCGTACTCCGAGGCTCCAGCCTCCTATAAATAGGATGCGAGGGCAGCCGGCTCTTTTGCTAATTTTCTCTCTTCTCTCTCCCGTTTTGCATCGTTTTGCGTGCCAGAAATACCCCGAAGCCCCGGTATCATTCTCGAGCCCCGAGGCAAGTCCCGGGATCCCGAAGATCCCGAAAAGTGTGGTTCCCGAGCCGAAGCTCTGCCCGCGAGAAGTTTGATTTTTGTGAAGATCTTCCAGATCTGCTGAGGATTTCTACTTCTGCAAGTCGTAGTGCTGTCCGATCGTCTTCTGATCAAGTGAGTGTATACTACCTTTCATAAACACGATAATAATACAAGTATGGTTCGAGTGTATTAAGTATATTGTTGTTTATATGTGTGAGTGTGTAGTTACTTTCTTCTAACACATGATTATGGAGTATTTTATACGAAATATGTGTTATGTGTAGAATTTGTTGTTATGTGTGTGAATGTATGTTCACCCTCTTCCATCTCATAGATCTGAATTGCTTTCTATGAAATACATGTTACGTGGGTATGCCTCATCTGTTATGTGGAATATATATTGAATGAAAATGATATACAGGTTTCAAACTATGTATGAAAGTATATATTTTATCTACTAATATGTTGGGTAGAACATGGGTAGATAGTTGGTGTGTAATAAACAGATGAGAGGCCTCGATGTTGTTGTTGTTGATCTAGTTATTCAGCGGAGTATGGATAACGACCACGGACTCTTTCTAGACAGTCCAGTGGAACGCTAGCAGGTTCATAACCTGTAGGTGTTGTGAACGATGTGTTCACCGGTGTACTCTATCCCCCTCATGGTTGCCTTTAGGATATCTATTGTTGAGGAAACCCCTTAGCAGTAATGTCCGTCCCGATGAAAATCCTAGATTAGGTCCCTTGAGATAGATGTTATTTTAGGGACGTAAAGTGAGGATAACGGGAATGGGTAATCGGGATAGTGATGGGTTGGTGAAATTAAATATAATTTATTTATTGTGGGTTGAAAACCCTATATGCTCACCAGGCTCCCAAGCCTGACCCACTCAATTTTATTTGTATTACAGGTAGTGGCACGAGGGCATAAGATGGTTGAATCATCAAGTTGTTTTGCTTACAAGTCTGTATATGTATATATTTGTTGAATGACTTGTAATGTTATCGTTTATGCTTTATGGTCTGTATCGGAACATGACATCCCGAGTTTTGACTATATAATGAAAATGCATCTCTTGATGAAATGCTTTGATAAATATTATTTTATCATGTTTTGTTTGGGAACAAATTCCGCAACTCTTTCAAATCAAAAGGATTTACTCTGAAATTATTTAAAAGCATAAATGAAATTCGGTCTTTTCTGGCCGAGATTTTGGGGATGTCACAGTTGGTATCAGAGCATTAGTTTAAGCGAACTAAGAATTTGTAGGATTTCTAGACTTAAACTTAGAATGCTAAGTGGAATTTTGAGATGTGTGTCTGTTGGATTTTAGACACGAGCACTAGTTTATTTTAGGAAAGTTGCCTAAAATGTTTTTATGTGCTAAATGTTATATGTTGCCATATATGATATTAATTTTTCGGATCTACGGTCTGTTGCCGACCAGATCTGGAAACCTTATGTGTGTAGGATTCTAAGCGTATGTCTACGGTATTAGAACTAGCATGTAAACGTTTCGGAGTAATAAGGATGATTTGAATATCTATCGTGAATGAAGATCTAAATTTCACCTTATTCGGTATGTAGATCAAAAATGGTGAGAACAAGGAGTGGCGTTGGAAACGCGGATGAAAACAGGAATCAACCGCCAGTGATTGAGCAAATACCCGTTGTAGCAGCAGCACCTGAACCAATAACAATGGTTGCGGTGCAAGCCATGATTCGGGCTATGCTAGCCGAACAAAGGGAGGAGATGCGACAAATGTTGCATAATAATAGGAATGAACCTATCATACCTATTGAGGAACCCGAATTGATTCCCGAGCAATCGGAGGAAGGGAACAATAGTCGCATTATGAGTCAAGTTGAGACTCAAGGAGAACGAAGGAACGATCCGGAAAGGAGAAACAACAAGGATGGGCGAATGTACAAGAACTTCTTGGGCGCCAAGCCACCAAGTCTTTCTGGAAGCCCAAGGCCTGTTGAGATAATGGATTGGATCTCCGAAATGGAGATGGTATTTGAAAGTTGCGACTGTAGCAACAAACAGAAGACCGTCTTTGCGGTTAGACAACTGAAGACTGGAGTCTTGAGTTGGTTGAAGTTGTTGGCAGATACTATGCCACGAGGAGAAGCCCTGAAAATGTCATGGGAGGAGTTCTTGGAACAACTAAGGGTGCAGTATTGTTCAGAAATAGATCTGATTGATCTGAACAATGAGTTCCAAAACTTGAAGAAGGGGAAGATGAGCATAGACAACTATGCTACTGCATTTACTGAGAAAATGAAGTTGTTTCCGTACCTAGTGCCAACGAAACTCTCCAAGATAGAGAGGTTTGCTAATGGACTACCTGCCGACTTTGGTCCAACAGTCAAGATGGCAACTACTCCAAAAACGGATGTTCGTGCAGCTAAGAATGTGGAGGCCCAGCAGAAGGAAAAGGGTCTATAAAGGACAGATGTTGGTGAAAAGAGGAAGTTCGATGGAACTTCAGGGTCCAAAAAGAAAAACAAGTTCTCGAAGTCTAGTTCGAGGGGAAGTGGAGGCGAAGCAAAATGGTGCGACAAATGTAAGAAGAAGCATCATGGAAGATGTGAGGTGGCGAACACATGCTACAAGTGTGGAAAGCCAGGGCACTATACCAATGAATGTACCCTCACTAAGAAAGTTTGCTATGGTTGTGGTGAGGAGGGACACATGTCGAGGGACTGCCCGGAGAAGAAGGAGGCAGCTAGACCCAACATTCCACCAAAGCCAAAGGCGAGAGCATTCCAGATGACACCGGAAGCTGCTAAAGATGAAGCTGATGACGCTTCAGGTGCCTTTCTCGTTAATGAATTGCCTGCCCAAATTTTGTTTGATTATGGAGCCAACTACTCCTTTATATCGCATGAATTTGGTAGAAAGCTAGCTTTGCCTGTTGTTAGACTAGATGATGCCTTATTAGTCGAAGTTGCTAGTGGCAAGTTTGTACCTATTAGCCATCGTATGAGAAACATCTTAATTGATCTGAATGGGAATAAGTTCCACGAGGAATTATTGCCTATAGAACTAAACGGTTTCGACATCGTTTTGGGAATGCATTGGCTTAGCGCCAACGACGCCGAAATTTTATGCAAGAAGAAAATAGTCAAAGTAAACCCGCCTGGGAAAGATTCGTTTATGGTGTATGGGGACAAACGCAAAGTGAATTCTGGAATCATTTCATTGATGAAAGCCAGAAAATGTTTGACCAAGGGGTGTACATCATATCTAGCATTCGTGATTGATGCTAAGAAGGAAAAGAAGGTGATGTAGAATATTCCAGTTGTGTGTGATTATCCGGAAGTATTTCCCGAAGATCTTCCTGGATTACCGCCTGATCGACAAGTGGAATTCCGTATTGACTTGTTTCCAGGAACAACGCCAATTGCGAAAGCACCTTATCGATTAGCACCGACGGAGATGAAAGAGCTAATGATGCAACTTCAGGAGTTATTGGACAAAGGTTTCATTAGACCTAGTTCATCACCCTGGGGAGCTCCAGTGTTATTTGTAAAGAAGAAGGATGGAAGTATGAGAATGTGCATTGATTATAGAGAGCTGAACAAGGAAACAATAAAGAATAGATATCCGTTGCCAAGGATTGATGACCTGTTTGATCAATTGCAAGGTTCGAGCTATTTCTCGAAGATCGATCTAAGGTCAGGATATCATCAGCTGAAAGTAAGAGAACATGATATAGAGAAGACTGCATTCAGAACTAGATATGGACACTACGAGTTCTTGGTTATGTCGTTTGGACTAACCAATGCTCCGGCAGCATTCATGGATTTAATGAATAGGGTTTGTAATCCTTTCCTTGATAAATCCGTGATAGTGTTCATAGACGACATTCTGATTTACTCGAAAAGCCAAGAGGAGCATGGCAGACACTTGCGAGAAGTGTTAGAAGTCTTGAAGAGGGAGAAGTTGTATGCTAAGTTCTCCAAATGTGATTTTTGGATTCGTGAAGTCCAATTCTTGGGTCACGTGGTCAACCAAGAAGGGATAATGGTTGATCCAGCAAAGATTGAAGCTGTGACAAAGTGGGAGCAACCGAAAAGTCCCACGGAGATTCGAAGCTTTTTAGGATTAGCTGGATATTACCGAAGGTTTATCCAAGGCTTTTCTTCGATTGCTACTCCGTTGACGGCTTTGACCCACAAAGGAGCTACTTATGCTTGGAGTGATAAGCATAAAGAAGCATTCGAGAAGCTAAAGAAGAAGCTATGCGAGGCACCGATACTTTCTCTACCCGATGGAGTTGAAGACTTCGCCGTTTATAGCGATTCGTCTGGGGTTGGATTGGGTTGTGTTTTGACCCAAAGAGAAAAGGTGATAGCATATGCGTCTCGACAGCTGAAAGAGCATGAAAAGAATTACCCGACTCATGATTTGGAGTTGGCAGCGGTAGTTTTCGCTCTGAAAATATGGAGGCATTACCTCTATGGCACGAAGTACAAACTTTTCACTGATCATAAGAGTCTCCAATATCTCTTTAATCAGAAGGAATTGAATATAAGGCAACGACGCTGGCTGGAATTACTTAAAGACTACGACTGTGAGATACTTTACCACCCTGGTAAAGCTAATGTTGTTGCTGATGCTCTCAGTCGGAAAGTGTAGGTGTTAAGTTGTAAAAGTCGAATAGTGTCTTGTAATGATTCGCATTTTGTATGTATTTTACTAAGTCAATTTTATATGCGAAGTAAAGCATGTGAAGTTTCAGTGTATTAGACTTAGTATACTTTTTGTAAGTTTCCTATAAATAGGGACTTAGGCTTGAAGTAGAGTAATCGAGATCGAAACACAAAAACTCTCTTCAGTTTATTCTGTAATCAGTCTTAATAAAACGAGATCTGATTAATATTTACTTCTTGTGTATTGTTTCGCATCTTAATTCTCGATAACAATTCACAACAATTGGTATCAGAGCAGGATTCAAACTGCTTAGATCTGATTTTCGTATAAGAATCATTTGCTTTTTGAGTTACAAAATTTACTCAAAATTTTCCGCGCAATTTTGGTTTTGAAAATCACTTTTGATCTTCAGATTTGAATTGATTCTGCATTTGAATTGTTAAGTCAAGTATTCGATTAGCGATTTTTGATCAATTCGTTTGATCGATTTCTGAAATTCATCAAGTTCTCAAGTTTTCTGAAATTTTCCTTGTTCATCAATGGCGAACTTCAACATGAACACAATGACTTCTTTCTCTCATTTTCTTGGTTCTTCAACCAAAATTCCGATGTTGATTCCAGAATACTATGATCAGTGGGCTGATAGAATGGAAGATTACTTAAATGGAATTGATGAAGAACTTTGGAATTGTATCGATGGAACAGTTCAAGCTCCTGCAAATGTTCAACAAATTGGTCCATCCACTGGATCTCCTGATGTTGAAAATCAACAAAAACGACTGAAGGATAATGAAAAGAGGTGCATGAGGGAACTAAGAGGTGCTCTTCCTCCTGTGGTTTACAATTACATTCGTAGTTGTAAAACAGCAAAAGACATCTGGAATACTCTAAAAGAGAAGTATCAAGGTAGCGAAAAGAAGAAGATCAATTCTGTGAAACAATGTCTGATTGAACTGAAGGAATTCAGACAAAAGGATGCAGAAACTCTCGAAAGTTACTATGATCGTCTGAATGAGCTAATGTTTCGCTGCAATAGGTATGGTATCACTAGATCTATCATGGAATTCAATTTAACTTTCATTATGGGACTTCGCAAGGAGTGGCGAAGTGTGAGCATGATGATTAAGAATCAACAAAGTTTTGATTCAACCAAATTGAATGATCTCTACAATCAAATGAAAACACATGAATCTGAGGTCTCAGAAATGTATGAAGAATCAAAACTCGTTATTGGTGGTCCTTTGGCTCTAGTTTCAAAGGTATCTGAAAATGATGAAAAAGATGGATCAGATGATGAAGGATTTTTGATGAATTCCGATGATGAAGCTGTAGCATTCTATTCCAACAACAGAGTTAAAAAGTTTTTCAAAAAGCCTTTTAATCCAAAAGGAAAGATGAATGATGCGAAGAATGTTATCATAAGGACTGGAGGGGATGAGAAGAAAAAGTTGGAGAAAATTGAGGAAAAACCGAAAAATGCAAATGAAGAGAAAAAGTTGAAAGGTGATTCAGGAATATATTGTCATTATTGCAATGGTGCGAACCACTTTGCAGCTGACTGCATGTTGCGAAAGAGAGAAGAGAAGAAAGAAAAAGTCAAAGATGAGGCATACTATTCTGAGAAGATTGAAGAGTTACGTGCAAAGACAAAAGGACTGTCATTGGTTGCGAAGGAAGAAACTACTGAAGAAGAGAGTGGAACTTATCAGATTTGGTCTTCAGGATCTGATGATGAAGAAATGAGGCATCCCACACATGGAGCAATGTTCGCAAGTTTTGAGGAATGCGAAGAGAACATTTCAGGGAGATGTTTTGTGTCAAAATCCACTGACAAATCACCCATGACAACCAAGGTACGTACAATTCTCGAATCTTTTAATATTCCTTTATCTGCTTATGACGCTGAAATTGTTTCATTTGATGATACTGTGGCTTATTTTGATTCTGTTAGTGTGTCTGCTAGTAATGAAGCTAAGAAATTGAATGTGCAACTTAGTGAGACACGAAGAGAGTTAGAAATAAAGAAGAGCAGAGTTGAAAAATTGGAATTACAAGTCAAAAATATAGACTGTGATAGGAATAATCTTACTAACGATGTTAGGGTATTACTAGCACAGACAAACATATACTGTAATTCTGCTAAACGTTTGTATACAAAATTAACAGCTTTACATCACTCTTCTGATATTAGCAAAGAACAACATAGAAAACTTTTACCTTTTCTTGAGTATGAACGTGAAAAAGTTGATGTTGTTTCTTATGATTGCGAAAGCACAATTGCTCAATTTGACAAAATACCTGATGATAGATATGCTTATGGTATTGTCAAAATTGATGAATTTCTGAATGTTGATGAATTGGTTAACATTGTAAATGAAAGTTTAACAAAGAGTGAACAAGTGAAAATAATAAAGAAATCTGAAAATTCAACTCTTGCTTCACAATTGAATTATGCTGATATTGATGAAAATTCTGATAATGTGAGTGAAATCAGTGAGATAGAAGAGGAAGAAGAGGTTGACTGTTCTCAATTGGCAATCATTAATATCACATCTAAGATCAAAGGTAAAGAAATAATAGTTGATTCAATAGTAGAGGATGAAATTGATAAACCTTCAACTTCGCAACATTGTATGTTTGATAATGTGGAAGTTGAAAGCTGGAAATCTGATGACACAGATGTAAATAAAGAAGAAAAGAAAGTTTCAACTGAAACACCTCAAAGGATTGTAGTTGATCAAGTGTTTGAAGATACAAAAGAATTTGATAAAATTTTAAATGATAAAGGCGCACATTATTTGGAAACCAACACTGTGGTATATCCAAATTTTGTATGTACTGATAACAAAATTTTCCCAAATCAAATTTTTGTTACTACTGGAAATGCTGAGAAAGTTCATCCTGATTTTAATAAAATGATTGAAAAAGATAATCAAAAGTCCACAACTGAAGGTTTTTTCGCAAATCAAAGCACAGAAGAAAACAATTTAACCAAAAATCCTTATGTGTTTCAAAAACAAAAATCAACACAAAAATGGGTGGTTAAAGGTGAAAAATCAAACAAAGTTTTTGAAAAAGATGAAAAATCAAAGGTTGAAGTGAAACTAAATTCTCAAGAATTCAAATTGATGGTTGGAAATTTTTCAACAGAAAATAATGTTTCAAAAAGAAAAGCAAGAAAAACAATATTCTGGCAAGTTGTTTCTAATGAAAAATCAAAAGATGAAAATGAGCAAATTTCAAAAACATCATCAAGTATTCATAAACAAATCAACTCTGCTGACAAGGTTCCATATGTTCGCAAATATGACAACAATCGAAAATTTGAGAATTCGCAAAATTTTGCAAATAATCAAAAGTTTCAAAATGTTGACAAATTCACGAATAATTCCTCAAGTTTGAAGAACTCAACTCAAGTCAAAAAGAAATTTTCACCAAAACAACCAAATTTTCCAAATCCTTCAGCATCAAAAACAACCAAAGTTTCATATTCAAAAGGAAAATCTGATGTTAGAACGTTCAATAATTGGTTTGAAGGGAAAGGAAAGAAATATCAAAATGGAAAATTTTCAGAAGAACAAATCAAAAGTGCATTTGATAAGTACACAAATAATTCTTCAACTGAGAGTACATCATCTAATAATTCGCAAGTTCCAGTTCAAAAATGGAAACCAGTTATCAAAAATGCGAATGCTGTGAAGGATAAGATTACAATTAATGGAAATCCAAAATTATTGAATGATTATATTTCAAAATCTAGAACTGATGATGTTGATATAATTGATTCAGTTACAAACAAAGTGAAAACATGGTTCTTAAATTCCAAAAATTTGTTTCATTCTACTAATGATGGACCCAAAAAGTCTTGGGTTCATAAATTTTTTCAATAAATGCAGGTGATATGTGACGAGAAATATGACATGAAATGATACATTGATAGTGATTGCTCTCGTCACATGACTGGAAGGAAAGAAAATTTGCGAGATTACAGAAGCTTGGAAAATGTTGGAGTTGTCAAATTTGGAAATAATCACAAGTGTCAAGTGAAAGGATATGGGAAAGTTACAAATGGAAACTTCACAGTTAACAGAGTGGCATATGTTGAAGGACTTCAACATAATTTGATAAGTGTATCACAACTTGTTGTGGGTACTGGAAATCAAGTTATATTCAATGAAGAAGGTAGTATCATTTCAAATGTCAAGACGAATGAAATACTCCTCAAATCCAAAAGATATGGTGACATGTTTACACTGGACATCAAACCGATTGTAGGAAAACCAGCTGTGTGTTTACTATCTAAAGCATCAAATGATCTCAGTTGGCTTTGGCATAGAAGATTGTCACACTTGAACTTTCGAAATATAAATAAACTAGTAACTGAAGATTTAGTTCGAGGATTACCAGTACTGAAATTTGATAATGATTCTTTGTATGCAGCTTGCGAACAAGGAAAACAACATCGAAAGGGTCATCCGATTGTGATAGATTCAAAAATAGTAGAACCATTGGAACTTCTTCACATTGATCTATGTGGACCATCAACTGTTGCAACAATAAACAAAAAGCGGTATATTTTAGTTGTTGTAGATGATTTCTCTAGATTCACGTGGGTGTTTTTTATCAGGTTGAAATATGAAGTTGCTCAGACAATGATTGATTTTATCAAAAAGATTGAAGTTAGTCTGAAGAAGAATGTGCGAAAAATTAAAAGTGATAATGGTTCTGAGTTTAAAAATCAAACTCTTGACAGTTTTCTCATAAGCAAAGGCATTTCGTATAATTTCTCATCACCATATACACCACAACAAAATGGTGTAGTTGAAAGAAGAAATCGATCTCTATGCGAAGCTTCCAGAACAATGTTGACATATGCGAATCTACCTCAATATCTTTGGGCAGAAGCTGTGTCAACAGCATGTTTTACTCAAAATCGATCATTCATTTATCGAAGATTTAATGTTACTCCATATGACATAATCAATAATCGGAAACCTAATGTAAAATTCTTTCATGTTTTTGGTTGCAGGTGCTTTATCATGAATCTAAAAGATAATTTGTCAAAGTTTCAAGCTAAAGCTGATGAAGGCATCTTTTTAGGATATTCACAGAATTCGGTTGCATACAGAGTGCTAAACAAACAAACAAGAAAAATTGAAGAAACGTTCAATTTAACATTTGATGATTAATATCTTAAACAGATTGATAGTAAATTTGAGAATAAACCAATACTTGTAGATTCACATAATCCAATTGATAATTCTGAAATCAATGATCTTGATTATGACTTGATTTTTGGAATTCCTGACAGGGCCATTGATGGAGAAAGTAATGCTCCTGATAAACAAACATCTGAATCTTCAAAACATGTTGATGAATCAACGATAACTTGTGAAAGCACATCAGATATTCACAAGGAACAAGAACATCCAGTTGAGGGGGAGCCTTCGCAAAATCAACTAGAACATCAAGTTGAGGGGGAGCCTTCGCAAAATCAACAAGAACATCAAGTTGAGGGGGAGCATTTACAAAATCGACAAGAATATCAAGATATAGATCATGTTGAGGGGGAGCATGCTAAAACAGAGACAATTAATCTTGATAATAATGACGAATTTCATGAAGTTAATGATAATTTTTCTGTTACAGGCTCTGAAAATGAAGAAATGTTTGAAGATGCACCATTAGAATTTGATCCAAATTTTCCACCACTCGAGAAACGGACACGAAATCATCCAAAAGAACAGGTAATTGGAAATCTACAAGAAGGTGTGTTGACTAGAGCTCAAGTTCGTGCGAAAAATGAGGTACTGAATGCAAACCAAGAACTTTGCATGTTTAATGTTTTTATTTCGAAAATAGAGCCAAAAACTGTCAAGAATGCTATGGAACACTCAGATTGGGTTGTTGCTATGCAATCTGAATTGGCAGAATTTGAACGAAACAAGGTTTGGAGATTAGTTTCTAAACCATCTGATGTTTCAATTATTGGTTTAAAATGGATTTTTAAAAACAAAACCGACAAAGATGGCAATATTATTCGAAATAAAGCAAGACTAGTGGTAAAAGGTTATTCGCAACAAGAAGGCATTGACTATGAAGAAACATTTGCACCTGTTGCAAGACTTGAAGCAGTTCGCATATTTTTAGCCTATGCAGCTCACAAAGACTTTGATGTTTATCAAATGGATGTTAAATGTGCATTCTTAAATGGAAAACTCGAAGAAACAGTGTATGTTGAACAACCACCAGGGTTTGTAAACAGTAAGTATCCTGATCATGTGTATGTCCTTGACAAAGCTGTATATGGGTTAAAACAAGCACCAAGGGCCTGGTACGCAACACTTACAAATTTCTTGAAACAATCTAAATTTAAACAAGGATCAGTTGACCCCACATTATTTCGCAAGAAAGTTGGGTGTCATCTAATGCTTGTTCAAATTTATGTTGATGATATTATATTTGGTTCAACTGATCCAGCATTGTCAATTGAATTTGAAATTTTAATGAAAAGTCAGTTTGAAATGAGCATGATGGGAAAAATTAATAATTTTCTTGGTCTAAATATAAGGCAGAACGGAGAAGGTATCTTAATCAATCAAGAAAAATATACGAAGAACTTGCTTGAAAAGTTTGGAATGCTCAATAGCACAAAGCTCAGAGTACCTATGGCAGTAGGAACAAGACTAACTCCTTCGTTAGATGCTCCTGCTGTTGATCTAACAATGTATCGTAGCATGATAGGGTCTTTATTGTACTTAACTGCAAGTAGACCTGATATTATGTTTTTGGTTTGTTGTTGTGCTAGATTTCAAGCTAATCCAAGAGAGCCTCATTTGACTGCAGTGAAAAATATTTTTCGATATCTCAAGGGACCTGTTTCTTTAGGACTTTGGTATCCTGCGAAAACAGGATTCTTCATTCAAGCTTTTTCAGACTCAGATCTAGGAGGATGTACTTTGGACAAAAAAAGTACAACTGGTGGATGTCAACTTTTGGACGGAAAGTTAGTAAGCTGGCAATCAAAGAAACAGACTTGTGTGGCTATATCAACCGCTGAGGCAGAATACATATCTGCAGCTGCTTGTACTTCGCAAATTATCTGGATTCAGAGTCAACTTCGTGATTATGCAATAAACATGAAAAAGATTCCTTTGTATTGTGATTCGCAAAGTGCAATTCGCATTTGTCACAATCCAGTACAACATTCAAAGACAAAACACATTGCTCTTCGATATCATTTTATTAAAGATCATGTGGAAGATGGGAATATTGAAATTCATTTTGTCAAAACAACTGAACAACTTGCTGATATTTTTACAAAACCTCTTGATGAAAAATCCTTTGTTCGAATTTTAGCAGGTTTGGGGATGATTAATGCGAATTCAATTTTGTCAACACAAGAGTAAAAGCTTTGTTCAGCAGCTAAGAGTCGAAATCATTCAGAGGTTACTGTTCATTCAGAACGCTTCGCATGGCTTCGCAACCACAGTTTTTCGCATCTGGTTCCAAATTACTATGGTAAGGTTTACGCTTACTGTTTTAGTTATGAAAAATCGAAAATCCAAAAAGTTTTTTTTTAAATTTAAAAACCCAAAAAGATTTTATTTTTTTGTTCTTTAAATTTGAAAAATTAAAAATACAAAAAGATTTTTTTCTTTAAATTTGAAAAATCAAAAATACAAAAAGAGTTTGTTTGTTTTGTTCTTTCGTTTTTTTTTTGAAAAATTTCAAAATCACAAAAATCTTTTTTTTGTTCTTTAAACTGTGTGTTGAGAATTTGATACAGGGATACAATGCGAAGACGTCATACATTTATGTTTCTATGGAAAGGTATTCAATTTTTTTTTTACAAACTAGTTAGGATGTCCCTAGAAGCATGCTGCTGTATGTAGACCTCAAGCCTCGAATGATTCTATGTGTGACAAATGAAAGCCTTGATGAAATTATCTCATGAACATTTCTATCCAACAAGGCTTGTATTCACATAAATCAACAAGAGCTACCTTACTCTTCTCAAAATGAGTTAAGAGTTTTCTGTTTTGTCCACATAATAACAGAGGTACAATTCAATTCTTAAACAATCTTTTTAAACCAAAATGTTCTTAAAATCCAAATTTTTTTTTTTGAAAAGATTTGTCCTTGAGGTCTTTGGTACAACCAATCAAAACCTAGACAAATCACAACTCTGTGTTTAAGATCTAACATCATGAGTCCGTGATGAAAGTGAAACCCAAAAATCATACACCTTTAAGGAATTGACGGGGAACTTTGTTCAAGATTTTTACGAAACCTTTGTTTCAGTATCAAAAATTTCGAAACTTCAAATCATATTCAATTCGCATGCGTGGTCTTGATCAAATATTTACAACCAAGAATATTTGTTACCCAACAAGATCCAAAACAAATTTTCTCTTGAATATGATTTCAGTGTAAGTTTCATTCGCAAATTCTTGTCATGATAAATAATTTCACAAGCCAACTTGTCACTGACTACACTGGTCAAACAAGTAATTTCATTTACAATTTCTCACCTTATGTTAAGGCTGATATGTAATGAAATTTCAAACCAACCCAAAATGACTTTTAAAAGAAACCCTTCGAAACTTCTTTACAAGTATTCGATTGTAATCCACGGGAAACAACACAGGTTGTTGATTATCTCTCTTGATAATTAACGAAGCAACCTTTGCCTGGGGTTTTACTGCATTCATGTCAAATTAACTTTTTGACATCACTACATTCCAAAAATTTCTTGATTCTTATCTTATTTCATTGGCACAATGCACACACGAAATCCTTGAGGTTCTGAGTAAAACCAACTCAGACTGATGATTTCGCAAGTCTGGCATATGACTTCGCTTTATATCCCAAAAGTGAAAGAGTATTGCTTCCATGCGAAGGGTTTTATCAGTTCGCATTCTATAATGGTTACTTGACAGGCTGTTTACTAAAAATGGTTGGTATTCTTTCCAGTTTTCGAGGAGATGTGACAGTTACTTTTTGCAGCATAGTATTTTTTTACAGTGATGATCCGAGATTCAAGGTGCCACATCGGATAACATTAAATGCATCCCGCTTTAATTTCAAATCAAAGTTTGAGTAACCTATAAAAGGGGCATGAAGAACACTGTGTACGGTTACGCAAACAAGAATTCTCTCAAACCTTCAAAGCTTTCATCTTGATCCAATACTTCAAATTTCTTTCAAACCCTACAATGGCAGTCACAAACTCAAACACTGATGAGGTCCTTTCTCAATCCCTCATGAAGATTCAAAGCACAAACTATCAGGTTGATCCCAATGTATCCGCTTATCCAGAAGAATTGAAGATGCTCATTGTGGCTTTGAAACGATCACCGTTGTCAACGGCCATGTTCCGATCCTTCCCAGTTCCGATGATCTGGTTATCCCGTGCTGCATCCACGGCTTCCTACAATCACACGGCGAATGTGATTACCTTCAACCTAGTCAACAACAAGAGGGTAAAACTATCCAAGAACTTGTTCGTGGAGTTCTTGGAGGTTCCCAACAACCCACCTTTTGTTAAACCGGTCAACTCCCAGATTATCCACATGTTTAACGAGATGGGTCATCAGCCGGAGTTGGAGAAGATAAGTGATTTCCGGAAGTCGGGATTGCCCTGTATTTGGAATTTTCTATTTGGAATTTTCCTCAGGTGTCTTACAGGAAGATCTGTTGGCCTAGACAGAGGAAGAGTCGAAGTGTATGCCATGGTAATGGGTATCTACTATGACATCAATGTCGACTACGCGACTCATCTGTGGAAGGAATTCGTAAAAAGTCTTGAAAACACGAATTCGGAGAAGGGGATATCCTGTGCCAGGTACTGGAGTCTGATCCTGGAGAAAGTCTACGAAAAAGAAGCAATTCCTGTCGTTGCAGATGTCGAAGTGGCTGAGTTTTCACTTTACCAATTTCCAAAAGTGGTAGAAGATGATGAAGCCATATTCACCAGGGTAGCTCGAATTCCGGATGCGATGCTTCGCAAAGTGTCTCTCACTCACAAAGTGTTGGTGAGGTATTTGCGAAACATAGACAGCTGATCAGTCGGGTGTCTTACCTGAAGTTGCTTCTCCATCAAAGAAAAAGAAAGGGAGTAAGAAACCTGCGAAGGGTTCATCTTCTCCAATCGTTCAAGAAGAAGAGGTGAAGAAAGATGTTTTACCCTCCAAGTCTGGAGTGTTAAAACAGATTCGCAAGGCGGAGGTGAGTAGTAAGGGAGTTACTATTCGCAGCATTCCTGCACCGGTTTCTCCTGGGAAGAAAAGACAAAGGGCGGAAGACGTTGCAAAGAATATGCAACGAACACTGGGAAAGAGGCGGAAGATGGTGATTCGCAATGAATCATCAGATGAAGAGATTGTCCCTGAAACTCCACCTGTCACCACAATGGTAATTGTTTCTTTACCCATCTCTCAACCTTCACAAATTTCACCAATTATTTCTCAAACCCAACCACTCGAAATAGTTCTTACCAAGTTAGTTACTGAGGAGGTACCTATTTCGGATACGGTTGCCAACGTATCTGATACGGGGGCACCTATCCCGAGTGTTGCATCCACACTTCCAATAACCACCACATCGTCCATATTCGACCATGCTCTTCAGAACCCATTCACCACCCTTTTCCCATCCCAATCACCTGAAAATCCTCCACCTTCGCAACAAATGTCAGATCCAGAAATTGAAGGAGGTGCTTTTGTAGGAGTTCTTGATGATATTTCGTTTGATTCCGATGAAGAAGATATTCCTGATCACATGTTGATGCCAGGAAAGCAATTCAAGATTCTCAATCAAAAATTGAAGGCTATCATTCAATCCCAAGCCGATTCTGGGAGAATGTCTTCAATCTCAGCCATGGAGGTGGACGTGATGATAAAAGGGGCTGAGAAACAAATTATGGAGAAAGTCGATCAGTCAGACAAAAATAACGAACTCAGACTGCAAGCACAAGGGAATAATTTCATGACTGCGGTTAAAGATCTTAAAGCTGCTACAAAAGAAAGACATCTTCTTTTTATTCAAGATGTAAAGAAAGTTCGTGAAGACGTCAAATTCAAAATTCAGGAGTTGAAGTCTGACCTTGCGAAGGATCTGAAAGCAGTAAATACAAGACAGGAAGATCTTCACAAGCAGGTTGTGGAAATCTCGTCTCAACTACACAAACTCAACAACATTCCTGTTGCTGATGATTAAAAGGCTGCTACAATGGAGAAGTTTGATCTCCTGATCAAATTGGTCACGGAGCTCAAATCAGCAGTTTCGCAGTCTTCCACTTCGTAAATCCTTACTCCAGAATTCTTGTCTCTAAAGATTAACACTTTAGAACAAGCCATTCAGAAGGCTCTAGCTCCGATATCGAACTTCAGTTCTTTACTTCCGAAGGGTGCTCCACCTGTTTTCACAGGGGCGCAAGGGGGAGAGAAGAGTCGAAGTAAAGAAGCCGATGCCAAAACAGTTGGAAAAGTCATCTCGACTCAACTAGTTGCAACTCTTCCAATCCCTACCAAACCGATTTCTTCAACAACAATAACTACAAAAACAATTTCTAAGGGAATTGTTATTGGAGGAAACGAAGGAGGTTTGAGTTCTCAACCTCAGAAGGATGTATCAGGGAAGGGAAAGGGCATCCTTTATGAAAAATCGAAAGAGGAGATAAAAGCTGATGCTGAAGCTGAACTGGAAAGGATGAGACAGGTTCAGAGCATAATGCGACAACGTGCAAGTGATCCTCCCTCAATGAACAAAGGCGATCCTGCGAAGCTTTACTCTTACGAAACGATAGAGTCTAAAGTAGTAGGAAGGGAGATGTACGAGTTTGAGAAGAAGCCGAAACAAAGTTACGACATTGCGAACTCAGATCACTGTCAGCTGGACTTCCCTATCAACAAAATGCTGTTCATCACAGCACAGTACAAGATCTGTGAGAAATTCAATAATCCGGATGACTACACTCACATGAAAATCAGATTTCATGCTGTTCTTGCGAAGAATCCTGACGAAGCCTGGTCCCTGATGAAGATCAAGAAAGTGCTCACGATAAAGAAAGATGTTCTGTTTGAAGACATGCTTCAGAACTTTCGATATTTTGTCATCAGGGCAGACAACAAACAATATGACTTCACTATTGCTGACTTCCCACTGATGAACTGCAATGATCTTATTCAAGTAGCTCTGATTTTGAAGCACATGGAAGAAAATAAACTCAAAGGCTCAGAGACTGATGTTTTCAAAGTTGGGTTCGCACATGTGAAGACTTATATCGACAACTACTTCGATTGTCTAGCACTGACTGATGAAGAGTTGGCGAATGTACTTGGAAGAGAAGTGAAGGTTCCTTGGGAAGATACTTTGACACAATCAGCATTATCAAAGTATGTTGTAGGAGAGATTTGCCTTAAACCATTCGGCATGGTGTTTTCGGGAAGAGACACTTAGGGCAAACCGAAGAAGTTCTTGTTTAAAGCTTCAGAGATCGAAAGATACAATTCTTCGCAGTATACGCACTTCATTGTACGTATGAACAATTGCAAGAAAAACAAAGAAGGTGACAAGAAGGACTTAAAGAAGGTGATCTCCTGGTATGGAGAAGTGCGAAGAACAATTCACTCTGCAATTCAAAAGCTTTTAAGTTGAATTGTATCGACTGTTTACAAAGAGGGAGATTGTAGGTGTTAAGTTGTAAAAGTCGAATAGTGTCTTGTAATGATTCGCATTTTGTATGTATTTTACTAAGTCAATTTTATATGCGAAGTAAAGCATGCGAAGTTTCAGTGTATTAGACTTAGTATACTTTTTGTAAGTTTCCTATAAATAGGGACTTAGGCTTGAAGTAGAGTAATCGAGATCGAAACACAAAAACTCTCTTCAGCTTATTCTGTAATCAGTCTTAATAAAACGAGATCTGATTAATATTTACTTCTGGTATTCTTTATCATTCATCATTCAAATCTATTGTTTCGCATCTTAGTTCTCGATAACAATTCACAACAGAAAGTCAATCTTGAAAGGAAAAGCCCAAGAGCGTTGAGAATTGAAGTTGTCTCGACTATTGTGGAAAGTATAAAGAAAGCTCAAGAGGAAGCTTCTGAAAAGAATGACCGAAAGGAGGAACGTTTGGGCAAAACGTTGGTGTTCGGTGTAAACAGTCACAGACTGAAGGTGTTCCAAGATCGGATTTGGGTATCTAAGTCCGGAGGAATTAGAGGTCTTCTGATGGAAGAAGCTCACAAAACCATGTACTCGATTCATCCGGGTAGCACTAAAATGTATAGGGACCTGAAACCCTACTACTGGTGGCCGACGATGAAGCTTGATGTTGCAAAGTATGTGGCTGAGTGTGTGACTTGCGTGAGAGTAAAGACACAACATCAGAAACCGTATGGGAGTTTAGAACCTTTGCCTGTGCCAATGGGTAAGTGGGAAGACATTGCTATGGATTTTGTCACTAAACTGCCCAGAACAAAGAATGGTCACGACATGATTTGGGTGGTCATTGATCGATTCACTAAGAGTGCACATTTCATAGCGGCCAAGGAGAAATGGTCTATGGAGAAGCTTGTGAATTCTTACGTGAAGGAAATTGTGAGGCTTCACGGTGTTCCGTTAACGATTGTATCGGATTGTGATAGCCGTTTCACCTCGCGGTTTTGGAAAAGTCTACAAGAGGAATTGGGTACTAAGTTGTGTTTAAGTACAGCTTACCATCCGCATACTGATGGTCAGAGCGAAAGAACGATACAAACACTTGAAGATATGCTGAGAGCATGTACCTTGGAATTCCTAGGTAATTGGGATGAACATTTACCTTTGGTAGAATTTTCCTACAATAATAGTTTCCACTCGAGCATTAAGATGGCACCTTATCAAGCTTTGTACGGGCAGAAGTGTCGTACGCCGTCTTGTTGGCTTGAGGCTGGGGAAAAGCAGTTTATGGGACTGGAGTTGGTTCATCAAACTGCTGAAAAGTTGAAAATAATTAGGGAAAGAATGTTAGCAGCTCAGGATCGTCAAAAGAGCTATGCTGACAAGAAGCGAAGACCGATGACTTTTGAAATTGGAGATTCGGTTTTGCTTAAAGTCTCGCCGTGGAAGGGACTTATAAGATTTGGTAAAAGAGGAAAGTTGAGTCCAAGGTTTATTAGACCGTTTAAAGTTCTTCAGAGGATTGGGAACCAAGCTTACAAGCTCGAACTACCAGAAGAACTGAATGGAATTCATAACACTTTTCATGTGTGTTATTTGAGGAAGTTCACGGGAGAAGTTCCCGACATAATTCCAATTTCTGAATTGAGAATTGATGAGAACAAAAGGTTGATTGAGGAACCAGAGGCAATTGTTGACCGAAAGACTAAGAAATTGCGACGCAAGATGGTTGGGTTAGTGCTTGTCCGATGGAAACACACGAATGGGCCGAATCTCACCTGGGAGACGAAGAGTGACATGATGGGTCGCTATCCGCATTTGTTTGTTGATGTGTGATTCCGGGGACGGAATCATTCTAAGGTGGAGAGAACTGTAACGCCTGTGTTTCCGGGCTTGCCATTTTTAGCAATGTAATAGTCTAGGTTAACCTTTGTAACCCGTTTTGAAATAATAAGAGTGTATTATTTGAGTATTATGTGTTTTGTGCTTAATTGCTTAATTATGTGGTTTGATTAATTAAGAATAAAAATAAGCGTCAAAATTTAAGTGTAAAAGAAACTTAATATCTTTGGATAATGTTGTAGTAGTTGAAACGAGGTTTCCGAATATATATAGAACGCCCAAATCTGACTTCGTATGAGGAAGTTATGATTTATCGAAGTTTCGACTTAGCGGTATGCAGCCTGAAATACTCGATTTGAGATCGAGCGGTTTTTAGCCGAAGAATTCTAAACGAGGATCGAAGGTCTCATTGTTGGTATCAAAGCGATAAAAAGTTAGGCGAGAACGGACGTCAAACGAAGAAGTTATGAATTTATAACGAAGTTTTTCTGTCGCGGCCTATTAAAAATAAATAAAAAAAATAAAGTCGAAATTAGCCGACGGAGTCTAAACGAAAGTTTTAGAGCGTAGTCTCACCTTCGCGTGGATATAAAGAACGTCGAAAACAGAGTTCGTATGAAGAAGATATGAATTTCCGAAGTTTATTAATTAATTTGTATTTATTTTTAATTGGAAATTCCGGCATTATCCGAAGGGGAGTCAGCACTCCGATCCGAAGTACGCCCCGCGTACTCCGAGGATGTCGACACTCGCACTCGAGGACTTCGAATACGTAAGCAGTGACGAATTCGTACGCGTACGCCCCGCGTACTCCGAGGCTCCAGCCTCCTATAAATAGGATGCGAGGGCAACCGGCTCTTTTGCTAATTTTCTCTCTTCTCTCCCGTTTTGCATCGTTTTGCGTGCCAGAAATACCCCAAAGCCCCGGTATCATTCTCGAGCCCCGAGGCAAGTCCCGGGATCCCGAAGATCCCGAGAAGTGCGGTTCCCGAGCCGAAGCTCTGCCCGCGAGAAGTTTGATTTTTGTGAAGATCTTCCCGATCTGCTGAGGATTTCTACTTCTGCAAGTCGTAGTGTTGTCCGATCGTCTTCTGATCAAGTGAGTGTATACTACCTTTCATAAACACGATAATAATACAAGTATGGTTCGAGTGTATTAAGTATATTGTTGTTTATATGTGTGAGTGTGTAGTTACTTTCTTCTAACGCATGATTATGGAGTATTTTATACGAAATACGTGTTATGAGTAGAATTTGTTGTTATGTGTGTGAATGTATGTTCACCCTCTTCCATCTCATAGATCTGAATTGCTTTCTATGAAATACGTGTTACGTGGGTATGCCTCATCTGTTATGTGGAATATATATTGAATGAAAATGATATACAGGTTTCAAACTATGTATGAAAGTATATATTTTATCTACTAATATGTTGGGTAGAACATGGGTAGATAGTTGGTGTGTAATAAACAGATGAGAGGCCTCGATGTTGTTGTTGTTGATCTAGTTATTCAGCGGAGTATGGATAACGACCACGGACTCTTTCTAGACAGTCCAGTGGAACGCTAGCAGGTTCATAACCTGTAGGTGTTGTGAACGATGTGTTCACCGGTGTACTCTATCCCCCTCATGGTTGCCTTTAGGATATCTATTATTGAGGAAACCCCTTAGCAGTAATGTCCGTCCCGATGAAAATCCTAGATTAGGTCCCTTGAGATAGATGTTATTTTAGGGACGTAAAGTGAGGATAACGGGAATAGGTAATCGGGATAGTGATTGGTTGGTGAAATTAAATATAATTTATTTATTGTGGGTTGAAAACCCTATATGCTCACCAGGCTCCCAAGCCTGACCCACTCAGATTTATTTGTATTACAGGTAGTGGCGCGAGGGCATAAGATGGTTGAATCATCAAGTTGTTTTGTTTACAAGTCTGTATATGTATATATTTGTTGAATGACTTGTAATGTTATCGTTTATGCTTTATGGTCTGTATCGGAACATGACATCCCAAGTTTTGACTATATAATGAAAATGCATCTCTTGATGAAATGCTTTGATAAATATTATTTTATCATGTTTTGTTTTGGGAACAAATTCCGCAACTCTTTCGAATCAAAAGGATTTACTCTGAAATTATTTAAAAGCATAAATGAAATTCGGTCTTTTCTGGCCGAGATTTTGGGGATGTTACAAAGAACGAGATGATTTCTGCTCGTTCGAGTCCGGGATGGCGCCAAATGAAGGAGCATGGAACTCCGACGGTTCTTCGGGTCTTCTGCTGCGGCAGAGATCTGCGAGTCACCATCAGAGAGACGCGTTAGAGCCGTCCCAGGGACTGTGCCCCGGGAGCGGGCTCCGACGGTCAAGTTAGATCATCTAAAAGATCTGAGATGGTCCTCCATAGCTAGAGAGAACCATCTTGGTGCTAGTGGTGGTGTATGGCGGCGGCGGGTGGCGGATGAGCCACCCGGCCGGAGTATAGTGGCGGCTGAGCCATGGGGGAAGAGTCTAGGGGAAGCCCCCTCTCCATGGAGGAAGTACTATTCATTATATACGGGACAATTAGGTCAGGCCTTGGGCCAAGCCCCGTTCAGGCCCAACTAGCAAGGAGTTGGGCAAGGCCGCCTGGAGGCGTTGGGCAGGGCTAGCGGGCGCACCCCAGGCAGGGCTGGCGGGCACGCACCAGGAGAGGAGGGCAAGGGAGTGCCAGGCGAGGGAGCGCCTGGCCGAGCTGGCAGGAGAGTCCCCAGCAGGGCTGGCAAGGGAGTCCCCAGCAAGGTTGGCAAGGGAGCGCCAGGCAAGGCTGGCAGGAGCGCGCCAGGCCAGGCTGGCTTGCTAGAGCAGTCTAGGCCACGCTAGTGGACCATACCTCATCAAGTCCCCCTAGTCTGGTGTTATTGGTACGCGGCCAATGACATCGGACTGGAACTAGTCATATAAACCAACAGGAGAATCCCCAGCGAGGCTGGCAAGGGAGTCCCCAGCAAGGGTGGCAGGAGAACGCCAAGCAAGGCTGGCGGGAGTGCGCCAGGATAGGCTGGCATGCTAGAGCAGTCTGGGCCATGCTAATGGACCATATGTCATCAATAAGCAAGCAATTCAATACAAATAAAGAGATAAGGAGAAGATACATACTCGTCACCACGTTGGGAGATGCACAATCCCCCTCGGTTGTCAACTAAAAATCCTTACTCTTGACACAGGTGCATCCGCCCGACCCTGGCGGCTGTCAATAATCCGAAGAGCCCCATGAGCGGGTACTGACACCGGTCCTGCTGCAGCCAAACTCGGACAATGGTCCTCCTTGTGGCCCCTCTTATTGTAATGAAAGAAAATCATATCAAATGCCTGCTAATATGGCTTGTCCGGCCACACTTAAAGCAAGCCAAACCACCTGCCCTGCACGTTCCCTCGTGCATCTTGCCGCACTTACCACAGCGGCTCCGGCCCTGCTGGCATCTCGTCCTGGAATCAGATACATTGGGCCTCTTACCCGAACCCTGAGTACTCTACACATAATCTAGCTTCCTCTTCTTTTCCATCTCCATATCAATCTCCCTCTCCCTAGCCCTCACTATAATATCATATAGTGTTTTGTAGTTAGATCGACTCACAAATTGTCGAATATCGCTCGTCAACATCTTATGATACCTCGCCTTCTTCATCTCCTCATCCGCCACATACTGCGAAACCAAAGTTCCCTCTCCTGAAACATCACGGCGATCTCAACCGCCATCTCAATAGTCTGGCAAAGATCTTGAAACTCTCGCACCAACTACTGCACTTCGATCATCGGTGCAAACTCAGCCCTGAACCTGGTCACAAAATCATCCCATGTAATCAAATCAACAACCTGATCACCAACTGCGCATCCCACCTCCTCCCACCAAACCCGTGCCAGAAGATAGGAAGCAAGTATGACCCTTTCCCCCTCGGGGAAACTGCTGGTGTGGAATGCGTTAGCAACATCCGCTAACCACCTCATGCTCGCTATCGGGTCCTTCACCCCGTGATAGTCCGGAGCTCCACATGCCCGGAACTCCCTGAAGGTCAATGAACGTGCCCCAACCAAGGCCATAATCTCATAGCGAAAAAAGCTCAGACACTTATCCAAAATCTCCATAATACCCCCTAGACCATGCCAAAGATCACATGAGTCTGCTCAAGAATGCAACGTGTAATCTCAAACGAAATGAACTCCCTTGTCTGATCATCCAAATGCCCGACTCCAAAACCTAAGCCCAAGCCCTCGCCGACACTAGAACGACTACCAGATCCTCCTCGAGTGACCACCATACTGAAAATAGATCAAATAAACCATCAGGATAAGCATCAGAATATATCGAGGAATCACAAGCTCTACAAGCTTCTTGGTTTCATCTCAACTCTCCTTGACTCGAGTACGAATCGTCTGCTTCTAGTAGTACGGACCCATATTACCTTCCATGTCTACTCGTACTTTCCTTAAGGTTTTCCTTGAATCTAACAAGTTACTTCTTGTCCATACAGCTATCCCTCATCAAGATAAAGCTCCCAGCACTAAATCTCATCCTAGGTTTCCCTAGGGAAAACTCCACACCACTATCCGCCATCACATGTAGAAGGAACTCCCGCTAACATCTTCTAACTAGCTCATGAATACAATTACATATCGCCAAAGCTAGATAATTCTTCAAATGAGAGGTCTTACATTATAATGGTTGGACTCAAACAAGAGTTGCGCAATAAAGTTAAAACCTAACCATCTAAAATTATTTAGTCTCAGTAATATGTAACTTAACATATTCGCTTACGGTTAGCTAAGGCTAGTGAGAACTCCTAAAAGCACAAAGTAAGCAACATTCGAGCATCAAGTAATCAGAACCACGCATCACCTAATCAGGTCACCATATCTATGATTGATCTGTACTAGCATGCTAGTCTACAAGCTCATACAATAAGCATACAAAGGAATCTCTCCTAGCATTCTATCATGCATATATTGAGCAGATCCTTAGCCCTAACTAGCATGCGATTCACAGATTCACATATCAAATTATATCAGATAACATGTATCGGTATTTTGGGAAAACTTACTTAAGCTTAGTCGATTGCATGCACCACATCCTTTCTTGTCTTAGAAAACTCTTTTCTTAAAAAAATACATTTCTTTATGAAAAAACTTACCAAATCCTTAGTTTGAGTTCAGACACACCTGAGAGTATGTCTAAATCCCTCAAACCAAGGCTTTGATACCAACTTGTAACATCCAAAAAATAAGACCCGATTTTTTTTCATTTTTAGATTAATAAAATAGTAAACCATATCTTTGTCATAAAACCAAGGTAATCAAATTGTATCAATACATCAATAATCATCAGAGTAAATCAGAGAAAGCAGAATCGAGTGGTGGGTGCTCTTTCAATCATCCCAAGCTCTTCCCTTTGGAACCATAAGTACCTAAAACATAAATTGAAAACCATAAGCACAAAGATTAGTGAGTTCCCCAAAATACTTTAACGTCACCCTTTGGCACGTATGTAACATCCCGAGTTCATGAGTGCAAGTTCAGGTTTCAAAGTGTAAATGTGAAAGGGAAACTCGGCGAGTCCATGGGTGGACTCGGCGAGTAGGGTCGCGACTCTGGTCGCGTGTTAAGTGGCCAACTCGACGAGTCGGCGGCTGGGCTCGGCGAGTTGGTGCTGAGTGCAGAAAACCCTAATTTCGGAGGATGAGCCCTATTTAAAGGACATTATACCCTCTCCCCAACCTCTTTACCCTCTCTTGAAGTCCAGAAAACCCTAAGGCGCGTTTATAAGTGATTTAAGAGCTTTTGAACCTTAGAGAAGAGATTTTGGAAGAGATTTTGGAAAGCTAAGAGGCTTGAAGCGAGGGGCTTTGCAAGGGTTTGGATTTCTCTTCTGTTGGAGCTTTCCTTTGAGGTATTATTTCGTTGCTTGGGCTATTATTCTTCATTTTGGACTTTTTGGAAAAGATAGCATGTGGTGTTTTGAGTTTGGAGGTTAGATCTGAGGTTGCTACCTCAGATTTGGAATGGAGAAGGTCTAGAGTGCATTAAAGTCCTTATTCTTGAGTGATTGGTGAAGCCATCTTGTCCCAAACCCTAACCCTAGAGTGTCTTATGCTTAGATCTCTTTGGATTCACGTAAAGTTTGCCACTTTACGTAATGGATGGGTTGTAGAAGGGTAGATCTGTGGTTTGGATCATTTGCATGGCCTGGAAAGCTTCTGTATGGATTAAGATCTAGAGGTACTCGGCAAGCCACAAAGGTGTACTCGGCGAGTTGCTTGAAGATGGGCAAGAACTCGGTGAGTTGGAAGAACAACTTGGCGTGTTGGTTGAAGATAGCCTTGGACTCGACGAGTCTGTTCTTAGACTCGGCGAGTCTAGTCGTAAGGTCCTAACCTTCTTCTGGTTAAGTCGTGAATCGGTGAGTCAAGGGAGGACTCGGTGAGTTGAGTGCGAGGGGACTCAGAGTTATGGGACTCGGCGAGTCTCGGGGTGACTCGGCGAGTTGAGTCGTGGATTGGGGAAGTTCTGAGCATGGGGACTCGGCGAGTCATCGGGTTAACTCGGCGAGTAGAGCCAGTCAAGAGATTGATTTTGACCAAGGGTTGACCAGTTGACTTCCAGGGGCATTTTGGTAATTGTTGTCTTTTGTTTTGAGTTCAGTGTTAGTGTCGGCTAGTGGTGGAGGTCGTGTCAGTAGTCGATGCATCTTGGTCTTATTTTTCAGTCGGCAGTTGCGAGGTGAGTTATCCTCACTATATCGACAGGGTCTACGACACTAAGGTCGACCCTTTATCGGATTGTGATCCGGGTATCGTTGTTATGTTATTTGCTTTATTATGTTGCATCCTGGTAGTTAGGATGGTTTATGCTAGTGACCGGTTAGGTTGGTATCCTGGTTAGGATGATGTTATGCTATGTGATCTGCTAGATCGGTTTGATTGGATGTGAATTGTTATATGATTGAATGTTTATGTGCACATGGTTGTTGGACTGGGGTTGGATTGAGGAGGGTCTTGCTTTGTGCTGTAGGCCAACATACCCAGGGTGGACCGGTTATCCCGAAGGCCCAGCGAGCGATCCGAATAGGCTGTAGGCCCCAAGACGGCAGACCAGACGTGCCGAGGCTCGGAGAGTGGACCAGGCCGACTGAAGGCCCAGTGCGGGCGAACCAGTCATACTGTAGACTCAGAGAGTGGACGAGGTGGATTGAAGGCCTGGTGCAGGCGGACCAATCACACTGTAGACTCGATGTATATGGTTAGACTCGGAGGGTGGACCAGGTGGACTGAAGGCCGGTGCGGCGGACTAGTCACACAGTAGACCCGAAGTGCATGGCTGTTCTGTGTTCTGTTATGATATGGCATGTTGTGCGTGTATGGTATACGTGGTTGGTATTTTGGGGGTATCTCACTAAGCTTTCGGGCTTACAGTTGTGGTTTAAGGTTTTCCAGGTTCTTCAGGAGACTGTGGCAAGGCAAAGGCGTGATCGTACCGCTCCTCATGATTATGTTTTATGATGTGGTTCTGGGAAGACTCTGATAATAATTGTATTGAAAACTTTTTAGTAATAACTTAATGAAACGGGGTTGTTTTTGAAAAGTTTAAATTGTTTGAAATTTTAGAGCGTTACAAGTTGGTATCAGAGCCAGGTTTGAGTGAATTGGAGGAACATTCGTGTGAATCCAGTCTCAAATCAAGGAGAGTTTTCAAATGAGAATTTAAAATGGTTTTCAAAATGAGTAAAGGAGGACGCGGAGGTACGATCAGCCGGAGCCAGTAAGTAACCCCAAAATACCATACATGATATTTGTTTTTGAGCTATGATAGAACAGCATGCTAGTGGATCTGAGCATATCTATGTTAGGAGCTTCATATAGAGGTATAAAGTTTCAAGCTTTCTCACTCTTTTGATTTGTGCATCATAGTAGAGTATTTTAGGGTTTTTGTCCCAAAAATTGGATACTTCATGAGTTATTGAGCTCTAGAGACTATGATCAACCCCCCCCCCCCCCCCCCTTTGAGTGTATTTAGTGGTGTTGTGTCATAAAAATCAGGACTTGGACATTGGAATCAAGCCATGCATGAGATATGAGCATTTTGAGCTAAGAAAGTGGGAGTTTTGTATGTTTGTGACCTTATCGACCATGCAAAGGCTTAAAGTCACTGACTTTATGGAGTAAGGGATATTAGGGAGTCCAAATCTATGATATGAGCCAAGGTCTTAACTGATTAAAAACAAATGAGTAGAAAGAATGAATCTAGGAAGTACGTTGAGCGTAATTCTAGTACGCCCCGCATACTGACCAAGTGTCCCCGATGGCCAATTTGGATTCGTGGGTACGCTAAGTGTACCAAAGGAGGTACTCCCCGCGTAACCTCACTGTGGACTTTTGGGCTAAGTCTCATTTTGGGCATTGAGTGTTGGGCCTGGAGTTTGGGTTTGTTGCACTAGAGTTTTGTACCAAAGGAATATATATATATATATATATATATATATATATATATATATATGTGTGTGTGTGTGTGTGTGCCTTGGGCCCTTGAGTTGGGCCTCGGGAGAGCCCATTTGTTATTGGGCCTTGGTGGGCCCAATAGGTTTTTGGTTATGGATGGGCTGGTTAGCGATCTACCTTTAGACCTAATGAGTGAGAGTTTGGACTTAGTTCCTAATTGGGTTAATTGTGGATTTGGCTCAGATATAGTGGTAATTGCGCAACAGCAACGTTTATAGGGGCTGCTCATCATCCGATGTGAGTCTTCTCACTATACTTACCATGAGTGGTATCTATGAGTGACCAAAAAGTCTTTAGTGCTTATTCGAGTTACATCATATTATGCATTTTTTCTGTGTGATATATATGTTATATTTTGTGTTTTACAAAGATAGGACCGGAGGGTTCAAACCGAGTTGTGAGACCGGAGGGTCCTCACTGAGACACACGACCGGAGGGTCCACACCGAGACACATGAGACCTGAAGGTCCATGTCGAGTTATAACCATGAGAGGCTTATTATTTGTGTATGTGACATTTTGGGGAACTCACTAAGCTTCGTGCTTATCGTGTTATGTGATATGTGCTTCAGATTTTCTCAGGATCGCGAGAAGGCGCCGGCTTGATTGTACACACCAGAGAAAGAGTTATGTTTTGAGGATCCTGGATTATTAATTAAACAATTATGGAGTTGCGTTGTAAATTAAATAAATGAGATTTTTTTTAAATGTGTTATGAGAATTATGTGATTCTAAAATGAAAAATATGTTTAAAATTTACGGTGTTACAAGATTGGAGGATGATCAATTTTGGTTGAGTTGAGAGAGGGAACTGAGAAGTGGACGTAAGGAGTAGGGAAGAAGAAATCGTCGACGTAAGGAGTAGGGAGAAAGGAATCATCGACTCGATCGTATATGAGAATAGGAACCGAGGATTTTTTTTGTCAAATCGTCCACACCTTTTTTTTTTGCGAAATCTAAACTTTAATTAAAAAAAAATTAGAAAATTTTTTTTTTTAAAAAAAAACCTGTTTGGACCGGTTTTTACCCGGAACCGGTAAAAAAACCAGACTGGTTTTGAGCAAATCGTAGAATCGAGAACCAGCCTGGGGATCCAAAAAAAACGTGTCCAGGTCCGGTCCGGTCCGGTCCACATGTCCAAATGCTCACCCATACTTATACCCTCCAAACAGGCACCTTCCTTGAAAATTATCAAAATCTCGCAATTAATTACGAAAATACCATATCAATCTTGCGAGATTTTGACGATAAATAAAATTAAACCCTAGCCATTTATTTTTTCAATCTTAAGGTCAAAAATTGTTGCGGTTCCCACCATTTTTTGAGTTCCTATATATATATATATATATATATATATATATATATATATATATATATATATATATATATATATATATATATATATATATATATATATATATATATATATATATATATATATATATGGAAAAATGAATATAAATTACAAACCTACCTAAGGTTAGATACTAAACCTTATGAAATTACGTCGTTTTTGTTAGCTAAAGATTGCAATTAGGGGATTCATGATTAACACTTGACGTTGCAGATTCAATATTGAAGCAATAATTTTGATAGGGAAGCAAAAATGTTAATTATCTTTGACATTCGTGATGGTGGAAAATAATAATGTTCACTGACGTAAAGTAATAAACGATAATGAAGAAAAGAAAACAAGGAAAATTAAACGATAATAGTGGAAATAAAATGCAATGGGGAATTGTATATTTACCAAGTGAAAACCAAACCGATTATATTTACTAGAATAAAATTGTATAATTTAGAAGTTTAGTACCTAAGCTTAGGTGAAACTGTAATATATATATATATATATATATATATATATATATATATATATATATATATATATATATATATATATATATATATGGTTAGGTTGATGTGAGACGGCTTAATTTTGTGAGACCGTGAGACACATTTTTTTTTAATTTTTTTAATTTTTTATTTTTTTTAGTTAATTCAAGTTCCGAAAATAATATTTAAAAAAAGAATTTTTTGATTTTTCCATTTATTTTGCATTTTAAAATTATTTTTAGAATATGTACAATGTAATATTCTATTTAGAATATTTCACGTATTTTTAAAAAAAAAATAGAATTTTTTTTTATTTTTTTTAGTTAATTCAAGTTCTGAAAATAATATTTAAAAAAAGAATTTTTAGATTTTTCCATTTATTTTGCATTTTAAAATTATTTTTTAGAATATATCAGTGTAATATTCTATTTAGAATATTTCACGTATTTTTCAAAAAAATAACGGGATTTTTTTTATTTTTTTTTTAGTTAATTCGACTTCCGAAAATAATATTTAAAAAAAGAATTTTTGGATTTTTCCATTTATTTTGCATTTTAAAATTATTTTTAGATTTGGTCTCACGGTCTCACAAAATTAGAATGGTCTCAAAGGAAGTTGAGCCTATATATATATATATATATATATATATATATATATATATATATATATATATATATATATATATATATATATATATATATATATATATATATGGGAAAAGTGAATATACCCTTAAGGGTATATAAGCTTAGGTACCCGAACACACCATAATAAGTCGTTTTGTATCATATATTCATTATAATGTTCTTAAACTTCAACCCTAAATTGATTATTTTCAAGATATTCGAAATTTCCGTATTATTTTTCTCTTAAATCACATCTTTTTGCCGAACACCTATTAGGCTATATATTGTAGATGAAAATGAAAAGTATGTAAGAGAAAGATAAATGTTTAATTTACAAAAATCTTGGAAGTAAATCAAGTTAGAAGTTAAACTATAAGAATATTGGACAATTAGAATGTATTATATGATACAAAACAACGTATTATGGTGAGTTTGGGTACCTAAACTAATATACCCTTAAGGGTATATTCACTTTTCCCTATATATATATATATATATATATATATATATATATATATATATATATATATATATATATATATATATATATATATATATATATATATATATATATATATATATATATATATATATATATATATATATATATATATATATATATGCGCGCGCGTGTGGATTAAATCACGCATAAGATGCAATAAAAAGCAAGCATAACGAGCATGTGCCATTGTCTTTTATCTTAAAAGCAAAGCGAACATGATAGCGTGATGTATTTCCTTTCCCAAAGACAAAACACAGAGAAAATAAACTACCATACTATGCTGGTGTAAATAATAATTTAGCTCTAAAAACAACCATGACACTATTATTGATGTTACTCATTAGGGTTAGGTTAAGATCCATTAGGATTTAGGTTAGGGCAAAAGCTTATTTTGTATTTTATTTATACGAGGTTAAATCTTTATTATGGTGAAGCAATATAAAGCATTCTATAATATAACATGGTATCAGAGTCGTTGTCTCACACCCCCTTGGCTCAACATATATCTATTTAGCGGTTTATCCTCATTGAGCATCCGACTCTTAGGAGGCGTGTTAGTGACGTGACACAATCCAATAAATGTTTATATATGTTGGAGTAAGGATGATCATACGACGTGTTGGACCGGACCGAATATGAAAAAAAAAAAACGGTATCGGACACAGACCTGACCGCATATTCATTTTAATGGGCCGGTTTTCAGGCTTTGTTTTTTTTCCACTAATCAGGTTTCGGGTTTTGATCAGACCGTACCAGGAATACGAGTTTTAACCTAGACCGGAACGGAAAACATTTTCACCTTAATTTATTTTATAGATATCACCAACAAATATTTATTACTAATCTAATCATATATTTATGACATTTCCAAATAGAAATAAATGAATTTTAAGAATCTAAGATATTGTGTGTTATTGTCCTCTAATGATTATGAAACCAAATAAGACTTTTTCAGGTGAATATGAAGTAAGTGAAATATATAATAAAAATATATATAAGTAATTGATTATAATAATATTTTATTTTTTTCACCAAAATATATTGTATTTGTTTTGAAGAATACAACATAAAATTTATTTCATTATGGTACATTGAGTAATATAATTTTACAAGACCTCTATTTATAAAAAAAGTCAGATTGATATGATGCAACGAATATGATTTTATGTATTTTTTAGTATAATTGTGCATACAACAAATATACAAAATTACGAATGATGGATGTTACCTAGTAAGATTATAATTTGAAATAGTATGCTCAAGACTAGAGAGTAACATCACAAACGAAATGCGAAACCGTAAACAACAAATATGCGAACCCTAATTTGGTGTCCGAACAGGACCAAACCGAAACCATAAACAACACTGCCAAAGTCTAATTTAGTCCAAAACCTGAAAAACAGTTTAGTAACCGGAATAGGATCGGACCGAACCTAGATCCGATACACCCAAAAACGGTCCGGTTTTCGGATAAGGTAATTCACGATTTTGGGTCTTCAAGTTTTCGGTCTTCGGATCGGTCCGGTCCGGTCCGGGTCTGGCCCATTGCTCATCCTTATGTTGTAGTCTCTCTCTCTCTCTCTCTCTCTCTATCTCTCTCTCTCTCTCTCTCTCTCTCTCTCCATAATGACTCTTTTGGATAGGTGATCTTAGGATCTACATTTTGTCACATGGTATCAAAGCGATAGGTTAAAACTTTGCTGGCGACCACAACCTGCAGTCGCCGCCCTCCACCTCCCGACTTCTAATAATCGTCATATTTGCCCTCATTATGCTCAATATTTTTTCTCTTTCTTAATGTTTATTTGGTTGACATATGGAAGTAAATGAAAAACTTAAGTGTTTTTTTTTTAACTTAATGAGCTTAATATGGACAACATTTTAATATGTTCAGATATCTGTAAGCGTTTTTTTTTTTTTAACTTTATTGATAAATAATCTTAGCACTTAAATAAGAGAGGGGAGGGTTTACAAATGCCTTTTGACAAGCCTTTGCTATGAGTAGATTTCAAATAGGCATTTTTCTACAATTGCCCTCGTCTTCTTCAATATCAAATCACGTTCCAGTAAATCGGATTTCAATCACTTAATGATGTCCCGATTATATCTCTAACTTTCATTCCTCTTCTTCCTCCCCAAAATCAAGATTCTATCATTATATATTTGAAGCGGGTCTACATTTGCATCATGACAAATACAACCAATATCATCTTGTACGGTCTTTTCTTGTATTGTCTCCAAAAATAGACAATCTCGCTTTCTTCCTCTTGTCAATGAAATTTTAGATTGATTTCTTTTTCAATCGATGTAAATAACTTTGTGTGTACAATATGCTATTGATTAGAATCATAAAACTTAAAAGAATATGATTACCAAAGAATTTAAAAAAAAAAAAAAAAAAAAAAAAAAAAAAAAAAAAAAAGTAGAATATAATAAACAAAAATTGACTACCTTTTGGCCCACCCTACAACTTCTTTTGTGACTCCGGTATCCTTTCACCACTTTAGATCCTCATGAACTCAAAGAAAGTATTATGGACAATTGGACATGTGTGGTGGCGGATGTGTATTCTTTTGATCTTATGTTTTATGTTTTGAACTGCATATCGTCCACACCGGTAAAAGGACAAAGTATGTTGTTATATTTTGTTATTTTCCTTAATGGTATATTATATAAAAAAATATTTTATTAATTTAATGCAAAGTGTTAAAAAAACTTATAGCTAACTTTTTTTTTTTTATAATTATTTTGATATAATATAAATAATGTAACATAATTATATTCATTCACACCGGTTTATATGATAGAATGTGGTTAGACATTGTTTTAGAGTGTGAACCAAGATAGTCTAGCTCATACGAAAACCAATAGCAACCAAACACCATAACCAACATATTCCGTCACATCATAGCATCTGTCCAAGATCTATCACATAAACTTTTCTCATGCTGACCAAATCATTAACTAATATATTATTTTAAAAACAGGTTTATAAAGTGACTAATTCATAAGTGTTGAATATGTTAAAACGACCAAATATATACACATTTAAGGAGAATTCATTTGAATTGTCTTTCAAATTGTATTCACATGATAGGTTTTAATTTTAGACTAATTTTGAACTGTTAATATTTGACAATTATAAAGAAAACGAATAGTTTCTACAAGTTTTAAGTATCTTGGGGGTATTTAAAAAAAAAATAACAAAAACGCATATCTAAAGTTTATATTATTAAAAACAATATATTTATGCAAATAAGTTTGTTTAATGCTTTATTAAAAGTAAGCATCATGCCATTTGCTTTCTCAACTACATGCCACGCGATTAAGTTACAATAAATAGAATGTGACCTCATGGTAGTTTATCTTGAGACTTCTCCCACACGAATATTGCTTCATATGTTGGTTTATAATGTTTTAAAGTCCGTATTTTATTCGGATTCTGAAATCCAAAGGCCCGGAAGCCCGACGTTGAAGATTGGCATCCAATAAATACGCGATTCAAGGAACAGTCATTTCCTTTGTCTTTCTGCGGCCGCCGGAGAATATTTCTCCGCCGTGGATGGGCCAGTTGCCTTCATCCACTGCCGGAGTCCCCAGCTGCCGTCGAAACGACGTTATTTATCAAAGCTGTGGATCAATGGCGCAACAAGATTTGACGGTCTTTCTTTCTCCTTTAATGAGGAAAAAGATTGACGATGGTCTTTGTGTTGCCAACGGTATATCGAATCTTCCAGATGATTGTTTGGCTTGCGTTTTTCAGTTCCTTGCACCAGGCGATCGGAAACGATCTTCGCTCGTTTGCCGGCGTTGGCTTGAGGTCGAGGGACAGAGCCGTCACCGACTCTCCCTCAATGCCCAATCGGACCTCCTATCTGCGGTGCCATCGCTTTTTTCTCGGTTTGACGCCGTTACGAAGCTTTCTCTAAAATGCGACCGTAGATCGGTGAGCATCGGCGATGATGCTCTCATTCTAATCTCTCTTCGTTGCCAAAACCTTACCCGCCTCAAGCTCCGATCGTGCCGACAGTTAACGGATTCAGGCATGGAGAGTTTTGCCATGAATTGTAAGAAATTGAAGAAGCTGTCGGTTGGATCATGCACTTTTGGAGCTAAAGGAATGAACGCTGTAGTCGATAATTGCTCGTCCCTGGAAGATTTATCGGTGAAGCGGCTACGCGGCATCGCCGATGGAGGCTCGACGGAGCCGATTAGACCTGGTTCTGCGTCATCGTCTCTTAAGATGATTTCTTTGAAGGATCTCTACAACGGACAATGTTTTGCTCCGCTGATAATCGGATCTAAAAATCTTAAAACCCTAAGACTTTTCAGATGTTCTGGAGAGTGGGATGGGGTTCTGAAACTTGTTACGAATAACATCAAGGGATTGAGTGAGATGCATCTGGAGAGGCTTCAGGTAACCGATATTGGTATTGCAGCCCTTTCCAATTGTGAAAATCTAGAAATCCTTCACCTCATAAAAACACCTGAATGTACTAATTTGGGGCTATCGTCTATGGCGGAGAAGTGTAAGCTTCTGAGGAAGCTTCATATCGACGGGTGGAAAACAAACAAGATTGACGATGAAGGTTTGATCAGTGTAGCAAAACACTGCACTAACCTTCAAGAGCTGGTTCTTATCGGTGTGAATCTCACCCGTGTAAGTATATCGAGATTGGCTTCAAACTGCCAGAAGCTAGAGCGATTGGCGTTATGTGGGAGTGAAACCATAGGTGATGCAGAGATTTCTTGCATCGCTGCTAAATGCACGGCGTTGAGGAAGCTATGCATCAAGAGTTGCCCTGTCTCTGATCATGGAATGGAAGCTTTAGCACTTGGGTGCCCTAATTTGGTGAAGGTGAAGGTGAAGAAGTGCAAGGGAGTCACCTGTGATGGTGTAGGCTGGTTGAGAGCTAGTCGGGAATCATTAGCTGTGAATTTGGATGCTTTGGTGGTTGAAAATCAAAACCAGAATGCAACCGTTGAGGTGGTGGTGGAGGAGCAACAACCACCACCAGCAGCTAGTGACATTGGAGGCCGTGCTAATGGTGGTTCTAGCAGTAACAGGAGGTCAACATCATTGAAGGCAAGGCTGGGGCTTACATCTGGGAGAAATTTAGTTTCTTGCACTTTGAGACGGTGGTCAAGCTTTAATGGCGCTTCGGCTTCACAAAGTCATTAGGAAAGAGTTGTTGTCAAAATGATTGTGTTGCTTTTTATGTTGGGTATAAATATTTATGTCAAAATATTGTTTTTTCTTTTTATATATGATGATGATGATGAAAATAAATATCGAAGCCTTGTATAAGTATTTGAGTTGACTGGTCTGATCACTGATGTGAAAAAAAAAGAACAATCAAAGATAATAAACATTTTTGGAAATACTAGATAGAAACAAACAAGTGTAAAACTTGAAAATATAAAGATGGTGTTATGTCTATGATCTTGTGATCTAATCAGCTTTCTTCCTCCCTTTCTTGGGTGGCTGTGGCTTCTGGTACATGATGATTTGGGTTAAGATTGCACCGTTTGTCAATATGCCGATAACAGAACCCATCACAACTTCAAACAAAGCAAAGGATATAAGAGTTCAATAAAATAACATTAAACAAAGCCAAAAATGGGAATGTTTAATTGTTTGCATACATACCACTTGTTGGGGCTCCTTCTTGGAGGCTGGTGAAAACTCTTACTGCAAAATCAGAGATCACATACATACATATCACCATTTGTGTATATAATTATATTGGACGACAGACAGACAGACAGACAATAAGAAAGAAGTGGAACTGACCTATAGAGCCAAGAGAATTCATAAATGAAGTTATGAAGCTAAGCTCCCCTGTGCTTTTGTTCTGCTCAAACATAACATACTCAGTCACAAAAGCCATAAAATGTGGCATGTCTACTGTATTTGATTTGATGTATACTGGACTTGGACCATGACATAACATAACAAACTGTACTATATTTTGAATCGATGTCAATGGGACAAAAGGTGGAAAAAAATGAGACCGAGACTTGCTGTGAGTTAGTCATTTGAAGTATTCAAAATGAAGACTTCATTTAATTTTAAGTATTTAACATGAAAAAATTAAGAAAGTGTATTTTACTTTGGGAACACATGTGCAGAAAATTTTCGACTAACAAAACAGTAGATATATAATATAATTATAATCAATAACTTACTTTAAGGTTTTCCCAAATTTGAGGGACCCTGGCAAAGAAAAAGACTGCATGCTGGCATGCCTGAAACCAACAGTTTCATCAAATAAATTAGCAAATTCCAAAAATAAGTTAAAAGAAACAACTTACATATAGGGCTTCAAAAAGAAGGGGATCAATTTTCCCAGCTAAGATTGTTGGTGCTATCCCACAATATCTGTCGCAATCTCATTGAGGAAATGAATATATATATATATATATATATATATATATATATATATATATATATATATATATATATATATATATATATATATATATATATATATATATATATATATATCATGTATTTAAAGAGAAATAAAATAACCATCAGAATCTATGAAGGATACAGCAGTGCACGGATCCATGTTGAGTTACTGACAGGCTGAGAGAAATAATAGATGGTTGCAACTAAGATTATAGCTGCAATGACCATGAAAAAAAAATAAAAAATTCACATTACAAAATATCACAAATCCAACTGATCAGATTGGAATGAAACGATGTACTTTGTGTATAAACAACATTTAACCATCCTATTCCTAAAAATAATCATACTGTGTGATTGCAGGAGGATCAAGCCAGCCTGAAGAATATTATTCAAAATGGAAATTCACAAAGACTAATGATTTGAGGGTAGGAAAGAATTTCTGTTAATTCTTATAAAATCAGAAAGGTTCATCAACAAAACATGCCAAAAATGAAGATTGAAGAGCAATTAGCCAGCTAATCATATCCTCATTCTCTGAACAATTCTCCCATATTTATGTGGTGAGCTTGTGAAGTTACTATCTAGAAATTAACATGGTGCTTGCTATATACCTTGGATCAGAAGAAAGGCTAACTCTCCATAAGCTGAAAATGGGAGACCTTTGTGAAGACAATATGCCAAAGCAATGGTATAACCAACCACTTCCATTTCAAAGGCCATAACGCTAAGACCTCTTACACTTTTATGTTGCATGATCTTCATAATCTGAAAGAAAAACATAATTCAAAATCCCAGTCCTAATTTCTGCAAACTAGCATTAGAGATCAAAAGATGATATAGAGTGCACTCGGCATAGCTTAAGTATATATCGATTTAAAACACGTTACCGTATTTGAAATTGATTAAGATTGTATCGATAATTACAACCTAATGATCAAGAGCTCAATAGTTCACGAAATTGGAAAATCAAAGGAAGAATTACATTAATCTGAGATTTACATCAATTTGTAACCAATTGACAAAAATCGGAAGAATTGGAATCGCAAAACCCTAGGGGGCATGGAGACCAACGTGATGAAAAATAGAGTTGACGCAAATTGAATTGGTTAACCTGAGGCAGTTTAACGGTGGTGGAGGCAGCGACGATGGCGTAACCTAGGAGCTTAGAAATCAAAGGAAGCAGGCAGTCCTTTTCAGGGAACTTGCCGTCGCTTAACGATCCAAACACGCAGCTGAAGTCCATTCCCAGGAACTCCATTTGAACCATTTTGATGGTCCAACGTAATTAAAGATACAGAAATTGCCTGAATTGTTGGGAAAATCGCCGGCGGCTTTGTAAGAACTCCGGCCAAAAATCTATAGCAAGATTTATGGATGGGTTTCTTCAAAACTGAATCAATCAACAGAAATTGAAAGGGATCTGTTTGGGCCACTCTTAACTAAGCGATTGACTTTCCCATAAATTTATTGGGCCATAAAACAATGATCCACAGAACTGGTCTACAAGACTGGACCAAAACAATATCGGTCCGGGATCATCATGAACCGTCCTGAAAAAAAGTCCAGTCTAAAAAATATCGGATCATTACGATACCGATCAAGATCAGTCAAAGATCGACTTGATACCAGTCTAAAAATTAATATTTGATGTTAATCATATATAATTGTTAACGGAAAACTTAGAAATCGAAACAAAAAATATTGAATCCAAAACGAAGAAAATCCGAAAATGAACAAAAAAAAAGTGTATCAAAAAACTGCGAACCAGACTGAAAAATGGCCGGTCAAAAGAAAAAGAAACACCGGACCAAAAAAGGACACGACTGTTCAAGACAAGTCCCAAAAGACCAAACTGTTTTGAGACTGACCCAAGATTGGTCTAAGACCACTAATGTGCATCTCTGACGACTGCCTAGATGTTTGACTTAAATTAAACGTTTTTTTTTTTAATATCAAAATCTAACCGGATCAATTTTTAGATCTATTTGGATCGTTTTTATTTTGGATTTTAGGGTGATAATAATCGGACTTAAAATCGGATCATATTGGATTATCCATTCATATTGGATTTTTTTTCCGGATTTTGTATAGAAATAATAGACAATCAGTTCGATTACCCAATTGACCTTTTTAACGATGAAATGAGTAAATATGTGGAAGTCCAAAATCGTTTCCTTAACCACTTTCTATTTGATCATCTCCTCATTAGTGTATATCATAAAGAAAAATTAATGAAAATAGTAAAACAAAAAAGTTGACGTCAAAGTAAAATCGTCGATTATTTACAAACTCAAGTGCTTTTACGTTAATATCCTTAAATATCCAGTTATGTATGTCTTATTTGAATCCGGCTCCACTAGATATCCATTTCCCATAGAAAAATTCATACATGAAGGGCTTATCCAAAATCCAATTCTTCAAAATTCGATCATCCAGATTGATACTATTGATACCACATAGTATGTCTTGCAAAATGAACGCATAAGGCCTTCAACTAAGCTTAACGTGTGGCGGGTGCCTCATCCACAATACAAGTTCACACAATCCCTACTAACTTGATGAAACGTAGGGATGACAATTAATGACACGACACGACACGAAATGAAACTGGGACGAAACTGAAATTTGAATTTGTGTTCGTGTCGTGTTCATGTCAAGTGTAAAAAACCCGACCTCGTATTCGTGTTCAAAATTCGAAACGAAATTGACACGATTTAGCATTTGTCTGTCGTGTTTATCGTGTTAGGTCATCCGTTATACCCACCACATACCACATATGTGGTGAGTGCCACATCAGCACCACATTACCCTACCACTAACATGGGATACTTACCACTAACACACCACTCCGCATCATTATTTTTTTATTTTTTTAAATCAAAAATACAATAAAATAATAAAATAAGACAAGTATTGTTAATATGGGTAAATCTAAGGACTGAAATTGGCAATTTCTGAAAGTTTTGATCATCTCTTTCCCTTAAATCACAGAACTCGACGCATGCCCTGTTCCTTCTCTTTCCCTATTGGGCGTTTACTTTCGTTGTCTGCACCACGAGTGAGCACAACTACGGCCGACCATGAAAGATCGGGATGGTGTGCACAATGAACTTCTGTGGCCACGTAGACCACAACCTTGCTCGTGCTTGGTATACCAGATGGTCTTATATATGATTTCGTTTTTTAATCGATTCGTTTTCGTGTTAGTTAAAAAACACGATATCGTGTCGTGTCGTGTTCACATTACTTAAAACATTGTCGTGTCATGTCGTGTCAGAGAAAAACACGACACGATGACCCGATTTGTCAGCCCTAAGGGAGGAGCGAGTTATTCCCTCCCAACCCATTAGGGTTGTCAAATCGGACAGTCGTGTCGTGTTTTTGTCTGACATCGACAAGGTTTTTGATGACACACGAACACGACACGACACGATGTCATGTTTTTTTTTTCATTAACATAAAAACGAACTAAATAAAACACGACAACACGACATGACATGATAAATATAATATTACATAACTATTAATGTATTTCATTCATACTTAAAGATATATAATACGACAAAAATGACAAACACGAAAAACACGACAACCACATGCTTAATCGTGTCAATTTATGAACATAAATACGACACGACACGACATCGTGTTTTTTAATCTTGACACGAACACGAATTTGAATTTCGATGTGTCCCGATTTCGTTTCGTTTCGTGTATTTTTGTCGTGGCGTGTCATAAATTGACACCCCTACAACCCACTGAACTCACTGTTACATCATTTTTTCTCTTTTATTTTTCTTCATCTTTACCAACCCACAACACATGAAAGCCCTATTTTTTTGAATCCACTCAACCAATTCAATTTAAAAAAATACAAAACAATCAACGATAAAATCTTAATTAGCAATAGAATTATCGACGGTACCACTCCCGCTTAACGGGTTGGTTAATTGGTTTCACTAACCCACTTCATCATCTCTCTCTACTTTCTCTCTCTCATTTTTTCTTGTACCATGTGTTTTAAAACTTGTACCTTAATTGTTTATATATATATATATATATATATATATATATATATATATATATATATATATAAAATTTAGTGGGTTGAGAAATATATGATTTTTATGTATTGTGGATTAGGAAAGAGAAGAAAAAGAAGAGACAAAAATTGATGTGACAACGGGTTCAGTGGGTTAAGAGGGAACGACTTTCTCCTCCAACAGTGTTTACACTAAGAGAAAAAGAAAGAGAACAAAAGAAACAAAGAAAAATGAGAAAGAAGACAAAAAAGGAGAGAATTTTTTTTCTGTTTTCATGAGGACCGTAGCCGAAGCCACACCACAAGACAATTTTTATTTTATTTTATTTATTTATTTATTTTGAAATGGTGTTCATCTGTGGAAAGGATGCTAAATCACCCTCTTACGAAAGTATAACTATAATTGATAGCCTAAGGCCCCGTTTGTTTGCATCTTAATACCACTTAATAAGGGGTAAGTCTGAATCGCTAAGATTCAGACCGTTTGTTTACATCTTATTTTGAGCTCTTAAACTGAATTTTATCACTTACCGATTCAGACTTGGAAGCCCATCTGAAATTAAAAAAAAAAAAAAAAAAAAAAAAAAAAAAAAAAAACCGCCCTAATCCTTTTGTGTTCAGCTGCTTCCCTCTCTTCAATCACGTCGCTTCCATCGTTGACACTCCAAGCACCGAAGATCTTCCTCCCTATCGCCATCTCCTGCTGCCGTCGCAGCCCTCCCTATTGCCATCTCTTGTCGTCGCAGCCTCGCCATTGTCGACTTCAGCAATAGCATCGACATTAGGTTCGTGTTTTTCTTTTTTCTCCTTTTTTTTCTCATTTTTTTCTGATGTTGCCTCAAATCAGCATCGACATCAGCCCTTGTTGTTTGTTTTTTTCTAATGTTTTTTTTCTCATTTCCCCCCTGTTGTTCTTCAAAATTTGTTGTCGTTTTTTGTATGTGAAATTTATAATCGGAAATACCTTCATTGATTTCTAAAATTATGTTGATTGCTGAAATATGAGACTTGATTTCTAGTTGATTTTGGCTGATTTGTGATTGATTTGTGTTGTTATGTGCTGTTTATGGGTAGATTTTTGTTGTTAGATGCTGATTTGTGATTGATTTGTGCTGTTATGTGCTCATTTGCTCTGATTTTGGCTGTTTATGGGTAGATTTTTGTTGTTAGATGATGTTGATTTTTGCTGTTTATGCATTATTTTTTGTTGTTAAGTGTTGATTTATATTGTTATGTGTTGATTTGTACTATTATGTGCTGATTTGTATTGTTATATGCTGATTTGTTATTGAAATGATACTAGACATGTCACAAAAGAAGCCTAGGATTAGTTGGAAGGTAGAAGCTATTGAAAAAGCTATTCTGGAAGCATGTTTGCAAAAATTATAGTTAATGGTCGGGAAGGGGGTAGTTTGAAAGCACTCTCTTGGAGGATTATAGCAGAAAAATTAGCAAAAGAACATAATTTTTTTGTGGACCAAAAGCAAATGAAGAATCGCTACGATTACTTAAAGTCAAAGTTTTCAGCTTGGTTGAAGTTAAAAAACAAAACCGAGAATGTTTCTAATCCCGTAACCAACACCTTTAATCTTTCAGAAGAAGAATGGCAACTAGAAATAAAGGTATTTTGTATTTTTATAATAAAAAATTATTATTAGGCTTTAATAATCTAATATAATAATTTTCAAGCAGTCGAACAAACATGTTGAAAGTTTGAGAAGAGCGCCACTACCCTTCGCCAACAGGCATTCATAGTTGGGGACCAACTTCTACCCTTCCCCGTCCTACTCAATAGTCAAGCTACTATAGTTTGCATGACTTTGATGACATCGATTGCACTCAACAAGAAATTGTAGGTCTCAGTGACGAGTTATCCGCTCAATCAAAAAAACAAAAGTCTACAGATACGACAAAGAGTCAAAATAAAAGTAAATATAAGGGTAAATATAAGGGTAAAGATACATCGAATTTAAGATTGCTTGAAATCGGGGAAGATATTGCCACAGTTGCTAAAATATTTGTGGAAAAGCATACTTCTTCAAATTTGGATGCGTGTATGGAAAAGTTGGAGAAGTTAGGATGGGGAATATTTGATCCAAGATACACTACTGTTGTTGCTCTTTTTGGTGAATGTGCGGATAAGAAGCACGTGTGGTTAACCATTGATCCAATTATTTGTGAGAATTGGGTCAAGACTGTTGGATCATATTATGGAATGTTTCGCTAAGTAGATGTTTTGAATGTTTTGATGTTTTTTTTAGATAACTAGATGTTTGGTTTGAACTAGATGGTTTTTTTGGATTACTTGATGTTTGGTTTGAACTAGATGGTTTTTTGGATTACTTGATCTTTGGATTACTAGATTTTTATATGACATGAATGACTTGATGTTTTGGATGAATTTTTAAGTTATATGTTGTTAATATAATTGTTATGTATTTTCAAAATAACAGATTGCTTATGGATTCGGAGGAAGAAATTGCATTTTTCATTTTACTATGTTGCTATTGGTTGAATCTAGCATCCAATAGAATTGGAAGGGCAATTGATAATGATTCGTAAATGAGCGGTCATCGACATACACAAGAATTGTTACATGGAACTTCTACACAATGTCATGAGCTGATGCGTCTTTCACGTGAAGCGTATGTATTTTTATGCAATCATTTTAGACGAAACAATTGGTTGCAAAGTAGTAGGTATATAAGCGTTGAAGAAAAGATGGCTATGTTCTTGACAACTATAGCACATAATAAACGGTTCAGAATTATCAAACGAAGGTTTCAACACTCCACATAAACAGTTCATAGATGCTTTCATGAGGTGCTAAATGCAATGATGATTTTTGCAAAAGAAGTTATAGTGCCGACGAATTCTAATGCAACCGTGAGTTCATCAGAGAGATATCGTAGGCTAAAAGAAATCTTTCCTTGAGAAATAGGTGTGTTAGATGAAACTCTTGTGCATGCAGTAGTGCCTGCTGATCAACAAACTCGCTACAGGGGAAGAGGAAAAGGTGAATGCTTTCAAAATGTTTTAGGAATTTGTGATTTTTATATGATATTCACATTCGTATGAGCCGGTTGGGAGGGTATAACACATGATTCACGAGTTTTGAAAGAAGTTGCATTTAACCCGACTTCAGGCTTTCCGTTTCCTCCTCCAGGTTTGTAATTCTTTTTAAATTTATTCTAAAATATGATTTTAAATTTCTATATACAATACTTCCTTCACTCATGTGTATAGATAAATATTACCTTTGCGATGCTGCATACACCAACACTCGTGGATTTATGATTCCTTACCGCAACACGAGGTATTGGTTAGTCGATTTTCGACGACGACGTGTGTTAACTAAGGAAGACAAATTCAATCATGCACATGCACAACTCAGAAATGTTATTAAACGTGCTTACGGTGTTTTGAAGGCGAGATTCCCAATCCTAAAGCAAATAGCTCATTTTCTTTTTTAGTGCAAAGAGATATAATCATTGCTTGTTTTGCAGTCCACAATTTCATAAGGAAATGCGATATTCATGATGAGTTATTTATGGCATTCGAGGAGAATAATGGTCAAACACAAGGAGGAGAAAATGATGGCCAAAACGTAGACGATATAGAATGGGGTTCACAAGGCAATGAATACATAGATAATTTGCGTGACCAGATTGCGAATCAATTAGGGCCAAATTAATTTTGTAGGATTTTATTTGGATTTTAGTATGATTTTTTGGATTTAAAAATAGTTATGTTTGAGTTTGATTTATGCTAAATTTGGATTTTATACGGTGTTTATATATTTTTTAATACGTATTGAAGAAATTTATTAGGTTATTTTCTAAACAAACACTTCAATTCAATAAAAATTAAAACAAAAGGGTAAAATGGTCGTTTTAATAATTCAGCACAACAATTCAGAGGTTCCAATCAAACAACATGTTAAACATTCAGCTCTTAAAATTTCAAACCCTCTTAGCAGTTCAGATCTATTAATAATTCAGATCTTAAAAATTCAGATCCTGCCAAACAGCCCGTAAGTCATAACGGCAAGAGAAAAATATACTATACATTGTATTAGGCTATCCGGTGTCCATACGCGTGGGGTGTAACTCCACATTATCATGATCTTCTTTCACAACCAACCTATTATACATGTGGGGTGAAGTTCACTAATGACCTACTAGTGAAGAAGAGAGAGAGAGAGAGATAAAAAGAAAGGGAAGAGAGATAAATACAAAGGTTGCGTAGATGTTTGTGGTGATGACCCGTCCACAACACACCCACTATGCTTGAGGGTGGTGTTCACTAGTGGAGAACGATATATACATGTGAAACAATTCCCATACCCCATCAAGGGCGGACCTAGGGGTGGTCCATGGTGGCACCAGTAACCCCTAACTTTTCCGGCACCAGTGGAAAATTTTCGAAATTTTATTTTTTATACTATCGTACAACCCTTAACTCTCCCGTGCAACACCTATGTAAAATATCATAGACCTTGCGGTTGACTGTTGTGAATTTGCTATGAGATATCTCGGTTTGCTTTAAAATCAAATTTATTCAAAATATTTTGTAAATCGGTCCCCAGCCGCAAAATCAAATTTATCCAAGTGACTCAAAGTACACAAGTTAGCTACTTAAAGTTGAAACTAACTTTTGTCGTACCTAACAGTCTCTGAGAACCGGCATCTGGATCTCTTTTTTTTGGTCTCGGCATCTTCCTCGCTGATCCTCAATACAGAGAGGAAGAAGAAGAAGAAATCAATAGAAAAATGAATGTTGCTGGGGTGGTTGGTGGTGGTAGTGGAGGCGGAGGCGGAGGCGGAGGAGACACCGATCTCAAATCCTCATCGCTCTCTGAATGGACCTTCACTGTATCCCGCCGATACCAACACCTCCTCGACAAGTCAACTCCACACGTCCTCCACCGTTGGATCGGTTTTGCCGTCGTCTTGTTCATCTACGCCCTTCGTGTTTACTTCGTTCAAGGTTTTTACATCATAACTTACGGCCTCGGAATCTACATCCTTCAGCTCTTCCTCGCTTTCCTTTCCCCTCAGGTTGATCCAGAACTTGATGGTCCGTCTCTACCTACCAGCCGATCCGAAGAATTCCGCCCCTTTGTCCGCCGCCTACCTGAATTTAAGTTCTGGTGCGTCTGTTTTCACTTGCTCTGTTCCTAATCGTATGTGTGATTTAGGGCTTTTACAATGCGCCTGTGATTGTATATTCTTCCTCATTTAGCTATATATTAGCTGACACTTAGTGGCAAATCTGGATTGAATTGTCTGTTGCACTTGAAACGCCATCAATTATATTTTCGTGATTTCACAGTTGGGAAACCCTAATTGGCTTAGTATGCTCGAATTAAGGGAATACCAGTTGTATTTAGTTCTAAATATAACTGATCTAATGTAATAATATATACGAAGTCACTGTAATTTATGATTTATGGAGCTTACCTGATCAAACGATGCCATTTGGGTCAGAATCAGCAAACTAATCAATGTAAATAGTTTTACACTTTTATGTAAGTGAAAAGTTGATATCAAACTGATGACTTTGAAACTGAGAAAACAAGAATCTCTGTGACTTCATTGTTTACCATATGAATATATGATGTAACTGTAGATGATTAGCTGATCTGCTAGGAACACAAAACTGATTTGGCTTTGAGCCCAATTATACAAACACTAGAAATTATGTATCCAGTGCTCCACAATCCACATATCTAGCATGTTGGAGTCTCAATGGAAAGTAGAATCTGAAATGCAAGATAATGGAAAGTAGAATCTGAAAATCAAGAACTCCACATGTATATTACCTTAAATGCAAGATAATGGAAAGTAAAATATGAAAATCAAGAACCGCACATGTATAACACCTTAAATGCAAGATAATGGAAAGTAGAATTTGAAAATCACAAATTTTTTGTTGATGAAAGATAATATCTTCTTCTCTTTGATTGCAGGTACTCGATTACAAAAGCATTTTGTATCGCTTTTACACTGACATTCTTCAGTATGTTTGATGTGCCTGTATTTTGGCCAATTCTATTGTTCTATTGGCTTGTACTCTTTGTTTCAACAATGAAGAGGCAAATAATGCATATGATAAAATATAGATACGTTCCCTTCACTTTCGGAAAACGGGTACCTACAAACTCCCTCTTTTAATTTTCTTTCCACAATCCAATCTTTTTTATCATTACTTCTATAAACCCTACACTTTTTACATTGTCTTCTTTTTGCAGCGTTACAATGGAAAGAAAGCATCTGTGGTTGATGATGGAGACTCTGGTCGACCTTGAGCCTGTGGTGAGTGGTGAGTGGTGTGTGGTGAGTTCACCTCAAATATATCTATCTTCTTTTAGGGAACCAGGGATTTATGAAAGCCATAGAAAAAGTGTATTCTTTGTTGTAGCATTTTTTTTTTCATGTAATATTTGTAGTTCCTTTTTTTTGAAATTTTGATCAATCACTTTTTGGACACCTTTTTTATTTATAAATTAATAACAATTTCTTCTATTAGCGACACAAAAGTGTTTTTCTATTTTGCAAAAGGATTATTCTTCCAGCAACATCTGAGCTGATAGTTGATAGATGGATGGCTTCTAAGACTAGAACCGATATTGGTTGGGTGAGTGGTTCGAACCAAGTGGTGCACCTTTGTGGGTTAGGTTAGGTCCCATGGGGTGGGGGTATTTGGGACCAATAAAGATTGTAGAATCTATATTCAAAGAGGATGATTTATGAAATGTATGGCATGCCATTGGAGATTGGTATTACAGAATTGTCCTATTGTATGTGTCCCTAGAATTAGAAATGGCAAAGGGTTATTATTGTTGTGGTGGGGAGACCATGCAACTGTTGCCCATATGGGTATGGGTCTTGGGTGGGTGCCCCTTCTCCCTTTTGATTTGTACTTGTCAAACCTTTCCTTTCTTTCCCCACATTTCCACTCAATGTACTATTCATTTATCCTCCAAAAATACCCTAATAATTACTTGTCAAAGATTTCATTATTATTATTTTTTTTCTAAATTAACGACATTTTTTCTTCTATAAGCAACTCAAAAAATCTGTTTTCTTTTCTGTGAAAGGATTATACTTACCAGCAACCTCAGCATGATCCACATTACGCATACAATAAATAGTCCATGCATGAATGACATAAGCGCCTAGCTAGTGCACAAATTTCATTTCTATCAAATATAAAACAATATTTACATAGTTTATTAACCAAAACAAGATCATTTTATGTATTATTTTGTTAAAATTTTCAAAGTAACGATGATCATATTTACTTTTATCTTCCCTTTTCAAATTATGTATCTTGACATGTTGTCAAGCATTAGCTAGGATTCGTATCTAGAGGTTAGGACCACTGTCTTACCCTACCCCTCCATTTCAGCTGGCATTCAAGGGCAACTGTCAAACACAGGACCATAGATATATGCCCTCTTTTTCTTGTGCTTCCTTAAATTTCCCACAACTTGGGTAAACTACACCATTAGTGAATATGTTTTCCGCTAACTTATCAATATGTCAACAAAAATAAATATAAACCTTTTCTATCACTAAAAAAAAATTTGTTACACTTTTTGTCCCTCAAATAAACTCATTCACTGATTTTTACTATCGACATATCGACTGAAAATGTAACACTTAAAATTGCGTATTAATTATTACAAAATATCTATCTATTTTATATAAAAGAAAAGATACTCGAAAAACCACACTCAATGAACAAGTAGCCCCAGAAACACACGAACACAAGGTCGGGCATATCAACCGCATGCTTCACCCGAAACTTTTCAACATAATTGCAATGACCACACCAACAAACACACACTACAGTTGTACTCCGTTAACTTATAAGGACCATAGTCTCCCCCGATTAAGACAACGGGACCCACGTGTTTTCCAAAACCTAGCATTCGGGTTTCCTACTAGCTATATCCATCAACAACACTCATACAATTCATTTTTTCATGTGTGTTTCAGTGCACCAATTACCAATAACAATGGAGGGACTTCCTATGTTAGCTTGTCTTATACAACACACCTTAAAAGGTCTATGCACCTGTTCTTCATCAGACAACATTACTTCCCCCAAATGGGTGTATGCTGTTTTCTGGCGAATCTTGCCTCGAATCTACCCTCCTCCAAAGTAATCATCAATCACAATCCAATAAATGTTATGTGATTGTTGTTCTTGGTGTTTTAATATGTTATTGTTTGGATGCAGGTGGGACAATGAAGGAGGTGTTCTTGATCGAGCAAAAGGAAACAAACGTAACTGGTAAAAAAAAAAGTTTACATTTTATCAATCTTTAACGTGTGATTTCTAATACTTTTGGTTCTTGGTGATGTATTTATAGGATTCTTGTTTGGGAAGATGGGTTTTGTGATCTTGATGAATGTGAGCGAATTGGGAACAACGATGGGTTCTTGAAGGGTAGATTTGGACGTGATATCTTCTTCAAACTGTCCCATGAAGTTTACAATTATGGAGAAGGGTAAGAACTAAGAACACCAACGACATGACTTTTATGTTGAAGAAATGAACAAGATTTATGAAAGTTTTTTTTGAGTGGCATGCAGATTGATAGGGAAAGTAGCTGCAGATAACAGTCACAGATGGGTGTTTAAAGATGGATCAAATGAGCAGAGTACTGATCCAAGCTTTCTTTCTTCATGGAATGCAACTATTGATCCTGTAAGTAAAGACCCTCATTTGATTTGATCTTCATGAAACTTTCTTGTTATTTGATTGCTTTAATTCGTTACTTTTTTTTTTGTAAACAGCAACCAAAAGCTTGGGACTTTCATTTCAATTCAGGGATTAAGGTTAGCAAATTTAACTCTTTCCTTTAAAATACTGCTTTTAATGAATGATAATAATAATAATAATAATGTACGAATTAATTAAGATCGTTTCTGAATGAACCAGACGATTGCAGTGATATCTGTCAGAGAAGGTATTATTCAACTGGGGTCTTTTGATAAGGTACAATTTTTAATTGGTAAAGTACAAGTATGTTGTGGAATGTACAAGTTTTGATGCATATGGTACAACATATGTATGCAGATTCTTGAAGATCTGAATTTAGTATTAACCATTCAGAGGAAATTCAGTTACCTACGTAGCATTCCAGGGTTATTCCATATTCAGCGACCTTTTTCCAATGTACAAGTTCAACAATGCACGTACAACCCACTGAAGCAAAAAACCATTGGATCCGAGGGGGCCCATCAAGTAATCGGGTCAAAAGTCAACATCCATGCGGGAGAAAGTCAACATCACAAGGGTCCGGTTTGGTCATTGGGTTCGGGTTACAATACGCAAGAGAATGGACCACCATTTTGGCCAATTCCACCCCTCTTGCCGTATAAATTCGGATCTCAATATGACTCGACCCGGATTCGGAATGATGGTGTGGGCCAGTGTTTGGGTGATGAGATATCACAGATCAAAGATCCGGTTCAAGAAAGGAAACCTGGTTGCTTCCACCCGAGTGCTGGGTTAGTTGTGGAATTAGGGTTTGGGACTAGGAAGGTAGCTCAAGAATGTGATGTAAAAGTAAAATCTCAATTAAGTTAATAAGGAGACATTTGCAATTATTTGGATATTGATTTTATTTCCAGATGCTTTATTACTTTATAATAAAATTGAAACGGGGTTTACAAAAAAAAAAAAAAAATCATCGGTAACGGAACTGCATCTCAACAGTTAATTCAGAATAATGAAACAAAATAAAAGATGATTGTTACATCCACTTTTGGTTATTGTGTACTGTGCGTTGGCATTTGGAGGGAAAATACACAAGGTTGCCCGGGAGGAATACACAATAATCAAAAGCGTGGGGTTATAACAAAAAGATATGCACCGTTAATCCCATATGAAATCAACAAATTTTTTAGAGATATAAATGAGAGAGAGAGAGAGAGAGAGAGAGAGAGAGAGAGAGAGAGAGAGAGAGAGAGAGAGAGAGAGAGAGAGAGAGAGAGAGAGAGAGAGAGAGAGAGAGAGAGAGAGATGACTAGTTGGCAATGGCCAGTGGAGGTTGACCGGATTGTTGGTGGCAGGAGATGAGGCGGTGTGGGATGAAATATAGCCGGTGATGAAGAGGATGGTTAGGGTGGGGTCCTTTGTAAATTTCATATTATTAAAAATTTTGAATGGATAAAAGAAAAAAGATAAATTTGTCTTTTTGGCTTGACCAGGACACCATTATGGAAGGCCGGAGGGAGTAGTGTCACCGAAACTGCACTTTCTTCCCCGCTATATAAGCGTCATGTCATTTTTTATCACTCAAATGTGGTTTCTTGCCACACTTTTCATTTTTTTTTATTTTTTTGTTTTTTTAAGTATTTTAATTTAATAAATCTTTTTTTTAACTATTTTAATTTAATATAACTTCTATTTTAATAAAAAAAACATAATTTTTCATTATTTGAAAATTAAAAAAAAAAAAAAAAACAGTACATTGCGTTACTAAAAAAAAAACATGAAGAAGATAATATTTTTGAGAGAGTAGTGATTTTTAATTTTTTTTTTTTTTTTAAAAATTAGAGGAGATTGTGTTGTGAAAAGATTTTAAGTTGATATTTATATATAGGAAAGAAAAAAAAAACAAAAAAAAAAAGAAAAAGAAAATGCTCAACGGCTCGATCTTTCCTCAACCAATCAAAATGCACGGCTTTGGAGGACCGCACTGCGGCCAAGACCGCACCAGACCGCGGTCTAGGGGAGGTGTTCCCGTCCTATGTGGCACAAAGTGCGGTCTTGGACGGCACCCACACCCAATAGCCTAAGTTCTCCAAACCAATGATATCTATCAAATTTTTAGAGATTTGACCAAATACGCTAACTAGATTGACCATAGGAACCGTTTTTATGTAAGATATGATAGGGCAATAGCCTATAATCCAAGATCTGGATTCTCTTTACAATACTGATCATAGTGGCACATCACTATTGCCTATATATATTAGTATAATAAATACAAATATTAGTTGGTTACTATTATGAAAAGATTATGAAATGACAACAACTATTCCAGATTATAAATTGCCTAATATTGGTCAAAAGATGTTGGTTCGCTACTACCGTGATAAAAAAAAGTTATAAATATATATGTTACATGTATTATATATATTAGTAAAAACATAAAATTACATTGCTAGGTAATGATCCGTACACAACATTTTTTAGCCATACACAACAAATTATGTTTTATATGACTAAGTATGAATGTGGTTTGCACAAATCAACATCTGATATATAAATCAGATGGTAATCAAATAGAAATAGGTTTCCAAGCATAATAACACAAATCACATGATCAATTGCCGTTTTCTTTTTTCTCTTCCCCTGTTGCACAAGATAAAAAAAAATAGACATGTTACTTTTTTGAACTTAAAAATTAGTGTAACATCAATTAGATGGAGTTTGATGTACACGTTGGAGTCTCATCGCATTCTCAAATAGATCTTTGGCACCAGAAAATATCAAACAAAAAAGAAAATTAAAAAAAAAAAAATCAAGGACTCCACGTATCTAATAGGCGAAACAATATTTTATCTGTGGGGTTTGATGGGTTATGACTGGTTTTGATCGGGTAAGATGCCAGTTCGGCTATTCCACATTTACCGGTTATCTCATTTACATTGCGTTTCAATCTTATGTAGCCTTCATCTCCCCAAGTTGAACCCCATGCAACTAGTACAAAACGTATTTTTTAGTGCGATAAGGTTTTTTTTTTGTGCGGTTTTAGCCTATGACCGCACCATTAAAACACTTTAGCATTAATAAATCAAGGAACCACACTAAGAAATGCATTTTTTGATGCTATTTTCTTTAAAAGCACTAATAAATGCATTTTTTGATGCTATTTTTCAAAATCGCACTAATAAATATATTTTTGATGCTGTTTTCTAAAACCGCACTAATAATAAATGTATTTTTTTGATGCTGTTTTCTTAAAAAGCACTAATAAATGCATTTTTTGATGCTACTTTCAAAAATCGCACTAATAAATGTATTTTTTGATGCCGTTTTCCAAAACTATAGTAATAGCAAATGTATTTTTTGATGCGGTTTTGGATTGAGTTCCCTCTTTATTTTTGTTCCCGGGCTGAAGCTCCTTCCAAAATTTCATTCACCGCGCGATGCCTTTCTCTTCCCCTTTATATTTACTTAATCTAATTTCATTTGGCCACACAAACCCTAATATCATCGACTATTGCCGCTCTCACCAACATCCTTGGGTCCTCTCACCCGTGTCTGCATCATCGTCGATTCGGGCTGCCACAGCCTCCATCGTCTCTGATTTCAGTCGACCCCACTCCTATCGTTGCTGATTCACGACTTTAGGTTAGCAACGTGATAAATCTGAATAATCTTTGAGGAGTCGACCTCCACTATAATCATCTTTGTCCATCGCGATCAACCCAGCGTCAAGACTAACATGTATGTTTCTGATTTATAATTTTGATTCATAAAATTACTTAATCTATATGTCTGATACTCTGATTTCTTAATGTGGAAGAAAGAAGGGGCTGGGCAAAGAAGCTTGTGACGTTCAAAGGAGAGCACATATCTATGCAGGGGAAGATATAAAGGTAGAAAAAACCTAAAAAAAGAAACAATCTCATGTCTTTTATCTACAAAAATTGAATCAAGGTAAGTTTTTTCCTTTATATTGATAATATTTCTAACCTATGTAATTTACCTTTTAATTAAATGGATTGTATGCCTTTTGATAAAATTACTTTGTAATTTAATTAGCTTCTGAATTCCTACCCAAGTGAGGTAACAGAGTCAAAGGTAGGCATCATCTCCAAAAGTCTGCAAGATACCGAAGAGGAGCCATATGAAGATGGTGATAACGAAACTGAACACGTCTATATCAAAAAAAAAACTTGAATATGCTTCTGTAGTTAATTTCCTAAACAACTTACATACCTGAAGTTATTATATCAATTTGTAAATAGATACAAGGATGAAAAGGTTAGAAAAGAATGTGATTTTTTATTAAGATAATTTGAATCTCTTGTATGGTTTGTGCCTTTACATCTATTATGATTTTTTGTTGTTTTGTTTCTGTATTGTAAATCAAGCAGTTTATGATATTTTATGTTGCAATTCGTATTGTATTTTAAAAGACCGTTTATTTTTTAAGGCTGTTCAATAACAGCATCAAAAAATAACTCTATTTTCTAAGGTTGTTTAATAATAGCATCAAAAAATAATTGTGTTTCTAAGGCTGTTTAATAACAGCATCAAAAAATAACTCAATAACTCTATTTTATGAAGCTATATTCTATAAGGCGGTACTGGAAAGCATCAAAAAATAAGTGTAATTTATAAGGCGGTTCTGGATAGCATCAAAAAATAAGTATCATTTATGAAGCTATTTTTATGAGGCGGTTTTGGACATTTTCTAAGGCGGTTTAAGAACCGCCTCAAAAAACAACACTATTTTATAATGCTATATTTTTTAAAGCGGTTGAATAACCTCATCAAAAAATAAAATAAATCACTTTATTAAACATCTTCTGTTTGGGTCCCGTACCCAACTAAAACTAAACTTAAGTTCAGTTCGGATCCACATTCACCATTATAGACACCCTGACAAATTTAATGAAAATAGAAACGACTTACTCCAAAAACAAAACTTCAATCAAGTATATAACCATAAACTTTTTTTTCTTTCCACTTCTCTAAATATCTCATCATTATATATAGGAACAGAGTTATAGAGTCTTACAACTCCTATCCATACACGAGACAAAACAAGGGTGCCTAATCTTTATTTCCCTTCCAAAAAAAAAACTAATCTTAAATAATTTAATATGATACTATTATTTTCCACCACCCAGCCCACAAAATGACAACTCTTGTGCCTCAAGCCCTAAACCAACAAAATTCCATGGAGACACACTCCGAAAGATTAACCATGAATCATTGGGAAGAACTTGTAATGAGTAGGGCCATAATAAAATAAGATTATGATATATTTTGGAACTGGTTTCACTAAATTCAAAAATTATGACAGGTAACTGGGATTACTTACCGCAGTGTAAAGCTGGAAATCATCCATTTTGAGTTTAAGAGCAACAACTATAGGCTGGTTTGCAACAGCCTTCTGTAATTCTGTCTCGTTGTTCATTAAACATCTGCATAACTATCAATGGAAATAACTTTTGTGTTTTTCTACACAATTAATTGGTAAACAGAATATAATAGTCAAGATAGAACTGGAACTAACTAATCATTAATCGATCAGCAGTAGAAGGAAATATGATACGGACCTTGCATTCTCTATACTGCTCGTCCGTGTAGGGATAGTCTTCTTCAGTGTCTATACCGCCATTTTTTATGATGTAGGTAAAGGCATTAGTATAAAAACCACCATTGCATCCAAGGTTAGATTTACCAGTATCACAATCAATGATTTGTTGTTCTGATAGTGTGATCAGATCACCTGTCACTATCTGATTTATCCCTTCCACTACTGCGATAGCTGAGAATGCATAATCGGCCCCTTCAATTCAAGAGACATGCATGCATGCATGCAGCCATAATTTATAATCTATTCATTAGCAACACAATAAAAAAAACGTACGTAATTAAAAATACTATATAATTCTATAAAATAACTCACCGCAACTTCCTTGATTTTTGACAGCGGCGACAGCACCTTTGGTCTGTTGGTAATAGGGTAAGACTTAAAAGGTATGAAGACTTTTATGAGATAAAGCAAATACAGGGACAAAATGGGCAAAAGTTGTACTGTATTATTCACTTTCACAGTAAACAAAAGAAGACACAGTCTACCAATCGTACACTTTCACCTTTTTAAACTAATCAACTGCAGAAAAATAAGGAAACTAACTCACACTACCCTCTAGACTCGATACTAAAGCCAACGGGCTGTATACTTATTCAAACCTACTTTTGACCACAACTTTCAACAAAATAAATAAAAACATACATAAAATTTCTGGATTAAGTCAACAATTTCCCCCCTAATCCAAAATTGGTCACCTACTTGACTCCAATCAGCTCCCTCATCTCTTTATGCTTTAATTTTCCCATCACTTTTGTAAGAATATCTGCCCTTTGCTCCTTGCTGCAGACATGAGTCACCTTTACTTCACCATTTTCCACACATTCTCTAATGAATTGGAATTTTGTGTCAATGTGCTTGCTTCTCCCGTGGAAGACCGGGTTTTTCATGAGGTCTAAGGCTGACTTGTTATCAATGTGCAGAGTTGCAAGTGCTATTGTTTGTCTAGTTATTTCAGTGAGTAGGCGTCTGATATGTGTATTTTTATATATATTTTTATGCATTTTATCTCAATATTTTGGCCTTATTTAATCTCTCTTAGAACTAAAAAGTACGCATAATGCTTTGAATTATGTTTTGCAGCTATTCGTTGTCGATAAAGCACAAAAGAAAAGACTGAAGCGGAAACCGGGCTTAAAGGCTAAAAGAAATTAAAAATGTTGGACTAGACCGATTACGCCCCCCGTCCATAGCAATTACGCCCCGCGTAACGACCAAATTGACTTACGCCCCGCGTAACTTAAGGGTATGCCCCGCGTAATGGCTGGCCTCGGATAAGTTCAATCGCGTAGTAATCCTTAGTACGCCCAGCGTAATCCGACTTACGCCCAGCGTACGTAAGTCGGCTACAAAGGTTATAAAAGTCGAGTTTCAGCTAACCAGGAGGGGGAATTCGACTACCAACTTAATTTAGTTGATATTAAACTTCTGTTAAGCCGTTTTGAGGGTCTAGAAGGCGAACGGAAGGCCGTTAAGCTAACGGGAGCGGAGATCGGAAGGGTTGGAGAGCGGATACATGTCGGTAGTCATATGGTTTGTTAACGTGACCATGTTTAGCATTCCATTGTGGTACTTTTCTGTATTTATTTTCTGATTTGGGTGTAAAAACCTTTTACTTTGTATTTATGATTGAATGAAGCTTAGATTATTAGACCAATTGCTATATTGAATTTGTTTGTTTATGTTTAATTTATCTTCCCAAGCTTGTTACAAGATCCTTACGTATTAACGATAATTATTTGCTGTTAATTGTTAAGTAAATTAAGTAGGATGAACATCTGCTTGATTGCTTGTCTCTTATGATTTGACGACCATCGAGATTATAAGTCTAGGAATAACGAATGTGAAACTAGGATTAAATTGAGAATAAATAAGTTAATGTGTGAGCCTTGTTTGATGACCATTAACAAGAGGTTAATTGAATGATTAATTTGATTAACTATATTTACAAGTCTTGCTTGATACGAACTGAACACCAGGAAGCATGTTAGTTTAATCAACTGATCACTGTTTAAATTGACTTGTTTGCTAAAGGATTAGTTATAGTGAACGCGAATCTAATCATTTTAGGAATTGGTGAACATGAATAAATGAATTTGTGTATGCAATTGTCTATGTTTTTAAGGTGTAATTTATCTAAACCAAAGTACCTGAAGAGATTTGCTTTCCTGTTAGTTTATCGAGAGTTGTTATTTGTTAGTTTGAGATTTATTAAACCATTTTCTTTATTATTTTCGTGTGACCTGTAACCTATAATCAAATATATTAAATTAATCCACCGTTCCCTGTGATCGACACCCGACTTACCTAAGCTATACTGTAATCTGACTAGGTACACTGCCTATAAGTGCATAGATAGTCTAAGTTTGTTAGGTTATAAATATTAAAATTAGTGGGTACTTTTGTGCACATCAAGTTTTTGGTGCCGTTGCCGGGGAATGGTTTTCAATTAATTTAGTTTATTTGATTATTCGTTATTTGTTTTTAGTAGTTTTTATTTTTAGTTTGATTTTCAATGATATCATTTCACTTGTCGGGAAGGTTCTTGTTTTTATTTGCAGGAATTTGGGATTTTACACATTGCTTGACTTTACTTTTTGCATGGGTTTCGAGAATGAAAGTGATTAGGGAATTCTTGACCTGCTTAGCCTACTACTTTGTTGATTTGTCCAACTCAATCCATGAGGCGTAGTATAGCAAGGCATATTGTGGTGGTTAAGTGGAAGACCGAGCTCTTGCTGTTCTTGACTACTTAGGTCACTTTCTTGTTCCGCTTTTAGTTAAAGGTGCAAGGAAAACAAATGAAATATTCTAACGGGTCCCGAAAGTGGGTATTTTCTCAAACCAATTCTTGCATGCAAAGGTTTTTAATCAACCATTGTCGTTTGATCTTGACAAAGATAAGTGATTGTGACGTCTCAATTTTTTTTTTATTATCACTCATTGTGAAGTCGTCATTTGCTGAAGAAATAAAAAAGAAAAAAATAATAATGAAGTTTTAAGTCCTTTAATTAAATAATTAAAAGAAAAGGAAGTTAATTTAAAGAAAAAAGGGGGAATTTTCATTTAAACTTACGCCCCGCGTAAGTTTACTTACGCCATGCGTAATAAGCCCCGGATCGCGGATGGATTTTTCACGTAGTTGGGGTTACGCCCAGCGTAACATTGCGTTACGCCCAGCGTAAGACGACGACCAGGTATATCTCTTGACCCTTTGACTGCTTTGTTATTCTTTTCACAACTCCTTTCTTCGCACACACTGTGACGGACGAACTCTCTCCAACAATCTCGATTTTACTTCTTTTCTTGTCAAATTCGACACACAAGTAAGTTTTTCGGTTACTCAATGTTATGCATTTGTGTTTCAATCGATGGAATAAGTTGCAAAATACCTTTGTTAGAAATCTAGGGTTTATGGGGTTCTTGAATTAGGGCCGATTTCGCCAAGTTATGTTCCGATTACCACTTAAATAGACCGATTTCTATAAATTAACTGAACCCTAGGACCTAATTTGGTCTCAATCCCGTCCCACACCATCGATTTAAACTCGGGGACGAACGCCAAGCGTACCCCTTTTTGACTTCGATTTTTAACTGTTCTATACAGTTTCTCTATTAAGGATTTGGTAACTTGGAATAGACAAGGAATTTACATGGGAATGATTCATATTTTTTTTGGAGGTCCCATTTTTCTACTGTGGAGGACCACGCAATCTTTATGCTCGATATGCCCCTTTGTTTGCCCCTGCTGGGTTAATTGCTTGTTTAATTGCTTGTAGAATTGCTTAATTTAAAAAAAATTGATTTGGGCACAAGCAAAACAAGCAGGATACAGTTTCGTGAGCCTGGACGTACGCCCAGCGTACGCTGGATGTACGCCCAGCGTACATATAATACCCAAGGACCATTATTTTAGGTTAAAAATTATTAATGCTGTGAAATTGTGTTTGGTTTTGTGTTTGTGTTAATATGTGCAGATTATGGCCCTAAGGACACAAAGGACCAACCTGTAACGACCCAAAATTTCACGTCCAAAAATTCCGTTTATAAAGCATTACATAGAAAATGTTAACAATTAAAACATTGTTTAGTTGAACCACTTCTCATCGAAAACCAAATTAAAACCACAACATTCAATCAATCAAAATATCAGAGTATCAATCCCAGAATAAACTCGTAACTGTGGAAACAAGAGAGTGTGTGTGTGACATGCTGCTACCGCGCCGACTCCTTTCCCCTAGCTGAGGAGGTACGTGAAACCAAAACTGAAAACCGTAAGCACGAAGCTTAGTGAGTTCCCCCATAATACCTCATACCATGCAAGCATATAACAAACAACGTTCAGCTAGGAGTTACGAGCCTCGCCCACACTCGGGAAGATACGGGCCCTACCCACACTTCGCTAGCCGGGAGATACAGGCCTCGTCCACACTTGTGAAGATACGGGCCCTGCCCACACTTCGCTAGCCGGGAGATACGGGCCTCGCCCACACTCTACTATCTGGGAGATACGGGCCTAGCCCACACTCCAACCTCAGAGAGATACGGGCCCTGCCCACACTCAACCGCTAACCCATAATATACAAGTATCACACAGTTAACAAGTATAAGCAACTCTATCATATTGACACATATATCATACTCGACTAAACCTAGAGATACGGGCTCGGCCCACACTCTCGTACTAACATCTCGTCTACACGGGTCGGCCTTGGTGCCTTAGACCCGTTTCTACTGAAAAGGAAACTCACCTCGAAATAGCTGCTAATCTGGTAGAGAACTGACTGCCTACTGCTACTCCGGAAATCCTCCGGCTGCAAATCCCACAACATACTCAGTCAATCACTGCTAACTGTCCATTGGGTAAAATGACCATTTTACCCCTGATCATGTCATAAGTCAAAGTCAGAGTTAACTTTCAATTGACCCGACTCGCCGAGTTGGCTCTCCAACTAGCCGAGTCCCTAACCGAACGACTGTCCTGGATCCCGACCCTACTCGTCGAGTTAGGCGTTGCCTCGACGAGTTCTTCTTCTTAACTGAGGTTCAAGTCCTTCATCCTACTCGCCGAGTTGTATGAACAACTCGCTGAGTTCATCTTCATAACCTAATCAGGATATCCTACTTGCTGTCTACTTAATACTAGCATGCAATTCTCATACAGCTGAACACATAAAGCAGGCACATAAGGCATCACTCCTAGATCCTTAGTCCTATTCTAGCATGCTGTCCTACAAAAGCTGATAAACATAACATAAACTTGTATGGGTACTTTGGGGAATACTTACTTGAGCTCGGCCGGTCGCGCACATCGCACACTTCGTTCTTTCTCAAAACTCCTTTCTCAATTTTTGAAAACATTTTCTTTTAGAAAATCTTTTAATCCCTTGATTTGAGTTCAGACACCCCCGAAGGTGTGTCCGAATCCCTCAAACCAGGGCTCTGATACCAACTTGTAACGACCCAAAATTTTACGTCCAAAAATTTCGTTTATAAAACATTACATAGAAAACGTTAACAATTAAAACATTGTTTAGTTGAACCACTTCTCATCGAAAACCAAATTAAAACCACAACATTCAATCAATCAAAATATCAGAGTATCAATCCCAGAATAAACTCGTAACTGCGGAAACAAGAGAGTGTGTGTGTGACATGCTGCTACCGCGCCGACTCCTTTCCCCTAGCTGAGGAGGTACCTGAAACCAAAACTGAAAACCGTAAGCACGAAGCTTAGTGAGTTCCCCCATAATACCTCATACCATGCAAGCATATAACAAACAACGTTCAGCTAGGAGTTACGGGTCTCTCCCACACTCGGGAAGATACGGGCCTCGCCCACACTTGTGAAGATACGAGCCCTGCCCACACTTCGCTAGCCGGGAGATACGGGCCTCGCCCACACTCTACTATCTGGGAGATACGGGCCTAGCCCACACTCCAACCTCGGAGAGATACGGGCCCTGCCCACACTCAACCGCTAACCCATAATATACAAATATCACACAGACAACAAGTATAAGCAACTCTATCATATTGACACATATATCATACTCGACTAAACCCAAAGATACGGGCTCGGCCCACACTCTCGTACTAACATCTCGTTTACACGGGTCGGCCTTGGTGCCCTAGACCCGTTTCTACTGAAAAGGAAACTCACCTCGAAATAGCTGCTAATCTGGTAGAGAACTGACTGCCTACTGTTGCTCCGGAAATCCTCCGGCTGCAAATCCCACAACATACTCAATCAATCACTGCTAACTGTCCATTGGGTAAAATGACCATTTTACCCCTGATCATGTCATAAGTCAAAGTCAGAGTCAACTTTCAGTTGACCCGACTCGCCGAGTTGGCTCTCCAACTCGCCAAGTCCCTAACCGAACGACTGTCCTGGATCCCGACCCTACTCGTCGAGTTAGGCGTTGCCTCGACGAGTTCTTCTTCTTAACTGAGGTTCAAGTCCTTCATCCTACTCGCCGAGTTGTATGAACAACTCGCCGAGTTCATCTTCATCCGAAGAACACTTTATGCTGTGACTCGCCGAGTTGTATGAACAACTCGCCGAGTCTGTTCTTGATCTAAGGAGATTGCCTTGAACTCGCCGAGTCAGGGCATGGACTCGCCGAGTTCCTCAATGGATGAGTTTGGCTTCCAACTCACTGAGTCACACCCCGTGACTCACTACACCCACTCGACACAACGAAAAGGGGACAACTCGGAGACTCGCGAGCAGACTCGCCGAGTCTGATGAATGACTTGCCGAGTCGTTGCCATGCATTCACTATATATGCGATTTTGCTCGATTCCAGTCTATGCCATTTACAGATCTGGGTTCCTAGAGCATGAATGACACGTAAAGTTTCCAACTTTACGTGTAGATACTCACCAATGAGGGATTTAGGGCTCAAAATGCCTCAAAAGGGTAGATCTAGGGTGAAAAAGCAACATGGGTCCATAAAGGTAACAGATCTGAGCTCCTGGAGCTCAATCTTGCCTAGATCTAAAGGCCAATCAACTTATTACGACTTATTTTGCACATACAAGCTTGGGGATTGGCTCAAGAATGACTTAAATGAAGTAATAAGCATAGAAACAGGGGGAAAACGGGTTATACCTCAAAGGAACTGCTGAGAGAGCACAAAGATGCTTGGATTCCTTCCCTTCCTCTTCATCTACTCCCCTTTTTCTTCAAAACCTTCAAGAACACACAACAATTTCTTCAAACTCTCAATGAACAAGCTTAGAACGAGGGTTTGGAGCTCTGAGGGTGAATGGGGGCTGGCCTGGGGCGGATATGACGTTTAAATAGGGTGCAAACCCCTGAAACTTAGGGTTTCATCCAACAGCGGTGACTCGCCGAGTCGCCAACTTAAACGTGTCCCGGGTCCCGTATCTACTCGGCGAGTCGGACCTATGACTCGCCGAGTCCAAGGCTACAAAAAAGAGAATACTCAAATAAGATTTACGTACCAGGAACCAGGTGCTACAAATCTCCCCCACTTATTTTAGACTTCGTCCTCGAAGTCTGCTGCTCGATCCTAAAACAGCTCGGGGTAATGCTCCATCATCTCATCCACCGGCTCCCAAGTCCATTCCAAACCCTTGCGGTGCTGCCATTGCACCTTCACTAGCTCCACCTTCTTGTTCCTCAAATCCTTCGACTTCCTGTCGAGGATTGCGACTGGGCGCTCAATGTAATTCAGGCTGTCATCAACCTGTATATCCTCTAGCGGCACCACCGCTGAATCGTCCACTAGGCACTTCCGCAGCTGAGAAACATGGAAAGTGTTGTGGATCTGGCTGAGCTCGGCTGGCAGATCCAGCCTATACGCCACCTTGCCCACCCGGGCTACAACCCTGAACGGTCCGATGAATCTTAGGCCCAACTTGCCCCGCTTCCTGAATCGAATGACGCCTTTCCAAGGCGACACCTTCAGGAGAACCATATCCCCGACTTGGAACTCCAAGTCGGATCGACGCTTGTCAGCGTAACTCTTCTACCGACTCTGAGCAGTCTGAAGCCTGCTCCGAACCTGTTGGATCCTCTCGGTTGTCTTGAGCACCACTTCGGTGCTCCCCATGACTCTCTGGCCAACTTCACCCCAACATATCGGGGTCCTGCACCTCCGTCCATACAACATCTCGAATAGAGGGCGGTCGATACTTGCGTGGTAGCTGTTGTTGTAGGAGAACTCGGCCAAGGGAAGATAGGTATCCCAGCTACCACCGAAGTCCAACACGCACGCCCGCAACATATCCTCCAAGGTCTGGATGGTCCGCTCGCTCTGACCATCCGTCTGTGGGTGAAAGGCGGTGCTAAAATGCAAACGAGTGCCCAACTCGTCATGAAATCTCTTCCAAAATTTGGAAGTAAAACGCACATCCCTGTCCGAGATAACCGATACTGGCACCCCGTGCCGCGCCACGATCTCCCTGATATAGTTGTCGGCTAACTTCTCGGCCGATATGCTCTCCTGAATCGGGATAAAGTGAGCACTCTTGGTCAATCGATCCACGATGACCCAAATCGAATCCACTCCACGCGCGGTCCTGGGAAGCTTCGTGATAAAATCCATTGTGATATCTTCCCATTTCCACAGTGGAATATCCAATGACTGCATCTTGCCATGCGGTCTCTGATGTTCGGCCTTGACTTTCCGGCAGGTCAAGCACCGCTCAACGTACCATGCCACATCCCGTTTCATGCAGGGCTACCAATAATCTAGACGAAGATCCCTATACATCTTCATCGCCCCGGGATGAATAGAGAATCGGGACTTGTGCACCTCCTCCATCAAAATCTGGCGCACGCCTCCGTGATACGGCACCCACACCCTACGGTGTAGTGTCAATAGTCCTCGGCTATCATAATCAAAGGAGGAAACCTGACCCACCACATGCTCTCTCTTCCGATGCTCCTCCTTGATAGCTTCCTGTTGAGCCTCCCGAATTCGCTCCAACAAGGGAGTCACCACAGTCATCCTCATGCAAAAGTCCCTGATCGGCGCTGCCTTGCGGCTAAGCGCATCGACCACTACATTGGCCTTCCCCGGGTGGTAGAGGATCTCGCAATCATAATCCTTCACCACGTCCAACCACCGACGCTGCCTCATGTTCAGATTCGGATGATCCATGAGGTACCTCAAACTTTTGTGGTCCGTGTAAATGGTACATCGAACCCCGTAGAGGTAATGTCGCCAAATCTTGAGGGCAAAAACCACCCCCCAACTCCAAATCATGCATCGGGTAGTTCGCCTCGTGAGGCTTAAGCTGCCTCGAGGCGTAGGCGATGACATGCCCCCTCTGCATCAATACCGCGCCCAACCCTGAAATGGACGCGTCACAATAAGCCACAAAATCCTCTACGCCCTCTGGCAGGGCTAAGATCGGCGCCTCGCACAATCTCTATCTCAGTGTATCAAATGCAGCCTGCTGCTCGGGTCCCCACCGAAAGACCACGGCTTTCTTCGTCAGCCGCGTCAGGGGTACGACTATCTTGGAGAAATCCTGAATAAATCTCCGATAGTAGCCTGCTAATCCCAGGAAACTCCGAATCTCAGATGGAGACTTTGGAACCTCCCATCTCATCACGGCCTCGACCTTGGCCGGATCGACCAGAATCCCGTTCTGGTTGACGAGGTGTCCAAGAAATTGCACCTCGCGCAACCAGAACTCACACTTGGAGAACTTGGCATACAAACTCTCCCTCCTCAGGGTCTCCAACACCTCCCTCAGATGTTCCTCATGCTCCTCCTGAGTCTTGGAATAAACCAAGATGTCATCGATAAAGACTATCACAGACCGATCCAACATCGGTCTGCATACGCGGTTCATGAGGTCCATGAACGCGGCAGGAGCATTGGTGAGCCCAAACGGCATCACCACGAACTCATAATGGCCATAGCGCATCCGAAACGCGGTCTTCTGCGTATCCTCCTCCCTGACCCTCATCTGATGGTATCTCGAACACAAATCGATCTTGGAAAACCAAGACGCTCCCTGAAGCTGGTCAAAGAGATCATCAATCCTCGGGAGTGGGTAACGGTTCTTCACCGTTACCTTATTCAGCTCCCGATAATCTATGCACATCCGGTGCGACCCATCCTTCTTCTTCACAAATAGGATCGGGGCTCCCCAGGGTGAACTACTCGGACGAATAAATCTCTTGTCTAGCAGCTCCTGCAGCTGCATAGACAACTCCTGCATCTCGGGAGGAGCCAACCGATACGGTGCCTTGGCTATCGGAGCAGCACCAGGAACGAGGTCAATCCTGAACTCCACTTGCCGCTCCGGAGGTATCCCAGGAAGCTCCTCTGGGAAAACATCTGCGAAATCTCACACCACCAGAACCTCGCTCACTGTCGCCTTACCCGCCTCCCGGGTATCCATCACATACGCGACATATCCTGTGCATCCCTGCTGAAGGTAGCGCCTCGCCCTCGCTGCTGAACATATTGCGGGTCCATACTGCGGCCTCTCGCCATGAATCACTAACTCTCCCCCGCCTGGGGTCCTGACCCGCACTAGCTGTTGCGCGCAATCTATCACCACCCCATTAGGGCTCAACCAATCCATGCCTATAATCACCTTGTTCCCACGCAGCGGAATAGGAACCAGGTCTACTAAGAAACGCTCCTCAAACAGACGCAATACGCAACCCTGAAACACCATCGATGCTCGCACCGATCGATCATCAGCAATCTTTACCTCCAATGGGCAATCCAACATGCCCGAAGACTCATGAAACTTCTTGCTAAGCGCAAGGGACACAAATGATCGGGATGCACCCGAGTCGAATAACACCTAAACTGGGATACCGTTCACATGGAACGATCCTAAAACATATATATATATATATATATATATATATATATATATATATATATATATATATATATATATATATATATATATACCGAGCACATATCAATATCATAACATCATAAAATAAAAAATAGAGGGAAAGAATCATACCCGTCACCACATCGGGTGCGGCGCGTGCCTCCTCGGTAGTCAACTGGAATGCTCGGCTCCTCACCATCGGAGCCTCTGCCTTGCCCTGCCGGCCATCCGTGATCCGCAGGGTCGCTGGAGCTGGCGCCTTCACCGGCGCTGAAACTGTCAACTGGGGGCAATTGGCCTTCTTGTGGCCCCTTTGGTTGCAGTGGAAACACAGCAACTCAGACGTCTGAATAGCCGAAACTGGAGTAGTACAATCCCTGCTAAAGTGCCCCGCCTTGCCGCACTTGTAGCAGCCTGCTGATCCCATCCTACATGCTCCCTCATGCGTCCTTCCGCATTTCCCGCAGCGGCCGTGTCCTCCTTGGCCTTTCGGCGTCCCATCTGATCCTCTGGGCTTCTTTCCTGAAGCCCCAACCACCTGCCCCGCCTCTTCCTTCCTCTTCCGAATGTGCTCTAAATCAATCTCCCTTTCCCTCGCCCTGGCGATCATGGACTCCAGGGTAGGGCAAGCTGAAAAGATGACATGCTCCCGGATGGCAGCCCGTAACATATCATGATAACGGGTCCTCCTCATATCCTCGTCACCCGCATACTGGGGCACCAACAAGGCCCTCTCCCGGAACTTGGCGGTGATCTCCGCCACAGTCTCCGTCGTCTGCCTCATGTCCAAAATCTCCCTGGCCAGCTGCTGAAGATCGACAGCCGGCGTAAACTCTGCCCTGAACCTGGTCACAAAGTCCGACCAGGTCATAGTCTCGATAGTTGAGGCTCCCAACGAGTCACCCACTGACTCCCACCAATCTCGGGCTCGGTCTCGTAAGCACCCTGCTGCATACCTCACCTTCGACCCCTCGGGGCAGAAGCTAGTCAACTGTGCAGACTCGATGTCTGCAATCCATCGCCTGGCAGCAATGGGGTCTTTCACCCCGTGGAAATCCGGCGCACCACTGCCCCTGAAGTCTTTAAAGGACAGTGTGCAAGATCCTGACTGGCCAGATGCCATGTCGCTTCTGAACGCCCTGAGGCGATCCTCCATCAACTCGATGATCCCTTCCTTGATCGACCCGAAGATAATGGGAGTCGACTCAAGGATACCCCTGGTGATCTCTGACGCGATGAACTCGCGTAGTCCCTCATCTACCGGCTCGGAACCTGACCCCTCTCCTGAACCGCCAAATACCACCATTCTGCAATACATAATAACACACATTAGTGATACTGATATTTCCTGAGGGATCACAACTACTTACAAGTTCCCTGGTCTTATCTTGGCCTTCCTTGGTTCGGGTACGGATCCTCTGCTTTTAGTAGTACGGGCCCATACTACCTTCCACATCTATCCGTACCTTCTTCAAGGACTGCCTCGACTCCACCAGATCCCTTCCACTATGGCTGATCACTACTATACTCATCCTAGGCTTGCCCTAGGGAAATCTCAGACTCCACCATACTAGGTCCTCAGTTGTTGAAGGCCTCTTAGTAGTGCCAATTAACCATTACCTGAACACCATCACATGCGGTGAGGCTCGGATAATCCTTCGAGTAACAGGTTCACCCCTACAACGGTTAGAATCAAACGAGAGCCGCGCAATAGGGCCAAATCCAACACTCTAAGATTATTCAACCCCGATCACATGTGACGTGACGTATTCACCTAATGGCTAACTCCCACCACTCAGAGTCCCACAAAGCACAAAGCAAGCAGCACTCGAACTAAGGGAACAATCTCATTAAACTCTATCGGCTTACAGGAACTGTACTAGCATATAATGCTAAGCTCATACCATCAGGCATAACCTAATCAGGCTATCCTACTTGCTGTCTACTCAATACTATCATGCAATTCTCATACAGCTGAACACATAAAGCAGGCACATAAGGCATCACTCCTAGATCCTTAGTCCTATTCTAGCATGTTGTCCTACAAAACCTGATAAACATAACATAAACTTGTATGGGTACTTTGGGGAATACTTACTTGAGCTCGGCCGGTCGCGCACATCGCACACTTCGTTCTTTCTCAAAACTCCTTTCTCAATTTTTGAAAACATTTTCTTTTAGAAAATCTTTTAATCCCTCGATTTGAGTTCAGACACCCCCGAAGGTGTGTCCGAATCCCTCAAACCAGGGCTCTGATACCAACTTGTAACGACCCAAAATTTTACGTCCAAAAATTTCGTTTATAAAACATTACATAGAAAACGTTAAAAATCAAACCATTGTTTAGTTGAACCACTTCTCATCGAAAACCAAATTAAAACCACAACATTCAATCAATCAAAATATCAGAGTATCAATCCCAGAATAAACTCGTAACTGCGGAAACAAGAGAGTGTGTGTGTGACATGCTGCTACCGCGCCGACTCCTTTCCCCTAGCTGAGGAGGTACCTGAAACCAAAACTGAAAACCGTAAGCACGAAGCTTAGTGAGTTCCCCCATAATACCTCATACCATGCAAGCATATAACAAACAACATTCAGCTAGGAGTTACGGGCCTCTCCCACACTCGGGAAGATACGGGCCTCGCCAACACTTGTGAAGATACGAGCCCTGCCCACACTTCGCTAGCCGGGAGATACGGGCCTCACCCACACTCTACTATCTGGGAGATACGAGCCTAGCCCACACTCCAACCTCGGAGAGATACGGGCCCTGCCCACACTCAACCGCTAACCCATAATATACAAATATCACACAGACAACAAGTATAAGCAACTCTATCATATTGACACATATATCATACTCGACTAAACCCAAAGATACGGGCTCGGCCCACACTCTCGTACTAACATCTCGTCTACACGGGTCGGCCTTGGTGCCCTAGACCCGTTTCTACTGAAAAGGAAACTCACCTCGAAATAGCTGCTAATCTGGTAGAGAACTGACTGCCTACTGCTGCTCCGGAAATCCTTCGGCTGCAAATCCCACAACATACTCAATCAATCACTGCTAACTGTCCATTGGGTAAAAAGACCATTTTACACCTGATCATGTCATAAGTCAAAGTCAGAGTCAACTTTCAGTTGACCCGACTCGCCGAGTTGGCTCTCCAACTCGCCGAGTCCCTAACCGAACGACTGTCGTGGATCCCGACCCTACTCGTCGAGTTAGGCGTTGCCTCGACGAGTTCTTCTTCTTAACTGAGGTTCAAGTCCTTCATCCTACTCGCCGAGTTGTATGAACAACTCGCCGATTTCATCTTCATCCGAAGAACACTTTATGCTGTGACTCGCCGAGTTGTATGAACAACTCGCCGAGTCTGTTCTTGATCTAAGGAGATTGCCTTGAACTCGCCGAGTCAGGGCATGGACTCGCCGAGTTCCTCAATGGATGAGTTTGGCTTCCAACTCACTGAGTCACACCCCGTGACTCACTACACCCACTCGACACAACGAAAAGGGGACAACTCGGAGACTCGCGAGCAGACTCGCCGAGTCTGATGAATGACTCGCCGAGTCGTTGCCATGCATTCACTATATATGCGATTTTGCTCGATTCCAGTCTATGCCATTTACAGATCTGGGTTCCTAGAGCATGAATGACACGTAAAGTTTCCAACTTTACGTGTAGATACTCACCAATGAGGGATTTAGGGCACAAAATGCCTCAAAAGGGTAGATCTAGGGTGAAAAAGCAACATGGGTCCATAAAGGTAACAGATCTGAGCTCCTGGAGCTCAATCTTGCCTAGATCTAAAGGTCAATCAACTTATTACGACTTATTTTGCACATACAAGCTTGGGGATTGGCTCAAGAATGACTTAAATGAAGTAATAAGCATAGAAACAGGGGGAAAACGGGTTATACCTCAAAGGAACTGCTGAGAGAGCACAAAGATGCTTGGATTCCTTCCCTTCCTCTTCATCTACTCCCCTTTTGCTTCAAAACCTTCAAGAACACACAACAATTTCTTCAAACTCTCAATGAACAAGCTTAGAACGAGGGTTGGGATCTCTGAGGGTGAATGGAGGCTGGCCTAGGGCGGATATGACGTTTAAATAGGGTGCAAACCCCTGAAACTTAGGGTTTCATCCAACAGCGGTGACTCGCTGAGTCCAGGATATGGACTCGCCGAGTCGCCAACTTAAACGTGTCCCGGGTCCCGTATCTACTCGGCGAGTCGGACCTATGACTCGCCGAGTCCAAGGCTACAAAAAAGAGAATACTCAAATAAGATTTACGTACCAGGAACCATGTGCTACACAACCCACCCGAGGATGTGACCGATCATCGTTTTTTACAATTTCCGCAAACACTGAACGATGCAACCCGGGCACGTTATGTCACCAACTTGAGCTTGCTTCTCACCAAGGAGATTGATATTGCACCCTCATTCGATTGGGAATTGGCTACCAGGACTGGACTTGCTGCATTGATCCAGGAATTTTTGCAATACACACACTCGGACGCAAGTGGTGTGGATTTGTTCGTGTGTCAAGGATGGGCACGTTTGTTCAGGATCCAGGAACCTGTTTATCGGGAATTTTTGCTGGAGTTCTACGCTATAGTTTCCTATGATCCCAGGAAGGCACTCGATGACAGGACAACTTTTGCCTTCAGGTTGGGGGGGAGTGAGTCGGGAATGCAGCGTGATAGAGCTTGCGACTCGAGTGGGTATTTACACAGCCGATGAGACGAGGAGTGTCCACTTCCCGGCATTCCTTGCTGATTGTCTCACGGACCGGCCAGAAGACTATAACGAGAACACTTTTTGGGCCGAGATTACGGGAGGAGTTTACACACCATCTAACGCACGAGGGGGGATGATTCGGTCTACTACATACCGAATGCTGCACCGGTTGATTTCTATGTCTCTCACGTATCACAAGAATAGTGAGAGAGTGCCTTCGACAGACTTGTATTTCCTATGGGCACTTGTTACTCCAGGGAGGCACCTGAACCTTCCAGTTGCTTTAGCTGCATATTTGGGATGGAGGACCAGGGGACTTCGGGGGGATAGTATGATTTGCGGAGGACATTTTATCACTCGGTTAGCTCGATCATATCAGTTGTTGACGCGTGAGATCACGAGATCGATGGTGTTTCACGACATGAGGCCGATGAGTCTTCAGCTGTTAGAGTCGATGCGTGTATTAGAGCGGGGTGGAGATGGTGTCTTGAGGGTACGAGCTGATGATGTGGCGGATGAGGAGGGTGTCGCCGAGCCACAACCGAGACGGGTCCAGCAGCATAGACCTGTTCCTCGGGGAGCACAGCAGGGACCTGAGCCGAAGATTGATATGTGCTACTTTGCTCAGGGTATTAACCGTCTTAGTGAGTATGTTGCACATGTGGATAGGCAACAATGGTGGTATGGGGATGCGTTGAATGCATTCTTTGCCCACCAGGGGTTTCAGTACTCGGTTCCTTACCTACCACCATTCCATTCACGATATGATGGGGCCGGTACCTCTGGTACGCAACAACATGATGATGGAGATGATGAGTGATTTAGTTATCCTTTTTTTTTTTTTATGTTTTTGTGTTATTTTTAGTTTAGTTTAGTATTTTTATTTGGTGTGTAATTAAACTTTAATTTAGTTTGTTTTACTTTTGTTTTCCATGTTGATGCTCTTTGGTTGTTCAGATTTCTGCAGAATTTTCGCCCTTAGAAAGCTGGCAGTAAGTTCAGTAGCTAGGTCCGACTGTTGCTAGAGAGAGCCGTGCGAGAGTTGAAGAATATAGTCAAGACCCACAATTTGTCATAAGTGTGGGGTGCATATTTATTTCATGAGCGATCGTTTTGAAGATTGACATTTTTACGATGTTTTGACTCTTATGATGTGGATGAGCAGTTCCCACACCATAGAGTTTTATTTTGACGCGAGGAAGACGTATCATCCCGGCTGCCATGACATGGTTGACACTTTCCTATATTGTGGGGGATTTTTCATCACGAGAGAAGAAATGTTATTCTTGACGACATGACGTGGTCGACACTTTCCCATGTCATGGTTACTGCACATTGCATTTGTTTGCAATCTTTTGCACCACATTTTTTGGAGTCGGCAGTCTCGATTTTATTTTACGACGAATTCAGAAGCAGCAGTTCCAGTTTTCAGTCTTTCAGTAATATTTGAAGCAACTTGTAGCAGCCTCATTCGATCTCGCCACAACTACCCAGGGGAGTCTGTTCCTTTTTCTCCCTTTTTATGCTCTTAATTTGTTTTAGCATACAATGAGGGCATTGTATGAAATAAGTGTGGGGTAGGGAGTCGGTAAAAGTAAATTAAAATTAAAATAATAAAAAATAAAATAGTACTTAGAAAATTGCTAGATTCAGGAAATTTAAAACTTGAAATAATAGTTTAATTTAAAAATCTAGTGATAATTTAAAATTTTTGCTAATATTGTATGAAATGATCCGATGAGAACTCAAATGTTTAGTTGAGCCAATATACGTTATAGTGCATTTGTGGCCTCCCTTATTTTAGTGAAATTATGGAACAAAAACATAACCCCGCTTGGTTTGAGAGATGCAACATGTTTAGCGGCCTAAACCTGAAATGTATCCAGGAAAATTATTATCATTAACCAATAAAGGTTGAGGTTGAGCGCCCCTGCTTAAGCATGTAGGTTTTGAGTGAAAAAAGTGAGTTAAATGTGAAAAAAAAAAGAATTACGAGTAAAGTTTGAAGAATTTTGGAGCAAATAAAGTGAAGATCAAAAGATCAAAATTCCAAGAAATTTCATAAAGTTGAAGATACCAGAAATCAAATCAAATAAGGTGGTGAATTCAAAGAAATTAAAGATCAAATGTCAAAGAATTGAAGAATTCCAAAAGAGCTCCATAGTGGTATCGACAAGTTGTAATTCTAGATTATGTATGCTTAGGTTGCTCAATTAAAAATACCTTGAGGTTAGGAGGTTTTCTGAGGATGGATTCGGAGGGTTGCATAAAATGAGCATTGTTCATAAAAAGTGGGCAAGTGTTTATGAAGATTGTGAGTATTTAAAGTAGGGGGTACTTTAGGAAATTTTAGACACAAAAGCATGCGTTGAGGTCTTGGCATAATGGCTGAGTTTTAAATGGATTGTTGAATGCGATATTGGTAAAAATTAAAAGTAAATTTGCTTGAGGGCAAGCAAAGGCTAAGTGTGGGGTATTTTGATATGTGTATTTTTATATATATTTTTATGCACTTTATCTCAATATTTTGGCCTTATTTAATCTCTCTTAGAACTAAAAAGTACTCATAATGCTTTGAATTATGTTTTGCAGCTATTCGTTGTCGATAAAGCACAAAAGAAAAGACTGAAGCGGAAACCGGGCTTAGAGGCTAAAAGAAATTAAAAATGTTGGACTAGACCGATTACGCCCCGCGTCCATAGCAATTACGCCCCGCGTAACGACCAAATTGACTTACGCCCCGCGTAACTTAAGGGTACGCCCCGCGTAATGGCTGGCCTCAGATAAGTTCAATCGCGTAGTAATCCTTAGTACGCCTAGCGTAATCCGACTTACGCCCAGCGTACGTAAGTCGGCTACAAAGGTTATAAAAGTCGAGTTTCAGCTAACCAGGAGGGGGAATTCGAATACCAACTTAATTTAGTCGATATTAAACTTCTGTTAAGCCATTTTGAGGGTCTAGAAGGCGGCCGGAAGGCCGTTAAGCTAACGGGAGCGGAGATCGGAAGGGTTGGAGAGCGGATACATGTCGGTAGTCATATGGTTTGTTAACGTGACCATGTTTAGCATTCCATTGTGGTACTTTTCTGTATTTATTTTCTGATTTGGGTGTAAAAACCTTTTACTTTGTATTTATGATTGAATGAAGCTTAGATTATTAGACCAATTGCTATATTGAATTTGTTTGTTTATGTTTAATTTATCTTGCCAAGCTTGTTACAAGATCCTTACGTATTAACGATAATTATTTGCTGTTAATTGTTAAGTAAATTAAGTAGGATGAACATCTGTTTGATTGCTTGTCTCTTATGATTTGACGACCATCGAGATTATAAGTCTAGGAATAACGAATGTGAAACTAGGATTAACTTGAGAATAAATAAGTTAATGTGTGAGCCTTGTTTGATGACCATTAACAAGAGGTTAATTGAATGATTAATTTGATTAACTATATTTACAAGTCTTGCTTTATACGAACTGAACACTAAGAAGCATGTTAGTTTAATCAACTGATCACTGTTTAAATTGACTTGTTTGCTAAAGGATTAGTTATAGTGAACGCGAATCTAATCATTTTAGGAATCGGTGAACATGAATAAATGAATTTGTGTATGCAATTGTCTATGTTTTTAAGGTGTAATTTATCTAAACCAAAGTACCTGAAGAGATCTGCTTTCCTGTTAGTTTATCGAGAGTTGTTATTTGTTAGTTTGAGATTTATTAAACCATTTTCTTTATTATTTTCGTGTGACCTGTAACCTATAATCAAATATATTAAATTAATCCACCGTTCCCTGTGATCGACTGTGACATCCCCAAAATCTCGGCCAGAAAAGACCGTTTTTCATTTATGCTTTTAAAAATTCCTTTTGACTTGAAAGAGTTGCGGAATTTGTTCCCAAAAACAAAACACGATAAAACAATGTTTACCAAAGCATTTCATAAAAGAAATGTATTTTTCATTATATAATCAAAACTCGGGGTGTCATGTTCCGATACAGACCATTAAGCATAAACGATAACATTACAAGTCATTCAACAAATATATACATATACAGACTTGTAAACAAAACAACTAATGGTTCATCCATCTCATGCCCTCGCGCTACTTCCTGTAATACAAATAAAACTGAGTGGGTCAGGCTTGGGAGCCTGGTGAGCATATAGGGTTTTCAACCCACAATAAATAATCATATTTAATTTTCACCAACCAACAATAACCCAATTACCCATTCCCGTTATTCTCACTTTATGTCCCTAAAACAACTAACACAAGGGACCTAGTCTAAGAATATTTCATCGGGGCGACAACACATGCTTCGGGGCTACCTCAGCAATATAAGTCAAATAAGGCAACCATGAGGGGGATGGAGTACAGCGAATGAACACCCAAGTTCATTAACACCTACAGGTGGCGAACCTGCTAATGTTTCCACAAGACTATCTAGAAAAGTATGTGGTCGTCATCTAAACTCCGCTAGATGACTAAATCAAACAACAACGAGGCCTCTCATCTGTTTATTACACACCAACTATCTACCCATGTTCTACCCAACATATTAGTAGATAAAATATACATTTTTATACATAGTTTTGAAAACCTGTATAGCATGCTTTAATCAACACATAATCCACATAACAGATGAGGCACACACACATAACACATATCTCATAGAGAATAAATCATATCTATGAGTTAGAAGAAAGTGAATACACATTCACACATATAAACAACAATATACTTAATACACTCAAACCATACTTGTATTATTATCGTGTTTATGAAAGGTAGTATACACTCACTTGATCAGAAGATGATCAGATAGCACTACGACTTGCAGAAGTAGTAATCCTCAGCAGATCTGAAAGATCTTCACAAAAATCGAACTTCTCGCGGGCAGAGCTTCGGCTCGGGAACCGCACTTCTCGGGATCTTCGGGATCTCGGGACTTGCCTCGGAACTCGGGAACAATACCGGGGCTTCGGGGTATTTCTGGCATGCAAATCGATGCAAAACAGGAGAGAGAAGAGAGAAAATAGCAACCCTAAACGGCTGGCCCTTCAAATCTATTTATAGGGCAAATTTGGCCCTTGCCACGTCGTGGCAACCTTTTTCCACGTCGTGGGCTTGGTCGTCACTGCATGCGTCATCCCAAGTTGCATCTGGGGGCCTCCCGGAGGTGTCAGGACACTTGCCACGTCGTGGAACTGCTTGCCACGTCGTGGTCTCTGACAGTTTTGGGGTTTCACGCCCCAAACTTCAGAAATTCATAACTTTCGCATACGAACTCCGTTTTCAACGTTCTTTATATCGCCGCGAAGGTGAGATTGTGCTCTACAACTCTCGTTTAGATAATTTTGACTTTATTTTTAATATATTATAAGTATATTACTTATATAATATCTTTAGTAGGCCGGGACAGGAAAACACCGTTCGAAATTCATAACTCCTTCATCTGAACTCCGATTCCGTCCATCTTTCCGTCGTTGTACTACTATCGATGAGATATTCAATTCTCATTTAGATCACGAAGGATAGATATCTATCTACCTTAAATTCACTATTTACGTCGCGCTGGGTCGCGTTGGGTCGTGCCGGTTCTGTTGCGAAACTTCGACATGTCATAACTTCTTCGTTATAACTCGGATTTCGGCATTCCTTATATCTCCGAAATCCTTGTTTCGACCACTACAACTTTATGAAAAGATATCGGGCTTATCTCACACTTTAATTTTGACGCTTATTTTTATTCTTAATTAATCAAACCACATAATTAAGCAATTAAGCATAAAACACATAATACTCAAATAATACACTTTTATTATTTCAAAACGGGTTACAAAGGTTAACCTAGACTATAACATTAACGAAAATGCCTAGCCTGGAAACGCGGGCGTTACATCGACACCCGACTTACCTAAGCTATACTGTAATCTGACTAGGTACACTGCCTATAAGTTTATAGATAGTCTAAGTTTGTTAGGTTATAAATATTAAAATTAGTGGGTACTTTTGTGCACATCAGCGTCTTATCCAAATAGCTTGACATGTACCCATTGTAGCTGCCATAAACTCTGCTTCACACGAAGATAGAGCAACACTTCGTTGTTTTTGCGATACCCATGTAACTAGATTATTATTGATGTAGAATGCCACACCACCTGTGCTTTTCTTATCATCTACATCCATCGCCAAATCACTGTCTGAATAGCCATCAATCTTGATTTCTTTCTCACCTTTTGAATAAACAAGACCATAATCTAAGGTGCCCTTCACATACCTTATGATACCCTTTACTAACTGGAAGTGTTTTTCAGTTGGTTTCTCCATGAATCGGCTTACAACACCAACTGCAAATGAAAGATCTGGACGGGTATGTGTTAAATATCGCAAGCTTCCCACAATGCTTCTGTACTCAGTTGGGTTGACCAACTCACCATCTTCATCTTTTCTCAGCTGCACTTTCTGATCAATTGGGCACTTGGTGGGGTTGCAGTCTTCCATTCTTATTTTTGCAAGAATATTTCATGCATATGCCTCCTGCTTTAAGGTGATCCCACCTTCAAACTGATTCACCTCTATTCCCAGGTAGTGAGATAGAAGACCTAAGTCACTCATCTCAAACCGTTTGTTCATCTGTGTCTTGAAGTTTGTGATTTTTGACTTGCAATCTCCTGTCACCAACAAATCATCTACATACACAGCTACTATCAAGACTTTCCCTTTCTTGTTTCGAGTATATACTGAATACTCTTGAGAGAACCTTTTGAACTCCAAATCCTTCAGGTACCTGTCTAAACAAAAATTCCAAGCTCTGGGCGCTTGCTTAAGCCCATAAAGAGCTTTTGAGAGATTGTAAACTTTGTGCTTTTGACCTGGTTTCTCAAAGCCTTCCGGTTGTCGTACATATACTTCTTCCTCCAGATTTCCATTCAAGAAAGCTGACTTGACATCTAAATGATGTACAAGCCATCCATGAGTTCCTGCAAGGGCAAGCAGAACACATACTGTCTCAAGTCTGTCAACCGGTGCAAAAACGTCTTCGTAATCGATTCCCGGTTTCTGAACATAACCACGTGCCACCAATCTCGCTTTGTGCTTCAAAATTCTTCCATTTGGGTCTCTTTTTACCTTAAATACCCACTTCAATCCAATAGCTTTTCTTCCTTTTGGAAGTTCCACCAGGTTCCATGTTTGATTTTTTTCAATTGAATTGAGCTCTGTCTTCATTGCTTCAACCCACTCTGATCGCTTTCTTGCCTCTGCGTATGAGGTGGGTTCTTCCTCATCGTGAACCAGAAACAATCGTTTGGTGTTTTCATACAGGTCAGTTAGTAGTCGAAATTGCTTGGGAGCGCCACCGCCAGTGGAGCTTGACGTTGTACTTGAAGAACCGATCGAGGAAATTGGGGTCGCTGGCGACATCGATTGTTGCTGTGATGTCGATTGGTGCTGCGATGGACTCCTAGTCGGACTAAAGGAATCGGTACCTGGGCTGTCATGTGGGATTGTGTGTGAGTCCATCTGGGGTGTGTTGGGCTCAGGCCCACTTTCAGTCCACATATCATTAAAATGTGGTAGCCCGTCTTCACCTTCTTTAGGTGTTATTATTGATCCAACCTCATCTAAATCATTTAGGTCGTAACCTTCCACTGTAAAGCTCATACCTGGTATTTCCTTTATCTTGACCGCCTTTTTCCCACTCCCATTCCTTATCTTCTTCGAACACTACGTCTCTACTCACACAAATAGACCCCGTATCTGGGTCTAGTAATCTGTACGCCTTTGTTCCTTTCTCCACTCCAAGATGAACCATCTTCTTACTTTTGTCTTCTAACTTCTTTAGATGTCTCTTGGCAATCTTCACATGACCAACACAACCGAACACCCTAAGATGTTCTACACACTACTTTCTTCCAGTCCATAATTCGTATGGTGTGGCCTCCTTGAGTGGTTTTGTGTTTACTCTGTTCAAAGTATACACTGCGTGACTGACCGCTTCTCCCCACAGCACATCTGGTACCTTCATCGTCTTCAAATTGCATCTCACCATCTCCAAGATTGTTATGTTTCTTCTCTCCACAACATCGTTCTGTTGTGGAGAGAATGGTGCTGTGAAATGTCTCTTGAGTCCACTCTCCTCACAATACGTGGTGAACTGGTTCGAAAGGAACTCCCTTCCTCGATCTGTACGGAATACTTTCATTCTTTCACCTGTTTCGTTTTCTACTGCTGCCATGAAGTTCTTAAAAATATGGAACGCTTCATCTTTGGTCTTCATCAAATAGACCCACATGGCTCTTGTATAATCGTCGACCAACAACATGAAATACTTGTTCCCAGAGGGTGTAGGAGGTGTGATGGGCCCACATAGATCTCCATGTATCAATTCAAGTTTCTTCTTTGACTTATAAGAAGTCTTTGTTGGATAGGGTCTACTTGTTTGCTTCCCTGCAATACAGTCTTCATAGAGTTGTGTGGGTTTGGTCAATTTTGGCATTCCTTCAACAAGATTCTTGTCAGACATAAACTTCAATGAATCAAAGTTTATGTGCCCCATCCTTTTGTGCCAAAGCCATATTGGCTCCATTATCTCACCAAGCAAGCAACCTGATCTTTCTTCATTCAGTGCAATCTTATAGAGTCGGTTTTGAGATCTTTGTACCTTCATAAGCAACTTTCCAGCAACATCATTAACCCATAAAAATGGGTCCTTTATTCAAATCTCATCTCCTCCTTCTGCCAATTGACCAAGACTTATTATGTTAGAGCATAAGTCTGGTATATAGTATACTTCTTGAAGCTTTCTCTGTTCACCATTCTTGCACGGAAAGATAATCGAGCTTTCCCTTCAATTCTTACTTTAGACCCATTTCCAAAACTAACTGAGCCCTGTATCATTTGATTGAGATCACGAAACTTGTTCTTGTCTCCGGTCATGTGATTGCTAGCTCCCGTATCTAGATACCACAAATTTGTTTGGTTCGCTTCATTTAAATGGACTTCAAAAATTTTATCAAGAACCGATAAGAACAGGGTTGGTTCATTGGTATGCTCTTGAGCCAAGTTTAAATCTTGGTTTCTTTCACGCCTTGGATTTTCACATTCGGCAGCAAAGTGCCCAAATTCTTGACACTTGTAACACTGCAGCTTACTCTTGTCTCGACTAGCGGATGGTCCACGATCCTTCTGTTGGTGAGAACCATGATCGCCACGACCACCGCGAGTACTGGTGGTGCCTCTTCTGCGACCTCTGCCTCTTCCTCTTGACCCACTACAACCTCCACGGTTTCCTTTGTTCTTGGAGTCTTCTTCATTTTTCTTCTTGTTTCTTTCTGTCCACTCTTGATGAGTGAGAAGAAGTTTTCTTTCTTCCCCTTCAACATGACCCTTCATGCGTTCTTCATGAGCTTTCAATCTCCCTACTACGTCCTCGACTGTCATCACATCCAAGTCTCCAAACTACTCAAGAGTTGAAGCATTCTGTAAGAACTTGGATGGCACAGCCCTTAGCATCTTTTTCACCACATACGATTCTTCTACTGTATCTCCCAAGGCACACATTGTGCTCACAATGTTGCTCACTTTCACAGCGAACTCATCAACAGCCTCCGAATCCTTCATGTTCAAAGCCTCAAATTATGCTTTTAAGGTTTAATTCCTTGCTGTCTTCACTCTCTCCTCCCCCATGAACATCACTTTCAAGGCCACCCAAGCTTCTTTGGCCGTTTGCTTCTCCGCCAAGGCCAACAGCAAGTCATCTGGAATACCCTGGTAGATGGCTGCCATGGCCATCTTGTCCTTTTTTACTTCTACTACCGTGTTTGTTGTTCTGGGCTCTACAGCATCCCACACACCTTGAGCTTGCATGAACACTTTCATCTTAATAGCCCATGCAGCATAGTTGCTTCTAGATAACATAGGATAGTGGAGTGTGACTTGTCCTTCTTTATCATTACTGCTGCTTCCTGTCATTTCTCTTTCATGTGGCTGATATTTTGGCATGCACCAGGTTGTGCTCTGATACCAAATGTTGGTAATAGGGTAAGACTTAAAAGGTATGAAGACTTTTATGAGATAAAGCAAATACAGGGACAAAATGGGCAAAGTTGCACTGTATTATTCACTTTCACAGTAAACAAAAGAAGACACAGTCTACCAATCGTACACTTTCACCCTTTTAAACTAATCAACTACTAAAAAATAAGGAAACTAACTCACACTACCCTCTAGACTCGGTACTAAAGCCAACATGGCTGTATACTTATTCAAATCTACTTTTGACCACAACTTTCAGCAAAATAAATAAAAACATATATAAAATTTCTAGATTAAGTCAACATGGTCCTCCAGTCAACGGAATCAGGCAGTACATCATCATCGGAAAGAAGAGAGTAGCGGGGAGTCGTCGTCACCTTATTGTCAGACAACTTCCGTTTAGGAATATTGGTGACAGTGTAGCCTCAATGGAACTCTTCCTTGGTCAGATCTGCGAAGTTGTTGAGTCCAAGCTTGTAGGAATGTTTACCCCCGGAGTTGTCGTCTTCTATGTGCTTGAGGTTATCTTTGAACATCTGAAACCTCTTCTCCTTCTCCTCAAGCGTGTTGTAAACTTTGCCATGTTTCACCACCCAGGACTCGTACATAGTTTGGACTTCATCCACTGCGCGTCACCTCCACGCCAATGCAAGGGAGGTGGTCATGACCACCAATAGAGCAAAAACCAAGAAAATTGACATTGGAAGGAGCTTCATTATATTGTTGGAGCTTCTTCTGTTGAATATTATAAAAGAGGATAACGATGGAGTGTAAGTAAAAAGGTGGCTGGAGGGAATATATTTATAATGGGAGGGATGAGAGTAGAGAATTAGAATATTATTATTATATACAAATCTTAAAAAGGCTTGTGGCACCTGGTATCTAGTGTTCTCCTGCCTTCTTGGGGTCGAGGGTTTAAGTCCTACTTGGACATAGATGAGATAATTTAGGACTAGTTTATATCATTTTATAATTTGTATTAGTTTTATTCTAATGTTATTAATTTAATGTAATTAAAATGGAAAATTTAAAATTTGAAATGGAGAATAATAGGTTGACAAGTAGCATCCATTAATTAAGAGATATAATAGGATGATAAAAGAAAAATAAAATATGCATTAATTATGAGGCCTAATATTGTGACACATAACAAAAAAAATATACATTAATTATGAGGCTTAATATGGTGACGTATGTCAAAAGAAAATTAAAATTATTTTTTTATTAGAATAAAATAGGAAAGATTGTATTTTTTTTCCAAAATATAAACTACACAGTTACACAACTTAAATTTTTATTAATGGAGTGGAAACGTGGCAACGACTCAACGAGAGCGGATATAAGACCTGAAGAAGAGAGGATTTTGAGGCACCAACGTGTGAAAGTTTTAATAATATATTTACTCTTATTTAGATATGATTGCATTTATAATGCAGTATAAAATAAAATGAAAATAAGTTTTTATAATATATATACTCTACTTTAAATATGATTGCGTTCGTAGTGCAGAATATATATATATATATATATATATATATATATATATATATATATATATATATATATATATAGGGTTAGGTTATTTTGTTTTCACTATCTATTGTGTGCATGTATGATTGATTATGGACCAATCATTTTAGTTATTTTAAGAAACTAATTAATGCATATTACATGCTGAAGATATAATGAATATTAATTACATCTTCAGCATTTAATATGCATTAATTACTTTCTTAAAATAACTAAAATGATTGGTCCAGAATCAATCATACATGCACACAATAGATAGTGAAAACATTTGAACCTAACTCTCTCTCTCTCTCTCTCTATATATATATATATATATATATATATATATATATATATATATATATATATATATAATGAAAATAAGTTTTTATAATATATATATACTCTACTTTAAATATGATTGCGTTCGTAGTGCAGAATGTATATATATATATATATATATATATATATATATATATATATATATATATATATATAAGGTTAGGATTAAATGTGAATCATAAATATTGTATGAATGTATGACTAAATTCTGATTACTAGATTAAATATAATGAATGAATATGATCATTGGATGCATGTTATTAACATGGACTAGCATGTACTATATATTACACTTAATTATATATAATGATATATATGACATTTTATTAAGAGAGATAAATATAATTTCCTACATTTTAGCAAATAAGTCAAAGTAATTAATTCAAATCTTATATTTGTTTCAGCACATCAAATTAAATAAGATTTTTATAATACGACCTCCTTCAACATAATTAACACATATTTTCATTCTTTCATTCTTAAAGAACACTATTACATTTAATTTTTTTTTAGAATTAACATTCTTAAAGAACACATAATACATATATTCTTAAGAACAACATGTTCTATACAAATAATAAACATTCTTTTTTCACATTACAAAAATTACAAATCCAAATCTCACATTCTCATGAGAATGATATTAAATTAAACTAGCAAACAAATATCTTTAATCATTCTCAGAGAATATGTGAATACATTTTTTTGATAATTTCATTACGTGAGAATGCTTGCCATGAAATCAAACTATATGTCTTCTTTCTTTGCATTTGTGTTTTGATGGCAGCCCAAGAAAAAATCGAACCCCGTGAAATCTAACTTCGACTTTCATACTATAATCTTAATCATTCTCATAGAATACATGAGAATCACATTCTTAAAGAATACGTTCCTTGCAATATGTTGTCATCTTCTTATTGTCGCCGTGTTCTTCTCCAGGTGCTACTTACTGACCAGGCCTAAAAAATAGAGAGAGATAAGAGGAAACGAGTGAAAACAAGAAACAAATCATCAAAAAGCTGATTATAGAAAATAAATTAAATGTGCATTATAAATTATTACACATTAGATATTGATTTGAGAAACCAATTGTTATGTGAATACAATTACTATGGCAATAACTAGACCACTAGTTATAAACTTTAATCATATCAAACAAATTCTATTATAGTATTTTCCATTCCTTGGTTTATTTAATTGGAATATCATATGATTTTACCACTACCTCAAAAATGTTTTAGATCACATTGTTTGTCATCAAGGAGAGCATAGAGGGATATGTTATTTTATGGCAAATATGTTAAAATCCACAAAGCTTACCTACATATGATTCATTAGAGATAGACCCAAAAATTTAATTTAACACAAAATAAATGCAACAATCCTAAATTTATGTGTATCACCTACAGGTATAAGATACAACTTATTAACAAAGGAAAAAAAATGTTTGACGAGGAAACATAAAAACAATTTACGGCATCAAATCAGAAAGAGAAAAAATTATGAATTAGATGTACTAGTAGCATGTTTTGTAGTGAAAGAAGGATGAAGGTGATGAAGATGGTGATTCGAATTTGGAGTAGAGAAGATGATGAACATCATCTTGTTGGTGGTGTCGATTATGGTACATGGTGATGGCGATATGTTGGTAGTGAAGAAAGGAATGGCCGTTTGATCGTGAGATTAATAAGAATAGAAAACTAAAACAATGGATTTTTTATATTAATGATGATGATCAAGTTTCCTAAATTGTTGGGATTTAAATTAGTTAATAGTTAATTAAATTAATTAAATAATTATAATACTTTTATCAAATGATTGGACCATATTTGGTCATACATTCACACAATAATTATGCTTTATATATGATCCTAACTCTCTCTCTCTCTCTCTCTCTATATATATATATATATATATATATATATATATATATATATATATACACACTTTTATTTAGATATATATGATTGCATTTATAATGCAGTATAAAATAAAATGAAAATAAGTTTTTATAATATATTTTTTTGAACCAACAAATGAAATATACATATATATATATATATATATATATATATATATATATATATATATATATATATATATATATATATATATATATATATATTAAAAAAGAGGGAGTCCCCAGCAAGATGCTAGGAAAAACAAACAATGAAAATTGAAACAGATGTAATGAAAAGAAGATGAACTACAACCCAATGAAAGGGTTTAAACACCATTCAGACCATCTAATTGCTTCTATTTTGCCCCTGTATTTCTCCCAAGTGTACATTGTAGAAATAATAAGATCTGTCACTTTATATGGATGCATCCTTTTGTTGTTAAACACTCGTTCATTCCGTGATTTTCAAATGTTCCAAACAACTGCATAACAGATGCCTAGCAACCTCCTTCTTTTTTTCGGACAATTACCCTAACTTGAAGCAAAATCAAGAACACCATGAATTGAGGATAGTTTGCCTGTTGGACATTACACCATTTTAAAATCCAGTTCCATATCATTTGAGCATGTGAGCATTGAACCAACACATGGTCCGGTGATTCCTCCTCATCACCGCATTGACAACAGGTTGTAGAATTCACATTGACCCCTCTTGTCACTAGGGCTTCTGTAGTTGGAATCCGACCCTGTTTTGCACGCCAGATAAAAGTATTTACTTTAATCGGGACCTCTTTCACCCATTCAATTATCCAATTTTTTCCTCAAAGCTTTAACCTGATAGTCTCCTGTGGTTGTGAGAGGACATCTCCAATCCACACCCCCATTCATTGATTGATTTTTAAGTACCATCCCAAGAGTAATTCCGTATTTATCCAAATCCTTTTGTGAGCACGCGATATTATTCCAAACCCCGGTCAGAGTTTTTAAAGAAAAGATGCGGTCCGGTTTGCCCGCCAGATTATGCATACTTGAAATTGCTTTTGCCCAAATCGACTCAGGTTCCGATCTGAACCTCCACCACCATTTAATGATCAAAGCAGTATTGAAAGCCTTTATCGATCCAACTCCTAGGCCCCCTGCTGTCTTGTTAGCAATGATTTTATTCCAAGATACCCAATGAATCTTGGACTGACCTTTTGAACCACCCCACAAGAACTGACGCCTCAACTTTTCTAATTTGTCAATGATACCTGTAGGTGCAAAAAAAATGAGACATGAAGTATGTAGGAAGGTTCCCGAGGACTAACGTTATGAGTGTTAATCTCCCGCCAAAAGATAAAGTCATTGATTTCCAATGGGTAAGTTTATTTTGAAATCTTTCAATCACCGGTTGCCAATGTTTCTTAAGACGCATGTTGGCACCCACTGGTACCCCGAGATAGTTAGATGGAAGAATTTCTGGTTCGCATCCAAGAGGTGATGCCCAACGAGCAACTTCTTCCGAATTTGCTCCCACTCCAAAGACTCTAGATTTATAGAAATTGACTTTTAGACCCGAAGATGCATGAAAACATCTTAAAATTCTTGCGAGATTCTTGATATTGTGCTCGGTCCATTCTACAATGAATATAGCATCATCGGCATATAGCAAGTGTGAGATGCTTGGGCATCCATTCGGTAATTACAACCCTTGAAAAACTCCATGCACGCACGCTTCTTGCATTTCAACACTTAAGCCTTCCATTGCTGTGATAAAAAGAAATGGGGACAAAGGATCCCCTTGGCGGACTCCCTTAGAAGTTGTGAACTCATTTGTAGGAGTTCCATTGATCACAACCGATGCTTTTGAGGATGTTAAACAGCCTTTGATCCATCCCCTCCATTTATTGCCGAAACCCATTTGAATTAGATTGTTATTTAGAAACTCCCAATTTACGGAATCAAAAGCTTTATCAAAATCTACTTTTAAAAGTAGAATCTTTTTTTTAACCTTTTTCGACCAAGCACATATTTCGTTCACTAAAAGTAGACCATCAAGGATATTTCGCCCCACCATATATGCTGATTGTACCTCATCAATGCTTGTCCCATAACGAGTTTTAGTCTCACCGCTAGAATCTTTGCGATGATCTTGTATATACACCCAATCAAGCTTATCGGGCGGTAATCCTTTAACCGTTGCGGGTCTTTGATTTTAGGTAACAAAGATATAAAGGATGAATTACAAGAAGGATCGATTTTTCCGTGTAGTTCAAAGTACTTCACCACCACCACGATATCCCCCAGTAGAACTTCCCAATATTTCTTTATGAACTTGAATGTAAATCCATCGGGCCCAGGGGATTTGTCATTCCCATAGGCCCAAACCGCGTTTTTGATTTCCTGGAGTGTTATAGGGGCCTCTAAGGCCAACTTGTCATTGTCAGTAATTTTTCGAAATAAGTTACTTCAGAAAGCAGGTCTGACAGACCACTCTTCATGGAACTTGGATTGAAAGAATTTTAGAGTTTCCAATTTAATGATAACAGGATCCGTGCACCAGTTACCATTAATCATGAGGCCATTTATGCGATTTCTCCTATTATTGTTGTTAATGAACCCATGAAATAGTTTGGAGTTCTCATCCCTGTCTACCGCCCACCGTATCTTTGCTTTCTGTTTTACATCCATCACCCCATCTTTTCCATTTCAATTATGTCCTTGTAGCTCAGCCTCCGAGTTTCAAGTTCTTCATCTGAAAGTAGCCTACTCTCCGCCTCCATGTCCAATTTATGAACAACTTCTTTTATTCTCTTTAGTTCCGCTTCTTCCTTGGAATGATCAGCCCTTCGCCACACACGAATCGCCTATTTAATGCATTTCAATTTAGCATTCATATATAAGTCTGGTGTTCCGTAACCAATGAAGTTGTTCCAGGCAGTAATGAAAACCTTCTCGAACCCATCTCTCGATAGCCACGAGTTAAACATCTTGAACGGAGGAGGCCCAAAATCACACCATGAAGTAGAAAGAAGAATAGGGCAGTGATCAGATACCTCCCTGGTAAAGCTGTAACCGTTGCAGATGGTGCGAGATCGATGAACTTGGGACAAACAAGAAAGCGGTCCAACTTACTTAATTTGAGATCACCATTGTGGAAATAAGTAAAACGATGCCCACCCATCTTTATGTCAATGAGACCATTTTCATGTATAAAGTTATTGAAATCGCTTGCTGATCTTGCACAAAAAAATTGAATTGAACCGTTCATTAGGTCTACGAACCACATTAAATTCCCCCATCAATACCCAAATCCCTCCTTTATTCTGTTTTAAAATTGATAGCTCTTCCCACAAAGTTGCCTTTTTTGAATCAGACTGCGGACCATAAATGTTTGCGAAGAGAATTGGTTCATGTACTCCAACCCAATGCCCCATCGTAACAATGAAGTGTCGGTTTGTAATTGATTCCACATGACTAGACACCCTATTATCCCGCACGTTGATTAACCCTCCTGATCTTCCTGTAGCATTTATCCGAATAGATTCGACATCACCAGAACCCCAACACAAGGGTACATCAATATTTTCAGCATCGAGGATTTGAGTTTCTTGAATAGCCAAGAAAGAAATTATGTGTTGTAAACGAAGCCTCCTAACCCACTGAACTTTGTATTCTTCTCTAATTCCCCTAACATTCATGGATAAAAAATTCATTGTAAACCAACCTTCTCGCTGAAATTCCCAAGAATTGCCCTAAGCACTGGGTTCTTCGCATCAATGTTGAATCCAAACATGTTGCCAATTGCTATTGTGACCTCAGATTCGTTAGCAGAAAATTGATTAGCAGTTTTGGTTGTAAAAGGCAAATTACAATTAAATTCTGGAGGATCTGAAAGAAGAGGTTGTTGGTCGAGTTCCATAGTTAAGGGTGGGAATGGAGGAATCGATTTTAACCGAGAAGAAGGTGATCGTTGGGATCTTTTCCTTTTGTGGGATGATCTTAGATTCTCAAAAGAGCTGGTGACCGAGTTAGGGAAAGGCCCAAAACTACCTAAAAGAGCCAAATCTTTAATTAGTGATGAAGGATTTGGGCTATCAAACATTACAGGCCCAACCGGGTCATTTTCATGGGTCGGCAATTCTAGGTTGGTTGTATTTAACTCGAAATTAGTATTAGCCTTTGAGTTTATTGTATTATCTTTACCATGCATCGTTTCTTCTTCTTCGGCCGTTTGATTAGCGTGTGTTGTTGTATGTTCCACCTCCTCGATTATTGGAGAATTCAATGGAGCAATCGGCTTTTCCAATTCCACAGTCTCCTCCTCTGTTAGCGTTTCCATCCAATTTACCGGCTGGTCGCAGACTTCTGGAATGTCTTTGAGGTCTTTCGCTTCTTTTTCCTTATCTACCATGTGGGCTAAGAAGGCATGGTACTCCTTACGCAGGTATTTTTGGGTTGTGACGCAAGAGATGATTTGTAAATTGGTACCGGGTTTGTCACCATAAATGACAAGAGTCTCGCCGTTTGGCAGATTTAGGCGAACGACCCTTTCGTGACAAAGTATATCGGTATGGTGCAGGCTTAACCAATCCATATCGATGATGACATCAAAGCTCCTTATAGTGATCGACATTATATCGATTTGAAATGAATGTTCGTTTAGAGTTAGTGAGCAACCTACGTACATATCGTTTGTGCTTTCTGTTCTACCGTTTTCCATTTCTACTATAAATATCTTATTGAGTGATTGAGGGTTCTGTTTTAGTAAGTGTTTGAATTTATGACTCACGAAACTCCTCTCAGCACCACAATCAAAGAGTATGCATGCATAAGCGTTATTGAGGAGAAACGTACCCGTAGCCACCGTGGGATCAACTATTGCTTTGTTCTGCCCTATTGCTAGCACCCTTCCTATGCCACCGGTATTCCTTGCCTTAGGGCAGTCTCTCTTGTAGTGTCCAGCCTCACTGCACCCATAACACGCCTGGCCCACACCGACTCCAGGGAATTGGGTGATTGGTCGTGCCAGTGCCTTACAGAAACGGGCTGTGTTCCCTTTCATGTCGTAGTTGTTGCAGTGCATCTCCCAACAATTTTTGTTGTGATGGAAATTCATTTGCTGAACTTCGGTAGGTTCCCAGTATATTGCTTTGCTGGTGTAGGGGTAACAGGAGCAGCTGTGGGGGTAGTAGCGGCATGGACTGTCACTATCTGTTGCTTCTTGGAAGGTTCTTGTGAAAACTGACTCTTCCTCTTGTTCCAAAACTTGTTGTTGTTGTTATTGTTGGTACTGTTGTTGTTGTTGTTGTTGTTTCCTATGGTTTTCTCCAGAACAGCAGTTGCGAAGCCTTGGCAGACTCCATGGTCAATGAGAGCTTGTGCCAACTGTTTGGCACTATTGAAAGTGACTGGTTTGGAAGCTAGTACACTTCCTTGAATCTGGGGTGACAGTCCCCAGATGTACCTCTTGATCTTCTTTCTCTCTAGAGCAACCATCCCTGGGCAAAGGATTTCCAAATCACTAAACCTATTGGAATAGGTTCTGATGTCCAAGCCTACCATAGTAAGGCCTCAAAGTTCCTGCTCTAGCTTTTGTACTTCGCCCCTTGGACAGTACTCTTGCATTAACATTTGCTTTAGATTCTCCGAACCCATAGAATTAGCCACTACCAGAGTTAGTGACTTGACATGGCCATTCCACCACGTCAGAGCTCTCTTGGAGAATGTACAAGCAACAAACTTTACCTTGCTCCCTTCCAGACATGCACAGATCTCGAAAACCACTTCTATTTTCTCTATCCACAATGATAGAGCCATTATCCCTCCGGATCCATTAAAAGATATGGGCTTGCTATTTGTGAAGTCCTTGAAGGTGCAATCCCCTAAACGAACCTGAGGTTGGCCATTCATAGAGCTATTTATTCCCCCTCCGGACCCATTATTACTCATTTGTGCCATGGCTGCTGTCACTGCAACTGTTACATCAACTATTAAGATTGCATTATCCATTGATGGAGGTGGTGGTGGTGGTGGTTTGCGTTGTTGACACGGCGTGTAGATCTACGGGGCGGCATCGTGCTGCTAAAGAAATAGAATGAAGACCATAAGTCTTTAATGATTGGAAGCCGTGTGTTAATAAATTTGCTATTTTCATCAATTTATGAATTTGACTGACCTACTCAAGGTTTAGAGCTTGATTCATAATAAAAGTTTGTATAGTGATAGATAAACTTATGAATCTGAGTGGTATTCAAAGAATTAACACACAAATGAATTTCTTCATATATATATATATATATATATATATATATATATATATATATATATATATATATATATATATATATTAATCATACGTTAAGTTACATTTTGAAGTTAGGAAAATTTCGACCCTTCTAAGGGTCTCCGATACAGAAGTTAAAGAAAAGTAAGACTTTTAGCTGAGTTCCTATTCTATAACAAAATTTTTGGGATTCGGGCAAGTACTAATTGCGACGTAGGTTGCGCTTGGAGCTCGACTCTGTGTTCGATTTCTTTGCTTCCATAAGACGCCTATCAAAGGCGGCTTGATGTTCCCTCATTTCCTTTATCTTAGATAGGGTCGTAATCAGTTGCTCTTGGAATGTGTCGGTTCGGAGTTGAGCATTATCCTGCAACCTGTCCAGTCGACGGATGTCAGAAGTGTGAACTTGTACTTCCACATTGAGTTCACGAATCTGGTTTGCTTGAACCCCGAATTGATAGGACTGGTTGGCTAGTTTTCCCACCATGACTGGGAGTGCTCGGTCGGCTGAACCTCCACTCCTGACGTCGTAGAAGTCCCGACACATATCGTAGGGAGGATGTAATCCTTGATGTCGGGTCCAATGGTGAATGTGACTTCCCCAAATGGGAGTTGGTCCCTAAAAGTTTCTCCTAAATGCGGGAAGTTAGGCGACTGGTGGGTCGATTACTTCTGGCTCCGAGTCTTTCCCAGAGTCTTCCCCTTCCTCTAACTCTATAGGTTCCTCATCTTCTTCGGGGTCCTCCTCTATCTATCCTCCATTGCCCTGATTCGAGTAGTAGGGATCCCCGGGTGGATAGAATCCAACCATTCGACTGTACGAGAATAGGTTTATAAAAATTGTCCAAAATTTGAAACATGTAAGTCTAAATATGTAGGTTAAACTATTGCATTTACCAAATACTCCTATAGTATATAAATTTGTATGTTTGATACTAGTGTTATTTTGGTAAGTTTTGACTTGTTGCTCACTACAACCATTCCTCGACATACATTAGTCCGATCTCGGATAAATAAAGTTAATCAGGATATATTCGTCCCAAATCCGATTACATATTCCGAGGCCTAGTCGCAGTGTCCAACTTGTCTTAATACTTCTTATATAATTCTAACTATGAAAATAAATTGTTGTATGCATGTATTTGTGCTTTTATGACCCAAATAATTTAAGTTAAATGACACACGGTTTAGGTGTAACAACATTTTGTCAGAGAGTTTTAGTCCCTATGCATTTATAGTTTGTATATCCTATGTGGTTCGATATACTTAGTTCACTATAAACAATGCTCTGTTACCAATCTGTCACACCCCCAAACCAGAACGGCGGAATCGTTCGAGGGTGGATGACTTCATGTAGTATTGTAACAATTGAATACATAGTAAAGAAAGTAAAACAACCATCATATATATAATTTAAAAGTTACATTGTTGAATGATACTTGTTTCAAAACAAATTACAATATGATGACAAAATGAGTTTTAAAACCGACACCTTAGCGTCAATTCTACAAAAATTGAAGTTTACCTGTATTACTGAATCCCTGAGAAATACAAGTAGATTTGAAAGAGTAGATCAGCATTTAAGCTGGTGAGTTCATAAGTATTTAATGTTCATGTTTGTATAGCTTTGAATGAAATTGTTTGTAGATGTTTGAAAACTCCTAGAAAATACTTGTTTGTAGATGTTTGAAAACTCCTAGAAAATACCATATTTCCTTCTGGTTTAAAAGTAGTCTTCTACTAAGACCCAATTGTTTTGAATGTTTGCTTCTAGAAATCCAATATTTTTCCATAAGTGTGTGGTAGTTTAAAAGTTCCAAAACTGTAATGCAGTAGTATTTTTCATGCCTAGAATAGTAGATTTATGTATGTATAAAATCACTAAGGCATTTGATAACCCCGTAAATCAACGTGTTTTTAATACTCCATGTGAATTTTATAACCATGCTATTGACCCAGACTGCCTGTAACAACGTTCTTCAGGCGTTGAAATGTTATGACGTTTGTCACCCCAGACCGGCAGTTTTATAACCATGCTAACAACGGTCTAACTGTAGCTAACAGTTTAGGTGTGGGATTGTCAATCCCGTATAGATCTATACACAAACACGCTCTCCTTACAAGAGATTATAGTATATAATACAGGGCTTTAATTGCATACTTAGAAGTACGTGAAGTTGAATGTCTCACAAAACTTAGTATCAAATAGATTTACGTATGAAAAGTCCATTTGTTCTTGTATATGAAAGTATTTCCTTGATATAGTACTTATAGTATGTAAAATCTCAAGAATATCTAGTAAATTATACCTATTATAGTTTTTCCCAAATGTGTGATTCGTTTGTATGATAAACCCTAGTGTAATATCGACTTTGTATGCAAGTATAACGTTTGTAATAACATTATTGAACTTTCATACTCAAAATATAGATAAAGTGTTTGGTACCTATATAACAACATGTTTTATTCCAAAAGGACAAGGTGTTATCGTGATATGTTGCGTGAGAACGTTTTCGTATGATAGTTATAAATCACATATGATTGATTAAATAACAAAAAGTATAGCAAAAGATTGATGTTTTTCACACGAGGATAATCGTGTGTTTACTTGTATCCCCCCCCCCCCCCTTTAAAAGTGTATAAAAGCATTTGAAAACATAGTTGTAGGGGTATGAACTCACTTGATAGATTGAAGAATGTGAGACGAAAACCGAGCAGAACTTTGACTTGAAAAAGCTGATTTCTCGGGATTCTCGGGAATCTCAGGAGCGTAAAACATTCCTTCGGAACTTGGATGTGAAGACCGGGGCTTCGGGATGGCTTCGAGGGTTTAAACGCAGAGCTTCGACACGGAAAAGAGAAGAAATAAGCACCTAAACCTGAAACTATCGGCTTCTATTTATAGCCCTATTTTGGGCGCCACGTCGTGGTCTTCCTCACCACGTCGTGGTGTTGATCCTATCCCCTTCCATGGACGAGACGTCTACTGACAGCACTGGCACCCATCAGTCACATTACCACGTCGTGGTCTTCTGGTGCCACGTCGTGGCCAGCCTGACAGCCTCAGATTTTGTGTATCGAACTTGTAAAATCCGTAACTTTCGCGTACGAACTTCGTTTTCGATGTTCTATATATGCACACTTAGGTAAGAGTATGCTCTACAACTCTCGTTTAGACTTCGTCGGATAATTTTGATCTATTTTTAATTAATTATTTTTAACAGGCCGGGACACGAAACTCCGTCATAAATCCATAACTTCTTCATCTGACGTCCGTTTTCGTCAGACTTTTTACCGTTGCACTACTATTGTTGAGATCTTCGATTATCATTTAGGTTGTTTCAACCAAAAGTCTCTCCATCTCTATTTCGAGTTTTTAGCTGTCTACTGCTATATCGGAACTTGGAAAAATCATAACTTCCTCATACGAAGTCGGACTTGGACGTTCTTTTCATGTACGTTTACGGTTTAATGATATCTACAATTTTCATTTAGATACCTAAGGCTAAAATTTATTGTATGGAAACTTCGCGTTTTACATTTAACAGTATTGACGGTTTTGCTGTGAATCTTAGGTTGATCATAACTTATTCGTTATAACTCGGATTTTAGTGTTTTGTAAATTTCTGAAACTCTTGACACGATATCTATCATTTATGCAATCCAGTAGAGACTTTTGAACATTTTATTTTTGACGATAATTTCATTATATCAAAAGAGATTACAATTTTGACTTTTTAGGTCATTACATTGATTCGAAATATCAGGTTGTCACACAGCAGCACATGCATTGTATGTGTGGTTGTGTATGTATGTGATTTATGTGTATGAGTGAAGTGTCTTAATTTTTGTGACAAGTGATAACAAATATAATACAACCTTGTGAAGTAAGGGTTAGTGAAAATTTTGCATCTCAAACATCATTTTGGCGGCGAACTATCTGTCTCTCAATTGTTCTGGGATTTTTGTTAGAAAAAAAAATTATGCTATTATGTTGACACAAATTGCTTTTAATTGTACTGTAAGCTTCTTTTTTCCCATATGAAATGACGTTTATACCCCATGATTTCATTAGATGCTTGAAAAAGTTGAATTATATTTAAATCTCATAACTTCTTGCAACCGATCCATGTAATATGTTATTTTATTGTATACTAATGACTTGGTTTTTAAAGTAAAATTTAACAATTTTACATGAGAATGTGATCAATTAATTAAGGAATTTCACCGTTGATTGTAGAAATCAATTAATTAAAGAATTAAGATCCCATTCAACTTCTCATAGTTCATTCATGCATAATATCTTAATTTATGTTCTTATAGTTTAGTGTATAGGAAAGAAAGATATTTTTTGTAACATTTTGACAAAAATATTGTTTTATAAAAGATATTGTTTTATTAAATATTTAAAAAATAGTGAATTTCAAAAATAGTTTTTTATATGCATGTTACGTTAAGTTATTTTTTTAGTTTTAAAATAAAACCATGCTTTTAAAAAAAATTAATGTCATTGTTATTTTCAATATATCAAATTTTATATTTGATGGTATGCAATCATTATTTATTTATTAACTTATCACAAATATTAATGTTCTTATTATTTATAATTAATTTATAAATTATTTTTAAATAAACGCAAAATACTTAATAATATATTGCTTCAATGCGTTATATAAACAATTGTTCTTAAATTTTTCTGATTAATTGTTAATTGTTATTTTTTATTTTTATTATTTTAAAATTTCAATCACCGTGTGACACACGGGTTATAACCTAGTATATATATATATATATATATATATATATATATATATATATATATATATATATATATATATATAGAGAGAGAGAGAGAGAGAGAGAGAGAGAGAGAGAGAGAAAGAGAGAGAGAATTCACACATTAAATGATATTATTATTATTATTTTATTTTTTATTTTTTGTGTGAACACATGTCAAAAATTATAGAAAATATATCAAAATTAATAGAAATCAATATCAATACAATTTTAAAACAAGATAACTAGATATGATTGTTGCATTTATAAGGCAGTATAATAAAAAATTAGAATTAATTTTATATATACCATATGTTCTTTGAGTTGTCCTTGTTTAATTGCTAGTAAATAATAAACGATTATTTGGATATGTTTTTTTGAGTTGTCCTCGTTTAGTTGCTGGTAAAAAATAAACAATTATTTGGATATGATTTTGATTGATTATTTCAAATGTCATTTTATTTTATAATAAAACTAAAACGGATTTTACAATTTCTTCATCACCCCCTAATTGACACGGCATCTCTGAACTTGGATTGAAAAAACAAAGGCAGAAAGGGAAAATACGATATGCGAGCACATCCGCAATCCATTTCATTATTCTATTAAATTGTACGATTGAGCATACGAAACACAAATTAAATGTTTGAATGTAATTTCTAAGTGACAATATATGCATGCCTTGAATAAAGTTCAAATCAGTCGAGTAGTGCATGCATTGAGTCATCCGAAAATCAAACCATTTAGCGTTATAGAATTGTATGTTGATTAAAGTTGGGGGGATTTGTTAATAAAAAGACCACAAAGCGATGTAGAGGGTGATTAGCAATGACAAAACCTCGAGTTTGGGTATATAATTCTTCCTGGGAAGTCTTAATTAAAGGGGAACTTTTTGACTATTAAGTGAATCAGTTGTTGGATATGATCAGGAGTGGGTGATACTTGAATATCACTTTATTACCCCTCATATGATTTGAATAGCCGCTATTAACAAACTACACATCAGTTTGAATGTGTCATACACATAATTGAGCAGAAATATGAGTGATTTTATTGATCTGCTTTGATAAGGAAATTACATAACCAAAGCTAAAAAACTGAGAACATATTTAGAAAGATAACGACTCCTAAAGACTCCTAACATTACTGCCTTGGACCGAGTCAGCATCGCACTCATCCAAAACTTTGAATCAACATCAAACATATCAACTCTTTTTAATTGGATAAGATGCCAAAATTGTTATTCCACATTTCCCTGTTTCCTGTTTTATATTGCGTTCTAGTCTTATGTAACCTTCTTCACCCCATTCTGTACCCCATGAGCTCCTCACAATCCAGTAATCCTTGCCATTTTCACTCCCATACCCAACTACAACTACACCATGGTTTACTAAATCTCCACATACACCACTAAAGATACCCTGAAAAAATATAAAATACACAGATTACCACATATATTTTTTAAAACTTGTTTCACTAAATTCAAAGATTATGAAAATAATATTAGAGGGAGTACTTAGTACTTACTGAACTGTATGACATGAAATCCGTGCTATTGATAGCAATACCAGCAGATATAGGCTGGTTTGCAACGGCCTTCTGTAATGCTAACTCGCTTTCCTCCAGAAGATATTCATAATCATCAATGGTAACAAGCGTTGTGTTTTTCTGAACAAATTCGAAACAGAATATAATGGTCAACAACTAGACGCATACATATTGAGAAGATATAGTAGAAAGAAATTAATATGATAGGGACCTTGGAAGTGTCGCATTTTCCATCTTTGGCAGTGTAGGGATAGTCTTTGTCACTCTGTATTCCGCCATTCTTGATGATAAAGTCAAAGGCATCAGTAACAAAACCACCATCGCATCCATAGTTAGACGTATCACAATCAATGAGTTGTTGTTCTGAAAGAGTTATCAGGTCACCTGTCACTATCTGGTTTATCCCTTCCACAGCTCCGATCGCTGAGAATGCCCAGGAAGCCCCTTTCATTTAACAAACATGAATCCACAGTTTTAGTTTTTAGTTTACTTTTCTTATCAAGTACTATCGATTAGGAAGATTTTGCGTACGAAAATCTTGGCAACACAGTAAAAACAAATGCTCAAAAAGGAGGGAACTGAAAAGTAAAAGGCATGACAATATTTGTATAAAATAACGCACCACATTTTCCTTGTGTTTTGACGGGGGCGACGGCACCTTTGGCCCTCCAGTCAACGGAATCAGGCAGGACATCGGCGGAAAGAGGAGAGTAACGATCACTCTTCAGCTTCTTCGACTTCGACTTTGGAATGGCGCGGGTGTAGCGTAACCGGTGCTCTTCAATGGTCAGATCTGAGAACTTGTTGAGTCCAAGCTTGTATGAATGATCACCGGAGTTGTGAGCTTCTATGAACCTGAGGTTGTCTTTGAAGATCTGAAACCTCTTCTCCTTCTCTGCAAGAGTGTTGTAAAACTTACTATGTTTGACGAGCCAGGACTCGTACATAGCGTTGACTTCGTCGTCGGTGCGCCAGTTCGAAGAGTAGGATGCATCGGAGGTGGTCATGTGGGTGGCGTCGTAGCCTATGATCGACATGTCCATGGCTGATGAGACGACGAAGAGTGCAAAAAGCAAGAAAATCGCCATTGGAAGGAGCTTCATTGTTGGAGCTTCTTGTGTTGAAAAGAGAGAAGGGGAGAAGGTGATGGAAATTAATCAATGGGTTTATATTTTATAATGGGAGACATGCAAGAGGGAAACGTGTCTTGTCTTATTTTATTTTATTTTGAACGACGCAACGTGTCACGTGTTCATATATTTATTATATATTTATTCATATTATTATTGATCAAATAAAAATAATACTATTTACTTTGTTTTAATATATTAATTATATTTTGTTACAATATTATTCGATTTACACAAAATAGCATTTAACTATCATATCTTCTAGCATATTAATTTTGTTATCCACATAAGTGTCGGTTCAAATAAAATATTGAGTTGAGTAGGGATGAGCATATGGACCGGGGAACCGGCCGGAACCGGTACTGGAACCGGAACCAGCACCGGAACCGGAACCCGATGGAACCGGTCGGGCCGGGACCGGGACGTTATTTTTGTGGATTTTTGGAACCGGGAACCGATAGGAACCGGAACCGATTTAACCGGAACCGGTAGAACCGGCAAAAACCGGAACCGTATGATGCTATTTTTCAAGGAGCGGTTCCAACATTTGAAGACATGACAAGAACCGGGAACCGGTAGAACCGCCGGGCCGGTTCGGTTCTTGATTTTGGCCGAAGCCGGTTCCCCGGTCCGGTCCGGTTCGGGCCGGTTCCGGCCGGTTCGGTCCTTTTGCTCATCCCTAGAGTTGAGTTTAAATTGGCACGTTTTATTGACCAAACTATATTGATATTGAAAATCAAAGTAATTGGGATGGATTTTGGACTCCTAAGTAGATGTTAGAGTCAATCATATGTATTGCCTGCATATATGTTCTTTGTAGAGCATAAGGTAATGTGGTCGACTTTCGAGTTTCAAATACGTCTATGAGGAAAAGAATAGTCATGTGTGTATGAGGAGTGCAGGCACCTTAGGCTATAGATTTTTATGTCCAACAATTTTTTTAAGACTATATATAAAAGCTAAGTCATATGTCTATGGGGTAATGGGAAAAGAATAGTAATGTGTGTACGAGGAATGGAGGCATGGGCTATAGATTTTTTATATGTTACTAATTAAATCCTCCATCAATTTTTTTTCAAGACTATAGTCTATATATAAAAGCAAAGTTATATGTATAAATATTGATGCATAAGAAAGCGTGTATGGAAGAAAGATTTTGTAAAACTAATCATGTTTTATAAGGCTGAAGGGTGTGGGTGCGGTCCCAGACCGCAGTTTGTGCCACCTAGACCAAGAACGCCACCCCCAAACTGCGGTCTGGTACGGTCTTGGTCGCAGTGCGACTAAGGAATACAACGGTTTTTGATTGGTCCTTGGGTTTTGACTACTTTTGACCATTGAATGGTCTTTGTGGTTAATTTCTTTTTTTTTTTTTTAAAAAAACTTTACTACACACACACACACACACACACACACATATATATATATATATATATATATATATATATATATATATCCATTCTACACAACATTTTTACACAACCTTTTACCATATCTCTACTCCTTTTCTCTATTATTTTTTTTGAAAAATGTCATCTTCCAAACGACCCAGCAAAGAAAAAACATCAGTCAGAAATACCAACACCCCACTACCTTCATTTGATCAACCGATTTTCTTACCTCCGTATTACTACTACGGCAGTTTGTTTCTGTATTTTCCACAACGACCAGCGCAACCACAACCACAAACACCACCACTACCACAACCCGGCCCGGATTTTAATCCATTTGATTTTTTTTTATCTCAACCCGAGTGTGTTCAACAAACACAAACACAACCAGAAACGGTCGTTTCTGATTCTGAACCGGAATTCGTTACAGAGACTCAGCCCACTCGAGCAGCAACTAAAAGAAAAAAGAAGGCGGAGGCTAGATGCTGGGAACCTTTGGAAGCGTTAGTGTTGGCACAATCTTGGATCGATATTTCAGAAGATGTGACGGTTGGAAAAGACCAAAAGCATGACCGCTTTTGGATTCGCGTTTTACACAGGTTCCATAAAGGAATGAACCATGGAGAATACCGTTCAAAACATCAAGTGTACTCCAAATGGGGGAAGATGAACAAGGAAGTCATGTTGTTTAATGACTTGTGGAACAACATGAAACGTCAATGAAAAAGTGGAGAAAGCGATGAAGTGATTTTGAAGAAAGCGTTGAAAGTGTATCGAAAAGAAAATCTAAAGGCTTTCAAGTTTCTTGAAGTTTGGAATTTTTTGAAAGATAACAGGAAATGGCTGAGTAGCAAAACATCAGACGAGCATATCGACAGTGGGTCAAAATGCAACAGAACATCTGAGTCCGACCACACTACATGTAACGCCCGTAGATCCGGGCTAGTTAATTTAGCTAGTTAATTTAGAGATAATAGGGGTCGAAAATGACTTTTCGGCAAAATATTATTTAGAATAAATAATCTTAACCAAGTTGTAGTATATGTTACAAGGTTTCCGTACATATAAAGACCGCCAAAATCCGAGTTATAACGAAGAAGTTATGACCCGTCGAAGTTGAACGACGGAACCGGCACGGCACCGCGAAGACGTAAATAGTGAATTTATGATAGAGCGACTTTTAGCCTTAGTAATCTAAATGAAAGTCGTAGAATATGTTAACCTGAGAACGTCCATAAAAAGAACGCCTAAATCTGACTTCTTATGAGGAAGTTATGATTTTTCGAAGTTTCGGCTTAGCTGTGTACAGCCCGAAGTTCGAGTATTAGATCGAGCGGTTTTTAGCCAAAACAACCTAAACGAGAATCGAAGATCTCGTTATTAGTAGTGTAACGATAAAAAGACAGACGAAAATGGACATTGGATGAAGAAGTTATGAGATTTTAACGGACCAATCCTGTCCCGGCCTGTTAAAAATATAACTTTAAAAATAAAGTCAAAATTAGCCGACGGAGTCTAAACGAAAGTTGTAGAGTACGTCTCCACCTACGCGTGGATATAAAGAACGTTAAAAACGGAGTTCGTATGAACGAGTTACAAATTATAATAGCATATTTACGTATTAAAATAAAGTATAAATCATATATACGTACACATATATATACATATGTATATATCATTAGAAAGGTATCGACGATGCGGTCATTATAAGACTAATGTTGAGTTCTTTCGACATTAGTTTAGTGCAAATATCGTTAAATCTATTTAAAATAGTATTATAAAGGGGTGTTTAGTTGTTTATATAACTATAAGGTCATTAAGTAATTATGGAGGGTAGTTTTTGTAAATTCAATTACTATAAACAAGAGGCTTGGGCTCTCATATTTCTTGCACCATTCTCTTGATTCAAGAGTCTTTCTCTCCTTATCCCCCGAGCATTTCGGTCCCTTGTGATTCGACTTCTCTTTCTGTAGTTTTAGTATAGTAAGGTGAGAGCTGAAGCGTTGCACGAATCTTTCTTAAAAAGAATCAGCGACGAAGTTCTGCCCCTACAGAGCCCGACTCCTAGCTAAAATCCCCTTGTAAGTAAGTTATGCTTACCCTATTTTAAATATAGTTTATATTTAAAATTAGTATTGTTATTATAAATTTATAATAAATATTTGAGCTATTATTATGACTTATATAAGTGTCATTATAATATCTTTTTAACCACTCGTAGTATGAGAAATCTGGTTTAAAGGGTCGCATAGGGTTGTTGGATTTCAGAAGTGCTATATGCCAAAATGGTCCTGCCCTCCGGTGTTTTATGTCTGGCCCCTGTCTGTATATAGTGGTTGGAAAGTATTGTTTAAACATTTATATAATAATAATAATAAGACTAATAATTAGTCACGGTAAATATTAGACTAAAATCTAGTGGTAATAATACTAGGTTTCATCGAAGGAAGTTATTTTAAAGTAAACGAAGCGTTGTCCGAGTACCGAGTCACCACCTTCTCAGGTGAGTGCATAGTCCCTTTCATCTTACACATAGATATGAAGTATTTTAATATAAATTACGTGTTGTGTGTGCATATTGTCTGGATACTTGCTGTCTATGCTGGGTGAAAGATTTTTATACATGTTTTAAATGATTTAAACTGTATATGTATTTTATATCTACAAAATGTGTTGCGTAAAACATGGGTAGATGAAATAGTTGTTTTGTGATAACACGATGGGAGACATCAATGTTGTCAGTGATCCAGTCATCTAGTGGAGTATAGATGATGACCATGGGCGATACTAGACGGTCCGGTGGAACGCTAGTAAGCTCCTAACCTGTAGGTGTTTTTGAACTAGGTGCTCATTAGGTATTTTGAACTGAGTGTGTTCACTACGTATCTTTGAACTGAGTGTGTTCACTAGGTATTTTGAACTAAGTGTGTTCACTAGTTACTTTTGAACTAAGTGTTTACCATATGTTTTGGACCACGTGTTCACCTTTTGTAATCTATAAGCTTTGGTAACGATGGACTTCGTGCCGATTCCTTAGGATAATCCTTAGGAATGAATGAACGAGAAATAGCTGATTCTTAGGGTAGATCCTTAAGAGTAAAGAAGATAATGGGGATGGGTAATTGGGTTTAATTGCTTGATTGTTTAAACATAATAATTATATTATTGTGGGTTGAAATCCCTATGTACTCACCAGGTTTCCCAACCTGACTCACTCAGTTTATTTATATCACAGGTGTTGATATGAAGTCACATTACACTGAGAGATTAAAGAGATGTAGATCACTAGTGTAAATAAATGTAAGTTCTGTTTATGCTTATGTTTCTGTATTGACAATGACATCCCAAATGTTTTAAAATGAATAAAATACGTTTCTTCGAAAATGTTTTAATAACGTATTTATCGTGTTTTTCTGGGAACAAATTCCGCAACATTTTTATGAAAAGAAGTACTCTAACTTTTATAAAGCATAAACAAAATCGGTCTTTTATGGCCGTGAAAATGGGGATGTCACACTACATCAGATGCTCGTGTTCAATTTGATCTGAACGAAGATGAACCTGTTCCAGTTTCACCACCTTCCCGACCAATGGGAAGAAACAAATCAAAAAGCAAAGGCAAAGGCAAAGCGTCAGATTCAGATGATTTGAAAGAAATAGGATCCGACATGAAGGGTATAAAAGACAGAATGGACAAGATTTTGAAAATTGCTTCTAAAAGAGAGCTTCGGAAACAAAGGGAGAGCGGCATGCGAATACTAGCGATGGACACGTCGAATATGACCGTGGCCGAGCTTAAAGTGGTTTTGGCGATGAAGGAGGAAGTGAAAAATCGTTACATCAATCGTGGCTAATTTCTAGTTTTTTTTTCAAGTTTTTAATCGTTTTGTGTGTGTGTGTTTTTTTTAAGTTGTAGGTTTTATGTTTCTACTTTGTTTTTCTAAATTTTTAGGTTTTTTTTAAGTTAAGTAATGTATGGTATTTGTATTTTTAAGAAAAAACATCATAAATGGTCCCTGTGGTTTTCCAAAATCTAAAGTTTAGTCCCCATGGTTTGAAAACCTCATAGATGTTCCCTGTGCTTTCAGAACTTTTGACAGTTGATCCTTATTGCTAACTCCGTTAGTTTTGTCCGTTAACTGAAGGGCATTTTCGTCTTTTCACTACCACAAGGACTATTTATGATGTTTTCTCTTATTTTATTTTTTTATATTAAAAATAATTATTTAATATGTAAAAGGTCCCACCTCTCTCTCTCTCTCTTCTTGAAATTAAAAATCTCATATTTGCAAATACATCTTAAAACAGACGCATAAAACCCAACAATTTCAAATGCATCATACGAAATCTAGTGAAGAAGAAATGGATTAAATACCACCCTACGCTACCCCATCATCCTCTTTTTCTCATTCGATATCACACCCCCCCCCCCCCCCATTTCTTTTTAAGACTAGATCGATGTGTCTCACTTTCATCATCTGAAATCGAACCTTTCTTGAATTTCTCATTTCAGGTAAATTGATAATATATTCACTTTCTAGATCCAACTTTGACAGGTAGTGGTGTGACAGAGAGAAATAGAGGGAGTCAAGATGGTCCGGAAGGTGTTAATTCTTTGATCAGATATGTCATCACCAAGGTAAGCTTTGACATTGGTTTTGATCAAATCCTCTCTTTTTCTCATCTTTATAGTTAATGGAGGTTCCGCAGGAACTTCATACTGGTTTATGCGGTCGATCTATTTATACCAATCCCCCTTCTTGGTTTGATTATTCATTTCTATTTTCTTGAGATCTCCATAACCTGGTGCTATGATCGGTGTGCTTTCAGGGATCATCATTACTATAGGAGACATGCTAATAGGCTAAAGGTACATGATTAGTAGCATATTATGCATACACTGTATACTCTTCATATGATTGTAGGTTTTCAACTTGACGTTGGCTTCTTTTGTGTGTACTTCATCTTTCTTATCCTGGTTTTTGATCGGTTTTGGACAAAAAAAGATGTAATTAGAGAATTCGATAATAAGGTGTGTATTAATGCCCCTGCTTCAAAGGTATGCTCAATTTTTTGTGTTTCTTGCTATTTTTACATTTTAATTTTTCATTTGATTCTATTTTTTTTTGTATTGGTTTTTATGTTTGCATTTTGTTGCAGCCAAGGCTACAAGTAGCTTTTTTGTTTCGTAACTCTCTTCATTAAGGTAAATACCTAATATTACTACTTTTGTTGTTGTTTTGGGTTCATATTTTATTATTTTGCTTCATATGGTTAAATAACCCCATCAATTATGTTTAGGCTGTGGTCAGGGCATATTATTTGCATCTTCTTCTCCTGAAATTAACTTAAGGATCTAGGAGAACATGAATTTTATCTTCCTATTTTCTAGGTTCATGTAACAATGAAAGGGATTGATTTTTTTAATGTTTTATAATGACCAACACTGTAATTTTTAAAATTACAGAGATGATTCACGAAGGAACAAAAATTGAAGAAATATGGTTATCTCTCTTTCTTGCTGCACCTTGACTTCCATTTGGAAAATGTAACTAAAAAATCTCAAGTATTTAACCTTTATCTATTTTCTTTGGTCTTTGAGTTTTTATGCGCCAACATATTGGATTGTATGGAACCGGTTAGTGCGATAAGATTATGCACACAAACTGTTTGATTGAAGTCCTAGGGAATGACTAATGAGTCATCTTTATTTGTATTTTTTTTTTCATTTTTGCTTTAGTACTTCAGTTTCTCTGGCCACAATTTTTTGTTTTTAGGGCGTAAAGCCACAATTAAGGTGAAGATAACTTCAATCAAATACCAGTAAATAAGATGAAGTACCTCTCTTCCCAGGAAGATTCATTTGATCTTCATTATGCTGGTGTTAAACAATATTTCAGTATTGGTCCGTTTCAAATTTTATTCTATCTCTTTTCTCTACATTTGAAATGGGAAATTAATCTATTTCTTGATGTATTGGGAATATATGCCATGTTGATGGAGTTAATAGGTTTTTTAATTTTTACAAGTGATAAACATCACTATGATGGATTTTACTTATTTGACATCTGTTTCTTGCAGGTTATACAAAGAGCTTAATTAAAGTTTGGGTAACAAAAAGAGCAGGACAACCCTAATTCTATGTTGAAGGTAGTTTCTTTTCTTTAATCATGTGTTGTTAGTTTATAATGTTTGTTTATCTATTATCGTCAAAACTATCACCATAATAGTTGTTATTAGATAGTAACATTGTTGTAAAAATCCCGTCTAGGTCCCGATTAATCCCTAGGCGCTACTCGACCGATTAGAGGACGCCTAGCGATTAATCTCTGCATACATAATGAGTGAAACATTATAAAACGATGAGATTTTAATATTTTGAAGAAGTTTTATTTCAATGGAAACTATTTGAGGCATGATTAGTGTTGTATTAATCATATTAACCTATTTTGTTATCATATTAGTGGTATTCACGAACATTGATATGATATTACTCATATTTAATTTTTTAAAATTCAACAAATTAGCTATTAATGGTCCCCGATTAATCTCCCGATAAATCTCCGCCTAGCTGATTAATCTCTTGACCCCAGTCCACCGACTAGCTAACGTCGAACGTTTTTTACAACCTTGGATAGTAATAACTTAAAATTTCTTTTAGTCAACAATGTTGTCCTTTTTGTGATCTTCACATGTATTTTGAACCATGTTTTATAGGTTTCTTTGTTTTTTTTACTGCATGCACCTGATTAAATTATGTCATAGACTTTAATGCAGAACATTGTTCTATTTAAGGTGAAGAAGTCCTAGAACGAGATTTGTTTTTAATATAGTAAATTCCGTTACTTTATAAATATATGCATGTGATCTTTTTAGTAGAAATTAACAATTTTTTTATTGTTTGCTGGGAATTCATCTCATATTTTTCCTTTTTATGTTGTAACCAATTAATTTATTAATCGTGTTAGTTTTTTTATTTATTATTTTCATATGATCATTTAAGATTTTGATACATATACAAGAAATAAGGGAAATAAAGAAAAGAAAAAGAGCTTTATTACTAAATAAAGAATTAAAATCTACTTATATAAATATGATCAATGATTGCACAATCCACAAAAGTTTCATTCCCTTCAATATCACCTAGGCCACACGTCAACAATTACCACAAAAATGTGGTTTCATGTCACGCTCAAGAAATGGTATCACAATCGATTTAAAAGGTTTAAAAACGAAAAAAAACATTTTTTTAAAATCCGACCAATTAGCGGTCAATTGGAATAACATATGGACGAGAGGAGCGCTCCCCTGAAGTGCCATTGTGCGGTCTCTACCGCACCTAAACCGCAGGGAGGGGGCGGTATTCCATGCTGATGTGGCAAGGGAGCGCACCCTCTATCGCACCCACTCCCTCAAGCCTCATTTGATACTCTCACTTTCTCTCATCATATCACAGTCGACGAACTAAAACTTTAGCCCTCACCACTGCATTCCACCATGGTTATCTCTAAATCATTTCTCTTTCTCTCTCTCTCTATCTATCTATCTCTCTCAATGTATTTCTTTCCAAAAACCTTAGATCTAACTGATGCTACCCTCCCTCTCTAAAAATCGGCAAATGCTATTTCTTTTCATCATTTATCACTTATCACAACCTCTTTGTTTTGAGCAAAAAAAAACTAATTACTTCTAGAAGAAACTAATTACTTCTAGAAAAAACTAATTTCTAAAAAAATTATATGCACCCGTCGCGTAGCGCGGCTAAACGACTAGTATGTGTATATATATATATATATATATATATATATATATATATATATATATATATATATATATATATATATATATATATATATATATATATATATATATATATATATATAAAAGGAGACATATTTATGTTTAGAAAAGGAAGTAGACAAACTTTCCCAGTTAGAGGATATTACGTACAAGAACCATCATTGGTTTTACCTATGTAAAATGAAGCGAACCAATTGATGATTGCTATTATATCATAGTCACTTTCGATTCTTATGGAAAAGTTTAGGTATAAAATTTTCATATCCTTTTTTGTTTAAGTTTGTGCAAAATAGGATGTCGAGAGTAATAAATAGGCAAAGTTAGGACCAAAGGATAGAAAGCCTTGTGTGAAGATTAATATGTGTATGGGTGCTCCACAAATTATATAACTTCAATAGTTTATAGCATATGACAGCATGAATCAAGAAATGGACAACAAAATTCACAAATAACCAACATGTATTAAGAATCAATAGTTCTGCCTTGGAGAATAAGCAATTGGAGAGATGAAAAAACAAAAACAGAGCAATTGAGATATTTATTCATACCATTTCAAGTCCAAGTGATAGCATTACACGAAATTGAAAGGATGAAGTGAGAAGAAAACGATGACAAATAGGGACAAACCTAAGGCGATTAACGACTTTGGAAGAAATTAACATTGGATAGGGTGGGGATGGAGGACAAGGTCCACGATGGAAGATGTTTGCGATGGAGTTGACAACATCGATGCGTAAAATGGGGACAAATTGTGTCTTTTTCTTCATTCAGTCGGTCAGCTATCTTTTTTATTTAACCAAGTCAGTCATTTTTGTGGACCGGGTTAGAAATGTGGGTTGGTTTAGATGAATAATCTACACAAATCAAACACCCTGACTGGACCGAGTCAGATTGTAACGGCCCAATTTTTTATAAATAAAACAAAATAAAGTCATGCGTTACCCTTTTAAAAATATAATTAAAGTTTTCTAAAACATTCAACCACTTTTATAAAATAATATTTCTAAAAACATTGTGGAAGCAGAAAATGTCCCAGGTTTAAAACATAGCATGGTAATTTCATTAATCTTTAAGAGAATGTGACCCACATTCATACTGGTCTCTTTCCCTTTATCAGTACCCGACGATCCAAAATAATATTAAATAACAACGGGTAAGCGAAACATTTAGTGAGCATACACATTACTCACCCATCATATTGATCATTTACCCACACATGGCATGTATATTCACATAATATTCAAATAACATTCACATAACATTCATATATCATATACATTCCTAACACATATTGTTGGTACCAACTTTACATCATTAGGCTGATTCCCCCGAAGGGTCTATCTCATACACTACCATACTAGGGACTAATCACTTCCCCCGAAGGGTTTATCATGATCATCCAAACATAGACCACTTCCCCCAAAGGGTCTATCATGGTCAAGAACATATCCTTGTCTACTCTACCAAATTAAGGTATCTGTGGTAGAGGTGTACAAAGCCTGAATCTGATCTGATCCGATTCGAATATGAATCCGATCTAGTTTCGCTTATGTCATCGTTGATCCGATTTGCCTTTAATCCAATTCGACCGGTTTTCCATTCAATGATATAAATCGGTTTGATCCGGTTTTTGTTGGGTTTTAACGTATTTTTGGGTGGTTTTCAAACCGGTTTTTGTACGATCCAGTATTAAATTCGATTTGGAATCTAGGATTAGGATCCAATTTATAATCCGGTTTTAAATACGATCCGATCCGGTTTTGACCAAACTAGTTTTGACTCAATCCGGTTTCGAGAGCTAACATAATAAGCAAGTTAGTGTAACTCACTTCTCTTGATAATTTGAAACAATCTAATTGCGAGAACTAAATGAACCTCCTCCTTTCTAAACACCTACACAACATTTTGAACATTTTCTTCACTTGTTCTTCCTTACTATACTTTAAAATACATATCTTTGTATTACTTTAACTTTTCATTGCTTATAGTGTTCTGATCGAAACCTGATTTCTTACCTTTAAATTCATACTTAGGTTCTGATAAAATTATATTTGTATATTCCCCTCTCTTACTTTTCCATAAATATAAACATCTCATTATAACGATTTTGTTGATTTTATATAGATTTTACAAGTTAACATCTTTGGGCTGCCATTTTCTAAACCCACTCTTACAAGTGGTAACTTTTACTATGGGAAAAGTAAAATTCATGTCTTGGGAAAACTTTATGGTAAACTAGACATTATACCCTAACCAAAACTTTTGGCATTACATGAATTGGGGTTTTGTAGAATTAATTGTGCATGACCCAAGTCGATTTGTAATTTCAGTAGCTTTGTTGACCACGCAGTACTCTTCGAATAAATTGCACCAATCAACTAGGAATTTCATGAAGCCCTTGCTATGAAGGAAACTAGGCATTTATACCTAATAATACCCCTTGGATTTTTGACATATGTAGTTCAAATGAATTTATTATGATTTTTGAAAGACAACTTATGAAACCTATGACATCACAGACCAGTCTAAGAAGATTGACAATTATACCCTTCAAGAAGTTGGAATTATGTAAAGTTATTCAAAGTGCGGAGGAACTAGACACACCAAGCTTTCAGAAAACTAAGCTTTATGATTTTTGGAGCTTCGAATAGTCTTGTATGGTTTTTAGAAGTTGAAGGACAGATTCTGGGAATTTAATCATGACATCTTTTAAGCAACTTTTTGATGTCCCATTCACGACTTAATGATTAAGCTTTAGTCTTAGCACCTTAGACATAATAATTGGCTACTTATGAGGTTATTAAGGTGTATTAATGAAATTTATTTGAATGACGTAAAGCATGACCTAATGAAGACATAACACTGGAGTTTAAGCATGAAACATCAACTTTAGTATATTTTAGGGTTAAGCTTACATCTTAACCCCTTAAGCTCTTTATGGCACCAAAACTGAAAATTTGTGGTTTGATGGTGATGTTATGATGGTTTATGGTGGTCAAACCATAACAAATTAGGACGTGCATACGCTGAACACCAAACAATTTTCATTATATGAGATGTCCACAATACTTAGGACTTGCATACGGTAAACATCAAAGAATTGCATGTAGCTTTCAATTAAGTTGAACACAGTTTAAGTCATTTCAAGTAGTTCCTTAAGTTTTGCAATCACCCTGCGTGCTTCTTGGATTCTTTCCATTAAGTTGAGAAACTCTTGTATATCTTGAAACACTCTAATCACGAGCACTTGCATATTATAATGTGATTACCTTTTATGCTTCACGACTTTAGAATGTCGTGACAGGATTTCCAATTCTAATAGTTGCTCTTGCACACGGTGAAAATCATGAATCAATTCTAACTCGGTCGTATCAACAAGATCATGTTCTCTAACCTGAATGTATCACTTCATATTCTACTAGTGGGTGTGGCACAACCATAGATGTTGAAGACTGTCGTAAACAAACATATAGTTCTTCATAATAACGATATGGTTCCAAAAGAAATAAACATTATAAAATCCGTTCTTCTTATTCCAAAGATAAGTTTTGAGTCTGTATTTATATTCTTCGGATCTATTTTTTATATTCTGAAGATGTTTTTTGCATTTTGAACATGTAGTTTACACATTATCACATACAGTTTAAGTAGATAAACACGTAAACAAATTTGGTTTGTGGAATCCATAGAATTTCTCAAAAAAAAAAAAAATACTCCACAAACTGAGTTTGATTTTTTTTTTCAAATTTTTTCTAAATGCTATTCCGATATAAGTTCTGGGTCCCGTATAATATACAAAGCGACCATACAAAATTACAAATAGAATGCTACATTCCAAATAAATTGGTTGGTTTTCAAATTTATGAAAATAAATAATTTTCATTTTAAACATTTCAAAATAATAATTAGTTTAATGAATATCCTACATTTTTGACAGATCAAAAAGTTACTTATAATATTTCTCCATATTATTTTCGCTTGAAACGTGAAAAACATACAAATACATCACGTGAAATCACTGCAAAGTGAAAATAATGCAATGATCATAATTTAGTTCATTGGTTCAATATTTTAATTTTGCCGCTTGCTACTTTAACATTTAACTTTAATTTTATGACATTATCATATTTTATATAAACTACTATATTACGACGAGATTCAAGCGGTTAAGAAATGGAATTTTATATATGATGTTTAAGGTTCGAATTCTGAAACACTAGAAATATTATCAGTATTTCATGATTCACCTCCCACATATATATCTTATGACGAGTTGAAGTGTGTCGCCTTATTATTCTTTTGTATAAATTATTGAATACACAATTAGGCTAATAACATAAAATAAAAAGTTATTATAATTTGCACAATATCCAACAGTTATTGGACTTTTTTCTTTTTGTTTTAACACATTGTCAAAATCATATTTTCAAAACAAATATCATCACCACCATCTATTTTAGGGTTTATTTTTTATCAGAAAAATAAATATATGCAAATTTATAATTTTTGTTCTCTATAAACAAAATTTCATATCAAGTTATCAACATTTGAAGCAAATATTGGTTTCGGCTTAATAAGCGCAGCTTTTGGGCTAAATGGTAAGACGAGAGTGTGTTCAAATTGGTCTCACCCATGACCCATGGTGTGAGACACTAAAGAAAGCCAACCTTCAACCCTACATAAAAAAGAGTGATATTTAATTGTCAAGTGCATGATTCCTTGGGTTTAGTATTTAGTATTCATGTTTTAATCGTCAATCTCCTGGATAACTATCAATTTGGTCATGTTTAACTTATGTTGTTTTGGTGATTTTAATATCATCATATCATTTTATGTAACTGGAATTAGCATGTGACCTAAAGAGCTTCTTAATTTGTTTTTCTAATGTGTACGAGTTGGTACGGAGTGCACGCATGTATAAGATCAAATTAGTAGCCGGTTCGACTAGTCAGGGGTCCGGGGGCAACGCCCCTGGGGTTTCCAAAGGGGCAGCGCCCCTAGCGGGGTCCAAGGGGCAAAGCCCCTGACTGGTGTCCCGCTGACTTGTTTCCAAAGAAACTCGTAGCGGTCCAACCCTATTGAAACCCTAATATCGTTTATTATATAAACGACTCTTATTTTTAGAAGAAAGACACGATCTTAAGCTTTCGGTTTTCATCATACTTTCGCAGAATCCTTTAGCATATTGGCTTAGTATTTCTGTGCCTAGAATCGTAAGTGTCCACTTGGATTATCCTAGGCTGAATTTGTTGTAACAGGCATAAGGTAGAAATATCAGTTTGGAAAGTGATATCACGATCCAAATTGGTATCCAGATCAACACCACAAACCCTAAAATTTCCTACATGTTGCTATAATCATAATATTTTATAATTAACAAAACCCTATATTGGTATCAAAGTCTTCCATTGTCACCAAATTAGATCTAAAGTGATGTGAACATGCTAGTGCTTAAGATCGGTTGGTCATGGATGTGTGAATCTACTATAATCAACTGTTAAAAATGTAGAACGCCGCAACAATATGAAATGAGAGATTGAACCCATATAGATTTCACCAGTGTTATGTGTGTATGATATAGACTTGTACACTTATAGATTGTTTGATATGCCTCTTCCTAAGTTTATCAGGTTACCAACCTGGGTCTTACTCTGTCAGATTCAGAATGTTTGATACTACAATTAGCTAAGTGTGACTTAGTCTCATAACCTCTGATATGTCTCTTATTAAGTTTGGTAAGAAGTTGTGTCTAACTCAATCAGTCTTTTGATTTAATCACATCCGACTCAATAGGCAACTATCAAATAGCCCCTTAGCTATAAGAGTGTTACATTATTAAAGGTCACACTCAAATGCAATTGATATAATCAGATGGTGATGAATTAGTTTCTAGTTAAGCTTCAATAACACAAATCAGATAAATGGTCGTGTTTTTCTTTCCCTGTTACACAAAACAGAAAATATGTTACTTGAAATGATTATAAACTTGATGTATATGGTGGAGACTCATCTAGGACTATACATATGCAACAAATGAAAGAATAATTTTACCTATGGGGTAATTAATTACTCGTTTTGATAGGGTAAGATGCCAAAATTGTTATTCCACATTTACCAGTTTCCTGTTTTATATTGCGTTCTAGTCTTATGTAACCTTCTTCACCCCATTCTGCACCCCATGAGCTCCTCACCACCCAGTAGTCCTTCCCATTTTCAGTTCCATATCCAACTACAACTACACCATGGTTTACTAACTCTCCACATACACCACTAAAGATACCCTGACAAAATATAAAATACACAGATTATTGATCACATCTTTTTTTTTTTTCACTTGTTTCACTAAATTCGAAGAGGGATTTACATACTGAACTGTATAACATGAAATCCCTGCTACTGATATCAATACCAGTAGATATAGGCTGGTTTGCAACAGCCTTCTGTAATGCTAACTCGCTTTCCTCCAGAAGATATTCATAATCATCAATGGAAACAAGTGTTGTGTTTTTCTGAACAAATTGGAAGCAGAATATAATAGTCAAGAACAGGAATCTTATTAACAATATCAGTAGAAGAAAATATGATACGGACCTTGGAAGTGTCGCATTTTCCATCTTTGGCAGTGTAGGGATAGTCTTTGTCACTGTGTATTCCGCCATTCTTGATGATGAAATCAAAGGCATCGGTAATAAAACCACCATCGCATCCATAGTTAGATGTATCACAATCAATGAGTTGTTGTTCTGATAGTGTGATCAGGTCACCTGTCACGATCTGGTTTATCCCTTCCACTGCTCCGATTGCTGAGAATGCCCACGAAGCCCCTTTCATTCAACAAACATGAATCCAAATCCATCATATTAATCAACTTTTCCCCAAATATCCCCCTAAAAATCTTCCATCATGTTCTTACAATTTTTAGTTTACTTTTCTTATCAGGTATCGATTAATTTTATAAAATAACGCACCGCATTGTCCTTGTGTTTTGACGGCAGCGACGGCGCCTTTGCACCTCCAGTCAACGAAATCAGGCAGGACATCGCCATCGCCAGAAAGAGGAGAGTAACGATCACTCTTCAGCTTGTTCGACTTCCCCTTAGGAATGGCGCCGGTGTACCCTAACCGGTACTCTTCAATGCTAAGATCTGAGAACTTGTTGAGTCCAAGCTTGTAAGAATGATCACCGGAGTTGTGCTCTTCTATGTACTTGAGGTTGTCTTTAAAGATCTGAAATCTATTATCCTTCTCTCCCAGGGTGTTGTAAAATTTACCATGTTTGACGATCCAGGACTCGTACATAGCGTTGACTTCTTCGTCGGTGCGCCAGTTCGACGCGGATGTATCGGCGGTGGTCGTTTGGGTGATGTCGTAGCCTATGATCGACATGTCCATGGCAGACGAGACCAAAAAGAGAGCAAAAATCAAGAAAATGGGCATTGAAAAGAGCTTCATTGTTGGAGCTTCTTGTATTGAAAATTGGAAAGAGAGGGAGGAAAACGATGGAGTGGAAATAGGCAAGGGGAGGGATAATCGTAACTGAAAAAAGGGTCGGACCGGCAAATACCAGTAGGGCGAGATGATTTGGTTTTAGAAACCACACGGTTTGATTTTTATGTAGTTCGGTTTTTCTGTGGTTTTTTCCGGTTCGGTTTTTTTTTTTTTTTTTTTTGTTAGTTATTTTTATATGGTTTTTGTTTTACTTTTTTACTATAACTCAATGAGTTACTTTTTTTATTATAACTCGACGAGTTACTTTGATTCGGATGGTAAGTATTATTCATTTCTTGAAAAACTTTATATAGATAGTAGGAGCGCAAGATTTTTCATTCCCAACAATGTGGTACTTCTTAAAGATGTGGGTTAAAAGCCATAGACTTGAATTTTTATAAAAAAAGTTGAGAATGGTAAATGTTTTATCTCAAAGGCGATGGGGATACTCTTATAAGGCAAGCAAAAGTAAAGCTTAAATGATATCTTGGAAATGAACCGATACCACCACCTCTTGGTTTGAAATCAAATTACATAAATATTCATGCTTCTAATGTTTGACTATAATATTAATTAAATATAATATTTGGTTCACAGGTACATGTGATAATATTAATTAATGTATTCACAAAAATGATACTATCATCACTATTAGTCTTCATATTTATATGCTAAAAAATATAATAAACACTATTTGTTCTTGCAATATCACTATATGTATGTTTAATATATATACAATCATTTTCTAATAAGAAGGATATTTATATTTATAGAAATTTTAATTGTCATTAGTTATTCGTTCTTATATATATATATATATATATATATATATATATATATATATATATATATATATATATATATATATATATATATATATATATATATATATATATATAGTTAGGTTGTAATGTGGATGGACAACTATTGTGTGCACGTGTGGATAATGTTATTTTATAAAAATTACTAAGAAAATATGTTGTTTCGTAATATGAATATGTTCAATCTCACGAAACTATTGTTATTTTAATGGATTCTCACCAATTCTAATTCATTTTTGTTTTCATTCATCGTTTTTTATTTATTTTAATTCTTACAAAATACGACTCAATAAACATCCTGATAACATTCTGACAGAATGAGAATAATTAAAAAAAATATATAATAACCTTATAGATGATTTAATTAGTGAAAATTCTTAATAATTAAAATAATTATATAAGATTGAACGTATTCATATTATCAAACAATATATTTTATTTGTAATTCTCACAAAATAACATTATCCACACATCCACACAATAGATGTCAATTCACATTTAAACCTAGCTCTCTCTCTCTCTCTCTCTCTCTCTCTCTCTCTCTTTCTCTCTCTCTCTCTCTCTCTATATATATATATATATATATATATATATATATATATATATATATATATATATATTCGGTGCGGTTCGGTTTTTTACGGTTTTTGCAAAATTAAAAACCACACCATCGGTTTCCATTTCGGTTTCGATTTATGCGGGATTCCTCAACAAAGATTCATCCTTTTTGGTAAATCCTTGTGTAAATCTATCGTTTAACTTCAAGTTTACACTAAAAATCTCTCCTTAAACCACTCTCATTTTTTGAATCATGCTCTTAAAACACCTTAAGTTCAATAACTCCCCTCAAGAAGCAAGCTAGGCCGAAATCTCCTTCGATCTTCTCACCGAAACCGATCTATCAACCAAAGTGAGTTCATACCCCCTATTTTCGGTTTTTACTATGTTTTGGGGGGAGGATACAAGTTGTTTTGTGTTAGATCTATGTGTTTATGCATGTTTATGTGTGTTTTCTATGTTATATGTTGTGGTTATGTGTTGAAACTACATAAATCTCGAAAACTCTACCAAAACGTGGTGATGTTTGTAATCTAACACACATAATACAACTTACTATGAAGTGAAAGGAGTAAACATGTTGTGGAATACTAGAAAACAAAACAAAACCGTTTAAGGGGCCCTTTTTTGACAAATAAACAACAAAGGTGAAGCCTTTAGTGCATTCATGGTTTTTCAAGGTCCAAAGAGTCATTTTTATATAAAAATGGGTCTTAAAGATATTTTCAGTTTTAAAAGGACCAAAAATGTAAATTTTCACCAAATGGGCTTAAAGTTGGGCCTACACGGTTCATGGGCTTAAATTGTAAAGTTTTGACTTTTGTGGATTAAATTGTTATTTTAAACAAATTTGAGCCAAAAATGTAAATTTCGGTTAAAAGGGGGCTGAAAATGTTAATCTTTTTAAACTTGGTCCGAAAAGATAAAATTCTATACATTTCGGCCGCAAATGTCAATTTTCATCAAATATTGAACCGAAAATGTTATTTTTCAACAAAAATGGGCTAAAAATGTTATTTTATTTAAAATAAGCCATTAAATATAAGCTTTTGGTCTTAATGGACCTAAAGTGTCAATTTTACCAAAAATGTGCCTTAATTGTAAATTTTCGGCCTAATGGGCCAAAAATGTCATCATTACAAAAAGTGGGCATTTTATGTCATTTTGGTGAACAACTAAGCTTAAACAACCAATGTAATAACAAACGGACTAAATACGTCATTTTCACTTTTATTGGGCCTGGAATATACATTACATGTTTATTGGCGTTTGTGGTCCATTTGCATGCTTATTGGGCCTTATACCTTTCTTACATGTTTATTGGGCCTTAATGGTCCATTTACATATTTATTGGGCCTTATACCCTCATTACATGTTTATTGGGCCTTAGTGATCCATTCACATGTTTATTGGGCCTTATACCTTCATTACATGTTATTGGGCCTTAGTGACCCATTTACATGCTTGATGGGTCTTGTATACTCTTTACATGTTTATTGGGCCTTGTTAACCTATCTACATGCTCGACGGACCTTGTATACTCATTCATGTTTATTGGGTCTCATTCATTCATGAACAAATACATTGGGCTTTGTAACTAAATTACATACACGAAATCATTATTTAAATAGTGTGTTACAATATTCGTGTAAATATAGTTAAGGCTCTTGTGAGACGTGTTCTTTCATTCATACCTACCTAGTATACAATCTTTAATCTTGTAGTTATAACCAGAGTCTCCTGGAGGGAGAACGAGAGTTTGTGTATAGATCTATACGGGGTTGACAGCCCCGCACCTGAGTTGTTCGCTACAGCTAGACTAGGCCAGTCTAGGGTGACAAATGTCTTACCTTAAACAAGTCGACGCCTGAAAAACGTCATGACAGGCAAATCCGTCATATCAAGTATGGTTATAATGACTCACAAAGAAATTAACTCCACTATAAAATTTACGGAATACATAAACGATTTTACAATTACAATTCAAAACAAACCCCAATTTACGTTCTTTGGGTTAATACTATAACACTTTTACAAGCAGAAAATATCGGATTTCCTAGGGAAACTTACATTATACATCACCTTCTACTTACAACAAAAAACATAGGATTTTATGGAATACTCTCTTTATACATTTTCAAAATAGAAAACACACATGCTTTAATACAAGATTTGATACAAAGCATTCAAACCATTAATTTTTTTTTTACAGAAAATATCGGATTTTATGGTGTTTACAAAGTGATACAAACCTTTCATACAAATATACTTATGAACTCACCAACATTATATATGTTGACCATTTTCAAAATAATTGTATTCTCAGGAAAATCGTTAAGCAGGTTGGCCTTCAAGAACTCATGGACTTTGATGTATTTTTGCTATCATCTTACACTTATATTTTAAGAATGTAACTTTTGTAAACACTTGTTGTATTATTGTACATGTGATGATGATGCTTGCCTTGTTTCAATTATATTCACTGTGATGATATTACAAGATGAAGTCACCCAAACCCCCGGACGTTTCCGTCGTTTCTTCAGTTCGGGGGTGTGACATTGTTGAACAATTAAATAAAAATATCATTATAACCTTCTAATAATAACAAGTTCAAATAACATTAAAATATATTATCAACCTTCAAAACATATCATCGACCTTCAAAATCAAAAACATATTACCAATCTTCAAAATCCAAAATTCAAAAACATATTATCAATCTTCAAAATCCATTTTTTCTCTTAAAATCATGATATTGAGTCATGTGAACAAAAAATGAGAAAACCCATATGGATAATGCTCTATAATTTTCTTCTCTAGTGATTCGTGTTTCTTAATCGTCTTACGAACCTCAATGAATTATAATAAACACCATTCGTGTTAATATTGATTGTTATAAAAGAGCAACATTTCATTTGCCATAAACCAAGAAACTGAAATTTAGAGCCACATTTCATGAGGAAACAAAGAAAAATGAAAAGATCAACAAAAAAATACTTTATGCTGCTCTTGTTTGACAATGATCGGGGGGAGGGGGAGGAAGAAGGTGGCAACAATTAAGTCGACAAGAACGACAATGGGAAAAAAGCAAGGGGCGGTCGTGTAACGCCCGTGTTTCTAGGCTAGGCATTAATGTTGATGTAATAGTCTAGGTTAACATTTCTAACTCATTTTAAAATAATAAGAATGTATTATTTGAGTATTATGTGTTTTATACTTAATTGTGTGGCTTAAATGAATTAAGAATAAAAAGAAGCGTGAAAATGAAATGTTAGATAAAACCAATATCAATACATGAAGACGTAGTGGTCGTGACGAGGTTTCCGAATATATAAAGAATGTCGAAATCCGAGTTATAACGAAGAAGTTATGACCTGTCGACGTTTCGCGACAGAACCGATACGACACTGCGGGACGTAAATAGTGAAATCCCGATAGAGCGATATTTAGCCTTAGTGATCTAAATGAAAGTCGTAGAATACGTTAAACCGAGAGCGTGCACAAAGAGAACGTCCAAATCTGACTTCGTATGAGGAAGTTATGATTTTTCGAAGTTTCGACTTAGCTGTGTGCAGTCCAAAGTTCGAATATGAGATCGAATGATATTTGGCCGAAACAATTTAAACGAGAATCAAAGATCTCGTCGATTATAGTCCAACAGTGAAAAGACAGACGAAAACGGACGTCAGATGAAGAAGTTATGAATTTCTAACAGAGTTTTCCTGTCCCGGCCTACTAAAAATAATATAATAAAAATAAAATCAAAATTAGCCGACGGAGTCTAAACGAAAGTTGTAAAGCAAAATCTCACCTACGCGTGGATATAAAGAACGTCGAAAACGGAGATCGTATGCGAAAGTTATGAATTTCTGAATTTCGAGGCACGCATCCCAAAGTGTGAACGCCCAGCGTTCATTGCTTGGCTCCGGATTAGCCACGTCGATGTTGACTCAACGGATAAAGGATAGGATCGGAACCCTGCTCCTACGCATCGCGTTCGAAAGGAACCCCCTGCGTTCGCGGCAGACTTCACCCTATAAATAGATCACAAAGGGCAGCCGTTTGTGGTTGCCAAATCTCTTCTCTCTCACCCTTATTTCATCGATCTACGCGCAAATTATCAGGCCCGGCCCAATACATGGGCGAGTTGGCTTAGGCCCATGGCATCAAATAAAAGGGGGCATAATATATGTCCAATAAGTTTTATATATATATATATATATATATATATATATATATATATATATATATATATATATATATATATATATATATATATATATTGGCCCAAAAGTGAAGTCCAAGTGCTCCAATCCATGAAGAAACACGTCCGGATGCAAAGTGAAGGCGGAAGGCATGATTTGTGAGCGCCAAATGTCTTGAGAACTTCAATCATCAAATCGGTAACGACAACCCTTGAAAATCGTATTGTGGTGTTTCGAGGCTACAAAATCGTTGAACTATCTATCTCTCTTGGTCTGATTTCTATCCCTCTCTTATTCTCAATTGTTGTAAACTAATGCTACTAGCCTGCTTGATTGGGTTCCATTTCAATCAATTTTTTATTATAACTTCTCGCTCCGAGTTCGATCCGCGATTCTCTGTGCTTGATTGGGTTTGATTTTTTTTTCTGCCCGGAGCAAGAGGAAAACGGAAGAAGGCGTCTCAGAAGTTCAACTGTTTAACTGATTTGGGAGATTGAGGATGTAAATCGGTGAGTTATTTTTCTTCGTTTGTTTCTTATTTATTTCTAAACTTCCTGAAATCAATCATCATCTGTTCATTACCTGATTGAGTGATTCGCTTGAATACAGGATAACGAGGCATATCACATATAAAGCTGAATGAAAAAGGATTATTGAATTCGATTTTGTCTTCTTCTGATTTGGGTGACTTCTCTGGTTCTCTACTTCCCTTCTTCTGATTTCGATTTTACTATATGATTATGATTTATGTGTTTCATTGTGTCTGATTAATTTCGATTTTTTTTATTATGATTTAACATTATTTGCTATTTCTAATTTCGATTTTTCACTGAAAAGGAATTTTTCACCTTTGTGCCTCTGATTAAGTTCAAAATCTGTTGCCTTTAATCTTTATCCTTTATTTGTTGTTTACATCAGGTAAATGTCAGACTTGCTTATGTTACAAATTACTAAAGTTCCATTGATCCTTTATTTTTTTTCTTTTTTCTTTTTGTTTTTGTAATGTGAATCAGGAGGCTGCTTTGTATTGAAAGTTGACATTGTGGTTTGCCTAAAATCTGCTGCCTTGTGTTCTTATTCAAGTTCTATTTTTCTTTGTTTAGTGTTTATAACTTGTTAAGTTTTAAATTTGTTTTCAAAAAACAACCACAAGATTCTCAAAATAGAAAAAAATGACCGAGAAGAGACTAATCATTTAAGAGGGTCTTTGAATAAATTTGTTGTTAGAAATCAAAATATTAGTGAAAATAATCTGGTTGATAATTTTTATATTTTACCAAGTACATCTTATGATTTAGTTGATATTTCTAATGATTTAAAAAAAAATGATTTTGAATCTATATTTGTTTTTTTATTTAGTGGTTCCAAATTAGTTACTTTAGTTGATGATGAATTAAAAAATGTTGTTTAAATCTTGAGTCCAACTTGACAAATGAAGAAGAATGTGAGATTGATGAGAATAATTTATTGATTGAGTTACAAATTTTACAGAAAATGTTGCCGAATGAAGCATACAAAAATGAAATTCCTTAGACATCTATTCAAATAGTAGAGCATAAAAGAAGAATGAATATATTTTTTTAACGTTTTTGTTGCATATAGGTTATTGTTGAAGGTGCCGATTACGGTTATTTTTGTGGAAAGAAGTTTTTCAAAATTGAAGCTCATGAAATCATATCTTAGAAGTATTATGATTCAAGAAAGATTGAATGATTAGCAATTTTATGTATTGAAAGTGACTTTTTACAAATTATTGATTATTGTAAAGTTCAAAAAATGTTCGATAATATTGTTTTAGGTGATTTTTGTAGGTTTTACTTATATTGCTTGTTTGATTATAAAATTTACCGCACTTTGGATTTTCTAGTTTTTTTCATATATAAGGGCATAAAAATTCTTATCTCGCCCCGGGTAGTAAAAAGCAATGGACCGGCCTTGCAAATTATACCCCCGAAGCCCCGGTATCATCCCGAGACCCGAAGCAAGTCCCGAAGCCTTGAAGATCTCGAGATGTAAAGTTTTCAAGCCGAAACTCTGCCCGCGTAAAGCCCGGTTTTGTGAAGATTTCCCGGTTTCACCGAAGAAATACTACTCTTAGAGCCGTAGTGTTGTCCGATCATCTTCTGATCAAGTGAGTGTATATTCCTTTTCTTCTAACACATAGATATAAAGTATCTCCTAGTGAATACGTGCTATGTGTATATAGATATATATTTTCTGTTACTTGGAATGAATCTATATATTTGGAATGAGTATTAAATGAATATCTTATCATCTTTTAAGTTGCATATGTATATTGTTATCTACAAAATGTTGGGTAGAACTTGGATAGATAGTTGTCGTGTGATAAACTGATGAGAGGCCTCGATGTTGTAGTTGATCTAGTCATCTAGCGGAGTATGGATGACAACCACAGACTCTTTCTAGACTGTCTTGTGGAACGCTGGCACGTTCATAACCTGTAGGTGTTGTGGGCTTGATATCCCACTCATGGTTGCCTTTAGGACATCTATTGTTGAGGAAACCCCTTGCAGTAATGTCCGTCCCGATGAAAAAATCCTAGATTAGGTCCCTTGAGATAGATGTTGTTTTAGGGACGTAAAATGAGGATAACGAAAATGTGTAATCGGATTATTGTTGATTGGTGAATTTAAATATAATTATTTATTATGGGATGAAAACCCTATATGCTCACCAGGCTTCCAAGTCTGACCCACTCAGTTTATTTGTATTATAGGAAGTGGCGCGAGGGCATAAGATGGATGAATCATCAAGTTATTTTGTTTATAAGTCTGTAGTTGTATATAACTGTTGTATGACTTGTAATTTGTCGTTTATGTTTTTTTGGTCTGTATCGGAACATGACATCCGAGTTTTGATATCTAATGAAAATACATTCTTTTATGAAATGCTTTGGTAAATATTATTTTATCATATGTTGTTTTTGGAAACAAATTCCGCAACTCTTTTAAATCAGTGGATTACTCTGAAATTATTTTAAAAACATAAATTAAAACGGTCTTTTCTGACCGTAATTTTAGGGATGTCACAGGTCGGTAACCTTTTGGATTCAAGATAGACATATGTTGCTCTTGTTTGCCAGCGGCAATGAGAAAGAACGGACGTTGCAATTGGGAGACCGACTAAGATTGAGAAAAAATCAAGTGGCGGTCGCAATGATATACTTTCACAAAAGAATAGTCTAGACTTATTGTTTAGTTGAAAGGTTATGCCTCTAACCGAATGAAAGATTCAAATTAGACGAATCTAACGCTCTTAATAGTTAAACCATTCAGAGGTTGCTTTATATTAAAACCATTAAGAAGCTATCAAAGAGGTTGTTTTATATGAAACCATTAAGAAGCTATCAAAGAGGTTGTTTTATATTAAATAGACATATGTTGCTCTTGTTTGCCAGCGGCAATGAGGAAGAATGAACATTGCGACTAGGAGACCGACTAAGATTGGGAAAGAGTCAACTGGTGGTCGTAATGATATACTCTCACAAAAGAATAGTCTAGACTTATTGTTTAGTTGAAAGGTTATGCCTCTAACCGAATGAAATATTCAAATTAGACGAATCTAACGCTCTTAATAGTTAAATCATTCGGATGTTGTTTTATATGAAACCATTAAGAAGCTATCAAACATGGCGATAATTATAGATATATTTGAAAATGGTGATGGCAATATGTAATGACAAAAATGGAATGAAAAGGCACTCGGAGGCTGGGGCACAAATGAAGATAATAAGTTGTGATATTACATTGAACAATATGGGCACTAAAACTGACAGTGAACTTCACATGTATGTCGGTATGATTGATCTTTATCTCCTTTGTTTGCATATAAGAAGTTCCAACTTCCAATACAACTTTTTCTATGCATCTCTCTATAGAATTGGTTGTTTATTTATAAAAAGTGCATGCATAAGGGATCTATGGCATATTTCCATAAATGGAAAAAAGTTAAATAAGGACAAATCTATAAAACTTTATGATTGAACGTAAAAAGCCTTACTTACTCTATTAAATTGTTCTTTCTATTTTGAGTGAAAATGAAACATAAATATATAAAATCAATTCATGTGCCCATTAAGAATCGAAACATTAAATATCTTTCTACCAATAATACCTAATACCTATTTTTGTACTCATATAAATTAGGACAAATCTACAAAAACATGTGGAATCCAACAATTTTCTCTTTAAATTTTCTCTTTTGATTTTGACGTTTATTTTGATCAAGTGAATATGAAGATGGGTCGGAACAGAAGGCAATGTATTTGATTTCTCGAATTGATTTATATCCACTAAGTGACTTGATTTATATCCACTAAGTGAAGAAATAAAGCCCCTAAAATGGATTAACAATAAAAGCAATGGTGTGATACATATTTTTTTGAGTTCTTTTGCTTTTTATTTTGAAAATGGATTGGCTGAACTTGAAAATTAACTAATTGAAATTGAATAAGTAAACAAGTTCAACTTATTGGTTTTTGGATTTATTGTTTGTCTGTTGACAAAGCAACAACAATAAATAGCAATCGAGTACATTGACCTGTTAGAAACAAAAAAATCCCCTAAAATCATTAAGAATATATATAATGAAAGAGTATTTTTTTAAACACCATCCTATTAATCAATAACACACGACGAGACAAAAAAAAATATAGTTTTTTAGTCAAAATACGAGTTTGATGGTGAGATTTAAGATGACGTGAACATGGTAGAACATGGCTAGAGATATGTGAATCTAGTTTGATCAGATTACAGAACATGGAAAACAAACAAGGAGACGAAATTTTATCATGGAAACCCATACCTCACAGCAAATTATTTCTGAGACTTTGTGAATGGAAATTAGAGACTTGTACATTTAGCTATAACATAGTACATTATCAAAGGTGACTTCCGTCGTTGCGTGATGGTGGAAGCCGGAAGGTTTATCAACTTGAAAGCAATATAAAAATATAGATATAGAAAGAGACAAAATTGCAACAATGGTCCATATCATTTACTGTTTTCTTTCGTTTTCCATTCCGAGAGTTTCAAAATTTCAGGTTTTGATCCTTTTATCTACTTTTACTTCAAATTTGGCCCTTGCACGAAGGCCAAAAAAGAAAAAGAGAAACCACATGAACCATTTTTGCAATTTTCTCTATCATGTAATAAAAGCACATAGCTATTTGGGATAATTTATAGTAAAACGAAAGCAATATAAAAGGGAAAAACATGAACTTGTCTCTTGATCAAATTCAGTACAGGAGGAATCAATGCAGTATTTACAAATGAGCATCTGATTATATTTATAATCAGATGGTAATCAAATAGTTTAAAGTTAAATAAAAACTTCAATAACACAAATCACATCATTTCCTCAAGCATAGTTCCTCTTCAAATCAGTCGGTGTAGCAAGAATACGCTTCAACGCCTGGATTTCCAATGGGCTATTCTTCTTCTGCAAAACACAAAATTCAAAAACTAGTCAGATTTCAGCTAGACACAGTCTCATCTAACAGACGAAACAACACTACTTTTACCTTTGAGCAAGTGCCACGGCGCAAGTTACAAACGGGATAATCATGAGGGCAGCAACTGTAATTATCATCACAACAAGAAGCACCTTCCAAGGGGCAGCATCCCCACGCAAAGCAAGCGCCATGGTAGTTATAGACACAGCAACACGTGGTGCTTTGAGGACAAGTGGCATATTGATCGCAGACGATTTCAGGTTTGACCGGTGATGGTGGTGATGGACCAGGGTTAGGTGGGTTTTGACCGTTTTTAATCGGGTAAGATGCTTCCATTGCTATTCCACATTTACCAACTTTTTCTTTTATGTTTCTTTCCATTCTTATGTAACCTTCTTCACCCCAGTCCGCAGCCCATGAGTTTCTCACTAACCAGTAGTCCTTTCCATCTTCAGTCCCGTATCCGACCACAACCACACCGTGGTCCAAATCGGTCCCACATTGACCGGTAAAGATACCCTGACAAAATAAAGGGGTACCAAATCTTTAAATGTAATAATTTAATATTATAATAATTTACATCCACCCACCCCACAACCCTTGGGCCTCGACCAACAAGATTCCATGGAGACACAAAAAAATTTACAATTAAAAGATTCAAATTTGTGCATATTCTATAATTATTGGCTAGAATCTTCTTGTAATGCTTTATATCCATTGTTCATAAAATTCAAGGATTAGGAGATTATTTTGCAAACTTGTTTAACTAAAATTAAAGACTATGATTAAAGAAAAAAGGGATTACCGAAGTGTAGAACTGGAAATCCCTGCTACTTGCTTCAATAGCAACAGTTATGGGCTGGTTTGCAGCAGCCTTTAGCAATGCTGACTCATCGTTCACAGGAACATCTTCATAACTATCAATGGAGACAACCTTTGAATTTTTCTGAAACACAATATATATTTAGTCATTAATTTATATTATGATTAATGTATTGAAATTTGAAAACAAGGAAATATGATACGAACCCTGGAACTGTCGCATCTTCCGTCTTTGCCAGTGTAGGGATAGTCTGTGTCAGTGTCTATTCCGCCATTTTTGATGATGAATTTAAAAGCATAATCCATATCACCACCATTGCATCCTTGGTTGTACGATGTATCACAATCCACCAGTTCTTGCTCTGATAATGTGATCAGTTCACCAGTTGTGATCTGGTTAATCCCTTCTACTGCTCCGATTGATGAGAACGCCCAGCAACTCCCTTTAATTCAACAAGCATCCATTATATTAATCAACGTTACAATAAGAATTCATGTTTTTTTATAATTTTTAGTTTACTTCTCGTATGAAATAGATAAGATAAGATTTTTAAAAGAAATTAAAGAAGGATATGGAATTATAATTCCCAAATTCTTATAAAAGACAAAACATCTTGTAATCACGGACCCACTTTTCCGATTCTTGATTCGTTAGACCAATCAAAATCATGCTGAAGTATTTTTGCGAGAACATTCAGTATTCAGTATTTTGTTCTTATGAACTAAAAATTACTTTTAGTCATGGTTAACTGATTATTCCAAATCGTTAACGTTCGTGCCTTAGCTTTAGTCTCTTGAAGTTAGTGGACACGTAATAAAACAAATGCTTAAAAGTAGGGAAAAGCAAAATAAAGCACAAAAACAATTCAATAAAATAACTCACCGCAGCTTCCTTGATCTTTGACGGCAGCGACGGCACCTTTGGTCCTCCAGTCAACGAAATCAGGCAGGGCATCGCCGGAACGGGGAGAATAACGATCACTCTTCACGTTGTTCGACTTCCGCCTAGAACCGATCGTCTTAGCGCCGGTGTAGCCTAACCGGAACTCTTCCTTAGTCAGATCTGCGAACTTGTTGAGTCCAAGCTTGTAGGAATGATCGCCGGAGTTGTGCTGTTCTATGTACCTAAGGTTGTCTTTGAAGATCTGAAACCTCTGTTCCTTCTCTCCGAGGGCGTTGTAAAATTTACGATGTTTGACGAGCCAAGACTCGTACATAGCGTTGACTTCATCATCGGTGCGCCAGCTCGAGGAGGATGCATCGGAGGCGGTCATGTGGGTTGCGTCGTAGCCTATGATCGACATGTCCATGGCTGATGAGACGACGAAGAGAGCAAAAAGCAAGAAAATCGCCATTGGAAGGAGCTTCATTGTTGGAGGTTGTGTTGAAAAGAGAGAAGAGAAGAACGATGGAGTGGAAAGTGGAGGGAGGGAATGAATTTATAATGGTAGAGACGAGGGCAACGTCTCACGGGAATATATTTAGATAACCTGATCAAGTACTACTTTCCATATTAAATGAAAGGGATAATGATGCAAGTTATCGATTTTTAATTTATCTTAACATTTTTTTGCTATTAACTTTTTATTAATTAAAAAAAACTTTTTAAATTTTAAAAGATGCCATCAGCTCTATGCCTTTAATATAGATTTTTCTATATGTAGAATTGGTTTCTTTATAAAAAAACTGGAGGATAAATTATGATGATTTAATTGATTTGTGTGCATCTATGGAAAAAAAAAAAATAAGTAAGTTGCAAGTTAAATTAATTAGGTTCGTTTAGTATGATGATTTGTTTAATTTGTATGTATCTTTGGAGAATTGGTTGATTTATTGAAACTCGAGGACAAGTTAATGTTAAAAGTTAAACCCAGATTATCTATAGAATAATTACAAAGAAGTGACAACAAAATCAAAAACCACTAACAACACCGCAACAAAATCATCGGTTGATCTTCCAGATGACCTACCGTTGTTTGATTGGCAATTCATATAAATAAAAAGCCAAATGGCATTGGGGGAGGGGATATGTGATTTGCAATTTTACTAGAGGATGAGAAGTATGGGTGGCAATTGTTGATACCAAACGATAAAAATCCATGACACAAAATGAACTTTGGACGAAACTGAAATTCAAATTCGAAACTGAAATTCAAATTCGTGTTCGTGTTTAGTGTAAAAAACACAATATCGTGTCATGTCGTGCTTAAAATTCGACACGAAATTGACACGATTTACCATTTAGTTGTTATGTTTTTCGTTTTATTTATGATTAAATATTAATTAAATAAACTAATTTTTTTTATTATGTTATCTTTGTTGTGTCGTGTTGTATTTGTCCTTTTTTAAACGGTTCGTTTTCGTGTTAATTAAAAAACACGACATCGTGTCGTGTCGTGTTCGTGCTACATAATATATTGTCATGTCGTGTCGTGTCAGACAAAAACACGACATGATGGTTGTAACACCGTAAATTTTCAAAATAATTTTTCTTTTTCAAAATCACATAATGTATCACATCACAAATCAAAATCCATAATCAATATTGTTTTCAAAAACAAATCCCAAGATCTCTACACATAATAAACTCCATCGGTGTGTGTGTACGTGTCAAGCCGTCGCCTTCCCACGGTCCTCGCTGGTACCTGAGACATCAAACACAACAACTGTAAGCATAAATGTTTAGTGAGTTCCTCAAAATACCACATACCATAATTACGCCACTCAAGGCTAAATCCGACCCTCTGGTCTAGATGTCTCAGCGGGACCCTCCAGTCCCGCAGCTCGTCGGACCCTCCGGTCCAGTCACAGCTCACTGGGCCCTCCGGCCCGGTCAGAATCGTTGGACCCTCTGGTCCGGTCTACACAATCATACAGCATACATATAACACATAGCACGTAATCTCATACATAGGATATAATCTCATAAATAACACATAAGACCCTCTGGTCAACTCATAATACCACTCAAGGTAACGTATAGTGAGAAGAGTCACCTCGCGTGTCTCGGTAACTCGTAAATCTCTTAACCACTAGTGCTCGATCTCCCGAGCTATCGTCCTCCTACAACACCAGTGTATTTCTACTTAATACTACTTGACTCTGGCTGACTAATACCACGAAGTCAAACCAGTCAACACTGGTCAATGGTCAACCCGACTCGCCGAGTCTGGCGTGGACTCGCCGAGTTCCTACGGAAACCTGATCCCTCTGAATCTCTTCCGACTCACCGAGTCACTCACCCGACTCGGTTACTCAACCCCTGGTTCGTAATCGTTGAACAACCCGCACCAACTCGCCGAGTCTGGGGAATGGACTCGGCGAGTGCACTCCATGCACAACCCCAAACGACCTTCTTAGGTCAGATCCGCTTCACTAATTCATAGATCCAGTCTCCTTAAGCTTATTGACCACGTAAAGTCCAAGTCTTGATGCTCATCAAGCATTGAATAGCTCATGAATGGTGTTTTAGCATCAAATACATTGATCCCAAGCCAAAACCTCCATGGATGCATATAAAGCTTTGGCAATGAGGTGCTCTGGACCTCTATGGGTCCAGATCCAGGACCTTAACTCGCTAAGGGACCATGAGGACACTAGATCTAGCCACAAATGGGTTCAAAAGCCCTAAATCTACATGAACATCACAATAACAGAGAATGATTCGATATTGTACCTCAGTTGTGATGTTCTGGACCTCAAATCTTCAAGAATCCACCCCTCTCTTGCTTCCTCTTGGCTAGATCTCCTCTTTCCTTGCTAGACAACAACTCCAAGATCAATAATGGCTCCTTCCCTCACTTGAATCACTCAAACGCTCTAGGGTTTCACTCTGGGGACTGATGAGGGCAAATGACGGCCATAAGGCCCTTTAAATACGCCTCAAACCCGAGAAATTAGGGTTTCATTAAACAGCGTGGACTCGCCGAGTCCGGACGCGAACCCGCGTCCAAATCCGCGATCATACTCGGCGAGTCTAGGCTCCAACTCGCCGAGTCTCCTCACAAATTACCAAAATAAATAAATAAATAATACCTGGGAATCCGGGCTGTTACAATTCTCCCCCACTAGAACTAGACTTCGCCCTCGAAGTCTCGCTCTGCAAATAACTCCGGATGCTGCTCACGCATCTCACGCTCCGGTTCCCAAGTCATCTCGGACCCCTTCCGATGTTGCCACTGAACCAAAACCAAGGGCACCTCCTTGTTCCTCAGAACCTTGATCTTTCGATCCACAATCGCAACTGGTCTCTCCGCGTAATTCAGGCTCGCATCCACCTGAATGTCCTCTAACGGCACTATCGCCGACTCATCGGCTATACACTTCCTCAACTGAGACACATGGAAGGTATTATGAATCCGCTCCAATTCCGCGGGTAGCTCCAAGCGATATGCTACCCTGCCCACCCTCTCGATCACCCGAAATGGTCCACTATACCGGGGTCCTAGCTTGCCCCTCTTCCTGAATCGGATCACTCCTTTCCAAGGAGATACCTTCAGGAGAACATAATCACCGACCTGGAACTCGAGCTCGGTTCGACGTCTATTTGCATAACTCTTCTGGCGACTTTGAGCGGTCAACAACCTCTGCCTGACCTGCTGGATCTGCTCAGTCGTCTGAAGCATTATCTCCGTACTACCCATCACGCGTTGCCCTACCTCACCCCAGCAAATAGGGGTACGACATCTCCTCCCATACAACAGCTCAAAGGGTGGCATACCGATGCTCGAATGATGGCTGTTGTTGTAGGAAAACTCCACCAAGGGCAAATACGCGTCCCAGCTCCCGCCGAAGTCCAACACACATGCCCGAAAGCATGTCCTCGAGCGTCTGAATCGTCCGCTCACTCTGCCCATCGGTCAGTGGGTGGTATGTAGTACTAAAATGCAACCTCGTACCCAACTCCTCATGAAATTTCTTCCAGAATCTGGAAGTGAATCGCACATCTCGGTCTGACACAATCGAGATGGGTACGCCACGCCGCGATACCACCTCCCTCACGTACAGCTCTGCCAACCTCTCCGCAGAAGAACTCTCACTAATAGCGAGAAATTGGGCGCTCTTCGTCAATCGGTCCACAAACACCCAAATCGCATCGACACCCCTTGTCGTTCTCGGCAATTTGGTGATGAAATCCATGGATATCTGCTCCCACTTCCACTCCGGAATCTCAAGTGGTTGCAACTTACCATGCGGTTTCTGGTGCTCGGCCTTAACCCTACGACAGGTTAGGCATCTCTCAACGAACCACGCCACATCTCTCTTCATGCAGGGCCACCAATACTCCCTCTTCAGATCCAGATACATCTTTGTGGCCCCAATATGGATTGAAAACTTCGATCTGTGCGCCTCTTCCATCAAGATAGTACGCATCCCGCCCACAAACGGTACCCAAATCCGTCTCTGAAAGGTCATAAGCCCACGACTATTGGTAACAAACTCCGACACCTGCCCGATAACTCGCTCTCTCTTGCGGTTCTCCGGTCTCACCGCCTCGGCCTGGGCCCCTCTGATGGTATCCAATATCGGAGTCATCACCGTCAACCTCATATAGATATCTCGCATCGGGGTACCCTCTGCCCTACGACTCAGGGCGTCAGCTACCACATTAGCCTTGCCCGGGTGGTACAGGATCTCGCAATCATAATCCTTTACCACATCCAACCATCTCCTCTGCCGCATGTTCAGGTTGGGCTGATCCATCAAGTACTTCAAACTCTTTTGGTCCGTGTATATCGTACACCGAACCCCATACAGATAGTGACGCCAGATCTTGAGGGCGAACACCACAGCCCCCAACTCTAGATCGTGGGTGGGATATCTCGTCTCATGAGGCTTTAACTGCCTCGATGCATACGCGATCACATGCCCTCTCTGCATCAACACCGCTCCCAACCCCGATATCGATGCGTCATAGTACACCACGAAATCCTCCATCCCTTCCGGTAGTGCGAGTACAGGAGCTTCGCACAATCTCTGGCGAAGGGTCTCAAACGAGGTCTGCTGCTCTGGACCCCATGAGATAGTAACACCCTTCCGGGTCAACTTGGTAAGTGGCACGACGATCTTGGAGAAATCTATGATAAATCTCCGATAGTAACCTGCCAGCCCTAAGAAGCTCCTGATCTCCGTAGGTGACCTCGGCACCTCCCAACTCATCACAACCTCGATCTTGGCCGGGTCAACCAAAATCCCATCCTGGTTAACGAGATGCCCTAAGAACTAGACCTCCCGTAACCAAAAATCGCACTTGGAGAATTTGGCGAAAAGCCTCTCCACTCTCAGAACTCCGAGGAGCTCCCTCAAATGTTCCTCATGCTGCTCTCTGGTCCTCGAATACACCAGGATGTCATCAATGAATACAATGACTGAACGATCCAACATCGGCCTACACACCCTGTTCATGAGATCCATGAATGCCGCTGGTGCATTGGTGAGCCCGAATGGCATCACCACGAACTCGTAATGCCCGTAACGAGTCCTAAACGTCGTCTTCTGGATATCCTCATCCCGAACTCTCATCTGGTGATATCCCGATCTCAAGTCAATCTTGGAGAACCAAGACGCCCCCTGCAACTGATCGAATAGATCGTCGATCCTTGGCAACGGATAACGGTTCTTGACCGTCAACTTGTTCAACTCCCGGTAATCAATGCACATCCGGTGTGAACCATCCTTTTTCTTGACAAAAAGGATCGGCGCTCCCCAGGGAGAGCTACTGGGACGGATGAACCCTTTCCCCAACAGCTCTTTCAGCTGTGAGGATAACTCCTGCATCTCTGGCGATGCTAGCCGATACGGCGCCTTGGCGATAGGCGCAGCCCCGGGAACCAAATCAATACGAAACTCCACCTGCCTCTCGGGAGGCACACCCGGCAAATCCTCGGGAAACACGTCCGGGAACTCACGCACTATCGGCACCTCATCCACTGAACTTGGCCTTCCAGCAGCCTCTCGCACATCTGTCACAAAGGCTACGAACCCCTTGCAGCCCTGCTGCAAACTCCGCCTCACTCTAGCGGCCGAACAGAAAACCGAACCACCACGAGTCCCCTCGCCATAAACCGTCAGCGCTCCCCCACTAGGATCTCGGATCGTCACCAACTGACGCTCGCAATCTATGACAGCCCCAAAACGGCTCAACCAATCCATTCCTACTATGACACAAACATCCCCCATAGCGATCGGAATCAAATCGATCGGGAACTCCACCCCGAAGATCTCCAGCATGCATCCACGTATCACCTCGGTAGCACATACCTCACGCTCATCTGCTATGGAAACCCGCAGAGGTCGACTCAATGCCTCCCTCGGAATAATAATGTGCCGACTAAAAGTCAAAGATATGAAAGACCGACTCGCACCGAGTCGAATAAAACCAATGCAGGTACAGAACTCACAAGAAAAGTACCTACGCATAACATATAGCAATTATAATAGCATAAACTCAACATAAAATAGATAAAGATTACATACCCGCCACGACGTCAGGTGCTGCGCGGACCTCCTCCGCAGTCAGCTGGAAGGCTCTCTCCTAGCCTTCGGTGCTTCGGCCTTCACTGGCCGGGTCTCAGCAGCTCGAACCACAGGTGCAGATCCCTGTGCTGACCTCTGAAGCTGGGGGCACTCGGCCTTCCGATGGCCGGTCTGGTTGCAATGGAAGCAAACCGAGAACCCCTTCGGACAGTCCCTCCCAAAATGTCCTTCCTTCCCGCATTTGTAGCATACCCCAGTCTTGCACGGCCCGTCATGGCTCTTTCCGCACTTCCCACAAGTGCGGCCCCTCGAACTGCCTGTCCTCGAATCAGCGGGCTTTGCCCGCTTGGCGGCCGGCTGCGACTGCGCCGGTCGCCGATCACCCCTCTGCAACTCAGTCTCCTCTCTCGCCTGTGTCTCAAGCTTGATCTCCCTCTTCCTGGCATTTGCCTGGAGCTCGTAAAATGTCTGATAAGTCAAGTTTGCCACGAACTCATGGATGTCCCTCCTCAAAATACTCAAATAACGGCTCATGCGAGCCTGCTCAGTGGACACCAACTCCGGGCAAAATAGCGCCCGCTCATGAAACATCCTCGTAATCATTGTCACCGACTCGGTCCCCTGCTTGAGGGTCAGAAACTCCTGAGCTAAACGTTCCCTCTCCACCTGGGGAACATACTCGTCACGAAACATCGCAGTAAACCTCTCCCAGGTCACTGCAGTCAGCTCAGCTGTAGAATAGCTCGCGGTCACGAATTTCCACTAGTCCTTCGCCCCCAAGCGAAGCTGGTTGAGTGCGAATTGCACTCTCAAGTGCTCCGGACACGATCACGTATAGAAACACCCCTCCATGTCTGAGATCCAACTCATAGCGGCGATCGGATCCTATGTACCATCGAACTCCGATGGTTTCGTGTTGCTGAACTCTCGGTACAGCAACGAATCACCACCCTGGGGTCTCGTAGCAGCAACAGCTGCGGTGGCTGCAACAACAACAGCATCAGTCAAAGCAGCGTAACGCTCGTCAAATGTCTCGATCAATGTGGTCTTAATAGACCCAAACATCTCCGGAATCTTGGCTCTGATGGCAGCAGCCACCTCCTCATGGATGATCCGATGGATTTCCTCATCGCTCACCCCACTCCCCTCGGGGTTATGGCGTCTCCCGACCATGATCAACCTCTGAAATACAACATAAAAAATATCAGGGATACTCTCGAGTATACTCACACTCGATAACTCAAACATCCTCTCCCCTGGTACCCCCAAGGATTCTTACTTGGACTGCGCACCAATCCGGTGTCTTCAATAGTACGGGCCCAATACTACCGTCCACACCGAATCGATATACAATCCAAGTCCTCCTCCTAGGATCCCAAATTGCAAATACTCTACTCTCGCTATGCACTGGCTACCCTCAATAGCCCTCTCCTGAGCTCCTCACTGCTACCTACTCACTCTCAAAGTATCTCATAGCAGCAGCGATCTCCTAAGCTAAGGCATCACAAATCAGGCCCACTCTAGTCCTAATAGGAATACCTAGCCTCTCTAACATGCACAACATAATATATCATAACTCATAACATATAATGTAAGGGTATTTTGGGGATTCACCATTCGGGCGCTGGCTGACCGTACACACCATCCACTCTGCTCGTTTCCAAAATTTCTTTTTCTTTTTAGAAAATTTGCAGTTTTGGTTGTAAAATTTCTCAAATCCTCGATTTGAGTTCAAATACGCCCGAAGGTACATCCGAATCTTTCAAACCAAGGCTCTGATACCAACTTGTAACACCGAAAATTTTCAAAATAATTTTTCTTTTTCAAAATCACATAATGTATCACATCACAAATCAAAATCCATAATCAATACTGTTTTCAAAAACAAATCCCAAGATCTCTACACATAATAAACTCCATCGATGTGTGTGTACGTGTCACGCCGTCGCCTTCCTACGGTCCTCGCTGGTACCTGAGACATCAAACACAACAACTGTAAGCATAAATGCTTAGTGAGTTCCCCAAAATACCACATACCACAATTACGCCACTCAAGGCTAAATCCGACCCTCTGGTCTAGATGTCTCAGCGGGACCCTCCAGTCCCGCAGCTCGTCGGACCCTCCGGTCCAGTCACAGCTCACTGGGCCCTCCGGCCCGGTCAGAATCGTTGGACCCTCTGGTCCGGTCTACACAATCATACAACATACATATAACACATAGCACGTAATCTCATACATAGGATATAATCTCATAAATAACACATAAGACCCTCTGGTCAACTCATAATACCACTCAAGGTAACGTATAGTGAGAAGAGTCACCTCGCGTGTCTCGGTAACTCGTAAATCTCTTAACCTCTAGTGCTCGATCTCCCGAGCTATCGTCCTCCTACAACACCAGTGTATTTCTACTTAATACTACTTGACTCTGGCTGACTAATACCACGAAGTCAAACCAGTCAACACTGGTCAACGGTCAACCCGACTCGCCGAGTCTGGCGTGGACTCGCCGAGTTCCTACGGAAACCCGATCCCTCTGAATCTCTTCCGACTCACCGAGTCACTCACCCGACTCGGTTACTCAACCCCTGGTTCGTAATCGTTGAACAACCCGCACCAACTCGCCGAGTCTGGGGAATGGACTCGGCGAGTGCACTCCATGCACAAACCCAAACGACCTTCTTAGGTCAGATCCGCTTCACTAATTCATAGATCCAGTCTCCTTAAGCTTATTGACCACGTAAAGTCCAAGTCTTGATGCTCATCAAGCATTGAATAGCTCATGAATGGTGTTTTAGCCTCAAATACATTGATCCCAAGCCAAAACCTCCATGGATGCATATAAAGCTTTGGCAATGAGGTGCTCTGGACCTCTATGGGTCCAGATCCAGGACCTTAACTCGCTAAGGGACCATGAGGACACTAAATCTAGCCACAAATGGGTTCAAAAGCCCTAAATCTACATGAACATCACAATAACAGAGAATGATTCGATATTGTACCTCAGTTGTGATGTTCTGGACCTCAAATCTTCAAGAATCCACCCCTCTCTTGCTTCCTCTTGGCTAGATCTCCTCTTTCCTTGCTAGACAACAACTCCAAGATCAATAATGGCTCCTTCCCTCACTTAAATCACTCAAACGCTCTAGGGTTTCACTCTGGGGACTGATGAGTGCAAATGACGGCCATAAGGCCCTTTAAATACGCCTCAAATCTGAGAAATTAAGGTTTCATTAAACAGCATGGACTCGCTGAGTCCGGACGCGAACCCGCGTCCAAATCCGCGATCATACTCAGCGAGTCTAGGCTCCAGCTCGCCGATTCTCCTCACAAATTACCAAAATAAATAAATAAATAATACCTGGGAATCCGGGCTGTTACAATGGCCTGATTTGCCACCCCTAATGAGAAGCAGTATAAAAAATGGATAATGACTTAAAAATGTAACATATTTTTTGATTTGTACAAATATAATCCCTGAGTTTTTTATCCATATTTTTTCATATTGAACTTATTGAATTGTTTAAAAAACATCTTTATGACCTGCTATAGAAGGTTTAGCCGGTTTCTGATGTCAGACAAAAACACGACATGATGGCCCAATTTGCCACCCCTAGTGAGAAGCAGTATAAAAAATGGATAATGACTTAAAAAAGTAACATATTTTTTGATTTGTACAAATATAATCACTGAGTTTTTTTATCCATATTTCTCTCATTGAACTTATTGAATTGTTCAAAAAAATATCCTTATGACCTGCTATAGAAGGTTTAGCCGGTTTCCGGTGTTCTTGTGAGTTCCGGCAAAGCTCCGGTCATCTTGTAACATCCCGAATCCCAGGTATAAAATTTTAAGGATTTTGCACATCACATAAGACTTACTCGACGAGTTGGTGGCCCCAACTCGTCGTATAGAAACTGATAAGGCCGCGTGTATCATGGAACCTACTCGACGAGTTGGAGGATCCCAACTCGACGAGTTGAGGTTGTGCATGAAAACCCTAATTTTAAGGGTTTGCACGCTATTTAAAGGACCTTAAGTCCCTTCACCAGCCTCCCTTACCACCTTATTTCCCATAGAAACTCTATTTTGTGCATCATATCTCATTGTGTGTGTATATGTGTGAAAGCTTGGAAGGTGACTTTTGGTGCTCTTTTGGAAGGAAAGTCGAAGATTGAAGAGATTGTAGTGAGGAGGAGGTTATAGATCCAACATCTACTTTGTTTTGGCAACCATCTTGAGGTATAAAGTGGATACCTTGACTCCTTATTGCTTAGATCTTCGCTTATGAAAGTATATGGTCATTTTTGGTGCAAAATGGAGTCATTCTCGGATTTGAGTTTGTCAAGGGGATGTGGTTTCAGATCTGGACACCTCTAGGTCTCCATGGACATAAAGTTGCCCATTTTATCTAGTTTTGGCCCTTCCCCATGCCCTAAACCTCTTATTAATCTTAGTTTTAGAGTTTTAATCCCTTTGATGCCTTTCATGCACATAAAGTTGGCAACTATACGTGGTATCTCAGTCCTAAGGAGCTAGATCTGTAGTTTGGGGGCTTGGATTCGACTAGAATGGGTTGAATACGTTAAGACAGGAAAACTCGATGAGTTGCTTAGCCAACTCGACGAGTTGGGTAGGGTTTCCGCCTCCTGGATACTGGTTGAACTCGGCGAGTGGGTGAGATGACTCGGCAAGTTGACTAGGGTTTTCTCGATTTTCTGAACACTGAAGAACTCGACAAGTTGCTCTGGTAACTTGGCGAGTTGTCTCGAGCTTTTCACGATCTTCTGAGACATGAAGGAACTCGACGAGTCAGTAGATGCACTTGACGAGTTGGGTCGACATGGACTGTTGACCTAGACTATTGACTTTGACTTTGACAATGGTTGACCAAGTTTGACTTCTGAGGGTATTTTGGTAATTTGGGATTTTAATGGAATTGTTCATATGGTGGTTACATGCAGTTGAGTTTGGCGCTGCGAGTTGGGATTCAATTTTATTTGTTCAGCACTACTTGTGAGGTGAGTTTTCCTCACTATGCCAATAGGGTCGAAGGCACCAAGGCTGGCCCTTTTTGGATTGTTATCCTGGTTATCGCATGATGATATGCTTACTGATATGTTAGATCTGTATCCTGATATATAGGACGATGTTATGTTTAATGACTTATTAGGTCGGTATCCTAGTATATAGGATGATGTTATAATTAGTGATATGATAGATTTGTCTAAATGTTTGTACATAATAGCTAGCGTATGATATTATGTGTTGATTATGTGATTGTGGGTGAGTTGAGGCGATCTTGCTTTGTTCTCTAGGCCAACAGACCCAGGGTGACCTGGATAGACTAAAGGCCCATTGAGGCGTACCAGTCAGACCGAAGGCCTGGAGAACGGTCCAGACATGCTGAAGGTCCGGTAGGGAGGACCATACATGTTGAAAATTCTGAGAGTGGGCCAGATAGACTAAAGGCCCAACGAGGGTGGTTCAGTCATACTGAAGACTCTATATGCATGTTGTTTGTTATGATATTGTTCTGGTTTGTATGGCGTTGGTATTTTGGGGGAACTCACTAAGCTTCGGGCTTACAGTTTGGATTTCGTTTCAGGTACTTCGGATGATTGCGGGAAGGCGAAGGCTTGATCGTGCACCTCCTCACATTTTATGATTTTGATTTTTGGGATACTCTGATATGAAACTATTTAGAAAACATTTTGTAATAAGTAATGGTTTTTGGATGCTTGAAAAAGTTTTAAATTTTTATGAAATTTATGGATGTTACAAGTTGGTATCAGAGCCTTGGTTTGAGTGAACTAGAGAAACACTCGTGTGAATCCAGTCTCAAACTAAGGAAAAGATTTTCGTTTCAGGTAGTTCGGATGATCTTGGGAAGGCGAAGGGTTGATCGTGCAGCTCCTCACATTTTATGATTTTGATTTTTCGGATACTCTAATATGAAACTATTTTGAAAACATTTTGTAATAAGTAATGGTTTTTGGATGATTGAAAAAGTTTTAAATTTTTATGAAATTTATGGATGTTACAAGTTGGCATCAGAGCCTTGGTTTGAGTGGATTGGAGAAACACTCGTGTGAATCCAGTCTCAAACTATGGAAAAGATTTTCATAATGATTTTCAAAATATTAAAGGAAGATGTAACAACCATAAATTTTACGTCAAATTTAAACTTTTTAAATCATAAATAAAAAACCATATAACATTGTTTACAAAATGTTTTCAAATCATTTCCCATCAGAGTGTCCCAAAAATCATAACATAAGGATGAGGAGCGGTACGGTCACGCCTTCGCCTTTCCATGACCTCCTGAAGTACCTGAAACAATAAACTGAAAACTGTAAACCCGAGGGCTTAGTGAGCTACCCCTAAAATACCAATACCACACTGACAATACCATATCAGTAATCAATCAATCAACATGTATACTGGGTCATCGACTTGACTGGACCGCCCTGCCGGGCCTGCAGTCTGTCTGAAACTATCCCGTGCCTTCGGCATGACTGGTCCGCCATGTGGGCCTACAGCCTTCAGCACAAAGCATGACCGCCTCAACCCAACCACAAGTAAATAACCATGTGCACATATAACAGGTAATCACATAACGGTCCATAGACAAACAAGTCGATCTAGCAGATCATAAGGCATAGCAGCATCCTAACCAGAATACCGACCTATCCGGTCACTAACATAACATCATCCTATATATCAGGACACCGACCTAAACCAGGTCACTAACATAATACTGTCCTAATTACTAGGAAGCTGATCTAATCAGATCAATAAGCACATAAACCCGTACATGTACAAATATTAGATATAACTATCTCGCAGATCATCGATCATAGTAATCTCTCATAACCAAAACACTGAGCCAACCAGGTCACTAACATATCAATCCATGACATCACACTATCTATCTGGATATCGATCTAACATATCATAACCACATGTAGCATACCATAGCAATCACAAATAAAGGGCCGGCCTTGGTGCCGTAGACCCTATCGATATAGTGAAGATAACTCACCTCGTAGATGTCGACACGAAAGGTAACTCCAATTCTCGGACCACTTGACACAGGCTCCACCACCTATCATCATAGTACGTCATACTCATAAGTCCTTAACCTTATAAGGTACCCCATAACCCACTAGTCAACCCCTGGTCAAAGTCAAATCCCTCAGTTAAGGTCAACAGTCCATGTTGACCCCAACTCGCCGAGTACCATCTGCTACTCACCGAGTTCCTTGAAGTACAATCCAACTCATCGAGTCATCGAGGTGACTCATCGAGTTCCTTTGATTCTCGTTCGAACTTTTAATGCCACCCGTTGAGTTCCCTCTTTGTGACTCGACGGATACACACTCATACAGATCCAAGAGGAAACCCATCCGACTCGCCGAGTTGTTCTTCAACTCGTCGAGTCTTATGGCGATCTTCATCGGACTCACCGAGTTGTTCAACCAACTCATCGAGTTCACGACCATCTTCATGTGACTCGCGGAGTCAACCTTGCGACTCGCCGAGTCCATTCAATCCTTTTATCATGCAGAAAACTTTTAAGCCATGGCAAGGCCCCAAATTGTAGATCCAACTTCCTTAGGCCTGCTTATCACGTATAGTTGCAAACTTTACGTGGAAGCAAGGCTCCAATGACTCAAAAAGCCCAAACTATGCTTGGAATGGGGTTTTACACTTAGGGAGGGGCTCAAACTTGCCAAGGCTAAGAACTTTATGGTCCTTCAATCTATAGAGAGTTCAGATCTGGAGTTACAACTTCAGATCTTGGCTCATACTCCAGGAAATGACTTTATAACCCAACCAAAAACCCTAATCTCCAACCAAGGAGGTCTAGAACGAAATAGAAAGGAGGATAACAGCTTGATACCTTCCCAAGAGATGACAACTGGAGTAGATCCGGATTTCCCCCAAGCTCCTTGCTTCAAACCACTTGCTTCCCTAGCTCTTTTCACCAAAAATCCTCTTCCAAGGCTTCAAACACACAGTGGGTACACACACACGTATTAGGGTTCGCTAAGAGACTGCAAAGAGGCTGAAAGAGGTTTATATTCCCTTAAATATGGTGCACAACCCTAGGATTTAGGGTTTCAGCTACCAGCTCCTACTCGCCGAGCCCCAATATGGACTCGTCGAGTAGGTTACTTAACCCGCGATCCTTCCCGCTGCTACTCAATGAGTAGATCAACCAACTCGTCGAGTAGGGCTTAACCCAATAACTCATATTTAAGCAATACCTGAGAATCGGGGCGTTATAGAGGATGCAGAGTGTACGATCAGCCGGAGCCAGTAAGTAGACCCCAAAATACCATGCGATTATCTGATATTGTGATATGTTAGAACATCATGCTAGAGATAGGCTAGGGATCTTCAGGAATTGCGTGATAGAATTGCTTGATTATATGATGCTTGATAGCCTAGGGTTTTCCTTATATGGAATTGACATCATTATTGTAGTTGCTTAGTGTATGCATCACAGTGTAACTAAGATCTTATAGCCTGAGAATGTTTGGTTTGGCCTTATTTCCCGTTCTTGTTTGATGAAGGGCTTAGGGTAGGATCAGATATTCGAATTTCTATCGGGTCCAGCGTTATGTATGGCTAGCATACACGAGTGCTGTAGGGTTGGTGGAAGTTTCATGGATGAGTTATACGGGATCAATCAGCCAGTTGTGAGATATTTAGCCTCCTTTAGGAGTGAGGATTGAGTACTTGCCTATGAATATGTACATTGTTAGGGTGTTATGATGATCCTTGAGACAAATATGTGTAGGTGTGGAAGGTAGTATAGGCCCATACTACTGAAAGCACATGACCCATACGCGTACCAAGGAAGTGACAACCCCTAGGGCTTTGTTTGGAGTTGGTCCCCGGTTATTATATGGAGTATCTGATATCAATCTGGTGTATTTTCAGAATGGTGACTACGAGGCGGTTTGAGACCGGATCGGGATCAAGAGCTGGCAGTCAGGACGGGCCAGCAGTGACAGGGACCACAAGTCAAATGAGACCAGAGGAGTTGGTGAAGGGTTTTAGCCAAAAGAACATCCTATGTGCTCATGAAAACCCTAATGCTTGGATCTAGGTTTCTCTATTATACATGCAATTCATCCAAGACTCAAGAATCCTAATCTAGCATATGTATTTTGAAATAGACATAAGAATACAAATCTAGATGACTATCTTTTCTTCAATGGCTTGAATCTTCTTTTCTTTGGAGCTTAGAGTCACAAGTGTCACTCCTCTAATGGCTTACAAACACCACAAGCAAGAGGATGACTAAAGAGAAATAGGAGAAGCACTAAAATCGTCCTAGGGTTCTTCCAAAAGAGTTCCACACGTTTTTGGGGCTATAGGGGTCTTTATATAGTGAGGCAATTAGGGTTATCAGCTACGAAACCCTAATTTGACTGCTTAGGCCCTAAGCAGCCCATGGACTCCCTTTAGAACGGCCCTTGGACGAATTCCTTATGGGCTTCCCATAGAATTCGTCTAACCTATGTTCTAAGGTGATCCATAGACCAATTGTAACTATCTTATAATTACAATTCTAGTCCCCTAAGTTTAATTATTATCTTTTAGTCACAAAACTAATTATCAATTAATTCTTGACTAATATTAATTAAACAATATGATTTCTCCTTTAATATATTATTCATATAATATATTAATAAATCATAATTAATCCTCTTTCTCCATAAATCATCCTATCAAGTTGCTTTGGTGAAGGCAGTCCAAAAGGACCATGCACAACCGGGTCAAGTACATACCAAATATAGTTACGGGCTTAGACACTAATCCAACAGTCTCCCACTTGGATAATTCTAGTAACTATAATGTAAGTACAATCCGATTAGAAATCATAGCTCTCAAAGACGCTGTCGAACTCTGATCTTATTAACAACTTGTCCTTTAGATAAGGGATCATATGTTCATCCATTCTAGATATCGTATGAACTGAGACATGGATTTTAATCATACTCTATGTACATGTGTTTTTTTCCTGATTTCTGATTTATGACGACTGACAACAGACTACAATTGAACACATCAAATTAGTCCCGGCTTGGCCAAGCGCTTAGGGTGTCACCACTAAATCATTGAGGGGCCCACATATATCACTTTTATCCCACTTTGGGTAAAAGGAACGGATAAACTTCGACTCAATGCTCGCTTGTACTCACTTACTGAATCACACACAATAATACGTTTTATAACACCAAGTTATTGGTGCATTTACATATTATCAATGTGTAACCGACTCGCAAGATACAACTCACACATCTCGGTTTCAAGAATATAAGATATTATTGTCTCACCAATCACTCATGATAAAATCCATGAAGCGATCCAAGTAAATCTGGGTTTAATCCAAGACTCTAATCTTATAGCAGCACTCATGAACCTTGCAGCAAACTTTTGCTATGTCAAAAACACTTTAGAAAATATACGGTCAGATTCATGACAGTCTTCTTTCATTCCTACTTGCAAAGAATGAGCGACTGTGGAGAGTTTGAATAATCTTATTATTCGGGAAGTCAAAACATGCAAAGTGAAACACACGAATAATACTAATACTATATGGCATCAACCCTTTGAGTATAAATAAAACATTTTATTTAATCACCATATTGATTACTCATTATTTGTTGTTTCGGGTAATCAACTTCTTACTTGAATTATAACAACAATTATCCCATGCTCTTAGCATGCACACTATGCTTACCTATGGTCTTTACTTTGTGAAATAGTATAATTGAATAACATTTTCAGTCACACTCATTTCATAATTTCCAATCCTTACCACAAGTGTGAGAATACCAAATTCTTACCACTCATAGAATATGTTAGATTCTAACATTTTATGCAACGGTCCTTTCGTAATATCATAGTGCCAAAGTCACCAAGACTTTGCACTACTAGAAAAAAGGCCTTTTACGACGCTCATTGCACGTCGTAAAACGCTCAGACGATGCGCAAATACGCGTCAAGGAAGGCCATGTCATAAAGAAAGACGACGCGTGTAACGCCTGTGTTTCCGGGCTTGCCATATTTAGCAATATAATAGTCTAGGTTAACCTTTGTAACCCGTTTTGAAATAATAAGAATGTATTATTTGAGTATTATGTGTTTTGTGCTTAATTGCTTAATTATGTGGTCTGATTAATTAAGAATAAAAATAAGCGTCGAAATTTAAGTGCGAAATAAACTTAATATCTTTGGTTAATGTTGTAGTAGTCGAAACAAGGTTTCCGAATATGTATAGAACGCCCAAATCTGACTTCGTATGAGGAAGTTATGATTTATCGAAGTTCCGGCTTAGCGGTGTGCAGCCCGAAATACTCGATTTGAGATCGAGCGGTTTTTAGCCGAAGCAATCTAAATGAGAATCGAAGATCTCATTGTTGGTATCGAAACGATAAAAAGTTAGGCGAGAACGGACGTCAAACGAAGAAGTTATGAATTTATAACGAAAGTTTCTGTCGCGGCCTATTAAAAATAATTAATAAAAATAAAGTCAAAATTAGCCGACGGAGTCTAAACGAAAGTCGTAGAGCATGGTCTCACCTTTCCGTGGATATAAAGAACGTCGAAAACGGAGTTCGTATGAAGAAGTTATGAATTTCCGAAGTTTATTAATCATTTTGTATTTATTTTTAAATCAAAATTGGAGGCATTATCCGAAGCCGGGTCATCAGTCCGATCCGACGTACGCCCCGCGTACGTGAGTACGCTATCGCGTACTCCGCATAGTGTCGACACTTCGGATGACGCATGCAGTGACGATTTCGGACGCGTACGCGCTGCGTACGCCTGTACGCCCCGCGTACTCCGAGGCTCCAGCCTCTATAAAAGGAATCCGAAGGCAGCCGAGTCATTTGCTAATTTCCTCTCGTTTTTGTGCCGAAGCTCTGCGCGTAAACCCCCGAAGCTACCCCGAAGCCCCGGTATCATACTCTAGCCCCGAGGCAAGTCCCGAGATCCCGAAGATCCCGAGAAGCGCGGTTCCCGAGTCGAAGCTCTGCCCGCGAGAAGTTCGATTTTCGAGGAGATCTTCCAGATCTGCTGTGGATTACTACTTCTATAAGCCGTAGTGCTGTCGGATCGTCTTCTGATCAAGTGAGTGTGTAGTTATTTCTTCTAATACAATAATACGAAGTATTTTATATAAAAATACGTGCTATGTGTATATATTTGGTTGTGTTAAGTGTGAATGAGTATTCACTCTCTTCTATCTTATAGATCTGCTTATTTCTTTATGAGATATGTGTTATGTGTGTGTGTGCCTCATCTGTTATGTGATATATGTGTTGATTCAAGCATGTTATACAGGTTTTCTTTAAACTATGTATACAAATGTATATTTTTATCTACTAATATGTTGGGTAGAACATGGGTAGATAGTTGGTGTGTAATAAACAGATGAGAGGCCTCGATGTTGTTGTTGTTGTTGATCTAGTTATTCAGCGGAGTATGGATAACGACCACGGACTCTTTCTAGACAGTCCAGTGGAACGCTAGCAGGTTCATAACCTGTAGGTGTTGTGAACGATGTGTTCACCGGTGTACTCTATCCCCCTCATGGTTGCCTTTAGGATATCTATTGTTGAGGAAACCCCTTCGCAGTGATGTCCGTCCCGATGAAAATCCTAGATTAGGTCCCTTGAGATAGTTGTTTTAGGGACGTAAAGTGAGGATAACGGGAATGGGTAATCGGGATAGTGTTTGGTTGGTGAAATTAAATATAACTTATTTATTGTGGGTTGAAAACCCTATATGCTCACCAGGCTCCCAAGCCTGACCCACTCAGTTTTATTTGTATTACAGGAAGTGGCACAAGGGCGTAAGATGGATGGATCATCTTGTTGTTTTGTTTACAAGTCTGTATATGTATATATTTGTTGAATGACTTGTAATGTTTATCGTTTATGCTTTATGGTCTGTATCGGAACATGACATCCCGAGTTTTGATTATATAATGAAATGCATCTCTTGATGAAATGCTTTGATAAATATTATTTTATCATGTTTTGTTTTGGGAACAAATTCCGCAACTCTTTCAAATCAAAAGGATTTACTCTGAAAATATTTAAAAGCATAAATGAAAATCGGTCTTTTCTGGCCGAGATTTTGGGGATGTCACAGTTGGTATCAGAGCATTAGTTTAAGCGAACTAGGAATTTGTAGGATTTCTAGACTTAAACTTAGAATGCTAAATGGAATGATGAGATGTGTGTCTGTTGGATTTTAGACACGAGCACTAGTTTATTTTAGGAAAGTTGCCTAAAATGCTTTTATGTGCTAAATGTTATATGTTGCCATATATGATATTATTTGTTCGGATCTACGGTTTGTTGCCAACCGGATCTGAAGGTTTATGTGTTTAGGATTCTAAGCGTATGTATACGATATTAGAACTAGCATGTAATCGTTTGGAGTAATAAGGTGAAATTATTCGGTGTAGATCAAAATGGTGAGAACAAGGAGTGGCGTTGGAAACGCGGATGAAAACAGGAATCAACCGCCAGTGATTGAGCAAATACCTGTTGTAGCAGCAGCACCAGAACCAATAACAATGGCTGCGGTGCAAGCCATGATTCGGGCTATGCTAGCCGAACAAAGGGAGGAGATGCGACAAATGTTGCATAATAATAGGGATGAACCTATCATACCTATTGAGGAACCTGAATTGATTCCCGAGCAATCGGAGGAAGGGAACAATAGTCGCATGGTGAGTCAAGTTGGGACTCAAGAGGAACGAAGGAACAATCCAGAAAGGAGAAACAACAAGGATGGGCGTATGTACAAGAATTTCTTGGGCGCCAAACCGCCAAGTCTTTCTGGGAGCCCAAAGCCTGTTGAGATAATGGATTGGATCTCCGAAATGGAGATGGTATTTGAAAGTTGCGACTGTAGCAACAAGCAGAAGACCGTCTTTGCAGTTAGACAACTGAAGACTGGGGTCTTGAGTTGGTGGAAGTTGTTGGCAGATACTATGCCACGAGGAGAAGCTCTGAAAATGTCATGGGAGGAGTTCTTGGAACAGTTAAGGGTGCAGTATTGTTCGGAGATAGATCTGATTGATCTGAACAATGAGTTTCAAAACTTGAAGAAAGGGAAGATGAGCATAGATGACTATGCTACTGCATTTACTGAGAAGATGAAGTTGTTTCCGTACCTAGTGCCGACGGAACTCTCCAAGATTGAGAGGTTTGCTAACGGACTGCCTGCTGACTTTGGTCCGACAGTCAAAATGGCAACCACTCTGAAAACGGCTGTTCGTGCAGCTAAGAATGTGGAGGCCCAGCAGAAGGAAAAGGGTCTGGAAAGAATAGATGTTGGAGAAAAGAGGAAGTTCGATGGAACTTCAGGGTCCAACAAGAAAAACAAGTTCTCGAAGTCTGGTTCGAGGGGAGGTGGAGGTGAAGCGAAATGGTGCGACAAATGTAAGAAGAAGCATCATGGAAGATGTGAGGTGGCGAACACATGCTACAAGTGTGGAAAGCCAGGGCACTATGCCAATGAGTGTAACCTCACAAAGAAAGTTTGCTATGGTTGTGGTGAGGAGGGTCATATGTCGAGAGACTGCCCGAAGAAGAAGGAGGCAGCTAGACCCAACATTCCGCCAAAGCCAAAGGCGAGAGCATTCCAGATGACACTGGAAGCTGCTAAAGATGAAGCTGATGTCGCTTCAGGTACCTTTCTCGTTAACGAATTGCCTGCCCAAATTTTATTTGATTCTGGAGCCAACTACTCCTTTATATCGCATGAATTTGGTAGAAAGCTAGCTTTGCCTGTTGTTAGACTAGATAATGCTTTATTAGTCGAAGTTGCTAGTGGCAAGTTTGTACCTGTTAGCTATCGCATGAAAAACATCTTAATTGATCTGTATGGGAATAAGTTCCACGAGGAATTATTGCCTATCGAACTTAATGGTTTCGACATCGTATTGGGAATGGATTGGCTTAGCGCCAACGACGCCGAAATTTTATGCAAGAAGAAAATAGTCAAAGTAAACCCGCCTGGGAAAGATTCGTTTATGGTGTATGGAGATAAACGCAGAGTGAATTCTGGAATAATTTCATTGATGAAAGCCAGAAAATGTTTGACCAAGGGGTGTACATCGTATTTAGCATTTGTGATTGATGCTAAGAAGGAAAAGAAGGTGATGCAGAATATTCCAGTTGTGTGTGATTATCCGGAAGTATTTCCCGAAGATCTTCCTGGATTACCGCCTGATCGACAAGTGGAATTCCGTATTGACTTGTTGCCAGGAACAACGCCAATTGCGAAAGCACCTTATCGATTAGCACCGACGGAGATGAAGGAGCTAATGATGCAACTTCAGGAGTTATTGGACAACGGTTTCATTAGACCTAGTTCATCGCCCTGGGGAGCTCCGGTGTTATTTGTAAAGAAGAAAGATGGAAGTATGAGAATGTGCATTGATTACAGAGAGCTGAACAAGGCAACAATAAAGAATAGATATCCGTTGCCGAGGATTGATGACCTGTTTGATCAATTGCAAGGTTCGAGTTATTTCTCGAAGATCGATCTTAGGTCAGGATATCATTAGCTAAAAGTAAGAGAGCAAGATATCGAGAAGACTGCATTCAGAACTAGATATGGACACTACGAGTTCTTGGTTATGTCGTTTGGACTAACCAATGCTCCAGCAGCGTTCATGGATTTGATGAATAGGGTTTGTAACCCGTTCCTTGATAAATCCGTGATAGTGTTCATAGACGACATTCTGATTTACTCGAAAAGCCAGGAGGAGCATGGCAGACACTTGCGAGAAGTGTTAGAAGTCTTGAAGAAGGAGAATCTGTATGCTAAGTTCTCCAAATGTGATTTTTGGATTCGTGAAGTCCAATTCTTGGGTCACGTGGTCAACCAAGAAGGGATAATGGTTGATCCAGCAAAGATCGAAGCTGTGACGAAGTGGGAACAACCGAAAAGTCCCACGGAGATTCGAAGCTTTTTAGGATTAGCCGGATATTACCGAAGGTTTATCCAAGGCTTTTCTTCGATCGCTAGTCCATTGTCAGCTTTGACCCACAAAGGAGCTACTTATGCTTGGGGTGAGAAGCATAAGGAAGCATTTGAGAAGCTAAAGGAGAAGCTATGCGAGGCACCGATACTTTCTCTACCCGATGGAGTTGAAGACTTCGCTGTCTATAGCGATGCGTCTGGTGTTGGATTGGGTTGTGTTTTGACCCAAAGAGAAAAGGTGATAGCATATGCGTCTCGACAGCTGAAAGAGCATGAAAAGAATTACCCGACTCATGATTTGGAGTTGGCAGCGGTAGTTTTCGCTCTGAAAATATGGAGGCATTACCTCTATGGCACGAAGTGCAAACTTTTCACTGATCATAAGAGTCTCCAATACCTCTTTAATCAGAAAGAATTGAATATGAGGCAACGACGCTGGCTAGAATTACTTAAAGACTATGACTGCGAGATACTTTACCACCCCGGTAAAGCTAATGTTGTTGCTGATGCTCTCAGTCGGAAAGTCAATCCCGAAAGGAAAAGGCCAAGAGCGTTGAGAATTGAAGTTGTCTCAACTATTTTGGAAAGTATAAAGAAAGCTCAGAGCGAAGCTTCTGAGAAGAATGACAGAAAGGAGGAACGTTTGGGCAAAACGTTGGTGTTCGGTGTAAACAGTCATGGACTGAAGGTGTTCCAAGATCGGATTTGGATACCTAAGACAGGAGGAGTCAGAGATCTTCTGATGGAAGAAGCTCACAAGACCATGTACTCGATTCATCCGGGTAGCACAAAAATGTATAGGGACCTGAAACCCTATTATTGGTGGCCGACGATGAAGCTCGACATCGCGAAGTATGTGGCCGAGTGTGTAACATGTGCAAGAGTCAAGGCACAACATCAGAAACCATACGGGAGTTTAGAACCATTAACTGTGCCTATGGGTAAGTGGGAAGACATTGCTATGGATTTTGTCACTAAACTGCCCAGAACAAAAAGTGGTCACGACATGATTTGGGTGGTCGTCGATCGATTCACTAAGAGTGCGCATTTCATAGCAGCAAAGGAGAAATGGACTATGGAAAAGCTTGCGAATTCTTACGTGAAGGAAATTGTGAGGCTTCACGGTGTTCCGTTAACGATTGTGTCGGATCGTGATAGCCGTTTCACATCGAGGTTTTGGAAAAGTCTACAAGAGGAATTGGGTACCAAGTTGTGTTTAAGTACAGCTTACCATCCGCAGACTGATGGTCAGAGCGAACGAACGATACAAACACTTGAAGATATGCTGAGAGCGTGTACCTTGGAATTCCTAGGTAATTGGGATGAACATTTACCGTTGGTAGAATTTTCCTATAATAATAGTTTTCACTCGAGCATTAAGATGGCACCTTACCAAGCTTTGTATGGACAGAAGTGTCGTACGCCGTCTTGTTGGCTTGAGGCTGGGGAAAAGCAGTTTATGGGACCGGAGTTGGTTCATCAAACTGCTGAAAAGTTGAAAGTAATTAGGGAAAGAATGTTAGCGGCTCAGGATCGTCAAAAGAGCTATGCTGACAAAAAGCGAAGACCGATGGCATTTGAAGTTGGAGATTTGGTTTTGCTTAAAGTCTCGCCGTGGAAGGGACTTATAAGATTTGGTAAAAGGGGAAAGTTAAGTCCAAGGTTTATTGGACCGTTTAAAGTTCTTCAGAGGATTGGGAACCAAGCTTACAAGCTCGAACTACCAGAAGAACTGAATGGAATTCATAACACTTTTCATGTGTGTTATTTGAGGAAGTTCACGGGAGAAGTTCCCGACATAATTCCAATTTCTGAATTGAGAATTGATGAGAACAAAAGGTTGATTGAAGAACCAGAGGCAATTGTTGACCGAAAGACTAAGAAATTGCGACGCAAGATGGTTGGGTTAGTGCTTGTCCGATGGAAACACACGAATGGGCCGAATCTCACCTGGGAGACGGAGAGTGACATGATGGGTCGCTATCCGCATTTGTTTGTTGATGTGTGATTCCGGGGACGGAATCATTCTAAGGTGGAGAGAATTGTAACGCCTGTGTTTCCGGGCTTGCCATATTTAGCAATATAATAGTCTAGGTTAACCTTTGTAACCCGTTTTGAAATAATAAGAATGTATTATTTGAGTATTATGTGTTTTGTGCTTAATTGCTTAATTATGTGGTCTGATTAATTAAGAATAAAAATAAGCGTCGAAATTTAAGTGCGAAATAAACTTAATATCTTTGGTTAATGTTGTAGTAGTCGAAACAAGGTTTCCGAATATGTATAGAACGCCCAAATCTGACTTCGTATGAGGAAGTTATGATTTATCGAAGTTCCGGCTTAGCGGTGTGCAGCCCGAAATACTCGATTTGAGATCGAGCGGTTTTTAGCCGAAGCAATCTAAATGAGAATCGAAGATCTCATTGTTGGTATCGAAACGATAAAAAGTTAGGCGAGAACGGACGTCAAACGAAGAAGTTATGAATTTATAACGAAAGTTTCTGTCGCGGCCTATTAAAAATAATTAATAAAAATAAAGTCAAAATTAGCCGACGGAGTCTAAACGAAAGTCGTAGAGCATGGTCTCACCTTTCCGTGGATATAAAGAACGTCGAAAACGGAGTTCGTATGAAGAAGTTATGAATTTCCGAAGTTTATTAATCATTTTGTATTTATTTTTAAATCAAAATTGGAGGCATTATCCGAAGCCGGGTCATCAGTCCGATCCGACGTACGCCCCGCGTACGTGAGTACGCTATCGCGTACTCCGCATAGTGTCGACACTTCGGATGACGCATGCAGTGACGATTTCGGACGCGTACGCGCTGCGTACGCCTGTACGCCCCGCGTACTCCGAGGCTCCAGCCTCTATAAAAGGAATCCGAAGGCAGCCGAGTCATTTGCTAATTTCCTCTCGTTTTTGTGCCGAAGCTCTGCGCGTAAACCCCCGAAGCTACCCCGAAGCCCCGGTATCATACTCTAGCCCCGAGGCAAGTCCCGAGATCCCGAAGATCCCGAGAAGCGCGGTTCCCGAGTCGAAGCTCTGCCCGCGAGAAGTTCGATTTTCGAGGAGATCTTCCAGATCTGCTGTGGATTACTACTTCTATAAGCCGTAGTGCTGTCGGATCGTCTTCTGATCAAGTGAGTGTGTAGTTATTTCTTCTAATACAATAATACGAAGTATTTTATATAAAAATACGTGCTATGTGTATATATTTGGTTGTGTTAAGTGTGAATGAGTATTCACTCTCTTCTATCTTATAGATCTGCTTATTTCTTTATGAGATATGTGTTATGTGTGTGTGTGCCTCATCTGTTATGTGATATATGTGTTGATTCAAGCATGTTATACAGGTTTTCTTTAAACTATGTATACAAATGTATATTTTTATCTACTAATATGTTGGGTAGAACATGGGTAGATAGTTGGTGTGTAATAAACAGATGAGAGGCCTCGATGTTGTTGTTGTTGTTGATCTAGTTATTCAGCGGAGTATGGATAACGACCACGGACTCTTTCTAGACAGTCCAGTGGAACGCTAGCAGGTTCATAACCTGTAGGTGTTGTGAACGATGTGTTCACCGGTGTACTCTATCCCCCTCATGGTTGCCTTTAGGATATCTATTGTTGAGGAAACCCCTTCGCAGTGATGTCCGTCCCGATGAAAATCCTAGATTAGGTCCCTTGAGATAGTTGTTTTAGGGACGTAAAGTGAGGATAACGGGAATGGGTAATCGGGATAGTGTTTGGTTGGTGAAATTAAATATAACTTATTTATTGTGGGTTGAAAACCCTATATGCTCACCAGGCTCCCAAGCCTGACCCACTCAGTTTTATTTGTATTACAGGAAGTGGCACAAGGGCGTAAGATGGATGGATCATCTTGTTGTTTTGTTTACAAGTCTGTATATGTATATATTTGTTGAATGACTTGTAATGTTTATCGTTTATGCTTTATGGTCTGTATCGGAACATGACATCCCGAGTTTTGATTATATAATGAAATGCATCTCTTGATGAAATGCTTTGATAAATATTATTTTATCATGTTTTGTTTTGGGAACAAATTCCGCAACTCTTTCAAATCAAAAGGATTTACTCTGAAAATATTTAAAAGCATAAATGAAAATCGGTCTTTTCTGGCCGAGATTTTGGGGATGTCACAACGCGCTTTTGCGCGTCGTGTATAGACGACGCGCATTTACGACGCTAATTTACGACGCGCTGTTATGACACGCAATGCGTATCAAGAAAGGCCATGTCATAAAAGAAGACGACACGCATTTGCATGTCGTAACCTTACGACGTGCGTGTTTATGACACGCAATGTGTATCAAGAAAGCCCCTGTCAAGAAAGGCCATGTCATAAATGAAGATGACACACATTTTTGCGTATCATAATTTTAAATGTTCTAAAAAATATATTTATATATTTATTAATTTTTAAATTAACTTTGCATTTGATGACTCATAATAGAAATAAAATATCATATACAAAAAATACAATTCATTGCATAAAATTTAATGTCATACAATTCTATTTCTTATAATATCTAAATTTGCATTTAATCTACTCCATACATCAAATTCCAACCAAGTAAAGTTGCATCTTTCCTTTCATAATTCTTTAAGACTAATGCTCTAAGCAACTGATTATATGGATAAGCAGTTGTACATTAGCCCATCTCACTCAAGAATGACTTAGCCAAATTCAACTCCATGTCTTTACTGCATCTTGCTGATAACGCTGCAAGATTTGAATCAAGTGGCTTCATATTCCTTTCTTCTATCAACTTTACCTGACGCACAAAATACACAGAAACAAAAAAAACATTGTAGAGGAAGGGGTAATTTAGGAAAATGTGAGGAGTATCCTCTGCAAAACAAAACAAAAAATATCCTTTGCAAGATTTGCTCTTTAGTATCCTCTACAAAACAAAACAAAAAATATATATCAAAAAATGAAATTTTTTATAGTTTTATATTATAATTATGCCTAGAGTATTGCATACCTGAAGAACCATTTGTTAGCTTTACAACACTTTTTGAATCTGAACCTTGTCTTTCATCACTAACACCAGCACCTTTTGTAGCCCCTAGGACTCCGCATAAAAGTTAGAAAAACTAAATATTCCAAAAATACCCCTAGGACTCTTTTTGTCCCAGAATCTGAATTAAACCAAAAGTGATGCTTCGATTTCTTTGTTTCTTGCAACTTAAACATGAAGTGTTCTGATGTTGTATGTGTAAAGTTTCACACTTTACAGGATATTCTTGGGGAAGGAAAGAAGGTTAAGCTTGAACAGAAGGTAAATTCATATCATATGCTTTTGTGTTAAACTTGGTGTCATGGACGGCTGTCCACCGGGCATGGATGGCAAGTAAGGGCTTGAAGCATTAGAAGAAACAAAATAAGTTTTATTAATCACACAATCAACAAACGTTATAAGTACCTTATAAGCAAGTGGGAGTATTGAAGTCCCCGAATTTGCATACACGAGCCTTAAAATCCTTGGCTATCTGCACAACAAGCTAGTTTCCACCAGCAACATGGGCAAATATGTCCAAAAACTATTTGAATGACCTAATCATCTTTAAATAGCATCAAATCAACACCAATTCTCTATATCTTCTTCATTTAGACCAAAAAAACAATTAAAAGACCTTGATTTTTAATTAATTGATTAAAAATGACAAATTTAAAATAAATGGTTTAAATAAAAAGACTTGTTTGAATGCAAATGCAACAGAGATAAATCCTGGTTAGACCAGCCCACCAAATTACCAACTAATTAAATTATGAAATTATGGTTAGATAAATGAAATTTTAAAATAGAAAAGAAATAGATTGGTTAATTTGTGTGGGTGTGTTCATTTGGTGTTGTGTTGAAATTTTTGATGACTCACCCCTGCTTCTGTACATGTAATTGGAAATAATAGAAAAGGGAAACACAAAAGCAACACGCCCAACCAAATATTAACAGACTGAAGCAACACTGCTAGCCATCTTGCGTACAAAAATTAGAAGGGCTTTCCAGCCTACCTGGCGTTATTAAAAAAAGATGAAATAAATAAGGGATTAAAAGAAAACCATAATTATTAATTACAGTAGAGGGAAAGATATTTACAGCTAACCCCTTGAAGAATCAAGTTCATTACATCCTTAGTACCATCTAAATCCTCTTTTGTTAGCTTTTCTAAGGAAAGCCCAATTGCTGATGTTAAATCTGAATCTCAAATTAAGGAATCATAGGGGGGTGTAAATGTAAAATAGAAAAAATTGAATTTTTTTTAAAGAAAAAAAAAGCTACATGCTTGTTGCTCTACTGGTGCTGACTGTGCAAACTCTCGCTTTGACCATACTGCAAGAACACGCTGAGTGGCATCCAATAGATTGTGATGATTTCCAGTTTTTCCCTTGATTGTGGTATCAGGAGGGGATTGAAGAACGGAAAACCGAAGGATCTATCTCAGACAACAAACAGGGAACACTTTCCAGAGTAAAACTCTCTCTGTAAACAGGGACCTGATGGATGTTTGGAGTTCAAAAATCTGGTGAAACAATAACCAAAGAATCCAGTAACCTTCAACATCATTTATGTTTTGAGTTGCTAGTTTTTGCAAAATATGCTAAGATATTCTTTCTACAGCATATGAATCTTTAATTGCCTCCATTATCTTTGACTAAAACTGTAGACTAGGTTTTGATTTAAAAACTTCCACAATGGACAAATCAGTCTTCAACTGTAAAACGCTTTGAACTTGAGTAACAATTCGTGGGATCACTTTACTTATTAGCACATCTGCATGAGATAAGGATTTCTTGTTTTATTATTATTTTGTTTCAAAATATCAATGCAAATTAATCAAAGTTGTTGTCTCTGTGATATCATAAGCATACCTGCAGACGCACGCCTACAAATACGAGCAAAAGCATCCCCAATAAATAGCATAAAACCATTGAAATCACTTCCGTTATAGTTAACTAATTCACCATAATACTACTTGTTCCATTCTTCTGCTCCTTGAATGAGTTGAATTTTAATCCTTTATATATATGTATAAGCTGACATATATATATATATATATATATATATATATATATATAGATATATATATATATATATATACATATATATATACATATATATATATATATATACACACACACACACACACACATATATATATATATATATATATAAAGAGATTAATTATTTGTCGTTTTGGAGAATTGTAATTGGACTTACAATTGATTTTGTCTTCTAGTGGAGCTTTAGGGTGGAACACGTCAAGTGATCTAACAAAGTCACCAAAATCGACGACCCCCTTATGCTTAACGTCAAAAAGACTAAAAATCTACACGCATAATACATATATGCAACTTTTAATTTAAACCTTAATATATATAATACCATGTGCAATTGCCATGACAAATTAATTTCACTCATAATGGGTTCATCTTATTTAACGAAATTATTTGTATAAATCACTCAATTTAGTAAATTAACAAGTACAACATACCTTTTTTGCAAACAGATTCTTTTTCCTTCTATTCTTGAACAAATCAAGTAGGAATTCTTCCTGCATTTATATTATATAATTAATTAAACATGTGATATTGAGATACATATTTAATTAGTATTTATCTACATAATTAATTAAAGAACCTTGCTAATTAGTCCGTCATCAACTACAGAACTGCTTATGCTCTTGAATAGCTCAAAGAGTGCTTCGACCTCACTAACACTGACTGTATACAGTTTCTTTTTGTTGTAGAACAACTTTGTTTGGAACCAACACCAATGTCATGTTCCTGTCCCTGAAGTTCTTGCTCTCCTCTATCGCTAGCTGCACATTACAGTATTCTTATATTTTTCGAAATACAACATTATGCAAAAAGACATAAACGCCCTTGTCATATCACATACACATACCTCCCCTACATCATCACGGAAACGTCTAATAAGATCAATCGCATTATTTTTAACTAGCTTTCACGTCCCTTCAAGTTCACTATTAGTTTCACCTGTCAAATTACCAAAAAGCACATGATAAAAATCATCATATTTAAATTAACAAACACACATAATAACACACAAAGAGATCAAATGAATTATTAAAAAAACCTTGTCACCATATTTTAGAAACTTCTGAGCAGCTTTCAATAACAGAGCAACAAGAAGCCCTAGATCCCTGAAATAGCATGGATATACGAGATAACTTCCATGCATCAAGTGGAAGAGAGGAAATAATACAAAGAAAATGAAAAGGGTACCTTTTACGAAGATGATTAATTTCAGACTTTCATACACTGCCATGTAGTAAATCAATAATCTCTAATAAAGATTCAACTGTGTGGGAAGTATCCAGGTGTTGAGAAGCAATCCATGATTGATCACTTTGAAGTGATATTCTACGAGAAAATCCACTCATGAAATGAGATTTAGAATATTTCTCGTGAAAGCTGCTGTTGACAAGAAAGTCCCATGATGAACCTGAATGTATTTAAGGATTTTTCCTATCTCTCCCAAAAATGTCTAATAGGATAGCGCAGAAAGACTCCCATTCGGTATCAACTAGAGAATCCACCTTAGATAGATAAGCTGAATCACCATTGTCCCAAAGAAGACCCACAAAATGATTATATAAATTAGCTTCAAGTCCCTCGACCATTGCTGTGAGGCAATCATTTGCCAATGATGATGATGAAGGGTATCTACGAAATGTACATCTGAGCATTTGTAATAAAAAAACGAAAAAAAATTGTAATGTTAACAACAGAAAGGAGTTTAACAAGTGAGAACATATATGTATGTGAGTAGGTATCAAACATGTCGATTATTTGCAATGAAATTGATTCTCCCTTCAACAACATCACCCAATCCAACAACTTTTACATCTTGGAAAGTAGTTGGTGCTTCCAGTGGCTTGACCTTGTGTGAAACACCACCATGGTCTTGAAAAGAAGGAAGGACATATCTTTAGTTTACTCTCTACTTTACTAGTAACATGTAGAGAAAGATTGGGTTTGCAATGGATTCCAAGATTTAACTAACTTACTGATTATAATAATATATATTTTGGTTCAAACATTTAGTCAAACACCTGGTGTGCATAAAAAAAATCAGGTACTTATATCATAAAATATCAATAATTCCATGAAAAGATTTGAGAAAGGGTAGAAGGGCACAAAAATCATCCAAAAAGAAGGACCAGTTGTACATGAAATAGGTAAATGTGGTTGAAAAAAGAAGAATTACCTTTGGAATATGCCTACTACGCAAATGAAATACACTCCTTTAATTTTGAAGTCTCCAGAATCGGCATGAGGTCAAGATGACCAGAAGCAACCAGAAAAATATCTTACTACATGATGGAGGCATGTAGAAGTAAGCAGGATGGCAACATCGGGAGAAACGACAATGCCAACAAGGAGAACCCACAGAAGGGAAGAGACGAGAAAAAGGCACCGTATCGTTCTTCTGCTTGTTTCTGTTGTATAAGTAAAATCAAGATTGATAGAAGATTATAAAAAATTGGGATGAGAGAAGAAAGAAAACATACCTTAATCTGTACGAGGTGGGTTGAATCCGAACGCCTCACACTTTGTAGAGAGAACTCATGTAGTAATGCCCTAAATCACCGGTTCTCTAAGAGTAAGAAAATTAGTGTGATTCTGATGGGAACCTTAGATTTCTGTCGATTCTTTCAGGTTTGAATCAAAAAATGAGAAAGTGTTAGGGAAATCAAGAATGGAATGCTCACGACCATTGGGAAGATGAAAGATAGAAAGAAGGTAGAAAAGAAAAAGGCGGGTCTTCAAAATTTTGGAGATTTCATTTCCCCCCGTTAATAGGAGAAGCGTGTTTCATTAAAATTATAAAGCGACAGTCATAGAGGACGCGCGATTAAAATAAAGCGCCCTCTGTGTTTTTTTAATTTTTTCTTGGGACACTAATTTAAGGGCACGAAATAATGCGTAACTTAAATCCTTAAAATTTTTGAAGAGATGACACTATTTTAAGGTCACTCTCATTTGCGTAACATAAATCATTGCGTGTCGTGGTTTGCGCGTCGTAAAAGGGTCTTTTTCTTGTAGTGTTGCCAATGAAATTACAAAGTGCTCTATTGGAGATTGTTACAAGACAATTCCATAGTCATGAAGTCTCACATTCAAAGTACATTCCTTTGAACATCCTTCTTGCATAAAAGTTTCTAATCTAGATATAGATTCTTAACGTCCAACTCCCAATAAGGAAACATTTCCATATTTTCCATATGACAACTCATTCTAAATAGAATCTTATCTATTCATAATAATGTCAATATGGTCCAATCATGACTATACTTCCAACTGTCCACAAACGACCAATCATTGGCGAACCTTAGATTGTCCTTGACAGTTGTTTAATTAATTTTAGTCAAATCCAGTTCTATTCCCTTTTTCCCTCTAAATGCCCTAGGCATTTGGAAATTTTTAGAACGGTCAAATATTACAGCATATGCAATCGATCCTATACCCGAAGTGTGTGGGATACGATTCATAATGAAAAACATGATACTTTACCAGTTTCTTGATATAATATTGCCATAATATTTCTATTTGTCGTGTTCTCAAAATTCGAACTATGAAGAGGGATGTCGTAATCATAATCGATCTTTGAGAATGCAAATAATAAATATATCATTAACTAAATTCAATTAAAATTTCTTGATCTAAGCTTTTAGATTGGAAACGAAGTACAACATTCTCTCCCTTAATTATAGCAAAAACACTTTTCAACCCCTGCAACTTTGTAGAGTGAAACTTTTGTTTTTTCTATAATTAATATTGTCAACTTGCAACATTTAAATAATAATCATGCTCCCACTAACATGATGATTATATTTATCCCAGCATAACATTTATGCTCCCACTAGCTTTGACACGTATTCAGAAAATAGTTGGACTTCTAAAAGACAATACTTATTGACTTCCAAAGTTCATATTTCCAATACGATGTGCTTCGATAAGCCTTTATCTAAGCTTCTCAAAATCACACATATTTCCTTAGACAGCTCACATGTGAGTCTAAACTAATTCAGAACTTATATTACTAAGTCCTAAATGTTCAGACTAATTGCCAAATCTCACAATTCGAACTATGAGGAGGGATGCAGTAATCATAATCGAATTTGAGAATGCAATTTACATAATCGCTATCTCCTTAAAATCTCTCTTAGTGAAAGCGTTTCTTCACAATCATTTTCATGAAGGATAGAAACCTTACGACACTTAGATTGTATGGTGCATGTGTTCCTATCTATGTGAATTTGTCATAACCATAATCATAAGATAATGTTTGTGACGAATTCAAACTCTTATGGACAAAACTTGTTCATTCTTAATTTCTTGCCATCAAGGGTCCCACCATTGCTTCCAAGTCATTTAGCAGCTCACCTATGCCAATCAATGTACTTTCATTGAACAAGGTGTTTTCCCTTATGCAACTTATTGAGAACTCGTAGAACTCATATGCATGATCAACTTAACTGGATTGGCACAGAAACAAGAATACGTCAACACCATAAGTTACAAACCTCAAGTTGTGTGTTAGTGTTTAATAATAGGTTTACTCTTGATTAGTTCTTGGAACCTTTTTCAAGATCATTTAGACTCCCACTGACCTCTTGACATATAAGATTCTTTTGTCAAGAAGCATTTCTTGATAAACAAATATTCAAGAGTTAGTACGGATTCTTATTAAGACAAACCATATCACACAATTGGTCTTAGTTGGTCTTTGTCTTATCCAGGACATCACAATTTACCAATTTCAAACGTGTAGGAGTAAGAAAAACAATTTTCTACTTCATATTTGATGAGTGTCTTAGACCTTCTTAAAATTTGTCACTCAATTCACAATCTTGGAGTATGACTCTAAGACTTGATTTTGGAACGAAGTGCGATACATCTTATTGACTTAACCATTTCAACAATTCCCAATTCCTCTTCTTACCAATACTAGTGTACTAAGATGTCCTTAGAGGATAAATTGTAATATGGTTCTTACGATTACCAAGACAATCACAAAACATCATACAAAAGTACTCTCCCTTCTTCTTAGATTGGAGAAACTTTTTATCTTTCTGCCTTCATTGATTCTACTTATTCGTTCATCCATTCATTGAAACTTTTCAATGATTCAGAATTACACTTAATCTTGTAAGTATAACCACATTTACTAGACTTTTAGTTAATCATGACGAATAGTGTTATTGTTATTTATGGTGAACTTGACTACTGCACAACATTGTGTACTAGTTCCTTTAGTCCTTCACTTAACTCACATACTTGTGTGATCAAGGAATTAGTCTTAATTTCCTAAGTACCAAGATTTCCATACATCACACAATACAAGTTGTATGATTTCAAGTTTCTATCCAATTGAAACTTGGTTGATGGGAGTCTTTCCTTACTTAGAAAATTTTGACACTACTATAAATAACATAACTAAGAATCACATCCATTTATAGAAATACACAAACATCAATTTTTCACAATGATTTCATTGCAAGGATATATATATATATATATATATATATATATATAAGACAAATCAAAATTTTATTTTATTCATAAAAGCAGCGGAAAACATGTCCTTACAATGCAAAATCAACTGAAAAACTATGTAATCAAATATTCCTACTAAATCTATCATAACTTTCTAAGCTCAAAATCTGATCTTCGAATCCATGATCGTGATCCATTTCTTCGTGATCAGACTCATCTTGCTCTTCCATCAAGCTTCCTCTCTTTTCTTTGATCCTGCAAAACATTCAAATGTAATCTTGCCACACTATGTATTAAGAATCAATGAATAGGAACTTAATGGAGTTAGATAGTGGATTTTACCTGAAGTAGAGCCAAACATCTTGACTCTCCCATCTCTTAGATCTCTCAGGTAGACTGGGCAGCTTCGTCTCCAATGCCCCTTCTCTTAGCAATAAAAGCAAATTGACTCTTTTGGAACAACACACAGAACTACTTCAGACTTTGCCTTTCTCTTATGATCAAACTTTTTGACCATGACATGTCTTTCGTTGCCATTGCCTATATCCATAAAGGTCTGGAAGGCAGATCCACCAATCAGCTTTGCTTTTCTAGTGCGCCAAATCATCGTTGATTCAGCAGCAATAAGCACATAGGTGAGATAGATGAGGGTCATGTCATGGTCTATCCTATAGTACTCTCTTACGAACTCATTATATGAGTCAGGAAGCGACAGAAGAACCCAGTCAACAGCCAGCTTCTCACAGACAACGACTCCCAACATTCTTAACCTATCAATGTGTGAGTTCATCTCTAAGACGTGTGCACACACTGACTTTCCTTCTTCATGTTTACTTGCCAAAAGGGCTTGAATGAGCTTGAACTTTTCAAGCCTTTGAACTTGTGGGTTAGGGAGAACAGTATGAGGAGGTAGAGGAAGTGAAGCATGATCTCTTGTTCCTCGATCCAATCGTGGAATATCATCTTCACATGGAAAACTTTTTCCAACGGATTTAGGAAGACCATAGTTGTCAGACTTTGACATCTATGAAACGGGAGAAAATTCAAGTTTAGTTGATTGAGTCTTTTATAAAACACCCAAATGAGACATTAAGGCTAGGACCCAACACAATATTCCACAAACTGGAAGAGGGATGTCGTAATCCAACTTGCAGAACATTTGAAGGTAGGTAAATGATGATTTACCAATTTCCACCATGAAAAATGAAAAAAAGGTTAAGTTTTAAATGTATTAGAAACTCCTAGATCTTTTGAGATTCATTTAACTTTTCAACGGCATGTTTAAATCTCGATAAGCCCCTCGATTTGTGACTGGGATGCCGAGGATCACACAACAGGGTGTGAATAACCATGCAAATATACATGGTGCCCCCATTGTTATAGTCATCTATTTGATGTGCCGGTTAACCACACACACTCCACCGAACTATGACAAACATCGAGTCACCCTTTGCTACCTTTGCTTAGAACCCATTTAGTGTGTCAGTTAACCACACACACTCCACTAACGTCTTAGCAAGGGTACAAAGTGTAATTTCATGGAGTTGCATCAATTCACTTTTGCCTAAAGTAACTAAGATTGGGAATTTTGTAAAACATTTAGTTACTTTAACATTCATTATACTTTTAATGAGGATAAGGTTTGTCATATCCTACCCGTTCGGCTAACGACCCTCCACCATCCAAGGAAGCGGCAGGTGAGAGTGGACACCCCTTAAACGGCCATTTTATAGGCCATAACCTTATACCCCCCTTACAGTTCGGCTTCGTGAATAGTAACGGTAAGACTAGCAGTTTAAGTTATACATATATAATATTAGACTTTTAATGTTATATATAGTGTAAGGGTGTATTTTGCACTTTAAAATACTATGTGGTCTAATTTAACAAATTATACTTTTAATTTAATTAAATGTAAACCATATCATTATGGATTTATTAACTCTCTTTTAATTATACACTTAATTAACTTGATAAAACCATAAGGGTGCAATTTGAACTTTTTCAAAATTAGGGTTTTAGAATTTAACATTTTAAAATTAAACCTTTTAATTAAAATTTAAATTTCAAAACTTGAGTGCAAGTTTTGAAACATCTCAAATCATTAGGTTTTATAATTTAAATATTTCAAAATTAAACTTTTTAATAAAAAAAATTTAATTCCAAAACTTGAGGGCAAGTTTTGAAACTTTTCAAAACTATCTAGATCAGATTACAAATAATTAAATTAATCAAATAATTTGAATTATCTAAATTTGACCTAATTTAATTTTTCACAAGATAATTCAAATCAAAATTACAAATAATCAATCTTTATCTAATAAAATAAATAACTATCTTAATTTCGACAATTATCCATTAATTTGATTAGGATATCAATTACCATAACAATAAATCTGATTTTTATTTGAATAAAACAATTTATGGTAATTATCCAAAGCAAATTAAGGCAAGATTTTCAAAATCATGCTATCAGACTGGGTTCACGACATGAACAACATGTTCACGACATGAACAACATGTCACGACATGAACAACATGTTCATGACGTGAAACTGGTTAAATTCGAAAAAACGAAAATTTTCAGCTATGAATGAAAAAACTTTGCATCAAATACATTAGTATAAACCACCCTAGGCTCTGATACCACTGTTGAGTTATGAGCACTACATCATTCCTATGGTGTACATGCAAAGCCTAAAGCTTTGGATCTAGTTTGTCTAATGAACATGCAATAAACATCCAAAGCCATAAACCCTAGATCTAGCATGTGATAATCGATATTAACATAAGAATAGGGTTTAGATCTTACCTTGATTGTTATGTAGTAATAACAATCTCAATTCCTCCTTGTAATTGACTTCTGAAAGCTTAGTGTCACAAATGTCACACCTCTAATGGCTCACAAACACCAAGAGCAAGAGGATGAATTTGGAGAAGAGAAGGAGGCACCAAAATTCGTCCAAGAACCCTAAGGGAAGCTTATCCACGTTTTTGGTGCCCTAGGGGTCCTTAAATATGTGAGGCTATTAGGGTTTTGAACTAGGAAACCCTAATATGACTGCTTAGGCCCTAAACGGCCAATGGAGTCCCTTTGGAACACCCCCTGGACGAATTCCTTATGGGCTTCCCATAGAATTCGTCCAACCTATGTTCCAAGGTGATCCATAGCCCAATTGCAACTATCTTATAATTACAATATCAGTCCCCCAAGTTTAATTAAAGTCTTTTATTCATAAAATTAATTTCCTAATTAATTCTTGACTAATATTAATTAAACAATATGATTTCTCTTTTAATATATTATTCATATAATATATTAATAAATCATAATTAATCTCTTTCTCCATAAATCATCATATCAAGTTGCTTTGGTGAAGGCAAACCAAAAGGACCATGCTCGCAATCGGGTCAAGTACATACCAATAATAGTTATGGGCTTAGACATTAATCCAACACAAACATATAGGGGTCGCATCCAAAATACCACGAGTGATCTCTGACGTAATGAACTCGCGTATCCTCTCATCAATCGGCTCAACACCAAAGCCTGAAACTGAACATGAACCAGAACCTCCTCCTCGAGTGATCACTGCCATGCTTAAAGGAAACAATACAAACGATCAGAACATACCCAAATAATTCCTCATTCTACAAGCTTCTTAGAATCCTCGTGAATTTCCTTGATTCGAGTGTAGATCTTGTGCTTTCAGTAGTATGGGGCCAATACTACCTTCCACACTTATCTGTATTTTCCTCAAAAATTATCTTGAATCCTCTAAGTTACCTCCTTATAATGACACTCCCAAAACTCAGCTAAACAGTGTACCATTCGCACTAAAGCACTTCCTAGGCTCTTTAAGGGTTCCCACCTTACCCTGCCATCATCTGTTGAAGGAATCCTACTAATGTCAGCTAACTACCTAATTAATACAATCACATGCAACAAAACTTAAATAAATTTTTGACTAAAAGATCCTACACTACAACGGTTGGACTCAACCAAGAGCTACGCAATAGAGCCAAATCAATCATTCTAAAAGTATTTAACCTTTGTGGCATGTAACTTAATGTATTCATTTAATAGTTAACTAACATCAATATAAGACCCATGAAGCAGAAAGCAAGTAACATTCGAGCAATATAATTAATAGACAAAAAGGCATCTCTCCTAGTAGGCATTCTAGCATGAAACTCTGAATAGATCCTTATTCTAACTTCTAACATACATATCATACTATAACGCATATAACATATCAACATATACGTATATTTTGGGAATCACTTACTTGAGCTCGGCTGATTGCACGCATCACACCCCTTTTTCTTAAAAACCTTTTTGGTAAACTCATTTTATTTTGAAAGATTTTAGTAACTCCTCAGTTTGAGTTTAGACACACCCGAGAGTCTATCCAAATCCATCAAACTAAGGCACTGATACCAACTTGTAACATCCCAAAAATATTAGTAAAAATTTCATTTTAAATAAACCAAAACCATTCATTCATTTGTTTCAAAAGACAATTAGAGTAACAACATTCTCAAAACATCATCATAGAGTAAAAAACAACTAATGTAGAAAAAAGCCTTCGGGGGTTGTAGTGATGTCAAGTCGGGCCCTTCCTTTTAGAACTGGAAGTACATAAAAACATTTTAAACATAAAGCTTAGTGAGTTCCCCAAAATACCACATACCATACAAGAAATAATGAATGATGTGGGTTGAATCATAGTCTTACAGTCACTTTTTGCCATGGGCCAAATCATGGTCTTTCCTTGCAATGTCGAGGGCGAAATCCCGGTCTTACAAACAAGTGTCAGGGGCCATAATCTGATCCCCACATCGTGGCTCACTCCAATTTTAGAAAACTCATTTTATTTTAAAAGATTTTATTAACTCCTCGGTTTGAGTTTCTACACACCCAAGAGTGTGCCCAAATCCCTCAAACTAAGGCTCTGATACCAACTTGTAACATCCCAAATATTTTAGTAAAAATTTCATTTTAAAAAAACCAAAACCATTCATTCATTTGTTTCAAAAGACAATAAGAGTAACAACATTCTCAAAACATCTTAATAGAGTCAAAAATAACCAATACAGAAAAAATCCTTCGGGGGATGTAGTGCAGTCAAGTCGGGCCCTTCCTTTTGGAACTAGAAGTACCTAAAAATATTTTAAACATAAACTGTAAACACAAACCTTAATGACCTCCCCAAAATACCACATACTATACAAGAAATACTGAATTCTATGGGTTGAATCATAGTCTTACATTCACTTTTTGCCATGGGCCAAATCATGGTCTTTCCTTGCATTGTCGAGGGCCAAATCCGGGTCTTACAAACAAGTATCAGGGGCCACATCCTGGTCTTCAATGAAAGTATCACAATGACAACTAACATCCTACATAGTATAATAAGAAGACTCACCTCGTAGACATAGTCAACAGCTAACAACTCTCACAACCAATGAACGGGTGTTAAACACCTCCTAATAAACCATACAAGTTAAACTCTTAGTCTACATTCTAAAACTATCCAATTGACCCAAAGTCAACCAAGTCAAAAGTCACCGGTCAAAGTTAACAATCAACAATCAAAATCATCATCAGCTGACTTCCACGTCGTGGCCAGTCCATGGCCACCTCGTGGACTACAAACTCAATCATGAATAATCCAATCCCCACGTCGTGGCAAACATGCCTCATGTCGTGGCTCACTCCGGATAAAACGGTCGATGGGTCCCTCATTGTCACGTCGTGGCTACTGGATATGGACAACTTAATAGATTGAGTCCTTAATCCATTAAGCCTTCAACTACAACTTTCTAGAAAGCTTTTAAGGACTCCAAAGGCTCATAAAAATCCAAAATTTATGGACATGCATGTCCAATGAATGTCTCTCTCTCATCTAGGTCAAAAATGGTAGAAATAGGGTCCAAACCCCCGTACATGAACTCAAGGATACACAATTCTTAAGATCTGGAACATCTAACTATCTAGGGACCTCAATGACTAATAAAGTTGAAAACTTTATTGAATCTATCCACTCAAACACATCATGAACATGAAGAAGTAGCATTTAAACCTAGATCTAGAAAAGGCTAACTAACAAGACCAGAAAAAGGAAAATCACAAAGGTCCAGAAGTTTCTCAAATGAAATCTCTAAGCTTGCCAAGAGGTTCTCTATGCCACAAGGATCTTCTTCCTTCCAAATACACCAAATCACGAAAAGTAAGCTCAAATATAGAGGAGATGGTATTAGGGTTTGCTTCAAAGTTCTTGGAGATGATGTAGGATGAAAATGATGCCCTAATTTTGAGGTTAGAGACATAAATACGGAGGAAACCCTAAAATTAAGGGATTAGGCCGAAATAGTCACCACATTGTAGCCCTAATACCATCTCATCAAGAGGACACAGTCATTTATGCCATGGCACGTTGTGGCGTAGAGTTTTTCCTAAAAACTTCATCTTTTATCCCGTTAAGTCTTTAGATAAATCATTCTTGAAAACGGGTGTTACAAAGACATTACTAGAATCTTGTGTAAGTTAGAGTTGATTTATCTTCCAACATTTATTGACATTATGATTCATTTAGTTTTGCATTTACCTGATGAAGTGATCGCCGGAGGCCTGGTATGTATGAGATAGATATATCCATTAGCAAGGTATATGAAAAAACTAAAAAACTGTCATAAATAAGGCGAGCTCGAAAGGTTGTATAGTTGAAGGTTATGTTGTTGAAGAAGCTTTATCATTTTGTTCGATGCACCTTCGAGATGTGCAGACTCAATTTAATCACCCTGAAAGAGACGAGGATGTTGCCGTTGAAAAAACAAAGTTTTGGATGTTGAGTTTAAATGTCGACTAACTAGCGTAACGAAAATCAAACATTTTGATCTAAGGAAAAAACATAATATAGAATGGTTTATATTAAATAGTTGTGAAGAAGTCAAACAATACATCAAGTAAGTTTCTTATCTTTATCTTCATTATCTAATGTCACTTTTTCCCATTCATTATATATATATATATATATATATATATATATATATATATATATATATATATATATATATGTGTGTGTGTGTGTGTGTGTGTGTGTGTGTGTCATCAATATAGAAAATTCGAATCTAAACATCCTGAAAGTAAAGAAAATACCGAATTTCCTAAGTGGTTTCTTGAAAAGGTAATACTAATTAACAAACAAAATATCTTTGATCAATATAACAAATCAAGAATACACAACACATTATTTTATATTTAATGGGTTTTTCATATGGAAACAGAAAACTCTCCATAATTCCACAAACTGTTGTTAGCCCTTTCAGTGGGTTTACAAATGAATGTTTATACTTACATCGGGTGCATAGTCAACGGTGTTAGGTTTATGGTACTTAGTGGTGCACAACACATAACACACAACTCTGGGGATCTAGCGGTGCGTGAGAATGGAGAGAAATATTATGACCAATTAGAATAGATTATAGAGGTGCAATATCCATATGATTATTCGACTGTATTATTTTGGTGCAAGTGGTTCGATATTGGAGTTATTCATGATGATATTTTACAGTAGCAACAAAGAAGTGAAGTGTACCAAAATGATCAACTCATATATGATTCGCAAGCTAAATAATTGTTCCACATCTAAGAGCCTTCTCGAAGAAACCAAAACAATAACCATCATTGTGTCATCGAGCATGTTAATCATCAAAGTATTTAGGATCTACCATCCAACGAACAACCCAACTAATTGGAGTCCAATGAAAATTGAAAAAAATGCCTTGATAATAACACACAACAAGCAGTGGCGGATGCTCTTAGGGGCCAGGGGTGGCCATGGCCCCTTGGTTTTGAAGTTCCTAATACTTGCATATATATATATATATATATATATATATATATATATATATATATATATATATATATATATATATATATATATATATATATATATATATATATTAGTTAAGAGGAGTAATTTACTAATTATCCCTCAATAATCAATGAAACTTCCGAAAATCACTGAAAATTTCAAAAATCGAAACCAAACTTGTTTCTATTAGACAAATAAACCAGGAAACTCCTCTTAATCTCGGTATACAAAACTCAAAATCTAATCCAATTTTCAACTTAGTTTGAGTTGAAAAACTTATTCCCTCCAAATCTCAAAGCCGATTGAATATGCCGTTGCAGGACATAGTTTCAAAACTGACCAGAAGAATAAGGCGTCGCCGCCGGAGTCCACGCCTCCTCCACAGGTCGTCTGATGCGTGCACTACCTCTCTCCTCTCTTCTGGTCGCGACCTCGCCTTACTAGTTACTCCGTCGTGCACTCTTGCCGGTTGCCGATCTCCGTCAAGGGTCTCCTCTCCGTCATTTGTATATTGTACGTACTCTATATCTTTATTTGCTTCTTTTATTCTTTCTCACTTTCTTTATATTTTTATAACTGGTATATAGAAATAGTGATAACTCTATTACTGTGAATATGACTATACGAGATTTTGAAGATCTTTATTTTACAGTGAGTACACTTTAAAAGCTGTGCCAAATACAAATCCTAATCATTTTATTAATATTTCCATTTTCTTAATTACGTACTCTCATAACCAGCGAAATGTAAAAGAAACTCATAAACTAAAATGTATAAATGTATTATATGCTAAAATATATTCATCTTCTCTTAATTTGTTATTCATCTTGTCGGTACAAATTGTAGTTTTGTTAAAGATTTAGGTGTTTGCTAAGATATATTTACTAGTTGTTATTTTATTTTGTTATTTATTGATTTTAATTTAGTAATTTTCAGTGTATAGCAAAATTTAAAAAAAAAAAATCCTATCGTGAGAGATTTGTTAAAAGAAAACATACAGATATTTTATTTCGAAAAAACATTAGTGATTGTTTTCGATGAAAATACGTCCAAAAAGCACTAGAAATTGTTTCCGATGAAAATATCCTCATGCTTAGTTTAAAAATTTGATGTCATAAAATAGAACCAATTATACTTGTTTATATTGTTCTGCTATAGAGTTTTGATTTCGGCCCCCCTAATTCTAATAGTTTTGATTTCGGCCCCCCTAATTCTAATACTTGTGTTCCGCCCTGACAACAAGACAATAAATTTTATAATTTTTTAGTCAAACTGCATGCGACTTTGATGGTGAGATTTAAGATAACGTGAACAACTGAACATGCTAGAACTTATAAGATTGGCTGGTGATGGGTAGAGAGATGCGAATCTAGTTTGATCAAGTTACAACTTACAAGATATGGAAAACCACAACCAGAAGAAATAAAATAGTAGATGGATCATGGAACCCATACCTCACAGTGAATTATTTCCGAGACTTTGTCAGTGGATATCAGAGACTTGTACATTCAGCTGTAAGAGTAGTACATTATCCAAGGTGACATCCGTCGTTGCGTGATGGTGGATGGTTTATCACAAGATGAAAGCAATATAGAAAGATACAAAATTGCAAAACTGACCCCTATATTTACTGTTTGCTTTCAAAATTTCAGGTTCATCCTTTTCCACTATATTTTACTTGAGATTTGGGCGAGTGCGAAGATGAAGGAAAAAAAAAAAAGACAACCACAAAGATTATTTTTGCAATTTTCTCTAAAAGAAACCATGTAAAAGCACATTGGTATTTGGCAAAATTTATGAAAGGTCTACTAAAAGAGGAAAGCAATATAAAAAGGAAAAGCATGAACTTGTCTCTTGATCAAATTCAGTACAGGAGGAATCAATGCAGTATTTACAAATGAGCATCTGATTATATTTATAATCAGATGGTAATCAAATAGTTTAAAGTTAAATAAAAACTTCAATAACACAAATCACATCATTTCCTCAAGCATAGTTCCTCTTCAAATCAGTCGGTGTAGCAAGAATACGCTTCAACGCCTGGATTTCCAATGGGCTATTCTTCTTCTGCAAAACACAAAATTCAAAAACTAGTCAGATTTCAGCTAGACACAGTCTCATCTAACAGACGAAACAACACTACTTTTACCTTTGAGCAAGTGCCACGGCGCAAGTTACAAACGGGATAATCATGAGGGCAGCAACTGTAATTATCATCACAACAAGAAGCACCTTCCAAGGGGCAGCATCCCCACGCAAAGCACGCGCCATGGTAGTTATAGACACAACAACATGTGGTGCTTTGAGGGCAAGTGGCGTATTGATCGCAGATGATTTCAGGTTTGACCGGTGAAGGTGGTGATGGACCAGGGTTAGGTGGGTTTTGACCGTTTTTAATCGGGTAAGATGCTTCCATTGCTATTCCACATTTACCAACTTTTTCTTTTATATTTCTTTCCATTCTTATGTAACCTTCTTCACCCCAGTCCGCAGCCCATGAGTTTCTCACTAACCAGTAGTCCTTTCCATCTTCAGTCCCGTATCCGACCACAACCACACCGTGGTCCAAATCGGTCCCACATTGACCGGTAAAGATGCCCTGACAAAATTTAATTTCGTTAGGTTTAATATTTAATACCAGATTGAACAAGTTAAAAAATAAACAAAAAAATATCAAGTACTAAACATTAATAAGACAAAACGAGTACCTAATCTTTAAATATAATGATTTAATATTATATTAATTTCCACCCACCCACCCCACAACCCTTGGGCCTCAACCAACAAGATTCCATGGAGACACACATTCCTGTGTATTCTATAATGTAACTAGAATTTTCATGTTAAGGATTAGGAGATTCTTTTGCGAACTTGTTTAATTAAAATTAGGTGTGCACCCGCCCAAAGTGGCAGCGACAATTATTACTTTTTCGACAAATGATGTTTTTTCCAAAAAATGTTATTTGACTATATTTCAGTGGCTACAAATTTTCCAGCTGATATGTTAGAAAATTTTCATGTCCAACCTTGGACAACAAACATCATGTCTACATTTAGACATTAAAAAAAAAACAAAATTTAATTAATGTTTCTTCCTTAAATATTTTCGTTGATTATCTTTACCATAATTAGTTTTTGTTAATGAAAAGATAAGTGGTTTGTGCATAACATATTTGTACATTAAGTTACCGAGCATGTATCTCTTAAATTTCAAGAAAAATTCAATATACTTTATAAGATAGTTAAGATAAGATTAAAGAATAAAAGGATTACCGAAGTGTAGAACTGGAAATCCCTGCCACCAGCTTCAATAGCAACAGTTACAGGCTGATTTGCAGCAGCCTTCAGCAATGCTGACTCATCGTTCACAGGAACATCTTCATAACTATCAATAGAAACAACCTTTGAATTTTTCTGCACATCAAGAAACACAATATAAAAATTCACTAATTTATTATGATTCAAGTATTGAAGTATTGAAAACAAGGAGATATGATACGAACCCTGGAACTGTCGCATCTTCCATCTTTGCCAGTGTAGGGATAGTCTGTGTCAGTGTCTATTCCGCCATTTTTGATGATGAATTTAAAAGCATAATCCATATCACCACCATTGCATCCTTCGTTGTATGATGTATCACAATCCACCAGTTCTTGTTCTGAAAGTGTGATCAATTCACCAGTCGTGATCTGGTTAATCCCTTCTACTGATCCGATTGTTGAAAATGCCCAGCAACTCCCTTTAATTCAACAGACAGCGATCCATCATATTAATCAACTTTGCAATACATGTTTTATAGTTTTCTGTTTACTTTTCTTATCAATTAGATGAAGATTTTTAAAAGAAATTAAAGAAGGACATGGAATTATCATTCCCAAATTCTTATAGAAGACAAAACATCTTCGATCAAAATCACGGTCCCACTTTTCGGGTTCTTGATTCGTTGCCCAATCAAAATCATACTGAAGTATCCTTTTGCGACAACACTCAGTATTTAGTAGCTATTTCAATTTGTATTTTGTTTATATTTTGTTTTAACTTGTTATGTACTAAAAATTATATTTACTAATGATTTTTCCAAATCGTTCTCGTGCCCTAGTTTTAGTGGGCACGTAATAAAACAAATGCTCAAAAAGGAGGGGAAAAGCAAATTAAAGCAAAAAAGTAATTTTATAAAATAACTCACCGCAACTTCCTTGATCTTTGACGGCAGCGACGGCACCTTTGGTCCTCCAGTCAACGAAATCAGGCAGGGCATCGCCGGAACGGGGAGCATAACGATCACTCTTCAAGTTGTTCGACTTCCGCCTAGAACCGACCGTCTTAGCGCCGGTGTAGCCTAACCGGAACTCTTCCTTGGTTAGATCTGCGAACTTGTTAAGTCCAAGCTTGTAGGAGTGATCGCCGGAGTTGTGCTGTTCTATATACCTAAGGTTGTCTTTGAAGATCTGAAACCTCTGCTCCTTCTCTCCGAGGGCGTTGTAAAATTTACGATGTTTGACGAGCCAAGACTCGTACATAGCGTTGGCTTCATCATCGGTGCGCCAGCTCGAGGAGGATGCATCGGAGGTGGTCATGTGGGTTGCGTCGTAGCCTATGATCGACATGTCCATGGCTGATGAGACGACGAAGAGAGCAAAAAGCAAAAAAATCGCCATTGGAAGGAGCTTCATTGTTGGAGCTTGAAAAGAGAGAAGAGGAGAACGATGGAGTGGAAAGGTGAGGGGAGGGAATGAATTTATAATTGGAGAGACGAGGGCAACGGCTCACGGGAATACACTTAGATAACCTGATCAATGATCAAGTACTACTTTCCATATTAAATAAAAGGGATAATACTACCGAAGTTTTTTTAAGTTCATTTAATTTATCTTAAATATTTTTTTACTGATTTGTCATTATTTTTAAAAAAACGTTTAAAATTTTATTTTTTAAAAGAGGACCATCAGATTAATGCCTAGGTGCCGGTTATTATGGACTTGGCTGGCATGGCCTTTTCCACTGACTTGGCATGTATACTTGGATTAAATGGGATCAAATGGCTGATATGGCATGCTGATGAGGCTTGCCATGTTGGCATTCATTTTTTTAAGAACACCAAATAAAGGATAGCGGATTCAAAATCGTGAACCAGACCAACCATATATATATATATATATATATATATATAGGTAAAGTGAATATACCTAACAACCTTATATAAGCTTAGGTACCTAACCTCATCAAACTACGTCATTTTACATTAAATTTTCATTGCAATCATCAAAGGTTCTTAAACTTCATCCCTAAACTTGATTTACTTCAAAATATTTTGGAAATTCATCATTATATTTCTCCTAAATCATATCATTTGTAGTTATAGGATATGGAGCCCATCAGGCGGTATTCAATAGAAAGACGTGATGTAAAAGAAAGATATTGGTGAAAGTCCAAAGATTTTGGAAGTAATAAAGTTATGGGGTTGAAGTTTAAGAACCTTAGACAATTACAATGTAAATATGATATAAACCGATGTAGTATTATGAAGTTAAGTACCTAAACTTATATAAGGTTGTTAGGTATATTCACTTTACCATATATATATATATATATATATATATATATATATATATATATATATATATATTCTACTAAGAACAATTTTGGATTTGAGAACAAAATTAAAACACGTGTTGGTTTTAATTAAAACAGGCGCCTAGTCCATCACTTTACTTATTCATGAAAAAAACCAATGACACCCAACTCCGATCTTGCCTTCCGCCCAACACCGCCTCCTCCCGCAAATCGCATCGACACCATCAATCACTACCGGAGATAACCACTGTTGGGAAGACATTTTCTACAGGAGGTTATATCATGGAGTAATGGAATCATGTTGCTTCATTTCAGCCTTACAAGTGTCGTATGTGTTGCAGTTCATCATGAGACGTAATTAGACAGGTAACAATCTGAATCTGATGCTTGCTCAATCTAGTTTGAAATTCACCTGAATATTCATTAAGATGCCATAATTTCATATACATTTCCATTTCATCTCACTTTATAAAATGATGACATAAAATCAATTGTTAGGGCATCTATAACGTTTTAAAATTTTCACAAAATTTCCTTTAGTCTTTAATTATTAGTTGAACAAAATGAAAATCGGTGGTGATGAAGTTGGTGTAATGGCAGAATTAAATGATATAGTAACATAAGTACTCATTTTTAAAAGTTGATTTTCATTGCCTATCAGATGTTCGTTGAAAGTCCTTTAAGAATATATACATCTTTCAAGGTAGTTAGGTGTTATTATGTCGATGGTATAATTTAATCCCAAAGGTCTGTTTTTGTATTTCATCTTTGTAGCCATTTTCATGAACCACCAAGCTATCCTTTATATTCACAAATGTTTTTGTGTTCACAATGCTAATATATGGATGGAATGGAAGTATCTACATATGCTTTTGTCTTTAAGTCAGAGTTTGAATTAGAAGTTGAACATTTATTAACGTCATTGTAGAGTTTTATTACGAACTTTCTTGTTCATTTGCTTGCTTTTGTGATGAATTATGCATACAGTTGGATTGGATTGTTTTTATTGAAAATATTAAGCTTTAAGGGTTGGAATGGAGTCTATCAGAGAATTGATGATCACTGTAGGATTTCATGCACACAAGGCATTTATCGTATTGTCTGAAAGAACCTAATAAGTATGAAAGTGACATTTTATTTGAAAATCCTTAACTTTGAACCCTCATTAAGCCAAACATTAAGGCCCTTAGGTTAAATTGAATTTCACGATGTTGTTTGCTTTTTAAAAAAAACATCTTCTAACCTCTTAGGTGCTGTTTGATTTTCTGGAGCAAAAATTCATGAAGTCTGTGGACCACCTCTGTAACCCTCTGCAGTAGAAGAGGTGGACCAAACGGTTGCAGACTGTAATAAGAAGCGTGTTTGGTTTTTTAACATCTGCATACTGCTGCAAATATTAAAAAGTTAAAATAAACTAATTTTATAAATCAAAAATAATTTTTTAATACGGAAAATTTAATAATGTATAACATTTCAGCAATAATTAATGATATTTCAATAAAAAAATAATGATATTTCAACAAAAAAAATAAAGATATTTAGTAAAAAATAATGATATTTCATCAAGAATCTATCATTATTCAATATAAAAAAAACAAAAAAAAATTCAATAAGAATAAACAAAAAAGAAACGAAAAAAAAAGTGAAATAAAATTTCAACAACATATAATAAAAATTTCAGCAAGAAAAAAAAGAAGAAGAAGGGGTTGGAAGAGGCAGTACAAGTGTTGCGCCAAACAGAGCACGCGTAGAGGTTTTTGATTCTGAAGACTTTTAAAAAACAAACAACTGCGAGATAAAAAGTGTTGCGCGTGTGTTGCGCCGTGCAGCAATAAGAGGTCTGAAGATTTTTTTCCAAAAAACAAACAGCACCTTAGTGTTGTGCGGCGCAACACACAAACATCACTTTTAAGTTCGCAACAGTTTGTTTTTTTAAAAGACTTCGGGCTCAAAAACCTCTTCTCGTCCTCTGCCCCACAAAGCATTGGGCTTGGCTCTTCTCACTACTTCTAACCTAATCTAAACAAAAAAAAGCGGACAAAAATTGTAGCCACATTCCTTCTCACCGAATTCATTCTCCATCGGCCAAGAACCCTTCTTGTCGTTGATCTTGTTGAAGAACGGAAGAACGCCGCTAGCCAATCGTCGGTCACCACTCGCCGCTCCTGCTGCCCAGTCGACCGGCACTGCCATCATCTTCAACATGTTAGTTTTTTTTCTGATTTCTTATTTGAGTACCGATTATGCTGTTGAGTACCGATTATGCTGTTGAGTACCAAATTTCTGATTTGAATACCGATTTTATTGCTGAGATGTAAAGAATCTTTGCTAAAATCTTTGTTGAATGTTGATTTATGATATAATTGTTCTTATAACAATTTTTCTGCTCAAATTTATGTTTTGGTTTATGAATTTTTGTGTTGAATTGTTATGAATGTTTGGTAAAATCATAAATCTTTGCTGAAGTCATATACTTATATGTTGAAATCATAAATTTATATGCAAGTATATATGCTGAAATCATAATTCTAATATGCTGAAATCATAAATATTTGTTGAATATGTTAAAGTCTTCCCTGAAATGAGTTTCTTTATCACTTGTATTTCTTGAATGGAGATCAAGTTTATGCTTATATGCAAGCTTGCGCTTAAATCGTTGAATATGCTAAACTTATTTGTTGATTGTGTTGTATAATCTTTGCTTATATGGTTTTTTTGTTCATTCATTATGCATTGTTGTTGAATATGTTAAACTTATTTGTTGATTATGTTGAAATATGATTAATCTTTGTTGCTAAATGTAACGCCAGCAGATCCGGGCAAGCCAATTTAGAGACAATGAGTGTCAAAAATGATTTTTTAATGGAAGATTATTTAGAATAAATAATCTTAACTAAGTTTTAGAATATGTCTAAAGGGTTCCGTACATATAAAGAACGCCGAAATCCGAGTTATAACGAAGAAGTTATGACCCGTCGAAGTTTTACAGCAAAACCGCACGACACCGGGAAGCGTAAAAAGTGAATTTACGATAGAAGACTTTTTAGCCTTAGACTCTAAACCAAAGTCGTAGAGTATGTTAAAAACGAGAAAATCCATAAAAAGAACGCCCAAATCTGACTTCGTATGAGGAAGTTATGATTTTTCAAAGTTTCGGCTTAGCAGTGTACAGCCCGAAACTCGAATTTTAGTTCGGGCGGTTTTTGGCTTACACGACCTAAATGAGAGTTGAATATCTCATTAATAGGAACTCGACAGTAAAAATACATACGAAAACGGAGTCCGTATGAAGGAGTTACGAATTCTTCGCGGTCATTTAGTAGTTTAATCTCCCCGTACTGTTAAATTTAAGATCGGTCGAGAATTAGCCAACAGAGTCTAAATGAAAGTTGTAGATCTTGTTTTTACCTACGTGTGGAATAAAAGAACATCGAAAATGGAGCTCGTATGAGAAAGTTACGGGGTTTAGAAGTCAAAATGGTGCTACTGTAAAAGGGGTGACGTGGCTGAATATGGGGTAAGGCTTTCTCCCCAAGAAAAGCCATCAGGTGATGACACGTGGCACCGACTCGGCGAGTCCGTCAGGATTTCACCCTATAAATAGAGGTGTCGGTTTCCCTCGTTTTCTCACCCCTCAACCCTCTTCTTTCTCTCTCTAAACTCTCTCTCTAAGCTCCCTAACCCCCCTAAAAGCCTAGGTAAACCCCCTAGCACCCGAAGGAAGCCCCGAGGCTCCCGGAGTCCCGAGAAAAAGGGTCTTTCGGCTCGGAAATGCTACTCCAGCGAAGCCCGGTTTTTCGAAAAAAACTCGTTGTAAGTGAGCTACACCTACGCTATTTTTAATATAGCTTCTAATTAATTATAGTAACATTATTAGGACCTTAAAATAATTAGTTGGGCTATTATTATGATTTATATAGTGTTGTTTAACGCTTATATAATAATAATAACAGCTAGAGTATTAAATTAGTCTCGGTAAATACTGAACTAAACCCTAGTGGTAATGATACTAGGTTTTGTCGAGGGAAATTGTTTTAAGAGTAACGAAGTGTTGTCCAAGTACCGAGTCACCACCATATCAGGTGAGTGCATAGTCTCTTTCATGAACATGATTTTAATACAAGTATTGATTAAAGTATTAATTATATGTTTATGTGCGAGTTAATTGATGTTGCCTTAAATACGTGTTAAAGAACATGCCTGATTATATATGATGATTTAGGATAAAGAGTAAACCTAAATTAATTATGAGGAATATTTGGTAGTATTTTCTTACGAGTACAAGTGAGTTATACTCAAAGAATAGAACTTTAGTATACGTCATTTATCCGGGAGACACAGTCATTGTCCCTAGTCCGAGAGTATGGATTGGACATAGTCAATTGTCATTAATCCGGGGGTATGGATTAAGACATAGTCAGTTGTCCTTAGTCCGGGAGTATGGATTAAGACATAGTCATTCGTCCCTAGCCCGAGAGTATGGATTAGGCATACTCATTCGTCATTAATCCGAGAGTATGGATTAGTCATTCGTCTCTAGTCCGAGAGTATGGATTAGGCATAATCATCCGGCATTAATCCGAGAGTATGGATTAGTCATTCGCCCCTAGTCCGAGAGTATGGATTAGGCATAACCATTCGTCATTAATCTGAGAGTATGGATTAGGTAAATCCATTCATTTCTGATCCGGGAGTATGGATTAGGTAAAACGGTTAATCTTAGGTTTGAGAGTATGGATAGTCTCGTTGTGAGAATCGACGGGGTGGGATAGGAGTTGCTTATACATATATGGTGAAATTGTATATTTTGTGAGTTCTAAATTATATATATGATAAAACATTATGGGATTGAAATCCCTATGTACTCACCAGGTTTCCCAACCTGACCCACTCAGTTTATTTATATCACAGGTGTTGATATGAAGTCACATTACACTGAGAGATTAAGGTGATATAAATCACTAGTGATAATGAATGTAAGTTATGTTTATGCTTATGTTTCTGTATTGACGAAGACATCCCAAATGTTTTAAAAAGATTAAAAAAATACTTTTCTTCGGAAATGCTTTGATAATGCAATTATCATATTTTTCTGGGAACAAATTCCGCAACATCTTTCTTAAAAAGAGATACTCTGATTTTTACAAAGTATAAACAAAATCGGTGTTTTCTGGCCGTGAAAATGGGGATGTCACAGTTGGTATCAGAGCATTAGTTTAAGCGAACTAGGAATAAGGATTTATTTCTAGACTTAAACTTAGAATGCTAAGCGATGATCGTGAGGAGTGTGTCTAATATATTTTAGGAAGTACACCTGAATAGACACAAGCACTATGATAACCTTAAAGGCACAAACAATCATGACACAAGTTAGGAACAACCATTAAGAAAAGGTTTGAGTTTGCACAAACAATCATGACATAAGTTAGGAACAACCATTAAGAAAAAGTATGGCGTGGATTTGAATCAACGACAATTAAAAAATGCCTATGATAACTTTAAAGGCAAATACATAGGATGGTTATACTTAAAAACAAAACTGACAACCTTTACAATCCACAGACAAATACTTTTAACTTAACAAATTAGGAGTGGGAGAACTTTAAAAAGGTGTGTGTGTGTGTATATATATATACACACACACACACACACATATTTATATGTATTTTGTTTATATAGTTGCCATTTATTCTTATGTTACTTTTGTTACATTGATTGGGTTTAGGGACATCCGAAAGCCACTTCTTTGAAAACCGTCCCGTTATTGTTTCTAGAGCTTTGTGTAGAGCTCTTTGATGGAAACAATGCATCTGGTAATCTCAGTTATGCCACATCCCAAACACCATCGTGACATGGATCATCTTCTTTCCATATCACACCACTAAAGTTTATGGATGCCCCTTTCATTAACATAGATGAAAATGATTACTTTTCAAATCATACTAGTGAGCATTTTACTCAACCATCACCTTCTGCTGATTCACCTACTGCTGCTTCACCTTCTGGTAACCCCCAAAAAATGGCTAAACCCTCAACTCCTAGACCTCGAGCTCCTAGTGCCTCACCTGATCCACCTTCTTGTGCCTCGCCTAAAGCTTCTATTACTACTGATGATTTAGCACTGGAGATGCAAAAAGCTCTACGCTATTTGACTTAAGGGCCAATAGTTCCCCAATGTTTAGAGAAGCTTGAGTTGCTCGAGTTAGACCCGATAGACCCTCTACGATTTGATGCGTATCATATTTTTGGAGGGACCATGAATATAAGAGAGATGTGGGTAAATTTGCCCAATGATCCAAAAATATTAAGAGGATGAATCGAGATGACAACTACAAGTTTAGGAGTTCTAAAGGATGTAAAGATTGTTCGTTAAGTTTATATGTTTGAGTTGTTTAGGTTTTAATTGCATGTTTTGGAACTATATGGTTATGACTTTTGGTTACTTGCTACTTGAATGTTATTTGTAGTATTTGGTACTTGAATCTTATGTTATTTGGTATTTGACTTTTATGTTATGTTTTTTGGTACTTGAATCTTATGTTATTTGGTACTTGAGATTTATGTTATGTTATTTGGTACTTGGAAGTTATGTTATTTAGTTGGTACTAGAATCTTATGTTATGTTAGTTGGTTATTGAGTTTTATTTTATGTTATTTGGTACTTTTGTTGATTAATAGGTTCTTAATGGATCACGAAAAAAAATACTAATCATAATTCTAATGTACTTGTACGTCCGCTCTTTTGGAAGAGGGGTGTCAAACGAGTGCGGGACAACGATTTGGAAATAACGGGACATGAATTTACGTTAGATTTACTTCACCGTAATCCTCTACAATGTGTTGAAGTGCTACGTATGTCTCATGGATCATTTTTCCGGCTATGTTCTCATTTCAGAGTAAACTACTCGTTAAAGGATAGCAAACATGTATCGGTTGAGGATAAGATGGCTATGTTTTTTTATGATAATCGGTCATAACCAACATTATGTGATTATCAAGCGGAGATTTCAACACTCAAAGAAAACAATTCATAGGTTTTTTTATGAAATGTTGCTTTTCGCACATGACATTATAATATCAACTTCTTTTAATCTGAATCCAAACGTTCCGGGACATAATAGAAGGCTACGACGAGTGTTCAAGGGAGCAGTTGGTGCACTTAATGACAATTTGATACATGTTGTTGTCCTTGCAAACAAACGAGATTATTATTAAACTAGGCGAATGCCCACGCATTGCGTGGGATATAAAAAATATTTTATATTAAAAATAATTAAATCATTGTTATTAACAGTTAAATAATAATTTCATAAAAAAATAAAAAATGAAGTTTTGCATTGTTATTATGTTGAACTATATTATAAGAGATAAGGTTGGAACTTGAAGTTGTTTTGCATATACAAAGTTATATGATTAAAATAGAAAAAAATTAATTTTTAAAAATAAATAAATCGTTATTGTTATCTATTAAATAATAATTTAATATTAAATTAATATGTTTATATTAGATATTATCATGATGTAGCAAATACGATAATAGAGACATCTTTTTATCTATCTTAAATTTTATCATTCTGTACAACATATGATAATAGAGACAACTTTTTATCTTAAATAGTAAAAAAAATGTTTTGTATCATAAATATTACCATAATTATATAGAACATATGATAATAGTGACATCTTTTATAAGGTTAAAACTTTAAATTGTATTACATAGAGGGTTGTAAAACTCGGCTAACACAACCAAATACTCGGCATGTTACTTAAACTCGGCCTCCGATGGAAGCGAGTTTGCCTAACTCAGCCAGAAGACACTCGGATCCTTATTAAACTCGATCCAAATCTAAAAAATACGGTCCAAAATCATTTTCGAATTTCTGAAATTTAGTTGTTCACTTGTTGACAAAGACAATCTCATCAAAGAATACACTCAACGTCCTACAAAGTTAGATGCAAGGAAGATCTCATGGCTTAGTCCCTTTGAAATATTTCCCAACCTTTCGTATTTATAGAGGAGAATATATTATCTTGTTTATTCTCACGATCAATATGGGATGAAGGCATTTTAATTAAACTTGTTTCTTTATTTGGTAATAATTTCATTTTGTTAAATAAAATATTAAATAATAAAAATAAAACGTTATCCAGAAAAATTATTGTTCAGTAGTTCCATTTTTCAGTAATTTCGTAAGTTGCTATAAAAAATTAAGTTTTATTGAATAACTTTTTGTTAAATCCTAAAATCATAAATTCAGTTAGGTACTTAATATAGAAAGTTTGTTTATATGTATTTTCATGATTCAAAATGTCATTATAAAATGAATTCATTTATAAAATATAATCGAGTATATATTTCGTGCTTTCGAATCAAAGTAATTTTTCAAACAATTATAATTTTATGTTTAGGTAGATTTTTTTATATTTATATAACATCATGTAACTTATAATATTATTATAAACAATTTGAATAATCATGGGAGTTTCAATGTATGTGGTGAAAAGAAAATGTTTCATTTATCGGTCCAAATTGATCAAATTCGGACCGATTCAGCTTAATATACCAAACTACAAAACGTTTTTTCTATTGAAACCCGGTTTGTATATTTTTTGTGTTTTTGAATCAAATTTATTTTTCAAACAATTATAATTTTATGTTTAGGTAACTTATTTATAATATTATTAGAAACAATTTGAAAAACCATGAGAGTTTCAAATGTACGTGCTGAAAGGAAAATGCTTCATTTATTGGTCCAAATTGATCAAACTCAGACCGATTCAACTCAATATACCAAACTACATAACGGTTTTTCAACTGAAACTCTGTTTGAACCTTAAAAAATCTTGTTCAAAACCATTTTCGGGATTCTAAAACTTAAATGGACAGTTGCCAATAAAGACAATCTCATCAAAGAATACCATCAACACCCTAAAAAGGTAGACATTAGGAAGTTCTCTTGGTTTGGTCCTTTTGAAACATGTCACAATCTTTCCTATTTATAGAAGAGGAAACGTTCTCTTGTTTGCTCTCACCATCGATGTGGGATGCAGACATTGTAATAAAACATGTTTTATTGTTTATAAAACATTTTTCAACTTATTTAGTAAAACACCATTTCTCTTGTTTACCCTTTCTTTATTGTTCAATAGTTCCATTTTTCTATAATCTTGTAAGTTGTTATCCAAAAAAGTAAGTTTTAATTGAATAACTTTTTATTCAATTCTAAAATCATAAATTCAGTTAGGTACTTAATATAGAAACTTTGTTTATATGTATTTTCAAGATTCAAAAGTTCATTAAAAAAAGAATTCATTTATAAAATATAATCTGTGTATATATTTCGTGCTTTTGGTCAAATCGAATTTTCAAACAATTATAATTTTATGTTTAGGTAGATGTTTTTTTTATATTTATATAACATTATGTAACTTTTTTAAAATATCATTGGAAATAATTTGAAAAATCATGGGAGTTTCAAATGTATCTAGTGAAAGGAAAATGCTTCTTTTATGGTTCAAATAGATCAAATTCGGACCGATTCAACTAAATATACCAAACTACATATTTTTTTTCTAGTTAAACCCGGTTTGTATATATTTCGTGTTTTAAATCAAAGTTATTTGTCAAACAGTTAAAATTTTAGGTTTAGGTAAATGTTTTTTTATATTTATATAAAATTATGTAACTTATTTATAATATTATTAGAAATAATTTGAAAAATCATGGGAGTTTTAAATCTTTGTTGTGAAAGGAAAATGATTCCTTTATCGGTCCAAATTGATCCAACTCCGGTTCAACTCAATATACCCAACTACATAATTTTTTAAGTTTTTTTTTTCTAACTGAAACACAGTTTAAACCTGAAAAATTTCGGTTCAAAACCATTTCTGCAATTCTAAAAGTTAACTGGACACTTGCCAATATAGATAATCTCACTAAATAATACCTTTAAAATCCTACAATGGTAGGCATGAGGAAGTTCTCATAGTTTGGTCCATTTGAAACATTTCACAACATTTCCTATTTATAGAAGAGGAAACATTCTCTTGTTTACTCTCACCATCGATGTGGGATGAAGACATTGTAATAAAACATCCTTTCTTGTTTATAGAACATTATTTAACTTATTTATAATATTATTGTAAAGAAATTGAAAAGTCATAGGAGTTTCAAATGAATGTGGTGAAAGAAAGTTAAAAAATGGGGTTTCAAATACATGATTTTTTAAATATAACAATAACGTCGTTGTTAAATTTGATATAATAATTTGTATATACTAAATTTATATAATATATTGATTATTTTGAAGTATATGATTATATATACATTTATTATAACTTCATAATCTCAATCGTTTGAATGACTTATTCCCGGGAGTTACACATGAATAAAATTAAATATAATATATGATTTGATGTTATTTATAGTTGTTTTTATTGTTAATTAATTTTTTTAATTTATTTGCTTAATGTTTTAATTTCTATCATTATAATTATTTAAAAAATCAAACATTGTTTTTTATTTTAAAGCTAACAATATAATCATTTATATAGAGTTGTTTTTAACTATTGTTATTGTAAGTTATTTTAAGCTACTTATTTGGAAACTTTTAACGATTATAAAAATATATTTTAGAAATATTTTAGTTAAATTGAGATTACTATTTAGTTTTTGCTTTTATCACTACAATTTATCAATTTTAACTATTTACAAAATATTCTTTAGTTTTTTTAAATGGAACTAAAATTTATATTTGAGTTGACATTGTAATGCGCAGAAACACCTATATAGTTGAAGTCTTTACAATCATATATTTTTTTTAAAATATAACACTAACGTTGTTGTTCAATTTTATATAATAATTTGTATATTAGTTTGATATAATATATTGATTATTTTGAATTATATGATACTATATAAATCTATTATAACGTCATAATCTCAATCGTTTGAATGACTTCTACTCGCGAGTTACACATCAATAAAATTAAATATTATATATGATTTAATATTATTTATAGTTGTTATTTTTAACTAATTTTTTAAAATTTATTTGCTTAATGTTTTAATTTCTATCATTATAATTATTTAAAACATCAAACATTATTTTTTGATTTTAAAGGTAATAATATAATCATTTATATAGAGTTATTTTTGACTATTGTTATTATAAGTTATTTTAAGCTACTTATTTGAAATTTTTTAACGATTATATAAATATATTTAGGAAATATTTTAGTTAAACTGATATTACAATTTAGTTTTTGCATTTATCACTATAATTTATCACTTTTAACTATTTACAAAATATTATTTGGTTTTTTTAGTGGAATTGAACTTTATATTTAAGTTGACATTGTAATGTTATATTTAAATTAACAATTTAAGTATTTTGTCCAAACTGTTCAAAAATTGTAGCTTTAAACTGATAATGGTTTACATGCAACAACATTTTAAATCTAATAAATTAAATATAATATGTTAAAATTTAAAGACATAACTTTATAAATAGAAGTAAATATATTATTTTAAAATTGAAATCCAGTCTATTTATGATTACACTTTAGCTTTAATATTTATTTAACCTTATTAACCAGCTTACAATCATTATTAGAAAGACACTACAATTTATCACTTTTAACTATTTATAAAATAATATTTGGGTTGTTTAAGTTAAATAAAATTTATATTTAAGTTGAGCCTATAATGTTATATTTTAATTAATAATTTAAGTATTTTATACAAATTGCTCAAAAATTATACCTTTAAAATGATAATGGTTTACATCCAACAATATATTAAAACTAATAAATTAAGTATAATATATTAAAAGTTAAAAAACATAATCTTATAAGTAGAATTAAAGATATTATTTTAGTATTGAAATTTAGTTTATATATGAATACACTTTAGATTTGATATTTATTTAACCTAATTACCAAATTATAATTATTATTATTATTATAAAGAAATTGAAAAGTCATGGGAGCTTCAAATGAATGTGGTGAAAGGAAAAAGAATGGGGTTTCAAATGCATGAGATTCAAGAAAAAATGCTAGCTTTATAAGTATGTATGATGAGATAAAAGAGAAGTAGCTATATTTTAGGAAATCAAGTCAAATATATTAATAAAATCCAGATTACTATTTTTAAAACCAAATCACAGAAAATCACATATTGAAAATTTTGCAATATTTTTTTAAACAATAATCACATAAAACGAAATAGATTTCATTCCTTAAGAATTACTTAGTGTCATAACATATTTCTTTCTATGAAAGTTAGGCGATTTAACTATTAGTTTTACAAAATATTAACAAAATGTTTTTATACAACATTCAGAAAGTACAAAATTAAAGAATCGGACGATTTGACTCTTTTAAAATCAGGAAATTACTTGAAACTTTTTTCATTCTTTAAGAACAATTCATTAATACTTTATAACATATTTTTTTGAAGTATATGCAATATTCTTTCTACACCGCCCTTTCCTGTTCTGTGGTCCTCCATTGGCAGTGTAACGAACGATAACACGTATTTATTTTTTAAATTTTCTCATTTTACCGTTGAAAAATGGTAACATTCTAAAAAAATCTTTAACTATAAAATCACCAGTTTTCTCTTTATTTTATATAAATTTAATCACCATTTTTCTCTATTTCATATACTTTCAATACATTCCAAAAAAATGAATCTGTTCGATGATAGTGATGACGATGATATGTTCGTCTCTATGATGTACAAGTATTGCACAAACGTGCTACTACAATCAAATCCAGCTCCTCTATTAACCAAGCGTGCAACGTTAAAAAAGATTCTGAAGAAGGGCATAGATGTTTAGTTCACAATTATTTTGCAGATGATTGTGTCTACCAGCCATGCGATTTCAAAAGAAAGTTTTGTTTGCGGAAAAATGTTTTTGTTCGGATAGCCAACACGTTGGAAAGCAGGTATTGTTTCATTAAAATATAGTTTTTACATAATTTAAATACATTGTTTCTTTCAAATATATCTATTACATATATTTAATATACGTTTAGGTATGAATATTTCCAAATGAGATATGATGCTAGAGGTAAGCAATGATTCACATGGTTGTAGAAATGTGTTGTCACAATTAAGCTTATGGCAATGGGAGAGTCGCCTGATTCGATTGACGATTATATGAGAATGTATGAAAAAACTGCAAGAGAAAGTCTGTATAAATTGGCGAGGGGTGTTGTCGAAAGCTTCGGTGACGTTTATTTGCGCAAACCTTCATTGAATGATATAGAACAACTATATACGGTGCATGAAGAAAGACATTGTTTTGTAGGTATGCTTGGAAGCATTGATTGCACACACTGGAACTAGAGAAATTGTCATGTGGCGTGGAAAGGCCAGTGTGCAAGTGGTCATCAAAAAATGCCTTCGTTGGTACTAGAGGCTATTGCCTCCCGAGATTTATGGATTTGGCATGTTTTTTTTGGGGTTGCGGGTTCGAACAACGACATGAACGTTCTTGATCAGTCACCAATATTTGACCATATTTTGTCAGGAAAGGCACCATATGCTCCTTTCATGGTGAATGGAAATGAATATAAGTTTGGGTATTACCTTACAGATATAATATATCCAGCATATTCCACATTCATGAAGGCGTTTTGACACCCAGTAACACCAAGAGACAAAATTTTCAAGAGAAAACAAGAAGGAGCACGTAAGGATGTGGAACGTGCATTTGGAGTTCTGAAGTCGAAATGACACATAATTGAACATGTGACACGAGCATATCAGTTAGACGTTCTACAAGATATTATGTATGCATGTATCATAATGCATAACATGGTGGTTGAAGATAAATGATGAAACATTACGGAGTATTCGGCTTCAGAGCCCAGACACATGCAATTTCAACCTAGGACAACGGAATATTTACATATGGTCGTAGATATTCAAGACACACGAAAACACAACTTCAAGAAGATTTGGTTGATTTTATGTACGATGGAAATGAAAATGAATAAATTATGTGCAAAATGTAATTTTTTTAAATGTTATGTTTAATTAAAAAAATTGGTTTAATTTAAATAACATGTTCTAATTAATTTTATTTAAAAATTAAAAAATAAATTGAAAAAAAAGATGACATGGAGTGTTATAACTAGTTGTCTATTTCCTCCATTTGGTATTATAACAGCATATTGACATAGCATGTGAGGTGACAACTTTTGGCTGTGATAACACTCCTTAACTAGTTGTCCACACCTATTAGTCTTATACAGGAAAAAAAGTGCATGATTCTATAGACAAAAGAATATTATAAAATGTATTTTAATATAATCAAATTTTTATAGAAAAGATGTGTATATATATATATATATATATAATAATAATAATAATAATAATAAAAAAGTGTATGATTATATAGACAAAAGAGTATTATAAAAACCTCTATTATGCACAGGTCTGGTTATGAGCAAGGGCAAGGTGAACATGTGTACAGGGCCAATTTTTTTATAGTATATTCTGAAATCAGACCCAAATGCAAAGGATAGTCCAGGCCACTACACACTTTAATCAATTAGTCATAGACTCGTAGTCCATACGCGAAGGCAGGAGCGATCATTCAAGCGACTGAAGTGAGACTCTTCCATTAATCGATTATGAAAAGGAAAATCAATCGATCATACTATGATCGATTACCAGTCGTCCGGCCACTTGCAGACATGTTAATCAATAATCGAGTAATCGGCCATTCATGTGTTTATGTTATCAGAATTCAAAAATTAAATGTTGAATACTTCCACTTATCAGATTTCTAGTTTTCTTTAGTAAATTGATCAAAATATTCCAAGCCTTGAATCAGAATTGCGTTTTTCCATTTTTGTCCTAGAAATCTGAAATTCTACTAATCACTGAAAATTTAGCTTTAAAAATGGATTTTGAAAGAGAGTTTGATTATGAATCACCACATTTTGGATTATGATTCCTTATATTGTATTAAGTTCCATTAATGGTTTTGATGCCTATTCAAGTAGTAAAATTTTGAATTTGATATAAAAGTTTGAATTGGTTAAACTGTGTTCAAAATAGTGAGTTTGAAGACTTGATATGGCTTAATAAGTTGAATCATATAATGAATGAAAAAATGTCTCAAAACACTTCAATGTAGTTAAGATGACTAAGAATTAAGTTTAGAGGTTGTTTGGTTGGGTTTTGGTAATTTTTGGACAAAAAGACATTTTCGTCCTTTTTCCCGAAATGGTTAATTCTATCCCTCTTAGAATATCTAAAGAACAAAACAACAATGCTAATATCTTATTATATGTTAGTAGACCTTGTGTTTCAAATTTCAAGTCAATTGGACTTAAAATGAGGTATTTCATCATCTGCTTCATCATTATAGTTCTTCAATCTTCATTTTCGACTTCTGTTTCGCATCCAACCACCTCTACTTTCTCTATCTACAGTTCAATTCAACATCCAGTCAACAAAATTTGAAGAAAATACTCAAAATGTGCATAAATTGCCCAAAATGTGCATAATATCAGTCATCTCTCATCACTAATGCATCTCTTAAGTCATATTCTTCTTATTAGGGAACTTTACCTAAAAAATTTTCCAAAATATTGCATTTTTCACCCTCTTTTCAAGGCTTTAACAGACAAATAAAAAGGCTAAATGCACCTAATTACAGCACTGTTCACCCTCTTCACTAGCCAGACAACATAGACTACCATTTCCCAAAAGTATTTATACTTCAAAAGCATCTTTTTGATGTGTTTCATTTTGATATTTGGGCTATGTTTATTGTTAACAAGAATGTTAGGAGAGCTTCATGGGTCATTGGTTAGTTGTTATGATGTCATTACTCATTAAAATAATATGATTTTGCTATGTTTATTGCAACAAAGTTTATCTTCGTTTTACAAAAAAAAACTTTATTTTGTATAATTTAACTCGTTACACGTTAGGGTCTAATGGCTTTCATTCCGGCTCGTCTTGGGAATTTGAATCCTCAGGCCCAACCCTGGTTATACATAAAGGTGTAGATTCACATAGGGATGGACGTTGAAATGTCGAGCAGTAGTGACACTAATTTTTTAAGATCAAATATAATAACAAAGACCTAGAAATTGGGTCGTGTCGGGTCAAGACATTAAATGGGTTAAGAATGATGGGCCCATACACGATATATATAATTAACATGTTGAAAAACACGACCTAGACACAACACTTTTAACCCCATGTCAACATGGCACAACCTGTGAAACACATGAAACCCATTAAACTCAAACTAAGGTTTAGGCTTTGTGCACTGCTTAAGATTTGGGTTATTATTTGTTAGACAAAAATTTAAGTTATTTTTTTTAAGATTTGTGTTATAACATAGAGTAAATTATGTAGACTTTTTGTATTTGTTAAGGTTATTTTGGGTTATTATTTGTTAGATTGCATTAGAAACTAAATGGAATGATTGATTGGAATTTGAACATTCTCTTTTGGATGATTCTTCAACACATGACTCATGGGAGCTCAGTCTTTTTGAAAATACTCAATTTTACTAACATGTCAAGAACTAATTTCAAACAAAACAACTTGCATCAGATTGGAGGAAGCTCAAATGCTTAAAAAACGTTTTTCTTGGTTACTTGCATCTTGGAAGAATCGAAAACTGGAGATAAGAGTGTACGATTTTTTCCCTCCTGTCGAGCGAGGCATGTTCTTCTTCCGTTTCTTTTTTCACTATCTTTCGTTTCTTGTCTCTTCTTGTTGCGTGTGTCCTCTAATACAAAAAATATTATGTTTCTTGTTGTCGTGTGGACCGTTTCTTTTCTCTTCATTGTCTTTCGTTTCTTTTTCGCAATGAAAATCCATAAATTATCTGATGCAAGTTTCTTTTTAAAACCCTACACCTTGCGATACCACCTCTATGGTATTATTGATGACGTCGACCACTCTTGCCTCCTCCTCCAGTCACCAACATGACTGACCATCCTTCCCTCCTCTGAAAATATTTCTTCTAAATACTTCCATCAACCCTTCCATCCTTCATCGAAGCAAGTCAAACAACCACAATCTCTAGTTAATTATAAATTTGGAATGAAGATAGATCTGCAGAATCAAAGTGACAAAATTATTGCAATGATTCAGGATTCTAAAGCAAACAAAATCTCCATATCGTTCATGATTTCATTTTAGCTCTTGATTAAATAACATTTTTGTAGGACGAACCACCTTATACCATCACCATTAACCCTCGTAGTCACTATGATTTCTCTTTACCCTCTCTGTCACTTTCCTTTTCCTACTGAGATTAAACAAAGACTTTTTCATGAAATATGGTGTGTATTTTCATCCTCCTCTTAAATTCAAGGGATGGAGGTATAAATTTTACATCTAAGCTTTTTTCATGAAAAAGGTGCCCAGAGAAAGAAAGAGAGAAATGAACAAGATCTGCTATTTACCTCCATGGATTGTTGTGAGCTCCTTTTATAAGAAAAATGATATATATCTAGAGAATTGGAAATGATTGGTGATTTATTACATAACCTAGACTTGGAATTATCTAATGGTATCCAAGAGAGAAAGACAACAAAATAAGAGATATGATATGTTTGGTAGCAACTGGATGGTTCGGTGACGAACCAAAAAGAGACAATGAGAGAGAGAGAGAGAGAAATGGACACGATCTGCTATGGTCATCCACATGATTTGCTTCATTATTTATTATGAGCTCATTTTACAATAAAAATTATTCATGTTGAGAAATAATTGGAAAAGATTTGTGATTGATTAATGACTTTAGACATAACATGCCTTACGTTTTACAAGTTTTGTATGTTTTGTCTCGATGACGATCTTTTGTTTGTTAATTTCCAAAATTTCTCAACGTTTTTTCATTTTTTTCATTTTACTCATAATAGCAGGTTTTCACAGACAAAACTGACAAAGTTTTACAAATTTAGGGACTTTCATGTAAATTGAAAAACATAGTTAGGGTAAAAACATTAAAGATTTGTCAACTTAATGGGTTTTTTTGTAAAGTTGAAAAACATACTTAGGATAAAATGATGGGTTTCGTGAAGGTACAAATGATCCTTTTTATAAAATAATTTATAAACGGCAAACGAAAGACTTTAAAAATAACTTTTTTATTTTATAATCATTTTAACGAAACCATCAAGATGATCCAGTTACATGAACTAGAAAGATTATAACAACACAGGGTTGTTAAGAAGACAACCTTTGGAGCATTTGATCCCACTTGGAAATTGGGAGTTGTTGAAGATAGAAAAAAACTCAAGAATAGTGTTTTTCTACAATGTATCCACCATAAAAAATAAGGCACAATGGAATTCTAGTTACCTTCATATGTGAAGTACTCTTTAGTCGCTAAAGTGTTCAACACAACTAAGAGCTAAAAGAGAAGCACATCTAAGTACCAAATCTTCATCTAGCTTCAAAAGACAAGAAGAATAGAGGGAGTGTGTAACACCCAGTTTTGAAAGTGTTTCGCTGCTCGGGGCTACGACCCAGTTATTATTGCCATAGGGTTTAGGGCCTTGGGAAAGGAATGATTTGGCCCATTTCGGAGGTGGGGGTCATGGAATGAGTGACCCAAGCATTCGTTTGTGTCTTCCGAAGCCAAGGGTATGATTGTAAACGGATGTCTCGGTATTTTATGAGTTTTAGGTTTTATTCAGAAGGTTTTAAGGCTTGGACGTGTTGTTAGGAGCGTAGGGCTTCTCGCCACCTTTTCGTGGATATAAGGTGTTGGATTAGGGGTCTAAGCCCTTAACTATAATTGGTATGTACTTGACCCGAGAGTAGCATGATCCATTTGGGTTGCATATCACCATGACAATTTGATAGGATGGACTGTTGAGAAGAGGTTATTTATGATTTATTAATATATTATAAGTTCTAATATATTAATATGAAATCATATGATTTAATTAGTATTGATCAAGAATTAATTTGGAATTAATTTAGTGATCAAAAGAGACTAATTAAATTAATGGGGACTAATTGTGTAAATTAATTGTATATATGTTTTAGGCTTATGATACATGATGGACTAAGTTTATGGAAGAATCCATAAAGAGTTAGCCTATTTGAATCATTGATCATGGATAATAAGCCCAAGAGTATGGATTAGGGTTTACCCATGACTCTTGGATTCCTAACATATATATACAACACCCCATAGCTAAAATCGACACCTTAATGTTCTAGGAGTTCATGGAGACGATTTTTAGTGTGCATAAGCTCTCTCAAAAGTCATCGTTTATCTAAGGTGTGTTGTGAATCATTTGAGGTGTCACACTTGGGGCACTAAGTTCTTAAAGGCCAAATACAACAAGTTCTACAAGCTACATAAAGAGGTAAACTCCTAACTAGTATTTTATGTTGTTTATGTCAATTGCATGCTATTTGTAGGCTTAATGTTTTGGAAACAATAATGCATGTATAATTAGAGAAAACATAAATCCAATGCATTTAGGGTTGTATGTGCACCATAGGATGTTGTAGTATACAAAACCCAACATAAGGTTCGTTGGAAACAGACCTCGGATGAGGAAGATATGATACTTTAAAGTTATTGACAATTTTGGTCCCTGATGGAGATAAGTGGCAGATCAGTCCCACACATGCAAGGAATGTATGTACGTGTTTGGCTGGGTATGCCCAGCATAAGTTGGGTTACACCCAACGTAGAAGGCTGCATGGTCGCAGGTGGTTTGTGAGTACGTCGGGCATACAAAGAGGTACGTGGGGCGTACTCCATTCAGACTAAAACCCTAAATTTAGGGTATGACACTATATATGGAACATTATGCCTCAAAGACCAGCCTCCCTCTCACCCCAAAGCAGCTACTACGAAACCCTAATCCTTACTTGAGTGATCTTGGAGCTTAGAAGACCATTTTGGAGTGCATCTTAGTGTTTTGAAGGAAGGTGGCCATTGTTGAAGCATCATCAAAGGAGCAAAGGCTTATAGATCCAGATCCTTATCAACATTTGGCATTCATATAAGGTATAAAGCTTTGAACTTGGTGTTTATTTGCTTAGATCTCTTGAAGTATAGGTTTATGGACCCTTTTGGTCCCATTGATGAAGTGTCACAAGTCCTTATAGTTTATGAAGCTTATATTTGCCATTCTCAGTGTTATTTGGGTCATTGAATCATAAAGTTGCCATCTTTGGGATTAAAATGCTTCCATGCTTTAGTTATGGCCATTTTCATGGAAGTAGATTGCTATACTCTGAGTTTGGGTTCATTTGGGTCATGTAAAGTCACCAAGTCAGTGACTTTATGGATTAAGACGCTGAAGAGGACTTGGATCTGTGATATTAGCCTGTGGAATGAAGTATTAAGTGCTTAATGGTATTAATGGATTAGTAGAGCAATATGATGGGCGTACAAGCATGTACACGCAGCGTACAAGCCATATAGCATGTACGCTTAGCGTATAGAGGAGTACACCCCACATACTCATCGAATTTGGGCTTTGCGTTGTTTAGGCCATTTCCATGGGATGGCATCTTGGGCCTTAGTGGGCCATCTAGAATTGAACCTTTGGACTAGAGAAGCATTATTGGGCCTTAGGTTGAGGCCCATGTGAAGGGATTGGGCCCAATTTGAAATTGGGCCATGTATTGGACCTTATAAGACTGTTTATCTATATGGGTCAAGAGTTTAGTAAGAGTTCATTTTGGAACAAGAGTATGTGAGGGGAAGAATGGTCTTTTTAACCCCGTGAGGACTTGTGGTTAAGTTATGAGAATCTCGAACTTAACTAGTTTATGTGATAATTAGTAGCTTAGGGAGTCGAGAGATCACCAGTTTGCGGATCTACCAGCTAGCAGCCAGAGGATTATCCTTGAGATCCAGCTTTGTGAAGTGACTTTCCTCCTGTTTGAACGGGTCGAAGGCACCAATGTTGGCTAATATTTATGTTATGTGTTTCTGAATTATGATCCGATGTCGAGCGATGCCTGAGGAATGTTTGTATGCTTGATGTCTTCGTGATTCTTGCATGTGTCTGTATTTGTATGTTTTTGTATTATGGTTCGACGTCAGGCGATGCTCGAGGAATGTCTATATGCTTTCCGGATTACGGTTCGATGTCGGGCGGGGCCTAAGGAATATTTATATGTATGATTCCAGACTACGATTCAATGCCGGGTGGTACCCGATGACTATGTGCATGTTTAGTTATACTTGTTGTGTAACATCCAAAAATACGACCCAAAATTTTTTGTTTTAATAATAATAAAAATCATATACTGAACGTCATATCATAAAACCATACGTCAAATATCTCAAATCATGATAAAATGTCGTGAAACAACTGTATCAAATCAGACTATGAATCAAAACCAACTCCCAGGACAAATACTGAAACTATGGTGTGTGCGATGCCATCAACCCGAGCTCTTCACTTTACTTGCGGAAGTACCTAAAACCAAAACTGAAACTGTAAGCACGAAGCTTAGTGAGCTCCCCCAAACTACCACATACCATACAATACATATAAATCGCATACTGGGCCTTGCCTACTGCATCGGACCGAAGTCAGGAAACTGCATCAGACCGAAGTCCGGAACTGACTGGGACCTTGTCCCCTGAATCGGACCGGTGTTCGGAACTAGCTGCATCAGACCGAAGTCCGGAACTGACTGCATCAGACCGAAGTCCGGAACTAACGGATCATAGCATAGCATAAACACATATCAATTAGCATAACACATGTCATCTAGCATAAACACATATACTGCATACTGCATCAGGCCGTAGCCTGGAACACATAACACATAAATCCTGTCTGAGCCACGAAGGCGTCAAACACACTATCTGCTGCATCGGACCGAATTCTGGAAACTACTGCTAGCTAATCGGGCCGACATTGTGGCCTTAGACCCATTCCTACTGGAAGGAAACTCACCTCGTAGACTAGCTGCTGAATGAATTGCTCTGGAATCTGTCTGCTGCTCTGGTTTCACCCCGGCTAGAATTTCCATAAGTACACTCAATCAAATATTGATAACTATACTAAGAGTAAAATGACTATTTTACCCCTGGTCACAGTCAACCTATTGGTCAAAGTCAACATACAGTTGACCTGACTCGTCGAGTTGGGTCACCAACTCGTCGAGTCCTTACTCTCACTTTCTTGCTTCTGCTCGCTACTACTCGTCAAGTTTGGCATAGACTCGACGAGTTCCTCTTCGATACTAACACTCAGTCAATCTACATCCGACTCGCCGAGTTGTATGAACAACTCGTCGAGTCCTCCTTCAACACATGACACTCTGGCTGTGACTCGCCGAGTTGTATGAACAACTCGTCGAGTCTGTTCTTGAGGTATGAAGATTGCCTTGGACTCGTCGAGTACCTACATGAATGAGTCTGATCTCTGTCTCACTGAGTCTTCCCATAACTCACTAATTGCACTCGGCATAACACGTAAAAGGGAAGAACTCGGGGACTCGCGACCCGAATCGCCGAGTCTGAAGAACAACTCGCCGAGTCGGTTGCATGTAACACTACTCCGAAGATTCTGCTCAAATCTAATGCATACAACTTATAGACCTGGGTTCATAAAGCTTAGCTACCACGTAAAGTTTCCAACTTTACGTGTACAAATGCATGTAAATGGATTTACAGGCTAAAAAGACACTTAAATGAATAAATCTAGGGCTTTCAAGCAAGAAGGCTCCATAAAGGTGTTAGATCCACTACTTTGGAACTGAAACATGGCTAGACCCGGAGTCCAATCACCCCAATGTGATTTCTCTACCATAAATAAGATAAGGAATGCATAAAATGGTCTAAATGTATTTCAACAAGGAAAAATCAATCATAGCAACAGAGGGGATCCGGTTTTTACCTCAATAACTTTGCAATAGATGCAAGATCTTGGACCTTCTTCTACTCCCTTGGATCTAGCTACTTCTTCTCTTCCAAAACTTCAAGATTCAAACAATAAATGCTCAAAATGCTCAAGGAAAGGTTAGGGTTGCTAAATGATGCTATGAGGGTGAATGGGACGAGGTTGGGGCTCATAACATGGCTTAGATAGGGTACAAAACCCGGGGATTTAGTGTTTCATTCAGACTGAAGGACTCGCCAAGTCGCCAACTCAAACGTGCTCGAAATCCCGTCTCTACTCGACGAGTCAGGCTACTGACTCGTCGAGTCCCTCTTGAAACTTGAATAAATAATAATATTAAATAACATACCATAATCGAGGCGTTACATGTTGTCTTTGTGATACTTGTATGTGCATGGTAGGGAGGTGAGTGTGGGCGGGGTCCCGTATCTCATCACTAGCTGAGTATGGACGGGGTTCCATATCTCATTAGTAGCAGAGTAGGGGCGGGGCCCATGATAGGCGAGGCCTTCGGACTGGAACATATAAACTGTGTATGATTCTTTATATGCTAGCATGATTATATGATATTGTTTGTATGTGTACAGCGGGCGAGGTCTAGGAGAAACAGATATGTATATCAAGCGGGGCCTGATGCCGGACATTGTCCGATGCCGGGTGGGGCCCGATTAAGGGGTAGGGGCACATTATATGTGATTATGTGTATGGTATGTGGTAGTATGGGGAACTCACTAAGCTTCATGCTTATGGTTTTCAGTTTTGGTTTCAGGTACTTCTAGTTGCAAAGAGAAGAGCTCAGGATGACTACATTGCACACACCATTATTTTTAACATGGGATGTTTACTTTGATGTTTTGATTTGTAAACTCTGATGATAATGTTTTGAAATACTTTGACTCATGTTTTGATGGAATAGTTTGATAATATGGTTTTATTTAATGGTTTAAAATGAAATATTTAGTCATGCATTTTTGGGATGCTACAGAGAGGAGATGCTCTCGGTTATGGAGAAGAAAAAGAGCAAGGATCAAAATCAAATGAAAGCCTTATTCTCTCTTTTATAGCCACACATCATATCCAAGACCCACACCATAACAAAGCTTAAAGGTATGGGATATTTAAAGCATTGTATCTGTAAGAGTGAAACTTCTAAGCAAGCTTCACCCACTTCTCCATTACCTATAGTTTTAGCAAGAGAAATAAGAGAGAGGGAGAGAGAGAGAGAGAGTTGACTAAATTCAACAACTAGTTTATTCATGTAAATAGAAAAGTTAGGAGGTAACCAAAATGAAGAAAACTTGTACATGAATTATTAAATCATATCATATGAGTTGGTTATATTTATTAATAATCATCATAATAAAAAATATTAAATATGTGTCAACCTGATAAAGGTGTGACCCTATATCATCATATGTTATTAGAAAATATCATTTAGTAAAGTCTCTTGAGCATATATATATATATATATATATATATATATATATAACAATCTCCCACTTGGAAAAGAATCACTATGGATTGACGTAGACAGTAGTTGGTGTATAGTAACATGCTACTTCCCCTAACAGCATACAAAGGGGTGCCATCTTATCAATAGCCAATTCTTGGAGCTCAAAGATATAATTGATGCTTTAGGGATGGTATCAAGTATTCCTTTTGTAACTTCATAAAAATCACATCAAATTTAAACTTTTAAAACAACCGCAAATCATAGAATGTTTACAAAATCATTGTTTTCAAAGTGTTGTTCCATACCAGAGTATCCCATACATCAAATGTACATAAAACAGAGGATGTGTACGGTCATGCCTTCACCTTCTCGCAATCATCAGAAGTACCTGAAATAATAATTAAAAACTATAAGCCAAAGCTTAGTGAGTTTCCCCAAAGAACCAACACATAAACAGATAACATATATAACAACATGTCAGGTCCAATCAACCATCGGGTTGGAATACCACAGGCCCAGTCACCCTCCGTGTCCAGTCATCCTCATAATGGAATACCCTAAGTGGAATGCAAATATACAATGGGTCCAGTTAACCATCAGGTTGGAATACCCTTGGCCCAGTCAACCATAAGGTTGGAATGTCAATATACAATGGGTCCAGTCATCCTCGGGATGGAATACCCTCGGGCCTAATCAACCGTCGGGTTGGAATGCCCTCGGTCTGTTGGCCCACACACATAGCAGTAAAGCCTCAACCATCAACCAAAATATGTGCACATTTAATAGACAAACATATAACCAGTCAACAGATAATCAGGCAGATCTACATATCACTAAGCATAACATCATCCTATATACCAGGATATTGATCTAACATATCACTACAACCCCGATAACATACTATCACATAATAGTATATCTAATCCAATGGATCGGCCTTGGTGTCATCGACCCGTAAGTATAGTGAGGAAAAAATCACCTCAAAGTCTAGACAAAATTTGATGAGGACTCGACTCCGAATCTCAACTCTAACCGTCACCTATTCACCCAAATGACCAGTTTCTCAAATACCATTCAAATTACCCAAAATACTCCTTTGTCAAACTTGGTCAAAGTCAAAGTTAAACTGGTCAAAATCCATAAGTCAACTGAATCAACCCATTCGAGTCAACTCAACCAATTCGACATAAAACATGTACGCGGGGCGTACTTAAGCTTTAACCACCATCAGGGAAGTTGACCACGTATGCACTGCATACTCAGGTTACGCATGGTATACTCCCAGATTTCTTTAAACTCCATTAAGAGTTTAATTCCTTAAGCTCTTATGTCCCATTTCAGATCCAAGGCTAAATCATCCTCAAGAGTCATAAAGTTTCCAAGTATATGACTTTGCATATCCATTAAGTGCTTAACTCAAGGTCTTAATATATTAAGACCTTCTAATGAGTGCATGGAGTAAAACCCACCACTAATACCTCATTTTTATGGCTCAATACCCTTCCTAAGGTCTGAAAGAATGGCTTAATCGGTCAAGAACAGGCCATGCTCAAGAATCACCATTTTGGGACCAAAAGTGACTTAAAAGAGCAAAAACCTAGATCTACAAGATGGAGTGGTAAAGTTGCAAGCTTTATACCTTCTAGAGGTTACAAACAAAGTAGAAATCGAAGATCCAAGGTTCTCTCAACTCTAAGATCTTCTCACCACATTCTTCTTTCTTCAAAACCACTTCAAAACTCTCTTAAAGGCTCCAAAGTTGCTCTTTTTCTCTTAGGGTTGCTTGAGGGTCGATGTCACAGAAGGAGGTTGGGTAAGAAGAAGATATGAGGCCTTAAGGATGCTTAAATATGAGCCAAAACCCTAAAAATTAGGGTTTGCATGCTTTCCATGTACGCCTTGCGTACAAGGTGTATGCCTAACATACTAAAGCGTGTCCTAGTACGCTCAGCATACACACATACGCACATCATACTCCTCAAAGTCCCAATTTACCAAAATGCCACTATGGTCCCTTTATGCATTCTTTATTGAAATTAGGAACCAAAATGCAATATAATTCAATTATAGGGTCAAAATTAGAAGTACCTCATCATTGGGATGTTAAAATTCTGCCCTACTTGAACTAGAATCACTACAAGAAAACAACCCTTTAATGACGCGCAAATAATGACACTCACTGATACAGGACGCGCAATTGTGCGTGCCCTAAAAAATAATGTCAGTTTTGTAAAATCTGAAGGATAGAGGGCACGCATTTGTGCGCGCCCTAAAATTAGTGTCAGAAAAGAAAAAAAAGAAATGCGGAGGGCGCCTTTAATAAATTGTGCGTCATGTAAATGTGTCGCTTTATAATTTATAAGTGAAACATGTGTTTTAGGCGGGAAATGAAATCGAAGAAAATTACCCCCGCCTATTGGATCCTAAAAATTAATCCCCCCGCCTCTTCTACATAGCAAGAAAAAGCCCTAGGGCCTTCATCTTTATCTTAAGCGGTGGAAATACCTAGGTCGATTCTTCAAGGTTCAACAACAGATTTGTAAACAACAAACGTATACAATTCTGGATCTCGACATGATTATGGCGCTTTGGAGTCGGCGACGTGAACATCATTCGTGAGAAAAGTTCATACAAAACTCAAGAATTTCTATGGTTTCGATTATTGAGTGAGGTACAGGGAGGTGTAATCGTTTTGGAGTCTTTACTAATTGAGTTGAAATTGAACACTAAAAACTCAATCCACACTTCGAACATCTCTAATTCTCTCTTCTTCCGCTCCTCAATCTCCTTGGTAGCGCTCTTTCCATTTCCATTTCCAACCTCAAACCACCGCTAAATGGAACCCAACAATTCAATCAATCAAATTGATAATCACATCAACGATGATGGTGATCAGAACTCATTTCCAAGCCACCGTCATCAGATCATCACCTATTCAAGAAAGAGAAAACACTCTCAATCTCAGGTAATCACACCAATCGATTCAACACAAGTAAACCCTCTTTCCGAATCATCATTTCTAGGGCTTGTTCTCCATGCTCATACGTTCTCATACGATATTCAAAACCTCACTGAGTCTCTCCTTCTCGAAATCCTCACAAGATTTCCCTTGAAATCAATTTTTAGGTTCAAATATGTTTGCAAACATTGGCTAGACCTAATTTCTCAGCCTTCATTTGCCCGTTTCTATTGCTCGCGTATGTTCACAGCCAGTGCATCGTCATCATCCTTACCTTTCAAAATTTTGTATAGGTACATTTATGTGTCGAAATTCACAGATGTTCTTGATGGATTCCGTCCCGAGACATACAATTCCTCAAAATTCTCGGTACTTTGCTCTTTCAAAAAAAATAAGTAGGTATTTTTCTATGTTCTTGTGGTCTCTTTACTTTCTGCTTATATTGATAATATTGAATATATGTTTTGAGAATAAAATATTAAACCCTAGATTCTGGGAACTCGCAGAAAATGAAGGAGATGAGCTATGCACTCCAAGTGTTCGAAGAAATGCTTAAAAGAAGAATCTTACCTAATTCATACCTTATAACATTACCTGATGTACACAAGACCAAGTGATATGGTACCTAATCACACCTTGCACTCGAATCCATACAAGGCAAGCCTGTATGCATTCTTTTTCCTAATTTGTTGGACTAAAATGGGTCATGATCACACCAGGTAGGTACTGCTTTGTATAGTTGATTTGTTGGACTAAAATGGGTCATGGCAACCCAACTTGTTATAGCTGGTTAAACAGTTTTCCATGCCAACATGGCATCCAACTTAATTATACATTTTTCTTAATTGTTTTGTACTATTAATTTTAATAGTTTTTTCGAATGATGGTTTATAAAGAAGATATAGTAAACTACACTTCTGGCCCTGAGTGTAGTTAGTTTTTTTAGTTTGGTCCCAAAATGTCCTCTTTCACTTGCTAAAGATTTACGCTTCCAGCTACTCTCTGATGATATTGATATCACAATGCCAGTAACAAATGTTCAACCGGATGATGATAAGCTGGAAGAACTTGTGGTTCGCTAGGTATATCATACATTCAAGGAATGGTAAGACGTAGATGGCATTTGTATTTTCATTTGGTATAACTTTCTGTTTAGCTCCTTTTACCTTTTTACTTTTTTTCTGTCCACTCATTGGTTTTTATTCTTGTTTTACCCATTTCCAATGATCTATATGATGGATTGCACAGAAAATGATTGTAGTTCACTACTCAAGTCATCAACTAAGGTACTTGATATCCCTTGATTTTGGCTAGTGTATGTATTTGTAAATTCAATTAAAAGTTTTGATATGTGTATATCATGTTCCATGTTAGAGGCATGGGATATCATGTTTACATCTATGAAATGTTGATTACATGTTCATCTCAATGGTTTACTTAGATTTCATGTCTTGTATCTGTATCAGTTCTTAGTAGAACTTTTTTTTAACAATGGAGAAGGATGGATAAGCCAAAAAGGAATCACGGGTGGCTACGATTCTGTTTTCCATCAGATCTATAGTCATTTTGTAAAAATCATACCTTGAGCAATAGAACTCAAACGGACCCCAAACTAGTGCCCAAAGTTTAAAAATTGAGTTGGCTAACTTTCTTAAGCAGGCCAACCTCACTGATAAGGACTTTATCTATGGGCAAGAATGGCATCTTTGCTGTTAGGTCTGATCCGGGTCTGTTCTGATATGTCATTTTGTTTTCATCATTTGTAAGTCTTGGAAAAGGATCCAGAGTGATTCCAAGTTTCTATATGTTCCTGGTATTATGAATGTAAGATATGGAGCAGATGAGGTGTTATTTCCAATTATAAATTATTTAGAATGGATCCATACTCCAGATCAGTGGGCAGTCACCAGCTTTTACTAGTGCTGTGATTGTCCACAATATGAATTTTATATCCGGAGCTTGGGAAATTCTTTTCATTCAATACTAACTCTGAGACTTTCATTTGTATGTCCTTTACTTCTCTGAATTTTGGTTTGGACGAATTTTACTCACAAGTTGGGTAGAATTGGCCAACCTCACTTGACTGTCTTGTTGGAGACAGAAGTGATACACCTTTTTGTAAAATTCATATTTAATTCATCCTTTGGAGTTAGAAGGAGTTATTTATAGTTCTGGAATCCTGTACAATCATAGTTTCCTATAAAATTTAGTTAAAGCTATGTTTTTGTTTTAGATTTTGGAGTAAATCTGTTTTGAACAGCAGGTATGTTTTAGAGACCTTGCTGTGATTACTCTTTTCTTAACTCATAGCTTCATTACTTCTCCGTTCTAACCTTTAGTCCTTCTAAGATGGGTTTTAACAGTTTAAAATTTTTGCAAGTGTGCTGCTGAAAATGAAGAGCTTGTTCAGGTATCTCAATTTCCAGACATACCCTTTTGGTTTTTTCACTTTCCTGAAATACCCTTTTTGATCTTTTACAATTTCCAAAAATACCCTTGTTGGTGCCTGGGAGTTACGGTGTTGCAAAAGAAGCTTTGGCTGAGATTGCATCAAGATTTAGGGCAAGATATCTTAGAGATACAAAACCTGGAACAGAGGTGGTCCCACGAGGTGGTCGTTATGAACCTTTTAAGGTAAAATTTAAAATCAGGAAATGGGAATTTATTAATTTAATAACTAAATATTTATTTATGTTTTTATGAAGCGCGAATGTAATCCACATCAGCATCAACATCAACATCCTCCTCCTAGTTATCTTGCTCCTCCTCCTCCTCCTCCAAGAGAGTATCAACCTCATACTTGCCATGCCCCTCCAATGGAATATGCAACCCATGCTTATCCAGTTCCTTCACACGCATCAGGGTATTTTAGTCATTTCACATATTTCTGTACTTTGTTATACATTAATATGTATATTTTATTTTAAATCGGATATCCAAGTGGTGTTGATATGAATGTGGCAAACAGTGGACAAGCTTCGGTTCCGGGTCCCCCTGGAGTTCACAACCCTAGCGAGGTCGGTTACTTAGTTTTTTCTTAATCAGGGGTAATTATGTTTGTTAATGATTTTGTATTGCAGGTATGTTTTCAACACTTTGCTGATAAAACTGGTGGCTATCTTTTGAAGATGAATTCCACCTCAATGCGTTCCTTTTATCCCCATCAAATACACCCCAATACGTTGTTATTATTTCATTTCTTCAAATTTTGTGTTTGCAGGTCATGTTGGTTTTTGTCAATTTTTACAGAGATTTCTGACAATACATTTCTAGTGTAAGTTATCATCATTAGATAAACATCATCATTTGATGACATCATATGATTTTTTTTTCAGATCTATGAGTGGAGTTGTAAGTGTTGTAATAGGAGGAGTTAGTAAGTATTTAGACATGCATACCAAAGATAACTAAGTATTGGCTTTATCTCATAAACCATGTCTCAAAACCCAAGTCCCCCTTCCTATTTCACTTACAGGTATGTAATTATTTATTTGTTTTACTTTTTTTTAATTTCAAAACAAACATTTACAATTTTTTTTACTAGGCCCTTTTAGTTGGTTTAGCATCTGTGTTGGTGTACCTATCAACATCTCATAGAACAGAAAACTGTGAACTTCAACATCTCTAAGTTTAACAGCCTAAACAAATGACCAAAACTGATAGAACAGTATACAACAGGGGCCAGATTTGTAATTCTCATATGTTTTTAAATTAAGGTTTATAACATTTTACACGTGCATAATACTCTTTTTAAATTTATAATATTTTTGGTGTATATTGTAAATTGTATCATTTGTTAATATATTAATATAAATTTATTTACTCTATAATTATTATAAATTTAAGAAAAGAAATCAAACGCACATAAAATGCTATACTTAGAAGATAAGAGAAAATTATATATTTGGTCCCTATGGTATACTTATACGACACTGAGACCAAAGTCGTTAGGAAACTTCAAAATTAAGGACCAAATTTGCAAAAGAAATCTTTTTGTGACCAAAATTGCAAAAAACAGCTATACTTAGGGACCAAAAGTGTAATTTACTTATTTATTGTGTTTGTATAGGTTTATCATAACTTCATAATCACAAAAGCCAAACAAATTGTTATATTTTTACATATCTATTCAGGGCACAAGAATTGGGTTCTCTTTGTTGCATGGTCACCAGATGGCAAACATCTAGTAAGTGGAAGCAAGTATGGAGAAATCCAAATCTAGGACCCATGGACGAGAAAAGCTTCTGGCAATTTGACTCCTTTGCTGTTAAGCCAAACAATACAGAAGCATAACAATAAGTTGATAAGACTACAGATTATCTTTTGGATCCCCTTCAAAGGTGTCTCAAGGTAACATATCATATCTATTTATTGTTGGAGTCTTTGTATATTAAGTACATGCAATCAGAATATTGAAACCTTTATATGTAGTGTGTATTTAAATAGTGATTTGTATGATCTTGTAAGACCTAGATGCATTCTCTGCAACTATTGTTGTGAGTATTGCCTTCTCTTTCATTCTTGCTTTGTTAGTTGTTGCTATTATGAAGGTAGGCCACTCTCCGATTGTATTTTCACATAATTGATAAGGAGCTGTTGTATCTATTCAGACTAGGCTTAGAGCAATGGTTGCAAGAGATGAGCTCAGAAGAAGAAGAAACAAGGCTAGTTGCAACTATAGTTCAGGTACTATATATGGATGAATTATGTTTGTAAAGTATTTAAGAAAATGATTAGAAACAAGGGTGAATTTGTACAAATTAGTTAGTTACTTGTAGTTTGATCTTGAATAAGCAAAGGGGTAATGGATTGTATTTTTTGTATCTAATTCGTTTGTAAATTTTTGTTACAACTTCTATTGATTTGTTTTATCTTTCCATGGAACGATTATTTGTATGACATTAAATTTATGCAATGGATTCTATTTTTTGTATATTATATTTTAATTTCTATTATGAAACATTAAATACAATTTTAATTTGAAAATAAGTAAACCTATAAATAATATTTTTTTAAACATTTAAAATTATGATACGTAAAAATGTGTGTCATCTTCATTTATGACATGGCCTTTCTTGACAGGGGCTTTCTTGATACGCATTGCGTGTCATTAACACGCGCGTCGTAAGGTTACGACACGCGAATGCGTGTCGTCTTCCTTTTTGACAGGGCCTTCCTTGATACGCATTGCGTGTCGTAAACGCGCTTCGTAATTGCGCGTCGTAAATGCGCGTCGTCTCTCTTTATGACAGGGCCTTCGTTGACGCGCATTTGCGCGTCGTCTGAGCCTTTTACGACACGCAATGAGCATCGTAAAAGGCTGTTTTTTCTAGTAGTGAATTCGTTCTCGAAGTCGGCTGCGATGAATGACTCAGGATAATGCTCGCGCATCTCAGCCTCCGGCTCCTAGGTCCACTCGGAGCCTTTCCGATGCTACCACTGAACATTTACCAAAGGTATCTCTTTGTTGCACAAAACCATCATTTTTCTTTCTGGAATAGCCATCGGCCTCTCAATATAGTCAGTCACTCATCGACCTGAATATCCTCCAACGAAACTACTACCTCACTGTCCAACACACACTTCCGCAACTAAGAGACATGGAAAGTTTTGTGGATCTGACTGAGCTTGCTCTGTATATCTAACCGATAAGCCACCCTACCTACCCTGGCGATTACACGGAAAGGTCCAATATACCGAGGACCCAACTTCCCCCTTTTCCTGAAGCGTATCACACCCTTCCAAGGTGAGACCTTCAGTAATACCATATCACCAACCTGAAAACTCCAACTCAGATTGGTGTCGGTCAACATAGCTCTTCTACCGACTATGTGTTGTCTGTAGTCTCTGCCTGATCTGTTGATTAAGCTCCATGGTCTGAAGGACTACTGTGGTCCTTCCTATTACTTGATGACCAACCTTTCCCCAACATATTGGGGTACAACATCTCCGACCATACAATGGCTCAAAAGGTGGGGCACCAATGCTGGAGTGATAACTGTTGTTTTAGGAAAACCCCACAAGAGATAGGTAGGAATCCCAACTCCCACCGAAATCAATGACGTAGACCTGCAACATATCCTCATGGGTCTGGATGGTCCGCTCGCTCTGACCATTGGTCTGCGAATGATAAGCGGTGTTGAAATGTAATCTCGTGCCTAGTTCCTCGTGGAACATCTGCCAGAATCGAGAAGTGAACCGAACATCTCGGTCCAAAACAATGGAGACCGGAACCTCATGATGAGCAGGAATTTCCCGGACATATACACATCGGTCAACTTTTCAACCAAAGAGTTCTCACGGATAGCCAAAAAGCGGGCACTCTTGGTCAATCGATCCACGATGACCCAAATAGCATCAAAACCCTTGGCCGTCTTCGGTAACTTGGAGATAAAATCCATGGTGATTTGTTCCCACTTCCAAATGAGAACCTCCAAAGGTTGCAGCTTGCCATGTGGCCTCTGATGCTCGGCCTTGACCATCCTACAGGTCAATCACCTCTCGACAGACCATGCTATCTCCCTCTTCATACATGACCTCCAGTAGCTTAATCTCAAATCCCGATACATCTTGGTGGTTCTTGGGTGTATAGAAAAACGAGACTTATCGGCCTCCTCTAGCACAATTTTTCTGATCCCTCCACAAACTAGGACCTAAACTCCACTGCATCGAGTCAACAACCCTCGACTACCGGTGACAAACCTGTCGATCTCGCACTTGACCTTCTCCCGTTTCCAATTCTCCTTCCGAACTCCCTCTGCATGTGCCTCTCTGATCAATCCCAAAAGCGGAGAATCAACGGATATCCTCATACATACCTCCCTAACGAAAGACCCAGCCGACTTGCGGCTCAAAGCATCCGCTACCACATTCGCTTTACCCGGATGGTAATGGATCTTGCAATCATAATCTTTGACCACGTCCAGCCACCTGTGCTACCTCATGTTCAGGTTCGCTAATCCATAAGATATCTTAAACTCTTGTGATCCGTGTAGATATTACAATGGACCCCATAAAGATAATGCCTCTAAATCTTGAGGGAAAACACCACTATCCCCAACTCCATGTCATGATTAGGATATCATGTTTCATGCGGCTTCAGCTGCCACAAAGCATAAGCAATCATTCACCCCCTTTGCATAAGGACCGTCCCCAAAATAGTGATGGATGCATCACATAATACCAAAAAATCCTCCAATCCCTCTGGAAGGGTCAATACCGGGGCCTCACATAACCTCCGTCGAAGAGTCTCGAATGTCGACTGCTGCTCAGGGCCCCACCGGAAATCACAACAAATTTAAACTTTTTAAAACAACCCTAAATCATAGAAATCAAAACAAATTTAAACTTTTTAAAACAACCCTAAATCATAGAATGTTTACAAAATCGTTGTTTTCAAAGTGTTGTTCCATATCAGAGTATCCCATAGATCAAAAGTACATAAAACAGAGGATGTGTACAGTCATGCCTTTGGCTTCACGCGTTCGTCAGAAGTACCTGAAAAAATAACTAAAAACCACAAATTTAACATCCATAAAAATTGTAATAGCCTAAAAACCAGATAAAAAATTTCATTTTTGAAAATAGAAATACAATCATAATTTGTTCCCCAAAAATCCATTACATCATATCGTATCAAATATCAGAGTAGCAAAATAGATAAATGTGGAATGTGCTGGAGAATGGATGATGCGCCATCATGTCGAGCCCTTCCCCTCAGTATTGGAAGTACTTGAAAACACCCAAATAAACTGTAAGCAAGAGCGTAGTAAGTTCCTAAAATATCACATAACATACAACCACAAAATACCATGCAACATACAAAAAGCTGCCATGGGCTACTCCATATTCTGTACTTGGAATGCCATGGGCTACCCCCATGGTCTGATCCAAGTGCCATGGGCTACCCATATGGACTTTACCTGAAATGTCATCGGCTAACCCTAGGGTCTAATATCCAGGTGTCATGGGCTACTCCCATTTTCTTCACATAACCGCCACTGACTACCCCCAAGGTCTTCATACAGTTTATGCATAACAATTAATAATCTACATATCAGATAATGGGCCGACATTGGTGCTTTCGAACCATTGACATAGTGAGAAGACTCACACCGAGTAAACGGGATTTATCCAAATTAGAATTAAATCACGAACCCAAGACATAGGCCCAAAGTCCTAAGTCCAAAATCCTCCAATAAGGCGCAAAAGTTTTTCCTTCAATAATAGGCCTAACATACAAGGTCTAAAACAATAATGGGCCACAAGGCCCAAAAGGCCCAAACCAATGAACCATACCACCTAAAGTCCAATGACAATATCAAAGGCCCACTACTCTACTAAATCCAGGCCCAAGGATACATAGGGCCTAAATGGCACAAAAGCCCATTGGAAGCCTAAAAATCACTGGAAGCATACGTCCATCATACATATTTAGTACGCTTAGCGTACTAGGTCCTTGGGTGGTATGCGTAGCGTACATGACAATACGCCTAACGCACAAAAAGCCATTAAGTTCTTAATACACAAAGTCTCAATGTCTAATTCCAGACCTGAATCGATTAAGAGGTCCTAGGGCATAAAGTTGGAAACTTTATCCCCTTGCATGCCACATGGGAACCCAACACCTCAATTTTCCCATTAAGACCCCTTTTAAGACCTTAAACTCATGCATGGTCCCATAAAAACTATCAAGTTAGCATTTTTATGCTTCTAGCATGCCCAAGGAGCTAAGATCTAACATTTCTAACCTATGGAGTTGCTCAAACTCACAAGAGAGGGTCCATGGACCAAAATGAACTCAATACCAAACCCTAAGTCAGACTAGCAAAAGAAATAGCAACGTACGGACTTTTTACCTCCAAAGGTTCCCCAAGATGAACTAGATGCAAGATCTAGAAGCTCAATAACAACCAAGACTTGATCACCACCTTCTCCTTCTTGCAAATCCACTAAAGTCACTTTTAAGCTCAAGAATCACACTCTCTTGCAAACAAGGGTTTAGGGACAAAAAGAGGCAACCAAGTTCGTTTAGGGTTGTTGGATTAGTTTCTAAGTCCATAACTATTTTGGTATGTACTTGACCCGATGGTTCATGGTCCTTTTGGGTTGCCTTCACCGAAGCAACTTGATAGGATGAATTATGGAGAAAAATGATTAAATATGATTTATTAATATATTATGAGAATAATATATTAAAGGAGAAATCATATTGTTTAATTAATATTAGTCAATAATTAATTGGTAATTAGTTTTGTGACTAAAAGAGATTAATTAAACTTAAGGGACTGGAATTGTAATTATAAGATAATTGCAATTTGGGCCATGGATTGCCTTGAATCAAGAGGTGGACGAATTCTATGGGGAAACCCATAAGGAAATCGTCCATGGGCTTGATTAAAGGAGTCTATGGGTTGCTTAGGGCTTAAGCAACCAAATTAGGGTTTCCTTGTTAGATAACCCTAATAGTCTCACTATATATAGAACCCTTAAGGCTCAAAAACGTGGACAAGAAACCTTCTAGGGTTTTCACATGGTTTTGGTAGCCTCCATCCTCTCTCCTCTTCATCCTCTTGCTTATGGTGTTTGTGAACCATTAGAGGAGTGACACTTGTGACTCTAAGCCTTCCAAAGTCAATTCAAAGGAGGAATTGGGATTGTTATTGCTACATAACAATCAAGGTAATATCTTAAACCTAATTATATGTTAATATTGATTTCCATATGCTAGAATTAGGGTTTATAGTCTTGGATTCAAAGCATGTACAATAGAGAAACCTAGATCCAAGCATTAGGGTTTGTATGAGCACATAGGATGTCTTATGACCAAAACCCATCAGTGGTATGAGAGCCTAGCTTGGTTTCAATTGTATTGATGCATTGTATAACTGGAAAATTAGATTTTTTGGATTCTGGAGGCTGGACTCGCCGAGTCCATGGCTGAACTCGCCGAGTCCATGCAGACTCGACGAGTCCAAGCCTGACTCGACGAGTCAACTCGTCAGATGGAGGGTATTTCGCGATTTCTTGCTGTTTTTGCTTATGGATAGTTACCTTATCATGTTAGATCAATATTAATCTGATTATATGATATATTTGACTATATTTTTGATCTAATTGAAGATATTTATCAATTAATAAGATAATTGTTTCCTTATAAGATAATTGATTAATTATTTTGACTAAATTGATAAATTGTTTTGCAAGAAATCATTAAATAAATCAAATATGGATAATTATGTGATTAAATGTTAATTTGAATTATTTGTTATTTGATCCTTGTTGTTATGAAAAGTTTCATATTTTGCCCTTTAGGTTTTATAGTTTAAATTTGAACCCAAAAGTTTTGTTGTTTTGAAATTTAAATAGTTAAAACCCTAATGTTTTGAAAAAGGTTTCAAAACTTGCCCTCAAGTTTTGGAATTTAAATTTTGATTAAATAGTTTAATTTTGATGTATTTTTAAATTCTAAACCCTAATGTGTTGAAATGTTTCAAAACTTGCCCTCAAGTTTTGGAATTTAAAAGTTGATTAAAAGTTTAATTAGGAATGTTAAATTCTAAAACCCTAGCATAGTTTTGAAAAGGTTCAAATCACACCCTTATGGTTTTATTAATTAATTAAGGTGTATAATTAAAAGAGGTTTAATAAATCCATAAAATTTTAGGTCTACAATTTAATTGAATTAAAAGTATAATTGTTAAATTAGACCACCTAGTATTTTGAAAGTATAAAATACACCCAATACTATATATAACATTAAAAGTCTAACATTATATATATGTATGAGTAAAAGTCAGTCTAACCGTTAGTAGGCCTCATTCACGAAGCTGGTCTATAAGGGGTGTTTAAGGAAATTGCCTATAAAATGGCGATTGAATGGGTATCCACTCTTACCCACCGCACTCTTGACTAGTGGAGGGTCGTTAGCCGAACGGGTAGGATAGGACGAAACCTTCCATTATAAGTATAATGAATTATTAAAGTAACTAAATGTTTTCATAAAATTCCCAATCTTAGTTACTTAGGCAAAAGTGAATTGATGCAATTCCATGAAATTACACTTTGTGCCCTTGCGAAGACGTTAGTGGAGCGTGTGTGGTTTACCGACACACTAAATGGTTCTAAGAAAAGGTAGAAAAGGGTGACTCAATGTTTGTCATAGTTCGGTGGAGCGTGTGTGGATTACCGACACATCGAATAGGTGACTGTAACATGTGAGGGCACCATGTAGTTTGCATGGTTATTCACACCCGCTTTGTGATCCTCGGCATCCTAGTCACAAACAAGAGGGGCATATCGAGATTTAAACATGCCATTGAAAGTTCAATGAATCTCAAAGGATCTAGGAGTTTTCATAGATTTAAAACTTAAATTCTTTTTCGTTTTTTTTCATGGTGGAAATTAGTGAATCGTCATTCACTTACCTTCAAATGTTATGCAATTTGGGTTACGGCATCCCTCTCCCGAGTTGTAGAATATTGTGTTGGGTCCTAGCCTTAGTATCTCATTTGGGTGATTTACTAAGGACTCAATCTATCAACTAACTTGAATTCGTTTTTCTCCCGTTTTGTAGATGTCAAAGTTCGACAACTATGGTCTTCTCAAATCCCGTGGAACAAGCATTCCACATGAAGATGATATTCCACGATTCGATCGAGGAACAAGAGATCATACTTCACTTCCTCCTCCTCCTCCAATTATTCTCCCTAACCCACAAGTTCAAAGGATTGAAAAGTTCAAGATCACTCAAGCCCTTTTGGCAAGTAAACATAAAGAAGGAAAGTCGGTGTGTGCACACGTCCTAGGGATGAAGTCACACATTGATAGGTTAAGAATGTAGGGATCCGTTGTCTATGAGGAAATGTCTGTTGATTGGGTTCTTCAGTCACTTCCTAACTCATATAGTGAGTTCATAAGAGAGTACTATATGATGAACCGCGACGTGACCCTTATAGATCTCACCTATATGCTTATTGTTGCCGAATCAGCAATGGTTTGGCGCAATAGAAAAAGCAAAGTTGATTGGTGAATCTGCCTTCGAGACCTCTATGGATATAGACAATGGCAACGAAAGACATGCTATGATCGAAAAGTTTGATCATAAGAGAAAGGCAATGTCTGAAGTAGTTCCATGTGCTGTTCCAAAAGAGTCGATTTGTTTTTATTGCCAAGAGAAGGGGCATTGGAGACGAAGCTGCCCTATTTACCTAAGAGATCTAAGAGATGGGAGAGTCGAAACGTATGGCTCTGCTTTAGGTAAAATCCATTGACTAACTCTTTTAAGCTTCCATTCTAGATTCTTAATACATAATGTGATAAGATTACAATTGATGTTTTGTAGGATCGAAGAAAAGAAAGGAAGCTTAAGGGAAGAAGTGAGTAGAATCTAACCGTGAAGGAATGGATTTCAATCGCATTTCTCGAAGATTAGATTCTTGAGCTACTACTTAGAGTTAGAATTAGAATGCTAAGAAAGATGTATTAGCATAGTTTTTCAATGAATTGCATTATAAGGACAAATTTTTTCCGCAATAAAATAAATTTTGATTTTATATTATTTATTTATCCTTGCAATGGCGTATATGAAAATTGATGTTTGAATGTTTCTATTATTAGCAATAATGGATTTGGTTCTTATTATGTTATTTATGGAAAGTCAAGAGTTTACCAAATAGGGAGAGTTTCTCATCGCCCAAGTTTCAATTGGACAGAAACTTGGAATCATGCAACTTGGTTGCACGATGAATGAGAAATTTCATATTTGGAAATTAGACTAATTCATTGACAAAGTGTCAAGTGAAGGACTAGGAGATCGAGTACACAAAGTTGTGTATTGATCAAGTTCACCATAAGAGTAACAAAGATATTCGTCATGATTTAGTAAAAGCTTAGTAAATATGATTATACTTATAAGATTAAGTGTAATTCTGAATTGATTAAAGGGTTTAGATCAATAGCAGAATGAATAAGAAGAATCAAGTAGGCAGAAAGATAAAAGTTTCTCCATTCTAAGAAGAAGGGAGAGTAGCTTTTATGCTATATGATAGGTCTTAATGATAAGAACCATATTTCAATTGATCCTCTAAGTGAGTCTTAGTATAATTGTATGTTTAAGAAGAGGAATCAAGGATTGAAGAAATGGTTAAATAAAAAAAAATCTATCATACTTCGTTCCAATAACAAGTCTTAAAGTTAAGATTGTGACAATGAGTGAAAAGTATTAAAGGTTTATAACATTCATCAAATGTGGAACGTTGTGATGTCTTGAATAAGACAAAGACCGACTAGGACCAATTTATGAAGTGTTTTGATAAAAGCTACACTAACTCTTGAATATTTGTTTGTCAAGAAATGTTTATTGACAAAAGAATCTTATATGTCAAGGAGTCAGTGGGAGCCTTAATGGTCTTGAAAGGTTTCAAGAACAAATCAAATAAACCTTAACGATCATCACTAGCACACGAGTTGAGGTTTACAACCTATCGTGTTGACAATATTTTGATTCTGTGCTGTTCCAATTAAGTTAATTATGCATGTGAGTCCTGTGAGTTCTCATTTTGAATGCATAAATGGCAAGGCACCTTGATCAATGAAAGGTACATAGATAGGAAAAGGTGAGCTGCTTAACTACTTGGAAAACGTGGTAGGCAATTGTGCTACCATAAGGCAAAAAATCAAGATTAAGAAAGTTCGGTCCATATGAGTTTGAATTTGTCATAAACTTGGTTTTAACAAATTCACATGGATAGAAACATATAGACCGTTTAAAATCGAAGTGTCATAAGAGTTCCTCCTTCATGAAAATGATTGTGAGGAAATGGTTTCACTAAGAAATTTTTAAGAAAATAGTGATTGTAAAATTGCATTCTCGAATTCAATTATGGTTACGGTATCCCTTTCCATGATTTGAATTGTGAGTTTTGGCAATTAGTCTTAATTGTTTAGACACGCATATGAACTATCTAAAGCGAAGGTGTATAAGTTTAAAAGGCCTTGATAAAGGATTATCAAAGCATTAAGTATTAGAAACATGAACTTAAGAAATTCAATAGGTATTGTTTTTCTGGAAGTTAAGATGTTTTGAATACATGTCGAAGCTAGTGAGAGCATAAGTGTTATGTTTATAGTAATCATCATGATAGTGGGAGCATAAAAGTTATGATTGTATGATTATTAAGGAAAGTATTACAAGTTGGCAATATTAATTATAGAAAACAAGAGTCATTCTTTGCAAAGTTGTAAGAATGGAATAGTTGTTTTGCTATAATTAAGGGAGAGAATATTATGCTTCATTTCAAATCTAAAGGCTTAGGTTGTGGAATGTTAATAAAATTTAGTCAAGGGTACATAGTGTGTTCTTAAAATTTCGATTATGATTACGACATTCCTCTTCACAATTCGAATTTTGAGAACATAGCAAATAAAACATTATGTGTCGTGTCCCATATGCTTCGGGTATAGGATCGATTGCAAATGCTTTAATGTTTGACCATTCTAAAATTTTCCAAATGTCTAGCGCATTTAGAAGGAAAAAGGACTAGAATCGGTTTTGACTAAAATAATTAAACAACTATCAAAGGACAATCCAAAGTTCGGCGAGGATTGGTCGCTTGTGAGTAGTTGGAAGCATGGTATTGGATGGCCCATATCGACATTATTATGAATAGAAAAGATTCTATTAAGAATGAGTTGTCATATGGAAAATATGGAAATGTGTCCATATTGGATGGACCATATCGACATCATTACGAATAGATGAGATTCTATTAAGAATGAGTTGTCATATGGAAAATATGTAAATGTATCCATATTGGGAATTGAAGATTAAAAATCTATGACTAGATTAGAAACTTTTATGCAAAAGGATGTTCAAAGGAATGTACTTTGAGTGAGAGACATCATATCTAAGGAATTGTCTTGTAACAATCTCCGATAGAAGACTTTGTAATATCATTGGCAATAGTCTTTGTGACTTTGGTGCATTGACATTATGAAAGGATAAGTTGCATAGAATGTTAGAATCTAGCATATTCTATAAGTAGCCAGAATTTGATATTCTTTCACTTATGAAAAGGATTTGGAGTTGTGAAATGAGAATGATTGGAAATGTGTTCAATGTGATCTATTTCACAAAGTAAGAACCGTAGGTAAACATTGTGTGCATGCTAGGAGCATGGGACAAGTGTTCTAATTCAAGTAAGAAGTTGATTACCCGAAATGACAAATAATGAGTAATCAATATGGTGATAAATAAAAGGCGTTTTATTTATACTCAAAGGTTTGAGGCCATATGGGATTAGTATTATTCTTGTGTTTCACATTTGCATGTTTTGACTTCCAGAATAATTGAGTTTATTAAGAATAATCGAATTATTCGAACGGGCCACAGTCGTTCATATGTTGGAAGTAGATATGAATGAAGACTGTCGTGAATTGGTGTGTGGAATGTCTAGAAAAGCATTAGACATAAGCAAATGTTTGCTGCAACGTTTATGAGTGCTTATGAATATGATTTGAGCATTGGATTAAACCCACGCTCACCTGGATCACTCCATGGATTGTATCACGAGTGATTGGTGAGACGATAACATCTTATATTCTTGAAACCGAGATGTGTGAGTTGTATCTTGCAAATCGGTTGCACATTGATAATATGTAAACGCACTAGTAACTTGGTGTTATAAAACATATTGTTGTGTGTGATTTGGTTAGTGAGTGCAAGCAAGCATTGTATCAAAGTTTATCCGTTCCTTTTATTCAAATTAGGATAAAAGCGATATCTTTGGGCCCCTCGATGATTTAGTGATGACAAACGTAAATGCTCGGCCGGGCTAGGGCTAATTTGATTTGTTCAATTAGTATGTCGTCATAAATCAGAAATCAAGATGTAGTACAAAGAGAATGATTAGAAATCATATCTCATACGATATCTAGAATGGAGGAATATATGATCCCTTATCTAAGGACACGCGTATCTGATAAGATCAGAGTTGACAGCGGCTTTGGAAAGCTACGATTGCAGATCAGGATCTGAAGTCATACGCAGAATAGTTGTTAGACTTATCCAAGTGGGAGACTGTTGGATTAGTGTCTAAGTCCATAACTATTTTGGTATGTACTTGACCCGATGGTGCATGGTCCTTTTGGGTTGCCTTCACCGAAGCAACTTGATAGGATGAATTATGGAGAGAAATGATTAAATATGATTTATTAATATATTATGAGAATAATATATTAAAGGAGAAATCATATTGTTTAATTAATATTAGTCAATAATTAATTGGTAATTAGTTTTGTGACTAAAAGAGATTAATTAAACTTAAGGGACTGGAATTGTAATTATAAGATAATTGCAATTTGGGCCATGGATTGCCTTGAATCAAGAGGTGGACGAATTCTATGGGGAAACCCATAAGGAAATAGTCCATGGGCTTGATTAAAGGAGTCTATGGGTTGCTTAGGGCTTAAGCAACCAAATTAGGGTTTCCTTGTTAGATAACCCTAATAGTCTCACTATATATAGAACCCTTAAGGCTCAAAAACGTGGACAAGCAACCTTCTAGGGTTTTCACATGGTTTTGGCAGCCTCCATCCTCTCTCCTCTTCATCCTCTTGCTTATGGTGTTTGTGAACCATTAGAGGAGTGACACTTGTGACTCTAAGCCTTCCAAAGTCAATTCAAAGGAGGAATTGGGATTGTTATTGCTACATAACAATCAAGGTAATATCTTAAACCTAATTATATGTTAATATTGATTTCCATATGCTAGAATTAGGGTTTATAGTCTTGGATTCAAAGCATGTACAATAGAGAAACATAGATCCAAGCATTAGGGTTTGTATGAGCACATAGGATGTCTTATGACCAAAACCCATCAAGGGTTTTGTCCAAATGACATAAGAGTGCTTAAATAGTGGATCATGGTCCACAAATTAGGGTTTTGACTTAAGCCACGTATGCCCCGCGTACGTGGTGCAAGTCTGCGTCCATGCCATCCTAGTCCGCTAGGTGTACGCATATGTACGCCCAACGTACATAGGGACCTCCTTTGCTAAAATAATTTCATTCCAAGGGTTAAAGGGTAAATACCTGCATTTCGAATGTTACAAAAATCATAACAAATTTAAACTTTTTAAAACAACCCCATATCATAGAATGTTTACAAAATTAATTGTTTTCAAAGTGTTGTTCCATATCAGAGTATCTCATAGATCAAAAGTATATAAAATAGAGGATGTGTACGGTTACACCTTCGCCTTCCTGCGATCATCAGAAGTACCTAAAACAATAACTAAAAACCGTAAGCCAAAGCTTAGTGAGTTTCCCCAAAAGTACCAACACATAAATAGATAACATATACAATAGCATGTCGGGTCCAATCAACCATCAGGTTGGAATACCCCAGGCCCAGTAACCCTCTGGGTCCAGTCATCCTCGGGATGGAATACCCTATGTGGAATGCCAATATACAATGGGTCCAGTCGACCATCAGGTTGGAATACCCCCGACCCAGTCAACCATTGGAAATCCACTCCATTCATTGTCAGATGAGTGAGGGGTACCGCAATCTTGGAGAAATCCTTAATAAATCTATGATAGTATCCCGCCAAACCCAAGAAAGTCCTGATCTTTGAGGGAGATTTCAGAACCTCCCACTGCATTACAACCTCGATCTTGGTCAAATCAACCAAAATCCTATCCTGGTTAATGAGGTTCCCTAGGAACTGGACCTCTCGTAACCAAAACTCACACTTTGAGAACTTGGCATATAATCGTTCCCGCCTCAATACTCCCAAAAGCTCTCGAAGGTGCTCTTCATGCTGTTATATGGTCTTGGAATACACCAAGATATCATCAATAAACACAATGACAGATCTGTCGAGCATCGACCTGCACACCCGATTCATCAAATCCATAAACACAATAGGCTCATTAGTGAGCCCAAATGGCACCACCACAAACTCGTAATGCCCATAGCGAGTCCGGAATGCGGTCTTTATCATGTCCTCCTCTCTCACTCTCACCTGATGATACCCAGACCTCAGATCGATCTTAGAGAACCAAGATGCACTCTACAACTGATCAAAGAGGTCATCAATACGGGGAAAGGGATAACAGTTTTTCACCGTTAACTTGTTCAACTTCTGGTAATCAATACACATTTGGTATGAACCATCCTTCTTCTTGATGAACAGTATCGGTGCTCCCCACAGAGAATTGCTCGGTCTGATGAATTGCTTGCCTAACAGTTCCTGAAGTTGAGAGGATAGCTCTTGCATCTCAGGCAGTGCCAAGCGGTACGACACCTTGTCAATCGGAGCCACACTTGGCACATGATCAATCCTAAACTCAACCTGCCTCTCGGGAGGCACACTAGGTAATTCCTCCAGGAAAACATCGACAAACTCCCTAATAGTTGGTACCTCTGAAACTAAAGTCTGGTCCCCAACCCAAGTATCAACCACATAAGCCAGATAACCCGCACACCCATGCTCAATATACTATCGAGCCCTGGTTGCCGAACAAAACCATGAACCAACCCTGGTGCGCTCTCCATAGATAACCAGTTCTCCCCCACTTGGGGTTCGAACTACTACTCGTTGGCCCTCACAATTGATCATGGCACTAAACATGCTTAACTAATCCATACCCACTATCATGCATACATCCCCCATGGGGATAGGGATCAGATCAATCGGATAAGGCACCTCGAAGATCTCCAATACACATACCTTATACACAATGGATGCAGAAACCCCATGTTCGTTGGTGATAGAAACGCGCAACGAACACTCTAACTCCCCAATAGGCATATCAAATTCCCTACTGAATGATCGAGACACAAAGGACTGACTCGTGCCCGAGTCAAATAACACAAGAGATGGCAAAGAGTTCACTAAGAACATACCTATCAGGACCATATACATGAGTATACCATAAAATATAATCAACAAAATAATAAATAGAAATATATCGGTCAAGACGTCTAGTATCACCCTGGCCTCCTCCTCCGTGAGCTGAAAGTGGGACCTCAAGCCATCGGGGGCTTCGCCCTGCCCTGGCTCCCATCCGTGATCCTCAGAATTGTCAGTGATGGAGCCTGCGACGTCTTTGCAGCAAGCAAGGGGAATTGGGCCTTTATGTGGCCCACCTGATCATAGTGATAGCAAATCCTAATGCCAGATACTGGAGCCTACTGTCGGCAATCCCTTGCAATGTGGCCCTGCTTGCCACATTTGTGGCATCCCGAAGAAGATCGACAAGCTCCATGAAGAACCTTGCCGCACTTTCTGCAAGTGTGGCCCCTATGACTCCCAGATCTACCATCATGGGCCTTGAATCGGTTCGACGCAGGTTGAGACTGTCCCAGGGCCTGCCTCTACTCCCTCGTCTGGAGCTCTATCTCGGTCTCCCGCCACTTAGCGGCCTCCTACAAAGCTACCAAAGAACCATAGCGTTGCATGGACACAAACATTTGGATGTCCGTCTTAAGCATGCTTAAGTATCGAGTTATCTGAGCTTGCTCAGAAGAAGCAAACTCAGGGCAAAACATGGCTCTCTCCGTAAACATCTTGGTGATCTCTGTCACCAACTCAGTCCCCTGTCTCAAATCCAAGTACTCATGGGCCAACCTTTCCCGCTCAACCAACAGAACATATCTAGAATGGAACATCTTAAAGAACTTCTCCCAAGTTACATCAGCCCTCTGCTTAGGAGAATACAAGCTAGTAACAAGTCTCCACCAATCCTTCGCTCCGGACCGAAGAAGGTTCAGAGCATACTTAACCTTCTGGTTAGCTGGACAAGATCAAGTGAAGAAACATCCCTCGACTTCAGATATCCACCTCATGGCTATGATTGTGTCATGAACTCCATCAAATACCGGGGGCTTCGTATTGTCGAAGTCCTAGTACTGGAAGGCTCTCCCAATGCCAATCCCGGCAGCAGCAACAACAATCTTAGAAAGTGCAGTGTATTGCTCATCAAAGTACTCCACCATAACGGTCTTGATATACCTAAACATCTCTGGTAACTGTCCCCGAAAGAGGAAAACAACCTCCTCCTAAATGGTCTCCCTAACCCGGTCCTCAATCAATGTTGGCCCATTTAGGCCACCTGCTCCTGATCCTGATCTGGATCCTGCCTCAATCGTCTCGTAATCGCCATACTGAAAATAAATCAGGGAGATATCAAATAAAAACACATATAACATCATGGGGACCAATTCCCAACAAAACCCTAGGGGTTATGACTTCCCTGCTACGTGTACGTGTCTTGTGCTTCCAGTAGTACGAGCCCATAGTACCTTCCACACCTACCCATATTTGTCTTAGAGGATCATCACAACAACCCTAACAATACCCACTAGAATACACATACACTCTATCCTCACTTCCTAAAGGAAGGCTAGATATTACGCAACTGGTCGGCTGACCCCACACAACTCATCTATAAAACTTCCACCAACCCTGCAACACTCATGTATGCTAATCATACATAACATTGGACCCTATAGACAGTTGAATACTTGATTCTATCCTAAGCCATGTAGCTTGGTGGTAACGTCAATACCCTTTGTTGTTATGGTGGCGGGTTCGAATCGCAGCACACCCCTTTCCCTCCTTTTTTTTAAAGTAAGGAAAAGGTAGACGCACATGTAGCAATCGTGTCAACAAAAATAACCTCGACAGCACACACATGGTGTGACACCTGTGTAGGTGACCGGATATTGCATGCTTAACCGGCTAGAAGGTCATAAATGTGAAAATTAAACAAAACTTTCGGCTTTAATGAACCCAAAAGACATTAAAGGGTAGAATCGGATATTTCTTGAAAAATCAAGAGCTTTTATAGCATTAGCCCTTGCAAATTACCCACTAAATTTCTAACACGCTATATATTAATCATTTATAAATCCAATCCAATCAACGTTAATAAAATAATATTAAGACTTTGATTAGTACAATTACATATAATACATTAATCATTTATAAATCCAATCCAATCAAAGTTAATAAAATAATATTGAATGATCAACCGGAATTTTTCTACATGTCTATTTATTATATTTTACATTTCATAATTATTTATGAGCTAGTTTTTATCCAACTTTATTTTTATCACTTACCATTACATAAAGTTGTTTGGATCAAGATCAGGAATAAGTGTGTGTGAGCATAAGAGATCTATGGCATATTTCCTGAAATGGAAGTTAAATAAAGACAAATTTATTAAACTTTATTACTCAACGTAGAAAACTTTACTTCCTTTAAAATCTATATTAAATTATTCTTTCTACTTTGAGTTAAAATGAAACATCAATGTATAAAAAGAATTCATGTCCAAAGCATATAAACTGCCTAAAACGGATTTTTCAAGAAATGCAATGGTGTCATACATTTTTTTTTCAACTTTTTTTTGGCTTCTATGTTCGATTGGTTTTTGGATTTATCGGTTGAATAAACCAACAAAAGAATAGCAATTGAGTAAAAGCGGAAATCCATAAAATCATTAAGTTTTGCAATAACACACAACAAGGCCAAAAATCCAACGAAAACTGAAAATGCCTTGATGAATAACACACAAAGAGGCAAACAAAATTATAATCTTTTACTAAAACTATAGGTTTGATGATGAGATTTAAGATGACGTGACATGGTAGAAAACACGGGGGAGTTGAGGGGGGTAAAGTGCGCAGCTGTACATTACCTAATTTTTATATTATATATTTTTATTTAAAAAAAAATTATAATAACGATAAGGATTCCTTTTTTCTGGCTCGTCATGTGTCTTTAAGGATATTTAATTCCTCAGGACCTAGTAGAACAATAGAACATGGATAGAGGTGTCTGAATCTAGTTTGATCAGGTTACAAAATCTAGAAAACCACAGTATCTCGGAATGAATTATTTATGATACTTTGTCAATGGATATTTAAAGACTTGTGAATTTTGCTATAAGAGTAGTACGTTTTCAAAGGTGACTTTCGTCTTTGCGTGATGGTGGAAGGTTTAACAACATGAAACCAACATAGAAATATAGAAAGAGACAAAATTGCAAAAATTGTCGACTCAGAGAGTTTTAAAGTTTCAGGTTTGATCCTTTACATTTACTTTAAACTAGTAAAGAACTTGCGGTTACGCCGCTTTTGGGGTAACGGGAAAAATATGTAAACTTTAGAAGATATATACTGAAATTGTAAATCACCATAAATATGAGAGAAAATCGACAACCCTTAAAATTAGATGTCAAAAATGTACAACCAAAAGAAGGGACACTGGTGGAAAAAATTCAAAAATGTTGTGGTAATAATGTTAAACTTGCCAAAGTCGGGAAAATATGGTGGCAAAATTCAAAATGAGGTTTTTTGTGTTTTTTTGTCAAAATGTAAAAGTGTTGAGTACAAGGACGAAAAATATCAAATTCATTAAAGATTTGTGGCAAAAACACCAAAATGTAAAACTTTTGACTGCAAGGACTAAAGTGTGAAAGTCACTAAAGATTTGTGGCAAAAACCTAAAGGAACTAAAACTTAATCAAAACACAAAAATCTAAAAGTTTTGACTCTAGGGACGAAAAATGTCAAGTTCATCAAAGATTTGTGGCAAAAAACCAAAAGGCCAAAAAATTAGTGTTGCTAAGGCCCTTTAGATTTAATATATATATATATATATATATATATATATATATATATATATATATATATATATATATATATATATATATATATATATATATATATATATATATATATATATATATATAATTTGGCCACTACACGGAAAAATAAAAAAGACAAACCAAAGGGACCATTTTGCAATTTTCATTGGAAAAAAACATGTAATAAAAGCACATTGCTATTTGGTATAACTTTATGAACGGTTTATTAGGAGGAAAGCAATATAAAAGGAAAAACATGAATTTGTCTCTTGTCAAATTCAGTACATGAATCAATGCAGTATTTACAAATGAACATTTGATTATATATTTATAATCAGATGGTAATCAAATAGTTTAAAGTTAAATAAAAAACTTCAATAACACAAATCATGTCAACATCTCAATTGCTTCTCAAGCATCGGTCCTCTTCAAATTAGTCGGTGTAGCAAGAATACGTTTCAATGCCTGGATTTCCAATGGGCTATTCTTCTTCTGCAAAACACAAAATTCAAAAACTAGTCAGATTTCAGCTAGACACAGTCTCATCTAACAGACGAAACAACACTACTTTTACCTTTGAGCAAGTGCCACGGCGCAAGTTACAAACGGGATAATCATGAGGGCAGCAACTGTAATTATCATCACAACAAGAAGCACCTTCCAAGGGGCAGCATCCCCACGCAAAGCAAGCGCCATGGTAGTTATAGACACAGCAACACGTGGTGCTTTGAGGACAAGTGGCATATTGATCGCAGACGATTTCAGGTTTGACCGGTGAAGGTGGTGATGGACCAGGGTTAGGTGGATTTTGACCGTTTTTAATCGGGTAAGATGCTTCCATTGCTATTCCACATTTACCAACTTTTTCTTTTATATTTCTTTCCATTCTTATGTAACCTTCTTCACCCCAGTCCGCAGCCCATGAGTTTCTCACTAACCAGTAGTCCTTTCCATCTTCAGTTCCGTATCCCACCACAACCACAGCGTGGTCCAAATCGGTCCCACATTGTCCGGTGAAGACACCCTGACAAAATTCAAGTTTGTCAGGTTTTATATTTAATAAAGAAAGAACGACTTTAAAACAAAAACATTTCAACCCTTAAACATTAACTAGACAAAAGGGTCCCTAATGTTCAAATATAATAATATAATGTGATTAATTTACACCCACCCCACAACCTTTGGGCCTCAACCAACAAGATTCCATGGAGACACAAAAATATTAACAATTAAAAGATTCAAATTTGTGCATTATATAATCAATTAGCTAGAATATTCATGTTATGCTTTATATCCATTGTTCATAAGGATCAAGGATTAGGACATTGTTTTGCAAACTTGTTTAACTAAATTCAAAGATTATGATTAAAGAATAAAAGGATTACCGAAGTGTAGAACTGGAAATCCCTGCCACTAGCTTCAATAGCAACAGTTATAGGCTGGTTTGCAGCAGCCTTTAGCAATGCTGACTCATCGTTCACAGGAACATCTTCAAAACTATCAATAGAAACAACCTTTGAATTTTTCTGCACAACAAGAAACACAATACATATAATCAGTAATTTATTATGATTCAAGTATTGAAGTATTGAAAACAAGGAGATATGATACGAACCCTGGAACTGTCGCATCTTCCATCTTTGCCGGTGTAGGGATAGTCTGTGTCAGTGTCTATTCCACCATTCTTGATGATGAATTTAAAAGCATAATCCATATCACCACCATTGCATCCTTGGTTGTACGATGTATCACAATCCACCAGTTCTTGCTCTGATAATGTGATCAGCTTACCAGTCGTGATCTGGTTTATCCCTTCTACTGATCCGATTGTTGAGAACGCCCAGCAACTCCCTATAATTCAACAGACAGGATCCATCATAGTATTAATTAACGGAATTCATGTTTTTATAGTTTTTAGTTTACTTTTTATATCAAAGAGATGAAGATTTATAAAAATTTATAAATAAATAAAGAAGGATATTGAATTATCATTCGCAAATCCTTATAGAAGACAAAACATCTTCGATCATAGTCACGGACCCACTTTTCCAGTTCTGGATACGTGACCAATCAAAATCATGCTGAAGTATAGTATTAATTAGTTCCAATTTCACTTTGTATTTTGTTTTTATGAACTAAAAAATTATAAATACTCATCGTTAACTGATTATAAAGCAAATGCTTAAAAGGGTGGGAAAAAGTAAAATAAAGCTCAAAACTAATTTTATAAAATAACTCACCGCAGCTTCCTTGATCTTTGACGGCAGCGACGGCACCTTTGGTCCTCCAGTCAACGAAATCAGGCAGGGCATCGCCGGAACGGGGAGAATAACGATCACTCTTCACGTTGTTCGACTTCCGCCTAGAACCGATCGTCTTAGCGCCGGTGTAGCCTAACCGAAACTCTTCCGTGGTCAGATCTGCGAACTTGTTGAGTCCAAGCTTGTAGGAATGATCGCCGGAGTTGTGCTGTTCTATGTACCTAAGGTTGTCTTTGAAGATCTGAAACCTCTGCTCTTTCTCTCCAAGGGCATTGTAAAATTTGCGATGCTTTACGAGCCAGGACTCGTACATAGCGTTGACTTCATCATCGGTGCGCCAGCTCGAGGAGGATGCATCGGTAGTGGTCATGTGGGTGGCGTCGTAGCCTATGATCGACATGTCCATAGCTGATGAGACGACGAAGAGAGCAAAAAGCAAGAAAATCGCCATTGGAAGGAGCTTCATTGTCGGAGCTTGTGTTGAAAAGAGAGAAGAGGAGAACGATGGAGTGGAAAGGTGAGGGTAGGGAATGAATTTATAATGGGAGAGACCTGGGCAACGTGTCATGGGAATATATTTAGATAACCTTTAGAATTAGATAACCTGATTAAGTACTACTTTCCATATAAAAAATAAAATTACTTTCCTTGTTAAATCGAATTATTCTCTATAGAGGATACGACAAAAATAAAAATAAACAAATGACTTTGTAAAGGGTCTGCTGATGATGTCAATTGCATCCCGTTCAATATATATTTTGTTCTCACCCTTGTGGCGATTTTCAAACAGGAAAATAAATTTTCATGTCTGTAAGTCATCATAGAACAATGTCCGCATCAAAAATGGTATCTGAATAATAATAAAAATGGGTTCGTAGGTTCTTCTTCTTGATTTCATTTGGGAAAACATGTTTGTAGGAAAGGGTGGTTGGCGGTGGATTCCGAGTGGTATTTGGGGTAGGTGGTAGTATCCTATGGTAGAGGTGGGGTGGTGACCAGAGGGGAGAAAGCAAACGATAGAGAGATAAAGAGAATGAATGAGGGGGAATATGTATGCGTAAATAAGAACCAATCTTGCAAAAGCAAACTTTGTTTGGACCTTAGTCAAGGAACAATGTAAACCATATGGATCATTTTTGCAGTTTTCTTATCTTTATACAAAAAAGACGTAAACCAAAGAAATCAATGAATTAAGCAACAAATTATGATATTAGATCCTAAATATCCACATCTCCTTTCTTTCTATGTAATACCTAGATTTCATGTATGATTTTCATATTTCAGTTATGAGAATTCTTATGGCCACGATGTGGTTAAGGGATCACCACGACTTGGCAGAATGTCAGGATCGTGTATTTCATTAAAATGGTTGACACGACGTGGTGACTTATTTTTTGGCAAACTCTAAATTACAAGCATAGAGCCTTATTTAAAGGAAGTGATAGCTAGAGTTTCCTTCACCCGTAGCCTCTATCACCTCTAAAGCACCTTTGATAAACCCTAGCCTCCCTTTTGAAGTTCTTGGCTTATTATTGGTAGTTTTTTGATCTTGGAAGGAGGAAGAAGGAGCTTTTGTGCTTAGATCATCAAGCAACTTGTCCTACTCCTTGTGTGCACCTTCTAGACTCTTTATAAGTCATTAAATTTCCACCTTTTTGGTTCTTTCTTCATAGATCTAAGTTTTATTGCATGTTTTGACTCATGTTTGAGTATGGGTTGGTTGGAAGAGATAAAGTTTGCAACTTTATGGCTCACATTGGTTCATTGGTCATTACATCTTTTGGATCTAAAAGTTGAATGGGTTTTGAAAGCCATACATGAGTTTAGGTCATTTTCTCATCATTTTGACATAGTTGGGTGAAGGACACGCATGTGTCATTCATGTCCATAAAGTTTGGATTTTTATGCATGACTAGGGTCTCAAGAAGCTTACTGGAAAGTGTGAACAAGTGGCTTCACGGATTAAGGACTCAATCCATTAAGCTATCATAGTGTAGAAGCCACAACGTGACAAAGGAGAATGTCACGACTGTTTTTTTTGGACTCTGCCACGGCGTGGTGGCATGCCCGCCATGATGTGGTAGCGGATTTTGATCGTAAGCAAGTTGAATAGCCATAGTGTGTCCATTGGTTGGCCACGACGTGGAGACCATTGACTGTTTACTTTTGACATGTTTGGCCTTTTGTTAAATTGTTAGTTTTACAAGGTAGACGAAGGGTTTAGCTTGTATGATTCATTAGGAGATGTATAGCACCCCCTTTCCATCTATGTAAGCTCATTAGATGGCGATTGTGATTGTGAGGTGAGTCTTCTCACTGTATTGTGTAGGTTGCTAGTTGTCTTTGTGACTTTAGCATGAAAGACCATGAGAGGACCATGGCAATTATATGAAAGACCATGGGATGACCATGGCTGTAACATCCCAAAAACCATACCAAAATTTTTCATTTTCATCAAAACATTCCCATAAAAACCATAAGTTATAAAACATCGTCTTCAAGTCAAATCAATAAATTCAAAGTATCAAAATCTCTCAAAAACATATATTAGTAAGACGATGTGTAAGATCATGCCTTCGCCTTGCACCTATCATTGGATGTACCTGAAACATGGAAACCAACAATTGTAAGCCAAATCTTAGTGAGTTCCCCCAAAATACCCCTCACAGCAAAACACATACAATGCATGCAAAAAAGGCCTATAACACAAGGTTAGACCGCCACCTGAGCCTTCAACTATAAGTTGGACCGCTCCCGAGCCTACAACATAAGTTGGACTGCTCCCTTGGGCCTACAGTATCAACTGGACCGCTCATGTATCTTGGCCTTTAACAAAAAAAAAACATGACCACCTCAACCCAATCACAACATATTGAAATATGAATATAAACAAATAACCAACTAGCACATGTAATCATACATATCTACCAATCTAATAGATCACTACAGCATAGCAACATCCTATACACAGGGATACATAACACAATCTAGTGGGTCGGCATTGCTGCCTTTGATCCAAGAGTACATTGAGAAAAACTCACCTTGAAATCAAGAAGATAATACAATAGCTCCCTCCTGGAATCAAAACTGAAACCACGAGTCACCTATAAGATAGAAGGAACTCGACCTCAGCCTAAAGTCCAAACTCACAAGTCGACTAAAAAGTCAACAAGTTCACCCCCAAGGTTAACGCTCAAGTCAACAACCCAAAAACCCTAATAAGCGAGTCGCCACGTCTTAGCCATCCATCGACTACGAAGTGGCAGCGTATAAGGATGAAACAGTGGGTCCTTACCCAGTCGCCACGTCATGGCAGCCTAAGGCCACGTTGTTAAGACAGGTCTGAACAGCTTAATACATTAAGTCGTTTTCCGATAATTCCAAGAGCTCCAAAGCTTATATTTGGGCCTTCCTACGGTCTCGATGGATAAAGTTTCCAACTTTATCCATTAAGACATCTCAATAAGTGATAGCTTCATTTTATTTACTTATTTTTATAGTTTATTTTAGTACATTTCATTCGCATTTTAGTTAACTTTCATGCATATTTTCCCTTTTGTTATTTTTATGACCATTTCGGGGTACTTTCTAGTTTCTTGAGCATTATTGCAGATTTTCTTGGAAACTAGCAGGGCGGCACTCTTGCGAGGCGATTGGGCTTGAAGGGAATTGGAGATTTCATGCTTGATGGCTATGAAGGTGATTCATGGGGTGGACTTGTCAATTGCTTGAAGGCTTGGAAGAATTGAGCTTTAAATTTGAAAGATGCGGGGGAACATTCAAGCGTATGAAAATTATTAATCGGGCGAGTTCACGAGCTTTGGAGGATTTAGAGAGGTCAAATTGGGCTTTAAATGAAGAAAAACTTGAAGAAAATGGGCTAGGAGGTGATTGGATTCGATCTGGGCTAGTGGGATATGCTTTAGAGGCCCAAAATCTCAAAGGAGCCCATGTCAGGTACCACCCGCGCAACCCACCTGCGCAGCAGCACGCGGGTCGCGCAAGGCCCTACAGGGGCAATATCGGAAATCCTTCTTTTGAGCTATTTGAGGAAGGTTGGTGCCCATCTTTTGCAGACTCTTGGACATCCGATTTTTGAAGATTCTCTCTGGAGTTTTGAAGACTTTTGAAGGCCAAGAACACTTGAAGAACATCATATTTTTACCTCTTGATTCTTGCTTAATGTTTGGTACAATTTTCTCTAACTTTGTTTCTTTGTGTTTAGCCATGCTTGGCTAAACTAATCTTGGTTGACTTTTGGTTAATCCTTTGAACTTTTGTTGAATGTTGAAGAATCCATGAACATGTTCTTAAATCTTTATGGGAATGTTTTGTGTTTTAACATCTTATCACTACTTGTATGTTTTAGTTCATGAGTTTAAATGTGTTTGTGGTGATTAGTTGGCTAATTTCTTGATTAAGTAAAGGATCCTCAAATTAGCAAGCAACAAATGATTTTTGTGTTGTTTTTGCTTCACACAATCATAAAAACATTTCCTCCAACATGGTGGTGAAAGCATTTGACCCCTCTTGGATTTGGTGACTTTTTGGTTCTTAATGCTAGTTGACTTTCACTAATTACATGCTATTTGGAATTAGTGACTTTGACTAAGGAAATTGTTATGAGCTTCTCTAGCCATTTCAACAATTAAGAAAAGTCTAGGTAATCTCAAGCTCCTTGGATTACTATAGCCAAATTAAGGATTTAAATCAAAGTATTGCACCATTGGATTCTAATGATATGTTCATCAAAAGTCAAAGTGAGGAAACTTTAAGTCAACCATCTCTCCCTTATTGATTTTACATCAAACTCTTATTTTTGTTGCATTTGTCTTTTTAAATCATAGTTGATTCTAGTTTGTTTCAAGTATTTCAAAACACCAAAACCCCCCATTTTATTTCTATTGTCATTTTACAAGTACTTTTACAAAGAGATTTTTTTTCATAGAGTTATAAATTGAACCAATCTCCGTGGATTCGATCCCTTTACCACTATACACTATTTTAGTGTGTAATATTTAGGGTTATTATTTGTGTTGGCCTCGACAACCACCAAATTTTTGGTGCCGTTGCCGGAGATTGGTTTATTTTTAATCAATTTGTTTCTCTATGCCCAGATCTCAGCGTACAGGTGACTTGATTTACAACCCCGAAATCGAAAAAGTAGCAAGGCGTTTAGCAAAGGAAAAGCGAATTGAACGTGGTCAAACTTCTAACCCCCACGGGGATTCGGAGGTTGAAACCGCTTCATTAAGTGATATAGAACCCGATTCTAGTCCCGACCCTCGCCAAGAAATTCCTGAAACACCACCCCTACAACAAAACCCACCCATTATTGAACCAATTGCAATGGCGGACGGAGGAGAAGTTCCCGAAAGGACTTTGAGGCAAATGATGGAGACCGATGTTACACAAACTCCAACCGGTATCAATTACCTGGTTTTGGAAGGAGGTTCGGAATTGAAGTCAAGTTTAGTCCACCACCTACCAACTTTTCATGGATTGGAGAACGAAGACCCTCATAAGCACTTGAAGATGTTCCACATTATTTGCACTAGCATGAAGCCACAAGGGTCAACCGATGACCAAATCAAGCTAAGGGCATTCCCCTTTTCATTGGCCGATAGAGCAAAAGATTGGTTATTCTATCTTCCACCGGGGTCGATCAACTCATGGACCGACATGGCAAGAGCTTTCCTTGATAAGTTCTATCCCGCCTCAAGAGTCTCAAGTCTTCGAAATGAGATTTGTGGAATCCGCCAAGGTCAAAATGAGACTTTCCATGATTATTGGGAGAGGTTCAACAACTTGTGCTATAGTTGCCCACAACATCAAATTCCGGAACAACTCCTCATTCAACACTTCTACGAGGGATTGTTGCCAATGGAGAGAAGACTAGTTGATGCCTCAAGTGGTGGAGATGTCTTTAGTAAAACCCCACAACAAACAAGACAACTTTTCAACACCATAGCCGCGAATTCACAACATTTTGGCCCTCGCCAAGATATGAAAAGAGACACACAACACAAAGTCAATGAAGTGGGAACATCAAATCTCGAGTCTCAAATCAAAGATCTAACCTCCGTTGTCCAAAAGCTAGCCATGGGACAAACTCCACAAGTGATGGTTTGTGGAATATGTGCAACAATGGGACATCCTACGGATATGTGTCCCATCCTTCAAGAAGATGCGGAGCATGTGAATGCCACGGGAGAGTTCCAAAACTACCACAACAAACCATCCGGTTACCAAAATGCATATAACTCAAGTTGGAAGCCAAATCCCAACATGAGCTACAACCCAAGACCATTGCCTCAAAATGCATTGGTTAGACCATCCTATCCACCACCACAACCTCATTACCAACATCAACAACCACACTATCAACCCAAACCGCACCCTCCACATCATCATCAACAACCTCCTCAATCCCAACCAAGTAGCTCCGGAATGTCTCTTGAAGACATTGTCAAATCTCTAGCCACTAGTACCCAACAATTCCAAAAAGAAACAAGGACTAGTATCTCCAACCTTGAAGCACAAATGGGAGATATAGTTACATCCATAAGCAAGTTGGAATCCCGTGGTAAACTCCCTTCTCAAACCGAAAAGAACCCAAATGTCAATGTGGTGACATTGAGAAGTGGCAAACAAGCCGGAGAAAGTAGTTCAAAGAAGAAGCCGAGGGAAGAAGAGGAAGAGATAGAAGTTATTCCCGTTGAAGTACCTATAATCAAGAATGATGCACAAGCCGGAGTTCCAAAGAAGGCTGCCCCTCTAGTAACACCAATAGCCACTCAACCACCGTTCCCCTCCCGACTTTCAACTTCAAAGAAGAATATGGAGGAGAAAGAGATTTTGGACACCTTCCGAAAGGTGGAAGTAAACATCCCTCTACTTGACGCAATCAAGCAAATCCCGAGATATGCAAAGTTCTTGAAAGAACTTTGTACCAACAAGAGGAAGTTGAAGGGAAATGAGAAAATTTTGATGAATGAAAACGCATCCGCGGTTTTACAAAGGAAACTTCCACCCAAATGCAAAGATCCCGGAATGTTCACGGTTCCTTGCAAGATTGGGGATGTCACTTTTAGTAGTGCTATGCTTGATCTTGGTGCTTCTATCAATGTCATGCCCTATTTGGTATATGAATCATTAAATGTCGGACCCTTAAGTGAAACCGGTGTCATAATCTCTCTTGCGGATAAATCGAGTGTCTTTCCTAGAGGTGTTTTAGAAGATGTCCTAGTGCAAGTGAACCAATTAGTCTTCCCGGCGGATTTCTATGTGATTGATCTAGATGAGCAAGTGTCCTCCAAATCGGCTCTAATCTTGCTTGGGAGACCGTTTTTTAAGACGGCTAGGACAAAGATCGATGTGTATGCGGGAAGTTTGACAATGGAGTTTGATGGCGAAACAATAAGTTTTAATATTTATGATGCCATGAGATATCCTAGTGACGTCTCATCTTTGTACTTTGTTGATGTTGTTGAGCCAATTACTCAAGAATTGTTTGAGTTGTCTAACGGTGATATGTTGGAAATGATCTTGAGCAAAGGATTCGATTGTGGGAAGCTAGCCGAACAATTAAAGCTTTATTCTTTGGATCCGGAAGTTGAGAAGTTGGTAAGTAAAATGGAGATGAAAAAATTCACAAGATTAGATGTCAAGCAAATTGAATTGCCCCCAACTCACACAAAATTGCCGCCATCCCTTGTTCAACCACCCGAATTGGAATTGAAGGTCTTACCTCAACATTTGAAGTATGCTTACTTGGGAAAGAATGAAACCCTTTCGGTTATCATTTCAACTCATTTAACCGAATTCGAAGAAGAGCAACTCCTCAAGGTGTTGAAAGAGCATAAAGAAGCCATGGGTTGGACGATTGCGGATATCAAGGGTTTGAGCCCCTCCACTTGCATGAACAAGATCTTAATGGAGGATGAATGCAAGCCAAGTAGAGATGCGCAAAGAAGGTTAAATCCGCCAATGATGGAAGTTGTGAAGAAAGAGATATTAAAGCTTCTTGATGCGGGGATGATCTATCCAATCTTGGATAGCAAGTGGGTGAGCCCGGTGCAAGTTGTTCCAAAAAAGACGGGAATCACGGTGGTCGAGAACAACAAAGGTATGATGGTCCCCACTCGTGTGCAAAACGGGTGGAGAGTATGTATTGACTACCGCAAACTCAATGCAAGCACAAGAAAAGATCATTTCCCATTGCCTTTCATTGACCAAATGTTAGAAAGGTTGGCCGGGAAATCTCATTATTGTTGTCTCGACGAGTATTCCGGTTTTCACCAAATCCCGGTGGCACCGGAAGACCAAGAAAAGACGACATTTACATGTCCATTTGGTACTTTTGCCTACCGGAGAATGCCATTTGGATTGTGTAACGCCCCGGCCACTTTCCAACCTTGTATGGTTAGTATCTTTTCGGAATACGTTGAAAACATAATTGAGGTTTTTATGGATGATTTCACGGTCTATGGCAACTCCTTTCAAGAATGTTTGACTAACCTCACAAAAATTTTAAAAAGATGCATCGAAACAAACTTGGTTTTGAATTTTGAGAAATGTCATTTCATGGTGAGTCAAGGTCTCATTTTGGGTCACATTGTGTCTAAAAAAGGAACTGAGGTAGATAAGGCAAAAATTGATGTTATTCAAAGCTTACCTTACCCGACTTGTGTTCGGGAAGTTCGTTCTTTTCTGGGCCATGCAGGTTTCTACAGAAGGTTCATCAAGGATTTTTCAAAGATAACAAGACCAATGTGCCAACTCTTGCAAAAGGAGGTCGATTTCGAGTTCAATGAGGCGTGCAAAGAAGCTTTTGACAAGCTCAAAGAGTTGCTTACATCCGCTCCCATCATGCAAGCACCAAATTGGGATCTCCCCTTTGAGATCATGTGTGATGCAAGCAACTATGCGATAGGCGCCATTTTGGGTCAAAAGAATGGGAGGGCCTCCCACGTGATCTATTATGCATCAAGGACACTAGACAATGCTCAAAGCAACTACTCTACCACGGAGAAGGAGTTATTGGCCATAGTGTTCGCCTTGGAGAAATTTAGACAATACCTACTTGGTACCAAGGTCATAGTGTATTCGGATCACGCAGCACTTAAGTACTTGATGACGAAGAAAGATGCAAAGCCGAGACTCATCCGGTGGATCCTACTGTTACAAGAATTTGACTTGGAAATCCGAGACAAGAGTGGATGCGAGAACCTCGTTGCCGATCATCTAAGCCGGATCATTTCAAATGAAACTCCTCTCCCATTGCGGGACGAGTTTCCGGATGAGCATCTCTTTTCCCTTACTCAATCTATTCCTTGGTATGCCGATATCGTTAACTTTTTGGTCACAAAAAGGTATCCCGACACATTCACACGTGCTCAAAAAGACAAGTTGAAAAGTGATGCAAAATACTATGTGTGGGATGAACCTTATTTGTGGAAACATTGTCCCGATCAAATCATTAGGCGATGTGTGCCCTAACAAGAGCACCAATCCATTTTGCAATTTTGTCATGAATTTGCTTGTGGGGGACACTTCGGACCTAGCCGGACTTTGAGAAAAGTCCTTGAATGTGGATTATTTTGGCCAACCATGTCACGCGATTGTTATATGTTTTGCAAAAGTTGTGAGCGGTGCCAAAGAACGGGAAACATTTCGCAAAAGAACCAAATGCCCCAAAATCCAATCCTTGTTTGTGAAATTTTTGACGTATGGGGGATTGATTTTATGGGCCCATTTCCCGTGTCATTTGGCAACGTTTATATTTTACTCGCGGTTGACTATGTTTCTAAATGGGTTGAAGCCAAAGCCACAAGATCGGACGATGCCAAAACGGTTATCGAGTTTTTAAAGTCTAATGTTTTTGCGAGATTTGGTGTGCCTAGGGCTTTGATTAGTGATAGAGGGACGCACTTTTGCAACAAAATGATGGAGGCTCTATTGAAGAAGTATCACGTGACTCATCGTGTCTCCACTGCCTATCACCCTCAAACGAATGGTCAAGCGGAGGTGTCGAATCGTGAAGTGAAGTCTATTCTAGAGAAAACGGTGAATCCGACAAAGAAGGATTGGAGTTTGAGACTCGACGATGCCTTATGGGCATATCGGACCGCTTATAAGACCCCGATTGGAATGTCGCCCTTCAGATTAGTTTTCGGAAAACCTTGTCATCTTCCCGTCCAGTTAGAGCACCGAGCATTTTGGGCGGTCAAGAAATGCAACTTTGACATTGACGAGGCTGGAAGGCATAGGAAACTTCAACTCCAAGAGCTAGAAGAATTGAGAAACGAATCCTATGAAAACGCAAGGATTTATAAGGAGAAAACGAAGCTCTTCCACGACAAGTCCATCACCCGGAAGAATTTTGAACCGGGACATAGGGTCTTACTTTACCATTCACGGTTGAAGTTATTCCCGGGCAAATTAAGATCAAGGTGGATTGGCCCATTTGTTGTAATAAAGACTTTTGACCATGGAGCGGTGGAAATCCAAAATGAAGAAACGGGACAAATTTTCAAAGTCAATGGGCACCGATTAAAGCCATTCTATCAAGGTTTTAATGCAAGTGTTATTGAAATCATCCACTTGGATGTCCCGGTGTGTTGAACCAAGCTAGAAGGACGTCTCGCCTAAGACGTTAAAGAGGGGCATTTTTGGAAAGCTTTATGCTTTCATATTTCTACGTTCGAATAAAGAAGTTTTGAAAATGTTTTGATGCAACTTTTGAAGTCATTTTTGAAGAAGCCAAGAGTTTCTAGGTGTTTGGGGCCTTCCGAATCAAGAACTAGTGAAGAAAACGAGAATCTACTCTTCTTGTTGGACTTCGAGGATCCATTGAACTTCCGTTTCTCACCAACCTCAACCCTCTCCAGACCTCTTTCCTTTTGTTGGGTCTCCACGTTCTTAGCTGCTCGAACAGCTGATTTCAGAGTGGTTGCCATCTTGATCTATACACCGAATAAGGTGAATTTAGATCTTTATTTAGGATAGACGTTTTAAATCGTCCTTATCACTCCGAAACGTTTACATGCTAGTTCTAATATCGTAGTCGTACGTTTAGAATTCTAAACACATAAGGTTTCCAGATCCGGTCGGCAACAGACCATAGATCCGAACAATTAACAGCATATTATGCACAAAGCATTTAGCACATAAAAGCATTTTAGGCACAATTCCTAAAATAAGCTAGTGCTCACACCTCACAATCATCGCTTAGCATTCTAAGTTTAAGTCTAGAAATCCTACAAATTCCTAGTTCGCTTAAACTAATGCTCTGATACCAACTGTGACATCCCCAAAATCACGGCCACAAAAGACCGGTTTGTTTATGCTTTGTTTAAAAATCAGAGTTACATTTTAAATGAAAGTGTTGCGGAATTTGTCCCAAAACAAAAATATGATAAAGATTTATCAAAAGCATTTCCATAGAAATGTATTTCATTAAAAGACTCGGGATGTCATGTTCGTACAGATCAAAAGCATAAACAGTACAATATAAGCCTTACTACATTATTTCATATCTACAGGCCTATATCCGTAATCCCTCGTCCAAAACATCACACCTATGCTCATGCGCCACTACCTGTAATACATAAAACTGAGTGGGTCAGGCTTGGGAGCCTGGTGAGCACATAGGGTTTTCAACCCACAATAAATAAGTTTATTAATTCAATCAACAATAACCCGATTACCCGTTCCCGTTATCCTCACTTTACGTCCCTAAACACCTATCATAAGGGACCTAGCCTAAGGATCATCATCGGGACGGACACTACTGCTAAGGGGATTCCTCAGCAATAAATGTCCTAAAGGCAACCATGTGGGGGATGGAGTACACCGGTGAACACGTTGTTCACAAACACCTACAGGTTGCGAGCCTGCTAGCGTTCCACTGGACTGTCTAGAAGAGTCCGTGGTCGTCATCCATACTCCGCTAGATGACAGAAACAACAACGTCAACATCGAGGCCTCTCATCATTTTATCACACATCACCTATTGTATCTACCCATGTTTTACCCCAACATTTTCGTAGATATAAAATACATATACAGTTTAAATCATTAAAAACATGTATAACAACGTTCATCTAGCATAGATAGCAAGTATTCAGATAATATGCACACATAGCACGTAATTTATATAAAATACTTCATATCTATGTGTAAGTTGAAAGTAACTACGCACTCACTTGTTAAGGTGATGATTCCAAAATCGAGCAGCGCTTGCTTCTAACGATTCTATTTTCCTTCGACGAAACCTAGCATTATTATCGCTAAATTTTAGTCTAATATTTACCGTGACCAACTATTAGTCTTAGTATTATTATTATTATTATATAAGCTTTAAACAATATTTTCCAACCACTATGTACAGACAGGGGCCAGACATAAAACACCGGAGGGCAGGACCATTTTGGCATATAGCACTTCTGAAATCCAACAACCCTATGCGGCCCTTTAAACCAGATTCCCCGTACCGCGAGTAGTTAAAAAAAAATATTATAACGACACTTATATAAGTTATAATAATAGCTCAAATATTTATTATAAGTTCATAATAACAATACTAATTTTAAATATAAGCTATATTAAAATAAGGTAAGCATAACTTACTTACAAGGGGGTTTTAGCTAGGAGTCGGGCTCTGCAGGGGCAGAACTTCGTCGCTGAATCTTTCTAAGAAAGATTCGTGCAGCGCTTCAGCGCTCACCTTACTATACTAAGCTACAGAAAGAGAAGTCGAATCACGAGGGACCGAAATGCTCGGGGGATAAGGAGAGAAAGACTCTTGAATCAAGAGAATGGTGCAAGAAATATGAGAGCCCAAGGCTCTTATTTATACTAATTGAATTTTCAAAAACTACCATCCATAATTACTTAATGACCTTTTAGTTATATAAACAACTAAACACCCCTCTATAATAATATTATAAATGGATTTAATGATATTTGTACTAAGCTAATGTCGAAAGAACTCAACATTAGTCTTATAATGACCGCATCGTCGATACCTTTCTAATGATATATACATATGTATATATATGTGTACGTATACATGATTTATACTTTATTTTAATACGTAAATATGCTATTATAATTTGTAACTCGTTCATACGAACTCCGTTTTTGACGTTCTTTATATCCACGCGTAGGTGAAGACGTACTCTACAACTTTCGTTTAGACTCCGTCGGCTAATTTTGACTTTATTTTTAAAGTTATATTTTTAACAAGCCGGGACAGGATTGGTCTGTTTAAAATCTCATAACTTCTTCATACGAAGTCAGATTTGGGCGTTCTTTTTATCGATGTTCTTAGTTTAACATATTCTAAGACTTTCGTTTAGATCACTAAGGCTAAATCTCGCTCTATCCTAAATTCACTATTCACGCTTCCCGGTATCGTGTCGGTTCTGTCGTGAAACTTCGACGGGTCATAACTTCTTCGTTATAACTCGGATTTCGGCATTCTTTATATGTACGAAAACCTTGAGACATATTCTACAACTTTATGTAGAGATATCGGGATTATCTTATACTTTAATTTTGACGCTTATTTTTATTATTTATTAATTATACATTTATAATTAAATTATAAGCACATAAATACACATAATTCACATAATACTCAAATATTTCATTTTTATTACTTCAAAAAAAGAGTTACAAGAGTTGACCTAGACTATTACATTGACAAAAATGCTTAGCCCTGAAACCCGGGCGTTACAATTCTCTCCCCCTTAGGATGATTCCGTCCCGGAATCATGCATCAGCAAACAGATGTGGATAGCGACTCATCATGTCATCCTCTGTTTCCCAAGTGAGATTCGGCCCATTCGAATGTTTCCATCAGACTAGCACCAAGTCGACCATCTTGCGTCGTAACTTCTTAGTCTTACGGTCAACAATTTCCTCAGGCTCTTCGATCAACCTTTTATTTTCATCCATCCTTAACTCTGAGATTGGAATTATGTCGGGAACATCTCCCGTGAATCTCCTCAAATAACACACATGGAAGGTGTTATGAATACCATTGAGTTCTTCGGGCAATTCCAGCTTGTAAGCTTGGTTCCCTATCTTCTGAAGAACTTTGAACGGTCCAATAAACCTTGGACTCAACTTTCCTCGTTTCCCAAATCGTATAAGTCCCTTCCACGGTGAGACTTTAAGCAAAACGGAATCCCCAACTTCGAAAGTTATCGGTCGTCTTTTCTTGTCAGCATAGCTCTTCTGACGATCCTAGGCTGCTAACATTCTTTCCCTAATCACCTTCAACTTCTCAGCAGTCTCATGGACTATCTCGGGGCCCATAAACTGCTTCTCTCCGGCTTCAAGCCAACAAGACGGCGTACGACACTTCTGTCCATACAAGGCTTGGTAAGGTGCCATCTTGATGCTCGAGTGAAAACTATTGTTGTAGGAAAATTCTACCAGAGGTAAGTGCTCGTCCCAATTTCCTTGGAATTCGAGGGTACATGCTCTTAGCATATCTTCCAATGTCTGAATCGTTCTTTCGCTCTGACCATCAGTTTGCGGATGATAAGCAGTACTCAAACACAACTTTGTACCTAACTCCTCTTGTAGACTCCTCCAAAACCTTGACGTGAAACGACTATCATGATCTGATACAATCGTAAGAGGGACACCGTGAAGTCTTACAATTTCCTTCACGTAAGCATTTGCGAGCTTATCCATAGACCACTTCTCGTTGGCTGCTATGAAGTGTGCACTCTTGGTGAAACGATCCACGACTACCCAAATCATGTCGTGACCGTTCTTCGTCCTGGGCAGTTTAGTCACAAAATCCATGGCGATGTCTTCCCATTTACCCATGGGTACAGGTAAAGGTTCTAAACTCCCATACGGTTTCTGATGTTGTGCCTTAACCCTCGCACATGTTACGCACTCGGCCACATACTTCGCAACATCGAGCTTCATCGTCGGCCACCAGTAGTAGGGTTTTAGGTCCCTATACATTTTAGTGCTACCGGGATGAATCGAGTACATGGTCTTGTGTGCTTCTTCCATCAGAAGATCTCTTATTCCTCCCGTCTTAGGTACCCAAATTCGATCTTGGAATACCTTCAGTCCACGACTGTTTGTACCGAACACTAACGTTCTTCCCAAACGTTCTTCCTTTCGGTCATTTTTCTCTAAAGCTTCTTCTTGAGCTTTCCTGATACTTTCGACAATCGTCGAGACGACTTCAATTCTTAACGCCCTTGGCCTTTTCCTTTCCAGATTGACTTTTCGACTGAGAGCATCAGCAACAATATTTGCTTTACCTGGGTGGTAAAGTATCTCATAGTCGTAGTCCTTGAGAAGTTCTAGCCAGCGTCGTTGCCTCATGTTCAACTCCTTCTGATTAAAGAGATACTGGAGACTCTTATGATCAGTGAAGAGCTTGCACTTCGTGCCGTAGAGGTAATGCCTCCATATCTTTAAGGCAAAAACTACCGCTGCCAACTCCAGATCATGAGTGGGGTAGTTATTTTCGTGCTCTTTCAATTGTCGAGATGCGTATGCTATCACCTTTTCTCTTTGGGTCAGAACACAACCCAACCCGACTCCAGAAGCGTCACTATAAACCGCGAAATCTTCGACTCCATCGGGTAGAGAAAGTATCGGTGCTTCACATAACTTCTTCTTTAGCTTCTCGAATGCCTCATCGTGTTTCTCACTCCACGTATACGTAGCTCCTTTATGAGTCAAAGCTGTTAATGGAGCAACTATCGAAGAAAAGCCTTGGATAAATCGTCGATAATATCCGGCTAATCCTAGAAAGCTTCGAATCTCCGTGGGACTCTTTGGACGTTCCCACTTCATTACAGCCTCGATCTTTGCGGGGTCAACCATTATTCCCTCCTGGTTAACAACATGACCCAAGAATTGGACTTCCCGTATCCAAAAGTCGCATTTGGAGAACTTTGCAAAAAGCTTCTCCTTCTTCAACACTTCTAATACTTCCCGTAGATGCTTACCATGCTCCTCTTGGCTTTTCGAGTAGATGAGAATGTCGTCGATGAACACTATCACGGATTTATCGAGGATTGGTTTACAAACCCTATTCATCAAATCCATGAATGCTGCGGGAGCATTGGTTAGCCCGAATGACATAACCAAGAACTCGTAGTGTCCATATCTCGTTCTGAATGCAGTCTTCTCAATATCCTGCTTTCTCACCTTTAGCTGATGATATCCTGACCTAAGATCGATCTTTGAGAAGTAGCTCGAACCTTGCAGCTGATCGAATAGGTCATCAATCCTCGGCAATGGATACTTGTTCTTCACCGTTGCCTTATTCAGCTCTCGGTAGTCTATACACATTCTCATACTTCCGTCTTTCTTCTTCACGAATAACACCGGAGCTCCCCAGGGTGATGAACTAGGTCGAATAAAACCGTTGTCCAACAGCTCCTGAAGTTGCGTCATGAGCTCCTTCATCTCCGTCGGTGCTAATCGGTAAGGTGCCTTTGCTATCGGTGTTGTTCCTGGTAACAAGTCTATACGAAACTCCACTTGTCTATCAGGTGGTAATCCGGGAAGATCTTCGGGAAAGACTTCCGGATAATCGCACACAACCGGTATATTCTGCACCTCTTTCTTCTCCTTCTTGGCATCGATTACGAATGCCAAGTATGATGCACATCCCTTTGACAAACATTTCCTGGCTTTCATCAGGGAGATGATTCCAGAATTCACTCTGCGTTTGTCCCGTACACCATAAATGATTCCTTTCCGGGTGGGTTCACCTTTACTATCTTCTTTCGGCATTGAATCTCAGCATCGTTAGCGCTAAGCCAATCCATACCCAAAACGATGTCAAAACCGTTTAACTCTATGGGTAATAGCTCTTCGTGGAATTCGTTTCCGTTTAGGTCAATGACGATGTTCCTAATACGATTACTAACAGGTACGAATTTGCCACTGGCAACTTCTACAATCAGGGCATTATCTAGTTTTTCTACAGGCAATGCTAATTTCCCACCAAATTTATGCGACACAAAGGAGTAGTTGGCTCCGGAATCAAATAGTATATTTGCAGGCAAACCATTTACAAGAAAGGTACCTGAAGCGACGGCTGCTGCCTCCTTTGCAGCCTCGAGCGTCATCTGGAAGGCTCTTGCCTTCGGCTTCGGTGGTATGTTGGGTCTTCCTGTCTCCTTCTTCTTCGGGCAGTCCTTCAAAATGTGCCCTTCTTCATTGCACCCATAACAGGCTTTCTGGTTGAGGGTGCATTCATTGGCGTAGTGCCCAGGCTTTCCGCACTTGTAACAAGTGACCCCTCCGTCACACTTCCCAGAGTGCTTCTTCTTGCACTTGTCACACCACTTCGCTTCTGATCCTCCTCCCCTCGAACCAGACTTCGAGAATCTACTCTTCTTGTTGGACTTCGAGGATCCATTGAACTTCCGTTTCTCACCAACCTCAGCCCTCTCCAGACCTCTTTCCTTTTGTTGGGTCTCCACGTTCTTAGCTGCTCGAACAACTGATTTCAGAGTGGTTGGCATCTTGATCTATACACCGAATAAGGTGAATTTAGATCTTTATTTAGGATAGACGTTTTAAATCGTCCTTATCACTCCGAAACGTTTACATGCTAGTTCTAATATCGTAGTCGTACGTTTAGAATTCTAAACACATAAGGTTTCCAGATCCGGTCGGCAACAGACCATAGATCCGAACAATTAACAGCATATTATGCACAAAGCATTTAGCACATAAAAGCATTTTAGGCACAATTCCTAAAATAAGCTAGTGCTCACACCTCACAATCATCGCTTAGCATTCTAAGTTTAAGTCTAGAAATCCTACAAATTCCTAGTTCGCTTAAACTAATGCTCTGATACCAACTGTGACATCCCCAAAATCACGGCCACAAAAGACCGGTTTGTTTATGCTTTGTTTAAAAATCAGAGTTACATTTTAAATGAAAGTGTTGCGGAATTTGTCCCAAAACAAAAATATGATAAAGATTTATCAAAAGCATTTCCATAGAAATGTATTTCATTAAAAGACTCGGGATGTCATGTTCGTACAGATCAAAAGCATAAACAGTACAATATAAGCCTTACTACATTATTTCATATCTACAGGCCTATATCCGTAATCCCTCGTCCAAAACATCACACCTATGCTCATGCGCCACTACCTGTAATACATAAAACTGAGTGGGTCAGGCTTGGGAGCCTGGTGAGCACATAGGGTTTTCAACCCACAATAAATAAGTTTATTAATTCAATCAACAATAACCCGATTACCCGTTCCCGTTATCCTCACTTTACGTCCCTAAACACCTATCATAAGGGACCTAGCCTAAGGATCATCATCGGGACGGACACTACTGCTAAGGGGATTCCTCAGCAATAAATGTCCTAAAGGCAACCATGTGGGGGATGGAGTACACCGGTGAACACGTTGTTCACAAACACCTACAGGTTGCGAGCCTGCTAGCGTTCCACTGGACTGTCTAGAAGAGTCCGTGGTCGTCATCCATACTCCGCTAGATGACAGAAACAACAACGTCAACATCGAGGCCTCTCATCATTTTATCACACATCACCTATTGTATCTACCCATGTTTTACCCCAACATTTTCGTAGATATAAAATACATATACAGTTTAAATCATTAAAAACATGTATAACAACGTTCATCTAGCATAGATAGCAAGTATTCAGATAATATGCACACATAGCACGTAATTTATATAAAATACTTCGTATCTATGTGTAAGTTGAAAGTAACTACGCACTCACTTGTTAAGGTGATGATTCCAAAATCGGGCAGCGCTTGCTTCTAACGATTCTATTTTCCTTCGACGAAACCTAGCATTATTATCGCTAAATTTTAGTCTAATATTTACCGTGACCAACTATTAGTCTTAGTATTATTATTATTATTATATAAGCTTTAAACAATATTTTCCAACCACTATGTACAGACAGGGGCCAGACATAAAACACCGGAGGGCAGGACCATTTTGGCATATAGCACTTCTGAAATCCAACAACCCTATGCGGCCCTTTAAACCAGATTCCCCGTACCGCGAGTAGTTAAAAAAAAATATTATAACGACACTTATATAAGTTATAATAATAGCTCAAATATTTATTATAAGTTCATAATAACAATACTAATTTTAAATATAAGCTATATTAAAATAAGGTAAGCATAACTTACTTACAAGGGGGTTTTAGCTAGGAGTCGGGCTCTGCAGGGGCAGAACTTCGTCGCTGAATCTTTCTAAGAAAGATTCGTGCAGCGCTTCAGCGCTCACCTTACTATACTAAGCTACAGAAAGAGAAGTCGAATCACGAGGGACCGAAATGCTCGGGGGATAAGGAGAGAAAGACTCTTGAATCAAGAGAATGGTGCAAGAAATATGAGAGCCCAAGGCTCTTATTTATACTAATTGAATTTTCAAAAACTACCATCCATAATTACTTAATGACCTTTTAGTTATATAAACAACTAAACACCCCTCTATAATAATATTATAAATGGATTTAATGATATTTGTACTAAGCTAATGTCGAAAGAACTCAACATTAGTCTTATAATGACCGCATCGTCGATACCTTTCTAATGATATATACATATGTATATATATGTGTACGTATACATGATTTATACTTTATTTTAATACGTAAATATGCTATTATAATTTGTAACTCGTTCATACGAACTCCGTTTTTGACGTTCTTTATATCCACGCGTAGGTGAAGACGTACTCTACAACTTTCGTTTAGACTCCGTCGGCTAATTTTGACTTTATTTTTAAAGTTATATTTTTAACAAGCCGGGACAGGATTGGTCTGTTTAAAATCTCATAACTTCTTCATACGAAGTCAGATTTGGGCGTTCTTTTTATCGATGTTCTTAGTTTAACATATTCTAAGACTTTCGTTTAGATCACTAAGGCTAAATCTCGCTCTATCCTAAATTCACTATTCACGCTTCCCGGTATCGTGTCGGTTCTGTCGTGAAACTTCGACGGGTCATAACTTCTTCGTTATAACTCGGATTTCGGCATTCTTTATATGTACGAAAACCTTGAGACATATTCTACAACTTTATGTAGAGATATCGGGATTATCTTATACTTTAATTTTGACGCTTATTTTTATTATTTATTAATTATACATTTATAATTAAATTATAAGCACATAAATACACATAATTCACATAATACTCAAATATTTCATTTTTATTACTTCAAAAAAAGAGTTACAAGAGTTGACCTAGACTATTACATTGACAAAAATGCTTAGCCCTGAAACCCGGGCGTTACATAGAGAGTGCACACGGTAGAGATGATGAGGCATGCTTGCTAAATCCACACTCTAAAGCACATTCTTTTTCTTCTTCAAGCTACCAAGATCACCAAAAGGACCAAAAATTACCAAGAGAGGCTAGGGTTAGGGTTTTTGAGTCTAGAGAGTGATAGAGGATGCGGATGAGCAAATCCTAGCCTTCATTTTTCTTTAAATTGGGATTAAAACTGAAATACTAGGGTTTTAGTCATCAGGTGGTCACCTCGCCGTGGCCAGAATACCACCACGTCGTGGGGACCAAAACAGGACAGGCGTTAAATATTGATTGGCCACGTCATAGTGGTGCTTCCACCACGACATGGCAACCCCAAAAAATCATATTTTTCTTTATTAAAATATACCTCAAGGTCCAAATATTACAATGACACTTGTATGAAAGACTGTGGGAAGACCATGACACTTGTATGAAAGACCATGGGAGAACCATGACACCCGTACGGAAGACTATGGGAGGACTATAACAATGAAGACTATAGGAGGACTGCAACAGTGAGTGGTTGTAAGACTATGGGAGGACCACAACATTCACACATTTGTATGTGATGTCTAGTATGTAATATTTTAGGGAACTCACTAAGTTTAGTGCTTACGGTTTTGTGTTTAAATGTTTTAGGTACTTTTGGTTCAAAAAGGAAGAGTCCGGTTTGATCGCACTGCATCCCCTAAAGTTTTTTTGCACTATCTTTTATAACCGATATTTGATGTTTTGATAACACATTATACTCTGGTTACCTTTTGGGAATGAATGAATGGATGCTTTGGTTGTTTTAAAAGCAAAAATTTTACTTAGTATTTTAGAGATTTTACATTATAGTCGATGCAACCACTTCCGTGTTGCCTAAATCTCGACACCTCCCAATGTAACAGCCCAAATTTTACAGAAAGTTTTAACTTTTATAATTATCAATACCAACCACAATTGCTTCCAAAAAATATCGTTACATGACTATAATGTTTTAAAAGAACAGGGTATCAAAACTAAATATGATAACACTAGAGAATGCATACCACGCCATCAAGTCGGGCCCTTGACCTTAGAACTAGAAGTACCAGAAACATCCAACAAAACTGTAAGCACACACTTAGTGAGTTTCCTAAAACATGCAAAACATAGAATCACGTAATGTCATGCACACATACATTTAAATTTGCCATGGACTCCCTCCATGGTTTTCATTTGGAATACCATGGGCTACCCCCACGGTCTTGTATCCCCTAGCCATGAGCTCCTCCCATGGTCTTGCCAAGTGTCATGGTATCTTCCCATGGTCTTCACATAAGTTCACACATATATCAAATAGCAACCATTACATACTCCATTACTAATCATATCATATCAATTAATGGTCTGGCCTTGGTGCCTCCGACCCATGAGTTTAGTGAGAGGACTCACCTTGAATACTGAACAATAGTTGAATAGGTCCCAGCTCCGAATATCAACTCTACTCAACCCCTCTACAGAAAAAATTCCTTAAATACACTCAAAATACCCCAAAACCCATTAAAGGTCAAACTTGGTCAAAGATTAAAGTCAAAGTCAAAGTCAACTGTCCAAGTTGACCAACACGCCGAGTTGTCCTTCAACTCGTCATGTTACTCCATTAACTACAAAAATCGGGAAAAATCTCATCAACTCGCCGATTTCACTAATGAACTCGCCGAGTTAGCTAGCAATCCAACAACTTAATGCATTAAGCTGTTTCCATTGAATCTAGGAATTCCAAATCTCAGATCTTCTCCAAATGATGTCTAGAAGGGTAAAGTTTCCATCTTTACCCTTAGGAGCCACCACAACGAGTCAAACCCGAACCCTAGACTCATTAGAGTGAGGCTTAACCCATTAAGCCCTTAAACTCCAAAGGCGTAGACCCAAAATACAGATCTGGCATCAAAAGGCTGGAAAATCACGTAAAGTTTCCAATTTTACGTCCATGCATGCTACCAAGAAACCATAGGGCTCAAGATGGACTAATAAAGGACTTATTCCATGAATGGGACCTAGAACTTAGTAAAGCTTGCAACTTTAAGCCAAATGAGGCCATAAAATGGTCATATCTAACATCACAACCCCTGGAACACTCAACTTCTTGGACAAACCAACCATGAGCCCAAAATCAAGATAAAACCCCAAAACAAAGAGATCTAGATGACAAAAAGCAAGGTATGAACTTGATACCTCCAAGAGACTGCAACAAGTAGGGAGATTCTGGATCTAAGTCTTCCCTCCAAGCTTTAAACCTCCAACTTCAAAGCTTCTTCAAAAGAGCAAAAAAGATCAATACTCAAGGCCCTTTATAAGCTCACACACTCACAAAAGAAGATGATACATGTTATTAGGGTTTCTGGACAGAGGTGGCTGGTAAGGGGCCAACCAAGGGACGTAAGGCCTTTAAATAAGGTACAACACCCTAAAAATTAGGGTTTCCTTCTCAGCTGCCAACTCGCCGAGTTGGGACACCTCAACTCGCCCAGTTGGTTCACTAATTTTCGCAGCCAAAACCCTCTCTACACGCCGAGTGGAAGCTTCCAACTCGTCGAGTCCCAAAGGAATTATAAACAATTAGAGAAATAAACTTATACCAGAACGAAGCGTTACAACTCTCCCCCACTTGAATCAGACTTCGTCCTCGAAGTCCGCTACCTCAAACAATCCTGGGTAATGCTCCCTTATCTCCTCCTTGGGCTCCCAAGTCCACTCCGACCCCTTGCGGTGCTTCCACTACACCTTCAGTAGCTCCACAACCTTGTTCCTCAAGGTTTTCGTCTTCTGATCTAATATTGCCACCAGTCTCTCAACATAATTCAGGCAGTCTTCCACCTGAATATCCTCCAAAGGAATAACTGCAGTCTCATTTTATACACACTTCCGGAGCTGGGACACATGGAAGGGGTTATGGATCCGATTGAGCTCAACTAGAAGATCCAACCGATAAGCAACTTTGACAACTCGAGTGGAAATCCTAAATGGTCCAATGTATTGGGGCCCCAGCTTGCCCCTCTTCTGGAATCGAATGACACCCTTCCAAGGTAACACTTTTAGCAACACTAAATCACCCACTTGGAACTCAAGATCTGATCGATGCAAGTCATCAGAGCTCTTCTGACGACTCTGCATCTCAGGCGGAGTTAGACGATACGACGCCTTGGCTATAGGAGTCGCACCCAACACTAAATCAATACGAAACTCCACTTGTCTCTCGGGAGGCACCCCAGGCAACTTATCTGGAAATACATCAGGAAAATCTCGCACAATCGGTACCTAGCTCATATCTGTCATGGCCTCCACCCTTGTATCCGAAACGTAACCCAAAAATCCAGAACAACCTTGCTGAAGGGGTCTCCTAGCCCTCGCAGCCGAACAGAGAGTTGGTCCATGTGAGGCTCTCTCTCTATGAATAACCAGTTCTCCCCCACTTGGGGTTCGAACTCTCACCAACTGACGATCGCAATCTATCATGGCCCCGTTAAGCCCTAATCAAGCCATTTTGATGATCACCTTCTATTGTGACATGCTCTATGTAACATCCCCCTCTGGCACGTATCACAATATTGTCCGCTTTGGGCCACTCGGCACGGGGACTTCCCAGGGGGTCACCCATCCTGGTACTACTCCCGCCCGAGCACGCTTAACTGCAGAGTTCTTATGGGATCTGCTGCCCTCACGGCTTTAAAACGCGTTGTTATAGGGAAGGTATCCACACCCCTTATAAGGAATGCTTAGTTCTCCTTCTCAGCCGATGTGGGATCAGATCTAACCCACTTTCACCCCCCATTATAGGGTTCGACGTCCCCGTCGAACACATCGACCCGTGCCCTAGCTCTGATACCATTTGTAACATCCCCCTCTGGCACGTATCACAATATTGTCCGCTTTGGGCCACTCGGCACGGGGACTTCCCAGGGGGTCACCCATCCTGGTACTACTCCCGCCCGAGCACGCTTAACTGCAGAGTTCTTATGGGATCTGCTGCCCTCACGGCTTTAAAACGCGTTGTTATAGGGAAGGTATCCACACCCCTTATAAGGAATGCTTAGTTCTCCTTCTCAGCCGATGTGGGATCAGATCTAACCCACTTTCAATTTGTAACATCCCCCTCTGACACGTATCACAATATTGTCCGCTTTGGGCCACTCGGCACGAGGACTTCCCAGGGGGTCACCCATCCTGGTACTACTCCCGCTCGAGCACGCTTAACTGCAGAGTTCTTATGGGATCTGCTGCCCTCATGGCTTTAAAACGCGTTGTGATATGGAAGGTATCCACACCCCTTATAAGGAATGCTTAGTTCTCCTTCCCAGTCGATGTGGGATCAGATCTAACCCACTTTCACCCCCCATTATAGGGTTCGACGTCCCCGTCGAACACATCGACCCGTGCCCTGGCTCTGATACATTTGTAACATCCCCCTCTGGCACGTATCACAATATTGTCCGCTTTGGGCCACTCGGCACGAGGACTTCCCAGGGGGTCACCCATCCTGGTACTACTCCCGCCCGAGCACGCTTAACTGCAGAGTTCTTATGGGATCTGCTGCCCTCACGGCTTTAAAACGCGTTGTGATATGGAAGGTATCCACACCCCTTATTAGGAATGCTTAGTTCTCCTTCCCAGTCGATGTGGGATCAGATCTAACCCACTCTGCAGTTAAGCGTGCTCGGGCGGGAGTAGTACCAGGATGGGTGACCCCCTGGGAAGTCCTCGTGCCGAGTGGCCCAAAGCGGACAATATTGTGATACGTGCCAGAGGGGGATGTTACACTCTACAAGGGTTTGGATGTCGAATGATGGATCTGTCCTGGAAGCTTTCCTGAGAACACAACACATAAGAATCGTTAAAGGACGCCCGGGTGTTCTCCCGGGACGTCACTCTGACGATCAAGTTGGTTTTCTGAGAGAGAGAATTTTAGGGTAAAATTCGTGAGGGAGAAGATCCTTCCTTGATGCGGAAGAGATCCTTTTATAACTATTATTAATGGATTCTGGGGACCTCGTCCAATGAGTGTGATATGTGGCCTCCTTTAACTGGGAGAATCATGCCCACGTTAACTAACTGCCTGGTGACGTCAGTTATGGACATCACCTAAGCTTCTTGTCACGTCCTGATTAGTCGTGAGTGAATAAGAAGATCACGAGGAATATTCATTCCTCGTGAAAGGGAATGAACTGCCACCCTGATGTTGGATCACTTAGGCCAAGGTCGGGCCTTGGCCAAGGTTCTGGCGAGATAATGTCTCATTTGTACTTTCCATTACATTTAACGTGGCCGTTCATAGTAACATTAACAAGTCCTTTAGACCAATAGGCTTCTGCATTCATGATGTAGCAGAGTTGTTCTGGTCTATTCACAGACATGTGGTGGGCTACTACTGATAACTTATTCAGTTGGTAGGGCGAAATTGCCATTCTTCGGTGGTTTCATCATGAAAACGGTTCGTTGCCCCTTTAGTGGCATTTAAACCTCTATTCCTCCTGGTGTTTCTTCCTTACTTTCTACTTTTCTCTCTTTGCCTTATTGCCCCCACAGAAACCCTTTCGACCATTTCTTCATATTTTTCCATGGCTACCGCTCGTTCCTTGGGAAGAGATCTTACCACCGAAGAATGGGAATCTTTTGAGTTCCGATTCGGATTTGTCCCCGAACACGGAGTGCAAATCCCCCTTCCTAATGCATCACTTTACATTCCTATCGAGGGCAGAGTCAGCATTCCAATCGCCTTATTTGAAGCGCCCTACGTTTTCCTACATCAGACTTCTTCAACCTGATTATCTGGGAATATAGGTTTTCCGTGAGAGAGCTGACCCCTATTGCTATAAACAAGATAGTGGGTTTTGAACTTCTCTGTCGTGCCCTAGGCTTCCTGCCCACTGTTCCGACATTCAAGTACTTCAATGCCTCTACTTAGTCGGGGACTCGGACCCTTTCTCGTCGGCGGGGAGTCCCTACTCTTATCCAAAATAAAAATTCCAAGAAAACTGGCAGTAGAAGTTTTTATGGGTGAACAAAGACCTCGTGGTTCTCAGATACCCAAGGGCTAAGGTGTACTTCAACCGTGCCCCAACACTTTTTGGTGCTGACAAGGAACTAGCTGATGTCCTAGAGAAGATCAACATCAACGGTGAAGATTGGCTTGACTGCTTCTTGGCCGCTGGCAGAATGAGCGTCACTTGGAGGGCTCGCGGGAAGATGCCCGAGTTTTTTGTCGAGAAAGAGGGTATTGTGCTTCTTAGACTGTTTTTTCTTGCTCCCTTCCCCCCCATTTTAAATTAGCAAAGCACGTTTAAATCGACAATTTGGTAATTATCGTTGTTTTTTGTTTTGTTTCCAGGTGTGGAGAAGGTTGTTTCTTTAGAGAAAACTCATCAGGGTCTATTCGACAGTGAACTTTAGTGTCGTGATGTCGATCTTGTGGAGGCTCTACCACCCCCTGTTTCTGGTCGAGGGATAGCTACTGTTGGTTCTGACATTGCTACCAACACCGGCGAGGATCCAGATCTGTAGAACATTGTTGTCACTGGTGCTTCTCAAAAGGATCCTACACCTTTCGGGTCCTCGAGGAGTCTTCACCGTGTCAAGAGGCGTTTTGCTTTCTTGGAAGCCTCTTCCGGTAGTCGAACTGAGACGGCTAGCACCGGACCCCCTCTTCGTAAGAAATGTAATATGAGTTTCTTGCCATGGGGTACCAAGAGTTCCATCCGTGCCCCCGATGAAAGTCCTTCGAAACTACTGGAGGGGAACAAATCAGGGCTACTGAACCGCCCAATCATACAGAGGAAGAAAGCACCGACAAGACCAAACATGTTCCCACTGCTGGAGGAGAAAAGGAGAAGACTGGGTCTTTGCCTTCCCAAGGTCTCGCATCAACTTCTTCTGGTAAAACCGCAACCATCCCCCTTTTCATAGGTTCTCATCCAGATGCCTACAAGCCAGCTTGGAGGCTCACTTCCCAATACCTTGTCTCTGATCACGACACCACTCTTGAGTGGTGTCGGCACGCTTTTCCTCCTGCTACCACTGAGGCCTTAACTATCCTATCAGATGAGCACATGGTCGACGAATTGCGCTATGTCGCCTCCCACATGTCATCTTACTTGGTTGCAGCTGCTAAACGTATCTCCAACATGGAAACCATCCAGTATGAATCTGACAGGAAGAGCATTGAATGTGAAGAGCTGAAAGCCCAGGTGGAAAAGATAGAAGCCGATAAATGTAGCTGGGAGGCCAAGCAAGAGGTGGCGATGCTCGAGAAGGCAAGCTTAAAAGAACAAGTAGCCAAGTTGGAGGAAGAGTTGAGGCACTTGAATAATCGCATGGGAGCCTTGAGTTTGGAGAATGATGGTCTAAGTGAGAGGACGGTAGAACTGGAGGTTGATCTGGTTGCTGAGAACACTGCAAAAGAGGCGTCAGAGAAGGATATTTCATGGATCCTTAGCGAAGGGCTCAGCCAATTGGTGGACAGGGTGATCGAGATCCTTAATTTCTTCAAGGCTTGGTGCATGTGTGGGTAGCTTGTGTGGCAGCAAGAGTGAAGTAGGGAAAAAGAGCTGCGAAAGAGCTAGTGATTGCCGGGGAGTTTAATCCAGAGGCTGAGGTGGATGTGGCCACTAAGAACCAAGAGATGGAAGATGCCATGGCGAATTTTACTGAAACAAATTTTGCTGGCTATCTCCGCCTGGGCGGTTTGGACATGGTCGAGCTCTACTGTCACACCCCCAAACCTGAACGGTGGAAACGTTCGGGGGCGGATGACTTCATGTGGTAACGTAACAAATGAATACATAGTAAAGAAAGCAATACAACCATCATATAAATATATATATATATATATATATATATATATATATATATATATAATTGAAAGTTTACATTTGTCAAAAGTTACATGTTCAAAACCAATTACAATATGATGTCAAAATATGAGATTAAACTGGCGTCGCAGCATCCCTTCATCAAAAGCATAATGATACCTGAAATTACTGATTCCCTGGGACATACAAGTAATTTTGAAAGAGTAGATCAACAATTAAGCTGGTGAGTTTCATAAGTATTTAAATGACAATGTTTGTATGAAATGTTTTGTCCTTGGTTGTGTTGTGTTTAGAAAATCCTATATTTTCTACTAGTATAAAAGTAGCCTTCTCTCAAGACCAATGTTTGTTTCTAAAATGTATGTAAGTGTAAAATAACCAATGTGTTTGAAAACCTTGGAAATCAATGCATTTTTAATACCCCATATGAGTTTTATAACCATACTATTGACTCGGAATGCCTATACACAACGTTCTTCAGGCGTTGGAATGTTATGACGTTTGTCACCCCAAATGGTGGACTGTAGCTAACAGTCAGGGCGCGGGTTGTCAAGCCCGTATAGATCTATACACAAACACCATGCTCCCCCTCCAAGGGATTCTGGTATATAATACAGGACTTGAAATGTGTACTCGAACGTACGTGAAGTTAATGTCTCACAAAATCGTGGTATAAAAACATATTTACGTGTTAAAATGTTCGTTTGTTCTTGTATATGAAAGTGACTTCTTGAAAATCATGTTTCTAGTATGTAAAAGTTAGCAATATCCTCGTAAAACTATACCTATTATAGTTTTCTAAAAGTGTGACTTGTTTGTTTAGAAATACCTAGAAAAGGAATCATTTGTTATGAAAGTATAGATTTTTGTAGAGCCTAAGATAGGCACATATACATTAAATCTAGGAAAATGTTTAGTTTATACATGCATTACAACAATTTATATTTTTAAAGATAGGATTCTATTGTAATATATTTTGTATACAAGAGTTCCCTATAAAGTTTATAAATCACATATGATTCTACTTAATAAAAGTGTATAAAAATCTTTATATATAACACCCGATAGTAGTCGTGTGTTTTACTTGTATTCCCCCCCCCCCCCCCCCCCCTTAGAAAGCATATAAAAGCATTTAGAATAATTAAAAAGGGTTAATAAAGGGGTATGAACTCACTTGAAAGTTTGAAGATAGCGAGATGGAAAACCGGGCAGAGTTTCGTCTCGGGAAACGGATTTTTCACGGGATTCTTGGGAATCTCGGGAGTAAAATCGACCCTCGGGACTTGAGCAAAAAGACCAGAGCTTCGGGGTAGTTCGGGCATGGAAAACGAGGCAAAACGCAAGAAAATAGAGAGAGAATGAGCAAAATTTATGGGAACCCTCGCATTTCTATTTATAGGGGGCTGAACCGCCTCGATACGCGGGGCGTACGATCGTACGCAGCGCGTACGCGTACGTCATGCATGACCGAGTCCTCGACTGCCTCGGCTTCGGATGGGATGGAAAGGGGGTAGCTTCGCATAGGGGCGACGTGGACGGACCGAGACCAAGGCCCTCGCGTACGCGGGGCGTACGAGGTTACGCGGCGCGTAACTCGGATGAGGACGCTGACTCCTCCTTCGGATATTACCGGATTTTGAATTAAATTTATATATAATTTATTTAATAAACTTCAAAAAATAATATCTTCTTCATACGAACTTCATTTTCGATGGTCTTTATATCCACGCGTAGGTGAGACTACGCTCTACAACTTTCGTTTAGACTCCGTTGGCAAATTCCGAAATTATTTTTATTATTTATTTATAAAATGACGTGATTAAAAAATTTCTTTAAAAATTCATAACTTCTTTATCTGACGTCGGTTTTTGCCCGACTTTTCACCGCTGAAATACCATTCTCGAGACCTTCAATTCTCGTTTAGGTCATTCCGGCCAAAAGTCGCTCGATCTCCGATTCGAGTTTTTAGCTGTGTGCTGCTAAGCCGAACTTGGAAAAATCTTAACTTCAATATACGAAGCCGGATTTGGGCATTCTTTTTACGTACGATCCCGGTTTAATGATATTAAACATAGTAGGTAGTTAAATAGAAACTTTTTGGACATTTTATTATCAAAGTTAATTTCTTTAACTCAAAAGTGGTTACAATACTTGACTTATTAGGCCATTACAAAGAGTTGAAATATCGGGTTGTCACATCTACAATCTTTGTCAAGACGCTCAGAGCGATGGATTTGGCTTAAGCTCTTCACCCGGTGATGGTAGCACTCCTGCCCATAAATAACATTATTTATTTGGTTTATTTTGATGTAACTCCTATGAATAATGTTTTCTATTTCTCTCTTTGTTTTTTGTCTTTGCTGCCCCCAGTAGCAATCTGAAAGTCTAGGAGTCTGACACCTTTGACAATATTTACTTTTAACTTGTGGGTATGAATGTTTCTTGTTACCGCACATGTTTGTTTGTTTGGTTGCTTCATGTATGGTTTATGTTGGCCATCACATGGTATTTATGTAGGGTTTGCTTATACCCCTGGTTTGAGTTCTTTTACTGGTGAACTCTTTATGCTTTTCTAATGCTGGTCTTTGAGAAATTTGTTCTAATTTGCTGATTAAAGGCCCTAGGTGTAGCCAAAATCATCATCTTGAGGCTCACCCGGTTTCGTTTTTCTCATTAGTGGAAGGTTATGACTCTTCTACACTTAGGTCACATGTTCTTTCGTATGTTTGCTATAATGTAATTAATGAATATGGTTTGGGAGAAAGGTTATGAGCCTTTTTTGTACAAACTCCCTGACTGCCTCCTTATAACGATTTCGCTCGTGTGATGTTGGATAATCAGTCCTTGTTGTCACACGGTAAATGTACACAGCCTCTTTGTTTTACTTTTCAAGTGTTAACATAAGAAGCATCTGAATTGCTTTCTCTCTTTTTTCTAGTTTTAATGTTGGAGCGTTATAAGACTGAAGGTGGTAAAATAGTTTTTGCTGGTTACATTTATATGTCAAAACTAATACAAAATGCCTTTACTAGCATTAAATCTATCTTTAACGCTCGCTTTAAGAATAAAAATGACGTAGGCTCTGCGCATTCAAAGTTCATGGAATGGCACGCCCGTCTAGAGCTTCTAGGACATAAGCACCATTCTTATGGGATTCCACAATTTTGTATGGTCCTTCCCAATTGACACTGAGTTTTCCTAGTGGTTCAGCATTACTGGACTCGTTCTTTCTTAGCATCCATTTCCCAACCTTGAAGTTCTTAACCCGGACTTGGCGGTTGTAATAGTTCTTAGTTCGTGATTTGTACAATGCTTGGCGCATCTGTGCCGCCTCACGTTTTTCATTGAGCATGTCCACGTCTTGGTGTCGCCCTTCTTCATTAGCCGTTTCCTCGAAACTCTCTGTTCGCAGGGAGCCGGCCACTATTTCCAATGGGAGGACTGCATCCATCCCATAAGTTAGGCTAAATGGCATTTCTCCTGTGCTTGACCTTGTTGTGGTACGATATGACCACAGTACTGCCGGGAGCTCATCCATCCAGGCGAAATTTGATCTAAGTAACCTTTTCTTCAAACCATTGATTGTGGTTTTGTTTGATATCTTAGTTTATCCGTTGGCTTGAGGGTGTGCCACCGACATGAATCGGCGGTGGATTCTCTTGTCTTCGCACCACTCTTTGAAGGGACTTCCTTCAAATTGTGTGTCGTTATCACTTATGAGGATTCTAGGGATGCCAAAGCAAGCCAAGATATTCTTGGTCATGAACTTTATCATTTGCTTTCCAGTGACGGTGGCCAGTGGTTCTGCTTCTATCCATTTAGTGAAATAATCTATGGTTGCTAACAAAAATTTCACACCCCCTGGCGTTGGTGGGAAGGGTCCCACTATGTCAATCCACCATTGGTGGAAAGGCCAGGGGCTGGTGATGCTAGTCAACGGCATGGCCGGTTGATTTTGGAAAAGAGTGAATGCCTAGAATTCTTTTCGCTTCTTGGTTAGGGCTGTGGTGTGGTTATAAACATTTGACCAATATACTCCTAGGTGGAGTATTTTGCATGTGAGTGCTTGAGCGCCTTCATATGCTGCCGCGTCTCCGGAATGACTTTCTTCTAGGAACGTCTTCCCTTTGTTTTAGAGATGCACTTTAGCCATAGGCTTAAATAACCTCGTCGGTACAGTTGGTTGTCTCTGATTGCAATATGCGACGCCCTGATCTTGACTTTTCTCGCCTCCTCTGAGTCATCTAGGAGCACGCCATGGCATAAGTAATCGATGTATGGTTTATTCCATTATGGTGTATTCGATACTGTATTAACCTGTTGGTTATTGATACTTCTCTTCGGGAGCACTTCAACTAGCTCTTTCTTCGTTAACTGATCATAAGAAGTTGAGGCTAGCTTGCTAAGAGCATCTGCCCGCGCATTCTTTCCCCATGAGATTTCTTTTATTGAGAAACTTTTGAAAGTGCTGATCAGGGTGCGGAATGCGTCTAGGTATTTCTGCATCCTTGAACCTTTTGCCTCATACTTTCCATTTATCTGGTTTGTGATGAGTAGTGAATCAATGAGGGCTGCTAGTTGCTTTGCACCAACTTCTTTGGCCAACCTCAGACCCGCTAGGAGTGCTTCGTACTCTGCCTCGTTGTTAGATACTTGGAAGTCGAATCGCAATGCGTAAGTGATCTCTTCGCCGTTGAGGCTTTGGAGGATCAGGCCTGTGCCTGAGCCTTCCTTACTTGTTGCGCCATCAGTGTATAGTTTCCAAAGCTCTTTGTTGGCTTTAGGCTCGAGTGGGTCGAAGGAGATTGTCGTCGGCACTCCCTTAATGGTATATGGAATTTCAACCAGGAAGTCTGCGAGGGCTTGGGACTTGATGTTAGTCCGGGGGTGGTAATGGATATAATGTTCTCCTAATTCTTTAGCCCACTTGGCCAGGCGCCCAGACTTTTCTGGCCTTAGCAACACTTGCTTTATTGGGTAACTAGTCAGAACATCCACCTTGTGGGCATGAAAATACCTTCATAGCCGTCTAACAACATACACCAGGGCGAGGACTAGCTTTTCTAAGCCGTGTAATTGACATCTGGTCCTTGCAGGGCCCTACTAACAAAATGGATGGGGACCTGCTTGCCTTCCCTCTCCACTGTAGAAACAAAGGAGATAGGTTCTTCGGAAGCTGCTAAATACATCTGTAGTGTTTCCCCTGGTAGCAGGCAGGCGAGAGCCGGTAGTTGGTGTAAGGCATCTTTCATTTGTTGCAATTTCGCATCTTCTTTTTCTATCCACTTGAACTGCTTTTTGTCTAGGCACCCTTTATGTGTTTGGTACAGATGAAGCGTTTTTTCTGCGGATTTGGCGATGAATCTTCCCAATGTCGTCAACCTACCGTTGATCTCTTGTAGAGGCTGTGAGGAGTGTTCGACTCAAGGAACTCCTGGATTTTGGTGGGATTGGGTAGAATCCCTTCCTTGGATATCTGATACCCAAGGAATTGCACTTCTTCTTCCCCGAAAATACACTTAGCTAGGTTTAACTTCATCTTCGCTTTAGCTAGCGTTTGGAAAGTTTCTTCCACGACATGGAGCAACGTTTCTTTATTACAGCTCTTAATTACCATGTCATTGACATAGACTTCGATATTCCTACCAATTTGGTCGGCGAATACTTTGTCCTTGAGCCTTTGATAAGTAGCACCCGCATTTTTGAGCCCAAACGACATTTTCTGGTAGCAGAAAGTGCCTTTTCAGTGTGGAAGGCAGTTTTTGCCTCTTCCTCTCGTTTTATATGTACCTGATGGTAGCCCTTGTACGCATCAAGGAAACATTTCAGCTAAAAACCTTCAAGAGATTGTACTTTCTAATCAATTTCTGGAAGAGGATAACAATGCGTTGGACATGCGTTGTTGAGGTCTGAGTAATTAATGCACATTCTCCATGACCCATTGGCTTTCTTTGCCATGAAAGGATTTTCTATCCATGTTGGGAACATTACCCCCTGAGTATGCCAACATTCACCAGATCGGCCACTTCAGCGTTTATGGACCTGTTTTGTTCTACTATCTGGCCCCTCTTTTTTGTTTAACAGGATTGCTTCTAAGCATGATATTAAGCCTGTGTTCTATAACCTGTCGATCAACGCTTGTCATATCTGTTGGTTTCCAGGCGAAAACGGTGGAGTATTGTTTCAGGAGTGCTACCAGTCGTGCCCTGGTCTCGTCTGATAGGTGAGAGCCGATTCGCACGATTTGTTCTGGATATTCCATGTTTATCTTATGTTGCTCGGTGGAACATCCCTCTTTAGACTTCTTTGGTGCTCCCACAAGCTCTGGAGCGGCTATGATCTAGTAGCAATTTTGTGCCCTGGTGTTTGTGGCGAGGATCATCGTTGATCCCTGGCGTGTGCTAAATTTAACGATGACATGGATCATCGATGGTACGAGGTGTAGCAAGGAGATTGCTGACCGTCCGAGCAGAATATTGTGTTTTGCAGTGTACCAGATCGTAGAGAATTCGACTGTTCGTGTGATTCGGTCCCTCTCATCGTGAATGACCAACGTTAAGGGCAGCCGAAAAGTGCCCAATGGCCACAAACTATGTCCGGTGAATCCTACCAATTGCCCACCGGTTGGGAGCCGTAGTACCTCCTTCCACGCATCTAGTAGTTGCCTAAAACAATGCTCATAGAGTATATCAGAGCAACTACCATTGTCAATGTATATTCGATGGATTTTTGTGTTACGAATAAATCCAGATATGAGGAGTGGGTCTCATGGATCCCAATTTGATGGTCTAGGATCGCTGCTCGAGAAACCAATAGTGAGTAGGTTTCTCGAGAGTACCTCTATCTCGTCCTCCGCTTGGTGAGGTGTGTTCCTCTTGTGAGAGTTAAACATAGTGAGTACCTCCATATCGTCATACGGAGGCCCCTGCAACAGATTAGGATGCAATATCACCGTCTGAGGCAGTGAACCATCCAACGACCGTTGCCAGAAACTGCTATGGAGAACTGGCTCCGTAATCGGCAGGATATGTGTCATTAGCACCTGGGTTGGGGCATGTGTTTTATACTCGTAGTGATGGTTGTTGGTTACCATCGTCGGTGTTTGAAACATGTCGTTTCCTACGGTCGTAGATGTTGTTGGGTTTAGATCACTCGTTAGTTGAGAACCAGCGTCGTTTATAGACTGTATCACTCTGAGGATACATTCGGATGGCGCCAAATGTTGTGACATGCTCTACAGGGGTTTGGATGCCAGAGGATGGATCTGTCCTGGAATCTTTCTTGAGAACACAACACAAAAGAATCGTTAAAGGGCGTCTGGGTGTTCTCCTGGGACGTCACTCTAACAATCAAGTTAGTTTTATGAGAGAGAATTTTAGGGTAAAATTCGTGAGGGAGAAGATGGATCCCTTCCTTGAGGCGGAAGAGATCCTTTATACCTGTGACTAACGGATCGTAGGGACCTCGTCCAATGAGTGTGAGACGTGGCCTCCTCTGACTGGAAGAATCATGCCCACATTAACTAACTGCCTGGTGATGTCAGTTATGGGCATCACCTAAGCTTCTTGTCATGTGCTGATTGGTCGTGAGTGAATGAGAAGATCACGGGGAATATTCGTTCCTCGTAAAGGGGAGCGAACTGCCACCCCGGTGTTGGATCACTTAAGCCAAGGTTGGGCCTTGGCCAAGGTTCTGGCAAGATAACGTCTCGTTTGTACTTTTTGTTACATTTAACGTGGCCGTTTGTGGTAACGTTAACACCTTCTAACCACACAAAGGAATCAGAACCAAATCGATAGGAAACCTCTCCCCAAACATATTCAAAACACTCCTCTGAAATACCTTCATAGCACTCACGGCGCGGTCATCCGCAATCTCTACCTCGAGTGGGGAATCCAAAGTCCCCGGAGCATCTCGAAACTTCTTGTTGAGCGCAAGAGATACAAATGATCGGGTAGCCCCCGAATCAAAAAGAATCTGAGCCGACAAACCATTGACCAGAAAGGTCCCTATATGAAATCATAACAACACAAGTATAACAATAAGATAAACAAGATAAAAATAGTTCACATACCAGTGACGACGTCTGGCGCTGCTCGGGCCTCCTCAGTAGTCAACTGAAATGCACGGCTCTTCACTGCAGGAGCTTCCGCCTTGACCAGGCGGCCATCAGTAATCCTCATCGTGATGGGCGCAGGCGCCGCCACTGCTCCTCATCCTCTAACTAACCTCGGAGAATCGGCCTTTTATGACCGGTCTGGTTGTAGTGGAAACAAATCAAGCCCTTCTTGGGGTAATCCCGACTTATGTGGCCCGACTGACCACACGCATAACATGCCGAGCCTGCGGCTCGACAAGCTCCATTGTGTGGCTTACCGCACTTGGCACATCGACCACGACCCTGCTGGCCCCTGCTGGGAGGATCGAAGGTCTTAGGCTTCTTATCCTGACCCATAGCTGCTTGAACCTGCTCCGGATTCCACTTCGTGCGAAGCTCTAACTTAATTTCCCATTCCTTAGCCTTCTACACCATGTCATTCAGGGTCTTGCACCCCGAAAAGCTCACAAACTCCCGAATATCATCCCTCAACATGGAATGATACCTCGTATTCTTCATCTCCTCATTCGCAACGTACTGCGGGACCAATAATGCCCTCTCCCAAAACTTGGCGGTAATCTCCACCACTGTCTCGGTAGTCTGCTATAAATCCTGGAGCTCTCTCACCAAACGCTACACCTCAATTGATGGTGCAAACTCCTGATCAAACCTTCTCACAAAATCCTCCCAAGACATCTCAACCACACCTGCTGATCCCACCTCGCGGGTAACCTCCTCCCACCAATATCGTGCTCGATCCCTCAACATGCAGGATGCGAACCCTACCTTTGCTGCATCGGGGAAAAGCTAGGAATTCTCCATGTCTGCCACCCAACATCGACTAGTGATGGGATCCCTGACCCCGAAGACCTCAGGCGCTCCACACGCCTTAAACTCCCTAAACAAGGGAGCTCGGGCCCCAATCTGGACTGCATCAATCTCGGCTTGGAAAGACATGAGCCACTCCTCCATGATCTCCATGATGCCCTCCTTGAAGGTACCAAAGATCATCGGGGCAGCGTCAAGGATGCCACGAGTAACCTCGGTTGCGATAAGATCGCACAACCTCTCGTTAATGGGCTCCACACCAGAGCCTGAACCTGATCCTGAACCTGAACCTCGCATAATCATCACCATCCTCAACTGAAAATATCATGAATAATAATGATAAGGAATTCGAAAAGGGATTCCTCCCCACCGGACTCCTAAGAGCTATCAGATCTGTGATTGATTCGGGTACATGTCCTGTTCTTTCAGTAGTACGGGCGCAATACTACCTTCCACACCTATGTGTACCTTCCCCAAGGCCATACCTGATATCCCTAAATCATCTAACCACAAATCTTGACCCAAAAAATACAACACTAACACATATCCTAAACTATTCTAGGATTCTCAATCCTCATCAAATAAGAACTCAAATCAATCATAGCAGATTGCCCTATGCATGCAAGTTATACACAAAGAGAATCATATAGAGTGTCAAATAAAGCTTATACCCCAAACCACAACTAGACAAGGAACAAGAATAAATCAGATTCCCTCATTCTAGGGCTATGCAATCCTAAGCATGTACAACTTTAAAAGCATACACTTAGCAAAAATCCATTCAACATCAATTTCCATATATACTATAGCATGACTAAAACGTTAGGAACACTTACTCAAGCTCGACCGATTGCGCGGATTACACTCTCCCCTTTTGCTTACAAAAATCATTTTCAGGAAGAAAAATTAACTTTTGTTTTCTTTTTGAAAAACAAATTTTTACCATTTCCTCAGTTTGAGTTCTAACACACCCAAGAGTATACCCGAATCTCTCAAATCAAGGCTCTGATACCAACTTGTAACAACCCAAATTTTACAGAAAATTTTAACTTTTATAATTAATAATACCAACCACAATTGCTTCCAAAAAAATCCTATTACATGACTATAGTGTTTTAAAAGATCAGAGTATCAAAACTAAATATCAAAACACTAGAGAATGCACGTCGCGCCATCAAGTCGGGCCCTTACCCTTAGAAATAGAAGTACCTGAAACATCTAACAAAAATTTAAGCACACGCTTAGTGGGTTTCCCAAAACACGCAAAACATATAATCACATAATGCCATACACACACATATATAAATTTTCCATGGAATCCCTCCATGGTCTTCATTTGGAATACCATGGGCTACCCCCATGGTCTTGTATCACCTAGCCATGAGCTCCTCCCATGGTGTTGCCAAGTGCTATGGGATCCTCCCATAGTCTTCACAGAAACTCACACAAATATCAAATAACAACCATTACACACTCCATTACTAATCATGTCATATCAATTAATGGGTCGGCGTTAGTGCCTTCGACCCATGCGTTTAGTGAGAGGACTCACCTCGAATACTAAACGATAGTTGACTAGGTCCCGACTCCGAATATCAACTCTACTCAACCCCTATACAGAAGAAATTCCTTAAATACACTCAAAATACCCCAAAACCCATTAAAGGTCAAACTTGGTCAAAAATTAAAGTCAACAGTCCAAGTTGACCTAACACGTCGAGCTGTCCTTCAACTCGTCGTGTTTCTCCATTAACTGCGAAAATCGGGAATATCTCATCAACTCCCCGAGTTCACTAATGAACTCACCGAGTTAGCCAGAAATCCAACAAGTTAATGCATTAGGTTGTTTCCATCGAATCGAGGAATTCCAAATCTCAGATCTCCTCCAAAATGATGTCTAAAAGGGTAAAGTTTCCAACTTTACCCTGAGGAACAACCACAATGAGTCAAACCCGAACCCTAGACTCATTAGAGTGAGGCTTGACCTATTAAGCCCTTACACTCTAAAGGCATAGACCCAAAATACAGATCTGGCATCCAAAGGCTGGAAAATCACGTAAAGTTTCCAACTTTACGTCCATACATGCTACCAAGAAACCCTAGGGCTCAAGATGGGCTAATAAAGGACTTATTCCATGAATGGGACCTAGAACTTAGTAAAGCTTGAAACTTTAAGCCAAATGAGACCATAAAATGGTTAGATCTAACATAACAATCCCTGGAACACTCAACTTCTTGGAAAACCCAACCATGAGCCCAAAATCAAGATAAAACCCCAAAACAAAGAGATCTAGATGATAACAAAGCAAGGTATAAACTTGATACCTCTAAGAGACTGCAACAAGTGGGGAGATTCTGGATCTAAGTCTTCCCTCCAAGCTTTAAACATCCAACTTCAAAGCTTCTTCAAAAGAGCACAAAAGATCAACACTCAAGGCCCTCCACAAGCTCACACACTCACAAAAGAAGATGATACACGCTATTAGGGTTTCTGGACAGAGGAAGCTGATAAGGGGGACATCCAAGGGACTTAAGGCCTTTAAATATGGTGCAACACCCTAAAAATTAGGGTTTACTTCTCAGCCGCCAACTTGCCGAGTTGGGACACCTTAACTCGCTGAGTTGGTTCATTAATTTATGCTGCCAAAACCCTCTCGACATGCCGAGTTGAAGCTTCCAACTCGTCGAGTCCTAAAGGAATTATAAACAGTTGGAGAAATAAACTTATACCAGAACCAAGTGTTACACCCAACATCCTCCTAAAATGATAACTAAAATGCTAAAATGAAATTCTACATATCCCAACCATAAATCACATCAATTTACTATTGATTAGCGAGCACCACATTCAACATCCCTCCAGTCAATGGCCATGCAGATGGAGAAAGAACCGCATATATTTTTTTCCTTAAGCGCTCATATCTCCTCCTCCTCCAAGAGTGCCACTTTCTTTTTCTTAGTAGCTTCCATGATATGCAATTTTTCCTTTCGGTATCCTTTTCCCTCACGCGCCTCTGATTTGTTTTGATGGGTGAGGCAAACGATTTTGTAACACCCAATTTTCTGGTATGTATTATGCTTATTTAAGTATTTTAAAATTGTAACGACCGAAAAATACAACAAATTTTAAATTTTTCAAAAACATCTCAATTCTAATAATTCTTTATAAAAAGGTTTTCAATACAAAACATTTATCGTATTCCCAGAATCATAACACCACAAAATCATGAGGAGCGGTACGATCACGCCTTCGCCTTGCCACGATCTCCTGAAGAACCTAAAAAACATGAAACCACAACCGTAAGCCCGAAAGCTTAGTGAGATACCCCCAAAATACCAACCACAAATACCATACACGCATAACATGCCATAACATATCCGATCATAGAACAGTCATGCTCTCCAGGTCTACTGTGTGACTGGTCCGCCGCACCGGCCAACAGTCCACCTGGTCCACCCTCTGAGTCTATCCGCATACATCGAGTCTACAGTGTGATTGTCCGCCCGTTCCCGGGCCTTCAATCCACCTGGTCCACTCTCTGAGCCTTCGGCACGTTTGGTCCGCCCTTACCGGGACCTACAGCCTATCCGGACCGCTCGCTGGGCCTACGGGACAACCGGTCCGCCCTGGGTATCTTGGCCTACTGCACACAGCAGGACCCGCCTCAACCCAACTCCAGTCCAAACATCCATGTGCACATATACATACAATCATCTAATAATTCACAGATAACAAGCAGATCAACAGATCACATAACATGCCACTATCCTAACCAGGATACCGACCTAGCAGGTCACTAACATAGCATCTCCCTATCTCTCTGGATACCGATCTCAATCAGGTCTCTAGCATATACCATCCTAACTCACAGGATGCAAACATAATAAAGCAGTAATATAAAAACACTACCCGGATCTCAATCCGATAAGGGCCGGCCTTGGTGCCTTAGACCCCGTTGATATAGTGAGGATAACTCACCTCGAAGCTGCCGACTGAACAGATAATCCAAGCTACTCCGATCACTGATACGATCTCCACCACTGGTCAACCACCAATGTGCTGAACTCAAAACAACAAACAATAATTACCAAAATGCCCCTGGACACCATTGGTCAACCCTTGGACAAAGACAAGGTCAAAGTCAACTCCTGACTGACCCCACTCGCCGAGTCAACCCTATGACTCGCCGAGTTCCCATACTCAGACTTCACTCCATCCGCGACCTAACTCGCCGAGTCACCCCGAGACTCGCCGAGTCCAACAACTCAGAGTCCACTCGCACACAACTCACCGAGTCATCCCTTGACTCACCGATTCTCGACTCGACCAGAGAATATCGGAACTCTTCGACAAGACTCGCCGAGTCCAAGAACAGACTCGCCGAGTCTAAGGCTATCATCAACCTACTCGCCGAGTTGTTCATACAACTCGTCGAGTTCCAGGCTATCTTCATCCGACTCGCCGAGTTGTTCTTCCAACTCGTCGAGTCCCAGCTCATCTTCAAGCAACTCGTCGAGTTCACCCATGTGACTCGCCGAGTATCACCGATCTGAATCCATTCAGGAGCATTCCAGGCCATGCAAATGACCCAAAACATAGATCTAGCCTTATATAACCCATCCATCACGTAAAGTGGCAAACTTTACGTGAATCCCAAGAGATCTAGGCTTCATTCACTTATAACTAGGGTTTGGGACTTGCAAGCTTCACCAAACACTCCAACACAGGGACTTTCATGCTCTCTGATTCTCCTCCCTTCCAGATCTGAGGTAGCAACCTCAGATCTAACCTCTAGACTTCCATTTACATCCTTAGGCAAGATCCCACAAACCCCAAATTGAAGGAACAACATACAATCAGGCCAAGAACAAGATATTACCTCCAATGGACGCCCCCAACTGAAATGAAGTTGATTCCAAGCAAAGCCCCTTGCCCCAAGCCTTCAATTCCCACAAAATTCCTTCAATAACTTCTTCAATGCTCCAATCCACTCAACAATGGAGCTCCTCTGCGATTTAGGGTTTCTGGTACTCAAGAAGGGAGATAAAGAGGCTGGGGAAGGAACATAATGTTCCTTATATAGGGCTCAACCCCGAGAATTAGGGTTTTCTCTACCCAGCGCCTACTCGCCGAGTCCATCTCATCGACTCGCCGAGTCGGCTACTTAACACGCGACCAAGTCGCGACTCTACTCGCCGAGTCCAGCCATGGACTCGCCGAGTCACTCTTTCCCAAATAACACCTTTAGCCCTTCAACTCTACTTTTGCTATTTCGGGATGTTACAATTCTCCCCCACTTATATTAGGCTTCGCCCTCGAAGCCTATAGTAGTTCAACTCCAAGATACTCCCCCAACGCGCCACTTGGCCTCGACCAGACCAGGTCCCACAAGGCATACCCAAACGAAACTCGAACACACTTTCCTTCCCCCACGGTGTCCTGACCACCGTATCAAATAGGGCACCGGATTCACCCTCTAATAACTTCACTTAACCCCTGAGCATTACCCATAATGTAACACTGCTCCAAATCACAATCATCACTTGACTCATAATGGCTAGAAAACCATGAACCATTGGATCCCCGATCCGAATCCCACTCTATCCACTCCGACGACGGAAAACCCATTCTCTATCTCAGAGCACTCCCACGAGTCCTCCTCTTACAAACACATACACATGCTGAACTAGCTCCAGTATCCTCAGGTTTGGAAAATATGACACACTGATGACACCCTCAAACATCCCTCAGGATGGACCACTAATACATAAGTAATACCCTGAACAGAATCATACCGAGAGTCCAGGACTCTCCCCCCCTGCATCCTTTCCAAGCCGCAGGGCTCTACACCTGCGGAATTCCCTCCGCAACCTCAGCAGACATCCCAAACCGGATGAGCTCCTACTTCACTGCCGTGAACACGATGCTCAAAACCATACTCGAAATACTCTAATCATAACTCTGCTCTGCAGCTTTCACTTTCGTGAACTTGCACTCCCTTTCGGAGTTACACACCTTTCTCTCTTCCTTTTCCAAGGAATCCACTTAGCCACATTGCCACCCCCAACAAGTGCCACGGTGCTCGCCCAACGCGACACCACCCCTTTGCGTAACCGCTATTCACATACCCAGGCTTCTCATTGCAGGGGCTCTCAAGCCCATGCATTCTCTCAACACAACAAAGTCACTATCCGGGGCCAGACCTTCCAATGTAATCACACTGCAACATACACATACAGCAATCTCACACTGATCCAACAATACCTGCAGAGTCTTCAGCATGACTGGACCGCCTCATCAGGCCTTCAGTCCATCTGAACCACTCTCTCAGAACCTTCAGCCAATCTGGACCACTCTCAGAGCCCTCAGTTTGGCTGGACCGTTCTCCGAGCCTTCGGTCTGACTGGTACGCCTTCCGGCCTTCAGTCTATCCGGTCCGCTCACTATCAACCAACATTCCATGCTATCCCCCTCGGAATTCCTCCCATGCATACCGTTCTAGCCCTCTAGGGGTTCCGAACTCTAACTCCATCGACATACTCGATCCCGGCCTGCATCAGGCCTCCATAACCCACGCCCTAGGTCTGTATCCCGCCCCACATGCCCGACACTCGCTCTTATCAGCCTATACTCTAGGCTGACAGAACACTGCTGAAACCCAACAGCTAAGCTCCCTCAAATACTCATCGATCTCCCGGAGAATTCTCCAATTCTCCCCCACTATAGCACTGACTAATAACCGCCAGTCGCCATCAACAACCTTCCAAAACAACCCTGCACAAAGAGACTACTTACACTCGGCCGCTTCCACAAGCATAAACAACCTTAGCAAAACACATCTCCTCACTGATCAATCCGCTCAAGAAGAATCCGGTCTCCAATTATCCCTTCCACGAACGAAGATGCTACCTGACGTATAACCCAACGCCGCACCTCCACTAACCACCCTTACGAACGATAACCAACGAAAGCACCAAAACACTAACCATAATCATATCGAACCCTCAGGAAACAACAGATACCAAGACGAAAACCCGGAACACAATCCATAACCCAAACCACAACCCGCAAAACGAAGAATATCACAAGGAAAACCAAACAATTACCGGCTCATGAACATTACACCACAATAATCACAAGATAACAAGACATCAAGAAAGAAACATACCCGCAGCTATCTCTGGCACTGCTCTGACCTCCTCTGCAACAAGCTGAAAAACACGACCCTGGGCCCTTGGAGGCTCCGCTCCACCCTGACCTCCTCCTGTGATCCTCAAAGTGGCCGGTGCCGGAGCCTGCACCGATCCAGCAGCAACCTGCGGACAGTTGGCCCTCAAATGTTCAACCTGATGACAATGACAGCAGATCCTCAAATCCCGAACTGGCGCTGACTGTCGACAATCCCTCGCATAGTGCCCATCCCTTCCGCACTTGCGGCATGCACCCCCTGTCCTACAAACCCCGGTGTGACCCTTCCCACACTTCCCACAAGTGTGGCTGCTCAAATCCCCCACGCTAACGTCAACGGTCTTGGACCGTTTCGGCGCCGGCTGCGACTGCACCGGAGCCTGCCTCAACTCACGCATCTGCAACTCAATCTCTAACTCACGCCGCCTAGCGGCCTCCTGCAACTCCAACAATGTCTCGCACCTCTGTGCAGACACAAACTGTCTGATGTCTCTCTTGAGCATGCTCAGATATCGGGACATCTGGGCCTGCTCCAAAGCGAACTCTGGGCAAAACATCGCCCTCTCAGTGAACATCCTGGTGATCTCAGTCACCGACTCCGAGTCCTGCTTCAGCTCAAGGAACTCCTGAGCCAATCTCTCCCTCTCAACCTGTGGAACATAACGAGTACTGAACATTTCTCTGAACTGATCCCATGAAACCGCAGCCCTCTGCGCCTCCGAAAATGACCCCGTGGTCAATCTCCACCAATCCTTCGCCCCGAGCCTCAACAGGTTCAGAGCACACCTCACCCTATGATCAGCAGGGCATGAACACGTGAAGAAACATCCCTCCACGTCTGACAACCACCTCATAGCAACAATCGGGTCCTGAACTCCGTCGAATGTGGGAGGCTTCGTCCTATCGAAGTCCCGATACTGAAAACCCCGACTAGCTCCTCCCCCTGCCGCTGCTACAGCTGCTGTAGCCGCCACGGCAGCCGTCTCAGTGAGAGCCGCATAACGCTCATCAAAATACTCGACCATGGCGGTCTTAATCGACCCAAACAGCTCTGGCAACTCAGCCCGGAACAACTCCGCAATCTCCTCATGCAGGATCTCATGAATCCTCGCGTCCAAATCGCTCGTGGTCATCCGACCAACAACCTCGGGCGGCACCGATTCGCCCGGAACCCTCTCTCGAGCTCCCGATCCTGACCCGGATCCACTCTCATCATGCCTCGGAATCTCCATACCGAAAAGAAACACCACATAAAATCTCAGACTCTTCCCACACCCTGGGATCCAACTCTCTCTCAACCCACCCTAGAGATCATGGTTTCCCTGATACGCGTATGGGTCCTGTGCTTTCAGTAGTACGGGCCCATACTACCTTCCACACCTACCCATATTTGTATGAAGTACTACCACAATACCCTAGAGAACAAGCATAACAATAATCATCCCTCACCACTAGAGAAACACTGAGAATCTCCCATAAGAGACCCTAGGCTACAGGCATCACAAATCAGGCAACATATCATGAAATCCTGAAGATCCCTAGCCTAACACTAGCATGCTGTGCTATCAAAGCTCAAAAACAAATAACATGCATGGTATTTTGGGGTTACTTACTGGCTCTGGCTGATCGTACCTCCGCGTCCTCCTTTACTCATTTTTGAAAACCATTTTTAATTACTCTTTCTAAAACTCTCCTCGATTTGAGACTGGAGTCACACGAGTGTTTCTCCAATTCACTCAAACCAAGGCTCTGATACCAACTTGTAACGACCGAAAAATACAACAAATTTTAAATTTTTCAAAAACATCTCAATTCTAATAATTCTTTACAAAAAGGTTTTCAATACAAAACATTTATCGTATTCCCAGAATCATAACACCACAAAATCATGAGGAGCGGTACGATCACGCCTTCGCCTTGCCACGATCTCCTGAAGAACCTGAAAAACATGAAACCACAACTGTAAGCCCGAAAGCTTAGTGAGATACCCCCAAAATACCAACCACAAATACCATACACGCATAACATGCCATAACATATCCGATCATAGAACAGTCATGCTCTCCAGGTCTACTGTGTGACTGGTCCGCCGCACCGGCCAACAGTCCACCTGGTCCACCCTCTGAGTCTATCCGCATACATCGAGTCTACAGTGTGATTGGTCCGCCCGTTCCCGGGCCTTCAATCCACCTGGTCCACTCTCTGAGCCTTCGGCACGTCTGGTCCGCCCCTACCGGGACCTACAGCCTATCCGGACCGCTCGCTGGGCCTACGGGACAACCGGTCCGCCCTGGGTATCTTGGTCTACTGCACACAGCAGGACCCGCCTCAACCTAACTCCAGTCCAAACATCCATGTGCACATATACATACAATCATCTAATAATTCACATATAACAAGCAGATCAACAGATCACATAACATGCCACTATCCTAACCAGGATACCGACCTAGCAGGTCACTAACATAGCATCTCCCTATCTCTCTGGATACCGATCTCAATCAGGTCTCTAGCATATACCATCCTAACTCACAGGATGCAAACATAATAAAGCAGTAATATAAAAACACTACCCGAATCTCAATCCGATAAGGGCCGGCCTTGGTGCCTTAGACCCCGTTGATATAGTGAGGATAACTCACCTCGAAGCTGCCGACTGAACAGATAATCCAAGCTACTCTGATCACTGATACGATCTCCACCACTGGTCAACCACCAATGTGCTGAACTCAAAACAACAAACAATAATTACCAAAATGCCCCTGGACACCATTGGTCAACCCTTGGACAAAGACAAGGTCAAAGTCAACTCCTGACTGACCCCACTCGCCGAGTTCCCATACTCAGACTTCACTCCATCCGCGACCTAACTCGCCGAGTCACCCCGAGACTCGCCGAGTCCAACAACTCAGAGTCCACTCGCACACAACTCACCGAGTCATCCCTTGACTCACCGATTCTCGACTCGACCAGAGAATATCGGAACTCTTCGACAAGACTCGCCGAGTCCAAGAACAGACTCGCCGAGTCTAAGGCTATCATCAACCTACTCGCCGAGTTGTTCATACAACTCATCGAGTTCCAGGCTATCTTCATCCGACTCGCCGAGTTGTTCTTCCAACTCGTCGAGTCCCAGCTCATCTTCAAGCAACTCGTCGAGTTCACCCATGTGACTCGCCGAGTATCACCGATCTGAATCCATTCAGAAGCATTCCAGGCCATGCAAATGACCCAAAACATAGATCTAGCCTTATATAACCCATCCATCACGTAAAGTGGCAAACTTTACGTGAATCCCAAGAGATCTAGGCTTCATTCACTTATAACTAGGGTTTGGGACTTGCAAGCTTCACCAAACACTCCAACACAGGGACTTTCATGCTCTCTGATTCTCCTCCCTTCCAGATCTGAGGTAGCAACCTCAGATCTAACCTCTAGACTTCCATTTACATCCTTAGGCAAGATCCCACAAACCCCAAATTGAAGGAACAACATACAATCAGGCCAAGAACAAGATATTACCTCCAATGGACGCCCCCAACTGAAATGAAGTTGATTCCAAGCAAAGCCCCTTGCCCCAAGCCTTCAATTCCCACAAAATTCCTTCAATAACTTCTTCAATGCTCCAATCCACTCAACAATGGAGCTCCTCTGCGATTTAGGGTTTCTGGTACTCAAGAAGGGAGATAAAGAGGCTGGGGAAGGAACATAATGTTCCTTATATAGGGCTCAACCCCGAGAATTAGGGTTTTCTCCACCCAGCGCCTACTCGCCGAGTCCATCTCATCGACTCGCCGAGTCGGCTACTTAACACGCGACCAAGTCGCGACTCTACTCGTCGAGTCCAGCCATGGACTCGCCGAGTCACTCTTTCCCAAATAACACCTTTAGCCCTTCAACTCTACTCTTGCTATTTTGGGATGTTACAAAAATTATGGAGAATTTGTTCTTGGGCATGACATGTCCATGTATAGGCATGGAACACTTACCACGTGTTAGGCATGGAGCGTCTTAAGTTATACGTGGCGCGCCTGAGCTGATGGGCCAAACCCTAAAAGCCTCGCGATTTGGCCTATTATCATTATATCATCCTCCTTCATCATAAAACATTCCCTTTAAACCATATCCTCACACACACACACACACACACTCTCTCTCTCTCTCTCTCTCTCTCTCTTGTGTTTTGAGCCTTCTTTTCTTGTTTGTGAAGTTTGAAGATGAAAGGAGACCTTTGTGGTGCATAGCAGCTTGATTTAGGAAGATCCAGCCACTTAAACTCCTTTTCTTTCGAAATGTCGATATAAGCATTTGTTAACACTACTTTTTTTCGGACCATTTTATGGATTTTAACCTTTAGTATAATCTTGTAAGGTGTCATAGATGGGTTAGGAATCGTCTTTTGATTCTTCGTTTTGGATTTGAGGGATGGGAGGGGATCCATCGCTTGATTCTTTGAATTATTCATCTTGAGCATCACGAAATTTAGAATACTTTGGGAGTGGAATATTAGAATTGGGTTTTAGAAATCGATTATGAATAGTAGGGGAACAGATTAAAAAATGAAATGATGTTGAGATAGTTGAAATTGGTTATACGAATGTTGCATCAGTAGTTAGCTATATTGAGGTTGATATGGTGTGAATTAGTGATAATTTAGGATTTAGGTTTCGGGAATGGAAATGGAAAATCTTGAGAATTGCTTTCGATTTTATTGCGCCGATTGCATCTTTGGCTTAAATCGTTTTTTGTTTTTTGTTTTTGTTTTTTGTTTTTTGTTTTTTTTTGTTTTTTTTTTTTTGTTTTTGTCACTACTAGAATCCATTTGAAATAGAAACGTAGAGAATTGAAATAGATTTGGAAAAACTTGTAATAAAATTGAAGAAATTAAAAGAATTGAAATAGAAGTGGTTAAGTACGATATTTATAGTAGAATAGAAAAGATATTAAAAGAATCCTCGTTGGTAACGGTCAAGAAGGGAAAGAGATGTAGATTGGTACATGTTAGCCAACGAGCTATTCTCTCGATTTTTAAGTACTGCCTTTGCTTGGTGACGTTTAGCGAACAATACCGCCAATATCGGTTTAAGCCCGCTTCCAAACTAGTACAACTCGGTGCACCCTAAAACAATGCTAGTAAACTTTATAAGTAAGATTCTTTTATTTCATGTATTTAAGATTTCATGTTTGTTAAATTTGTCAAGGTTCCATCCCGCATACCATAAAAAAGAGATTATATGCTCTTGTTTTTGTTTTGAAAAGGAGATGATAACTTTTATGGGTGTTGGATATATTCAATGTCCCATTTCTATTTATATAAATAAACTTATATATAATAAATGTATGTTTTCTTAGTAATTATTGGTGATACAATATAAAATCATAAAGTATGGGAGAAGGTATGGGGTTGTTTTATTATTTATTCCGCTTGCTTCACATTCCTACCCACTTGGCCCAAAATATAATTTCAGAGTTTTATTTTTATATATTATAAATTATGTTATAAATAAATATCTTATTTAACTATTATATAATGAGAAACTACATGGTATTTTCCTTTAAAATAGATGTATTATTTGATTATATATGGAATCTTCTCGCGAATCACGGAAATCCCTACTCCCTAGCACTCAAAAGAGCAAAAGATTATATGAGAAATAGCACATAAAAAAGATTTCTTATGGGCACAGGAATATAACTTAGTCTTATGATTTTTTTATTATTTGTATATGGTTTTTTTTTCCTAAGTGTTTATTTTTATGAGCTTTTAGTTTAATGTGGATCATATGATGATCTTTAATTCTTATCTATAAGATATGATACAATTATGGCATATCCGATAAACTTGTTTGTAATATCCATACATAAACTTGTTTATAACATCCAAAAATTATTATTATTATCATCTATCATCTATATTTCGAAGCGTGGTGATTCGCATATAAAAGTTTTCTCAATACATAATAATTTATGTTTTATAAGATTGTCCAATATATTATTTTAAAACATAAAATGTTATATACATAAAAAAAATTTGTTAAATACCAATCAACTATCTATTTCTAACATCTATACTTTTTCGTTGGTCTTGAATTTTATCAGAATTATGGATAAAAGAAATACCATTTGCAACATTTGACTCCTCTAAATCGAACTTGAAGTACACGAAATCCGAAATGATCGCTGACTATTTAATTGATTCTAAACTTAGGATTTAAACAATAACATGTTACTTTGAGTTAAAATTTAAATAAAAGCTTATTTCCAACTTATCATATATTATTAATTATTTTAGTGAGCCCATTACAAGATAAAATAAAATAAAGCTATTCCTCAGTATTACCGATTACGTATCTATATCTTGTCAGTTGGGTAGCTTTTATGAGTTATGTAACAATAAGATTGCAGCTTTTGACAGTTATGCATGTGGTCGATTGAAGCCTTTTTTTTGTTTGTATACACTTTGTTATAAATTAATATTAGTGTAACTTACACGCACGAGTCCTAGGTGGTTTCTATAGTTTAATTTAGGAGAATTTGCACATTTAGTCTCCAATTTATTCTTTTAACTTGGATAGTCTTCGATGCATGTTTTTGTTGCGTCTTTGGTTCCGTTATACTTAAATTGACTATATTATCCTCATCATTTTAGTTTATATATTTAATTAGTTAAAATAAATATTTAAAACATAAATAAAAACATTGAATCCCACCATCCACCCCACCCCCATGCTTCCATCTCCACCCCAACCTGTTTGAAACCGAGAGTTCTCTCGTCTCTTTCATATCATCTCCGTTACATAGCATTAAAAAGAAACCAACTGCCGAAAACCACATTTATCACTGAAAAACCATACCCACCTTTCATGTGACTCCATTTTCCCCACTTCCTTGATCTTGTCGCCGTTCCACAGAGCATCGCCACCGGGGACACTTTCCGGTGAAGCACGCCATTGAAATCAGTGGTGCATCAACGCAGGCCCGGCTATGAACAAGGGCAAGGTGGGCACATGCACATGGCCCACCTTTTTAAGGGGCCTATTTTTTTAATACTATATTCAGTTTTAGGCCCAAATGCAAATGTTTTCCAAGCCAATCCTCAAATCGAGATCGTTCGTAAACTCGTAGTCCACACATGAAGGCAGCAAAACGATCATTCAGCCATAGTCGATTACTCAGATTAATCGATTGTGAAAATCACTCTATTATTCGATCATATACTCTTGCAGTCATATTAATCAGGTAATGGATTTCTAGTTTTCTATTTGTTCCACACTTCCACAACATATCAGATTGATAGATTATCTGATTTCTTCAGAAATTTTGTTAATCATATTCTATGATAATTAGGTTTTAGGCGTCATATGTGTAAAATATAATGTGAATTTATTTAGTTTCTTTAAATGGATGTATGAATAGTGTGTATTGACAATAAATAGAATACGAATGAAGTTTGTAGACTTGCAGTTAGGCCTACCAATTTTTGAAGTTCTATTTAAACTTAAAACCAACCTTAAAAGGACAAATATATTAAAAATAGCATGTAAAGCAGGCATATATATACCAACTGAATTTAATATATATCTCGTACTAAGAACACATATTACCCCCAAGTTCTTGAATTTGATCATAAAGCTACAGTTATGTCATGTTGCACAAATTTAGCTTTAACTTTGAGTAATTAGTCAAAACTAATACAATTTTCCATTTCTGCTTATTAATAAAACTAAACCTGATATATGTCTATGGTAAAATTAAATAGCTTTTAACTCTATTGACTGTTATGAAACCCCACATTACTTTGAGCTAGTTAGTAATTACTTGTTGGATTAGTGTCGTGTAACACCCGCGTTTCTAGGCTAGGCATTTTCGTTGATGTAATAGTCTAGATTAACCTTTGTAACCCGTTTTGAAATAATAGAAGTATATTATTTGAGTATTATGTGTTTTGTGCTTAATTGCTTAATTATGTGATTTGATTAATTAAGAATAAAATGAGCGTCAAAATTTAAGTGTAAAATAAACTTGATATCTTTGGATAATGTTGTAGTAGTTGAAACGAGGTCTCCAAATATATATAGAACGCCCAAATCTGACTTCGTATGAGGAAGTTATGATTTATTGAAGTTTCGAATTAGCGGTATGCAGCCCGAAATACTCGCTTTGAGATCGAGCGGTTTTTAGTCGAATCAATCTAAACGAGAATCGAAGATCTCGTTGTTGGTATCGAAGCGATGAAAAGTTAGGCGGGAACGGACGTCAAACGAAGAAGTTATGAATTTATAACGAAGTTTTTCTGTCCCGGCCTACTAAAAATAATTAATAAAAAATAAAGTCAAAATTAGCCGACGGAGTCTAAACGAAAGTTGTAGAGCGTAGTCTCACCTACGCGTGGATATAAAGAACGTCGAAAACGGAGTTCGTATGAAGAAGATATGAATTTCCGAAGTTTATTAAATAATTTGTATTTAAATTTAATCTTTAATTCGGATGTATATCCGAAGGAGTCACCGATCTGATCCGAAGTACGCCCAGCGTACAACGAAGCATGACACGCCTTGCACTCGAGTTCTTCGGATGACGCATGCAGTGACGATTCGGACGCGTACGCCCCGCGTACTGCCGTACGCCCAGCGTACTCCAAGGCTCTAGCCTCCTATAAATAGGATGCGAGGGCAGCCGGCTCATTTGCTCTTTTTCTCTCTTCTCTTTCCCGTTTTGCATCGTTTTGCGTGCCAGAAGTACCCCGAAGCCCCGGTATCATTCCCGAGCCCTGAAGCAACTCCCGAAGCCCCGAAGATCCCGAGAAGTGCGATTCCCGAGCCGAAGCTCTGCCCGCGAGGAGTTCGGTGTGAGTGTGTAGTTACTTTCTTCTAACGCATAATTATAAAGTATTTTATATGAAATACGTGTTATGTGTATATTTTGTGTTATATGCGTGAATGTATATTCACCCTCTTCTATCTCATAGATCTGATTTGTTTTCTATGAAATACGTGGTATGTGTGTGTGCCTCATCTGTTATGTGGAATATGTATTGATTAAAGCATGCTATACAGTTTTTTTTAAACTATGTATAAAAATGTATATTCTTATCTACTAATATGTTGGGTAGAACATGGGTAGATAGTTGGTGTGTAATAAACAGATGAGAGGCCTCGTTGTTGTTTTGATTCAGTCATCTAGCAGAGTTTAGATGACGACCACAAACTTTTCTAGACAGTCATGTGGAACACTAGCAGGCTCGCTACCTGTAGGTGTTAATGAACTTGGGTGTTCATTCGTTGTACTCCATCCCCCCTCATGGTTGCCTTATTTGACTTATATTGCTGAGGAACCCCCGAAGCATGTGTTGTCGCCCCGATGAAATATTCTTAGACTAGGTCCCTTATGTCAGTTGTCTTAGGGATGTAAAGTGAGAATAACGGGAATGGGTATTTGGGTTATTGTTGGTTGGTGGAATTAAATATGATTATTTATTGTGGGTTGAAAACCCTATATGCTCACCAGGCTCCCAAGCCTGACCCACTCAGTTTTATTTGTATTACAGGAAGTGGCGCAAGGGCATAAGATGGATGAACCATCAAGGTGTTTTGTTTACAAGTCTGTATATGTATATATTTGTTGAATGACTTGTAATGTTATCATTTATGCTTTATGGTCTGTATCGGAACATGATTTTGGGGATGTCACATGTCGTGGATGTTAAGTATGTTAATTACTTATGGGATTAGTGTATACAGACTCTCAAATATCAATGTAATTTTTTTTTTCATTTTGTCAAATATTTGAAGTCATTATAAATTTTAGAATTTTATGTATTTAATTGCTATTTTGTCAACTATTTTATGTATTTAATTGCTATAAAGTTTATCATCGTTTTAAAAAAAACTTTAGTTTATATAATGTAATTCGTTACACGTAAGGGCCTAAGGGCCTTTTTTTCCGACTCGTCCTGGGTATTTCAATCCTCGGAACCGGCCCTGCATCAACCCTATGTGATGCCATCATATGAAGTTGTTCGAAATCCTGTGAATATGAGCCATCATGTCCGAAATCATGTTTCATCACCATCGAAAACCACATCCACCACTACAAGAAGATCAACCTGCAATGACTAGATTTTGATTTCGATTTCTTTACATGAGGCTTCTAAGGTTTAATATGAGGTACATTGCAGGTCAAAATCAAGTAAATACTTATCACCACTATCACCTACAATTTCTTCACTTGAGGTTTAAACTAAGGTTCATCAGAAGTAAATATGGAACTCAAACTTGCATAAGGTTTAATCGAAGACTCTTGCCTCTGAGATCTCCTTATGTTGGTTATTTGTGTGGGGGTCAAGGATTTAAAGATTCTCTATTGAAATCATGCGGATTTTTATTTCTGAAATAAAGTGTGTTTTTCTTTGTTAAGCGACTGGACATCATCGATGTTGATGTTGCAATGGACGACAAGAAGATGTGGCGTGACCGGCGACAAAAAGGGGTGTCAGCAGAAATACAAATGGGTGAGGATGTCGGATAGAAGGCAAAAGGAAGGTCGGTGGCCTAGTGACAGATGGAGTGGTATCGATGATGTTGTCCTTGTAAAAGGAGATGAGCGTTCACAATGAGGGGCTGAGCCGATGAGATAAGAGAAGAGAGAGGTAAAGTGAGAAAAAAAAAGATAGATGTTAGTAGTATCGGTGAGTTGCGGTGGGTCCCATTTAAATTAATATTATTAAAAAAAGTTAATCAACAATAAAAGTTTTATAGAGACTAACCTGAAACAAAATCAAAATATGAGGATAGTCTGAATAAAAAAAAACTACACAAACTAGCGTGAGCCATAAGGACAGTTTATCCTTGATCAAGAAAAATACATTAAAACCCACTGGTTGCATGGATTTTTTAATTTTTGTTTTTGCATTGGATATTTTTTTCGTCATTGTTGAGGAATATAATTGGGATAATGTCACTGTAGCACATAGAACTTTTAACATTTGGCTAATTTGGTCCTTAAAGTTTTTTTTGGTACATTAGACCATTAAACTCGTAACTGACCTTTTAATTACACCATTTTAGAAGGTTTCCCGGTTACAATGCGTATGTGGCACGCTGATGTGTCCAATAAGCTTACGTGGTCCAGTTGTCGATACACACTTATAAATTGAAACCCTCATTCGGACCTCCTTTCAATCTTTACTTACCCTTCTCTGAAAAGTCAAATACCTCTCCCCCCCCCCCCCCCCCGACTATTTCCATCCTGAAGAAGAATGTCTTCGAGCTCATCGACGTCAAGGAATCAGCTACAAGTCACTCATGTTCAGTGGCAAGAAGGGGTAAAGGTTTGTGATTGTGTCGTTCCAGCTAAATAACGAACCTGTTGGAAGATAACAAACCCTGGGAGGCGATTCTGGAATTGTCAAAACAGTATGGTAGGTCCCGATTCTCTTGATTTTGATAAGTTAGTATTTTATGGTTTGATGTGTTGTTTCTTTCTGTAAAGACGACAATGGTGTATTTGTATTTTGTTTCATCTGTTAAAAACCCTAATTTTATTTCCTTCTTGACGATCACTGTGAATAAAACCCATTTCGCTGGTACATTAAGGGTAGTTGATTTGTGATTGTCAGTCAAACCCTAATTTTATTGTCTTTTTATAGACTAGGTTGAGGAAATGTAGCTTCTTTGAATGGAAAGATGAAGAACAGGCAGACGGGTACTACAAAAACCTGCTATATTCTCTGAAGCAGAAACTGGATGCCAAAGATGAAATGTCTGAGATGAACAATTTGAGGAGAAGGATTGCTGAAGTGGAGTTTCTGCTATCACAGGAGCAATATAAGGTGGCAAAGAGTGAGAAAGAAGTTCATGATGCAATGAAGGCAATAGGCAGGTACAGGATGATAGTTGCCCTATTGTTTGGTTGCTTGGCCCTATGTGTTTTGAAGTTAGGGGGGTCAATGTAGTTAGTTTGGTTGGTTAGGGTAAGCTTTTGTTTTTTTGGGATCCCTCGTATTTTTTGTAAAGGCAGACTAGAAAGTCAGTTCCATAAGGGCATTTTGTATGTATTGAAGCTGGTTTTAGTTATAAGTTGGGGTTATCAACCTTAATGTGTTGATGTTGTAAGGTGGTAAGTCCCTAATGAAAGGGCATATGATAAGTAATGTAAAAAAATTATTCAAAGTCCCAATTGTAGGGCATTTTGTATAATCAGATGATGTTTATCAAACATATGCATGGTCTATATTCCCAACAAATATATTTAATTAGGAAGTGGTCCATGTGGAAGTACACTATGTGTATGGGGATTATTTTAATAATGAAAAAATGGGACCTGTGAAGCCATTAAAAAACCAAATCCGGGGCCATATAAAACATCCCCATGCATGCACATTATTCCAATTTTTTCCATGCATAAATATTCAAAGCCAAATGTCATGATTTTACTTAAAATGGTAACATACTTTCATACTTCATGTCATACATAAATAAATGACCAACATACCCTTTTCTTGCATACATAAATAAATGACCAACATACCCTTTTCTATCATACATAATTAAATGACCAAATTACCCTTTTCTTACATACATAAATGAATGACCAAATTACGCTTTTCTGTCATACAAACTTAAATGACCAAATTACCCTTTTCTTGCATACATAAATGAATTACCTACATACCCTTATCTATCATCAATAAATAAATGACCAAATTACCCTTTTCTGTCATAAATACAGAATGACCAAATTACCCTTTTCTTGCATACATAAATGAATTACCTACAGTTAAGTGATAAATGTAACAATCTAACTGGTTTGGAGAACATAATTGTGACCATAATTGTGTTTAACAAATCTTACATAGCCTAATTATAATTAATAACTAGTTATGTGTTTGCTTGTGTAAGACCTTACAAAGTAGTACATGAATTGGTGAAAATATTAGTAGATTGGACCACATCCCTAATTACATAATAATTGGTAATCAACTTAATTAATCCATATATAATAACTAACCATAGGAAAAAAGTGGATTCGAAACTAAACGAAAGTGTTTTAGTATATTGATTATAATTGTTTTTAGTTGAGTGCTTAAGTTTTTCTGAACTTGTAAAATCAGATAAAACCCCCACTTTTAGTTGTTTTTTTTAGTTTAGCTTTTAGTAATTATTTTATTAATTAAATATTGTTCCCTATGATCGACACCCGACTTACCTAAGCTATACTATAATTTGACTAGGTACACTGCCTATAGGTGCATAGTTAGTATAAGTTTGTTAGGTTATAACTTTAAAAGTTGATAGGTATAATTTGTGCACATCAACGCCCAACGTACGCTGTTGATCCGGAATCGGGCGCTAGCCCGGTACGCGCAGCGTACCCAAGAGTAAGCCCGACGTACTGGTCAGTTAGCCCAAAGATGCTCCAAAGTCTTTACCCATTAAGCTTTAACATCCAAATTTCAAATCCAAGCTCATAAAAGTGCCTTAAGACATAAAGTTGCAAACTTTATGCTCTTGCATGACTTAATGGGACTCAAACCATGAATTAAGCCTTCTATCTCTCTTAAGTGATGACTAAATCATGCATGGTTGAGTCTTAACCTTCAATATACAATTTTTATGACTCCATGCACCCCTTAAGAGTCCAAAAGGACAGCTCAAATGGTCTGGAGTAGCCTATACTCTAAAAGACCAAGGTATGGGACCAAAAGATGCTAAGTTCTTCCTTAAAACTATATCTAAGCTTAGAATGAACAAGTTACAGAATTTGTACCTCTAATGAGCTAGAAATGATACACAAACTCTGGATCTACAAGCTTCTTCGTGTCCTTTGCTTCTTCTCAAGCCTCCTTCTTCTTCAAAATCAGTAAAGAACTCCCAAAACTCTTTGTAAGCTCAAGAATGCTCTCAAGATGACTAGGGTTTCACGATTAGCACTAAAAGGCAATGGGGGCTGAAAAGGTGATGATCTTGAAGGAATTAATGAGCTTAAATAGGGTGCAAACCCTAAAAATTAGGGTTTGCCCCTTTCTTGAGTACGCTATGTGTACACATGGGTATGCCTAGCGTACGTAGGGGTTATCCTAATCCACACATGCATAGGGAGTACGCCGTGTGTACCTTGAGTACGCCCAACATACTCTCGTTTGGTCCTAAAATCAAATGAAATAATTGCAAGAATTTACCTGGTGAATCCAAGCGTTGCACTACTACACCAATAGGTTTGTTATCTTGTTATTCTAAACAAATTTTTAGAGCATAACAATATTAAATAGGTGGTCTACTGAGCAATATTTACTATCAATTGAAGAACTTATGTCATAATGTTTTTGTATTTTATAGGATTTTCCGTCTGTGTCTATTGTTAGAAATTTGGATACATCACAAAACTAACTTCTTTGAATTACATAATTAGGTGGCATACAACTGTGACATCCCCTGTCCCTGAATTCAAGTTTTTTCTTTTGTAGTTTTATGATTTGTTTTTATAAATTGTAATATGGATCGTTGTATTTCATATTTTATAATAGTTGAAACAATAGAATTTTGCATAAATCAATACATAGATTCATTCATGTGCTTATTGAAACAATCTTGATAAATAGCAACCACTTAAATAATGGTTCAATCCAGGTACATATGAATGCAAATATGTGTTATTTTTTATAGTTTTCAATTGGTAAGAAGAAGGTGAACACAATCAAGCAATATGTTGGTTTTTTCCTTTTAATCTTCATGTTCTTAAAATTATTTCATAAATGGAGTTAATTAATTATTATAACATCCCAAAATTCAAGGCCAAAATTTTCATTATAATTAAGTTAATATAAAAACCGATAGTATAAAAACATCCATAATGTCGTCCCATATCAAAACCAGTATGTCAATAATCAAAACATGTCATAATGAAACAATATCAAAGTATAATCCCAAAGATCTCATGTGCGGAAAATCATAGTGTGAAGCGCTGCGATCATGCCGGCTCCTTTCCTTTTGAAGAAGAAGTTCCTGAAATCAAAACTGAAAACCATAAGCATGAAGCTTAGTGAGCTCCCCCATCATACCACATACCATACAATTAACATACTGTTATGCATAACGGGGTTCTAATACAAAATCGTTAGTCTATGATTGGGGTAAAGAGACTACTTTACCCCTAACTTAGCTTGATTCAAGCCCAAGGCCCAATCCAAAGGCACAAAAGTCAAACAATGAACCAAAACCCAACATATGGCCTAATTTTCCAAATTGGGCCCAAACCTTTCACATGGTCTTACCTTAAGGCCCAACCATTTATTCTAGTCCATACACTTGGCATTCCAATGGTCCAATATCTCATAATCATCTAATTTTCCAAATTGGGCCCAAAACCTCATATAGGCCTTACCCTAAAGCCCATCTAAATATTGTAGTCCATATATTTGTTCTTGGATGGCCCATCAATAGCCCAATCACCAAAGTCCAATAGAAAGGCCCAACCGAAGGCCCAAGCAAACTTAGGGTTTTCACCTAAAATGACAATTAGGGTTAAGTGTTCCTACTTAACCCATTAAGGACTTAATCTATTAAGTCCATCACCCCACTGGGCCAAGCATACAATGTAGTCGGGCATAATTCAAAACTCCAATCTAACAGTCTAAATGAGGGTCCCGACAATCCAAGACTACAACCCAACTAGTCCAATGGTTAGATTTTTAGGTTAATTAATGTTTCATTAGGTCAACTATGGTTTCCTTAGGTTAATTATGGTTTCATTAGGTCGAGCACCACCAACTGCCACCTCGGGCGGTTGTGGTCGACGACACCCGACGGAAGCCACCACCTCACGGTGGTGGTTATGGTTCTAGTCCAATCATCCCAAAAGCAATCTAAACACACGCAAATGCACACTGCCACCCAACACGGTGGCTGGTGGTGGCAAAAGGCGGCAACCACCACCTCACGGTAGTGGTTATGAATTTTTGATTTTTTCAGTCATCAATTACAATTATACAACACCATCCAAATGAACACACACACAAAATAACACACACACCCACACTCAGCCACCCTTGTGGAGGCAGGCGGTGGTTGGAGGGTGACAGTCACCACCTCACGGTGGTGGTGATGGCTTCACTTTTAAATTTCCAGTCAAATAAAACACACCCACACACTTTTTGCTTGGAGGATGAAACCAACCACCCACCTGGTGGCGTATGGCGACAGTAGTGGCCTGAGATGGCGGCAACTACAGCGGCTAACGACGACAACAATGTAACGGTGGAAGGAAGGTGGCGGACAACAACGATTACGACAGCCTCGCAATGTCGGTCTTCCGATCTCTACGTCTGAATCACGTCAGAGTAGCGGCCCTTCGTATTCGTCGACAGCTAGATAGCGACGACGACTTCTCGGTGGTTTCAGGATTCAGGAGGTAAGGAGGCGGCTGGAGGGAGTGGGGGTATAAGGGGGTGGCAGTAGAATGTTGATGTAAGGTTAGGGTTACGAGGTGACGGGTTACATACTCCGAATCCATTTGAAACTTCATACCATAATGATGCAAATGGTCCCTCCTCCTTTTTCTTTCAACTTAAGTTCGTAATTTACCCTTTTAGCCCCAACCTCTAAAAATCATTTCATAACAAGCCCAATATTTTACCAAACAGCTCCTCCTCTACAAATTATTTTCAACTGAAGTCCATATATTACCATTCAGCCCCTTAGCCTCCAAAATCTTTAAATTTAGGTCCAATATTTACCAAACACTCCCTGACCTCTGAAAATCTTTACAAAACCATTCCGAACTTACACTTTTAAATCCCCAATTCCAAAAGTATGACGTTTAACTCCCTGGAGCCAACACCTTGCTAAATTATTATTGATTTTGGCTACAATAATATAAAATAGAATATAATTTACATCTCGGGGTTTTAAAATTTATTATTTATTTACTTATTTTATTTTAATTTCAAACGGGGTGTTACAATTATATATGATGGTTGCATAAATGTATTATTATAAAAAATATTGTTTGAGGGTAATATAGTATTTGACGCAGTCAGTCATATACAAAATCAAACAACAAGTTTCAGTCAGAAGTTAACTCAGTTAGAACTCCTAACTCGGTTAGCAACTATTAAACGACCCATTTGAGATTTTTTATATATAGACCATCATACTCGTCAGGGATGGCCGCGAGATTTCAGGGACTCTATGTAATTTAACAAAATAGACCCTAAAACTTGAAAGATCTAAAAATTAAGTAAAACAATTATAACTTTTTATTTTCTATTGCAAAATACGTAAAAATAAAACTCCAGTCAAAATCATACACAAACAGAAAACCGGTTTCTACTTGAAAACAATTTTCATTTTAATATTTGTTTAAAATAAACTTTTTAATAGCATCTTTATAAATAACTTTATCCAAAATGTTGCGTTCAATCCTAAAGTGTAACAAAACTGTTAAAAAAAATCAGAAATTATACCAACAACCTATATTACATTATCAAAAAATAACATAAATGATATGCTTCTAATAAAAAAATAGAAATCGGAAAATTACCTTTGCTTTTTGACCCTTAAATACAATTTGAAATTGATTTTCGACCATTCGGTACAATCTGAAACCAAAGATTGTTGTTTCAATGCTTCTGAATACGAGAAAATAAGAATCATAAACAATAAACAATGGGAAAATTTGATTTAATTATAAAAATATCAAAAATGTATTATAAAGCTTGATTGAAAATCAATATATTGTTGTTACAATGCTACTGAGTTATAGATGCAAGAAAATAAAAATAAAAAATGAAAAAATGATTTACTTCTAAACAGTAAACAATATAAAAATTCATAAATAGGAATAATTAAAAAAAAAAAAAAGCTTATTTACCTTTTGCTTTTCTTCCTTAGGCTCAGATTCTAGTTTTTGAACCTTCGTTCTCATTTCCATTTACTTGTGATTCACTAAAATAGGAAGCGGTTAAGCAAAAAGAAGACTGTTGTTAGTGAATTTCGATTGAATGCGTTATGAATATTGATTGATTTTCTTGTGATTTATGAAAAGAGAAGTAAGAAGAAAAAGTATGAATCGATTGAACGAGTATTGAGGGATTTCTTTTGAATGAGTTTTCTGGATTTAAGCAATAAGCACATAAGAAACAATCAAAAGAACATCGTTGTTGACTTAGTGACTTGTGATAACAATCAACAATCGTTAATTGGTGCAACACTAATTAAGATTTCTGATTCCCAACGAGGATGAAGGAACCAAAGCGTCATCTCTTTTTATCGGAATAAATTTGATTCCCGCTTAATGGATATGCGTATGTTTGTGCGTTGTTTCCTTTCTCATTACATCTTGACTTGTTTGAGCATTTGGGCCAAAAAATGAACAAGTGTTGATATAAAACCTCGTAAAATTTTGGCCCATGGATTTCGGTGTGTCCTGTTCATAAACACCTTTTGAACACCCATTGGGTTGTCCATACTACTCGTGAGTTACTCATGATCAACTTGTTAAAAGCTCAACCCGATAGCGATTTTAAACAAACATAGGTTGAACTCGAGCTTAATATTAGGTTTGTTTGTTGAACAAGTTCAAATTCGAGCTTGTGTTACCAATCTCGATTAAGCTAGCGAGCCTAAACAAGTCTACATATATATAATATAATCTTTTTATATATATTAAAATAAATAATTTTTAAATAAACATCATTTTAGGAAATTATAATATACCGTATACGAGCGGAGCCCAAACCGAGCTTGAACCCGTATAATTCTTCATGAGCCGATCTCAAGCTTAGTACCATAAGGCTCTAAACAAGCCGAGTTCGAGGTCATGCCCCACAAAATTTAAATGAGCTGAGTTCGAGTCTGTTTAGGCTCAGGTTCGGTTCGTTTGCACTCTATAAAAGGGCGCATGCAAACACCGCGTGACAAAACTGAAAAAGACCGAGACCGGTCCCAAAAAGTCCATGCTAGATAATGGTTGGACTTAAAAAGACCACCTGATACTGTCTAAAAAAAGACTAGACGATTGCAAGACCAACCCAAAAAAAAACCGGATCATTCCAAAACCAAAATGAAACCGGTCCGAAACCACCGATGTACTGGTTTAGGCGTCTAGCATCAGCCTATCGTATCAGCCCAAAAGGCCCAAGCTTATGTGTCCCTACAGCCAAGGATTTTATAAAAATACGAATAAATGACAACCCACTGCGGATTTTCACGGCAGCCAAAATCAGCAATATAATTATAAGCTAGCAGCCATGAATCATGATGTCTCGTGAAGTACAGCAGATTACAAAAACATACACACAACTTCACCATCCATTAATTAAAACGGGGATTGTGCAGATTTAAAAATTCAGTCATCATCCAAAAGTTGCTCTAATCTAAACGTTGCGCTGTCATCCTATCCATAATCCACCATAATTGTTTATTATTATTACTAGTATTATTTTTACTTTAATTAAACAAAAAGAATAATGCTTAATTTTAGTCTGAAAGAAGATGTTTTTTTATCTTTATATTTTTCTTATCCTTAATTTTGCATTTGCATCATAGATTATGTGTTTGGATATTATATTAAGGTTTTTTCATTTATCATTATTATTATTTTGTTTTTGGTAGTTTGTATCGAGAAATTAAATTGTCTCTTACCTTTTATGTTTACAAATATAACTATCCATTAAAATAATCATAAATGTCATCTTTCCACCATTCAATTTGATTTTATTTGATATATTCCTAATATACTCTTAATGAAATAGTTTAATTAATATGGAATAATGACACTTGTCATTATTTTAGTGGGTAAAAATATTTGTAGGCATAAAATATAAGAAACAGTTTAAGTTCTCGTTAATAATTCAGTAATTCCTTTTCATTTTTTTTATCAGCTGGTTTGTATTTTACTAATCAACTCAATAAGCTTAGTGGTTATGTTGTCATTTGCTCTTTTCTCATTTCATTTTTTTTCCTGTAATTTAGTCATCACTATTGCACGGACCATACGAATGGGTAGCCCGATGGATTTTAACACGTGACTTTTGGGCCTGTTTTAACCGACATATCAAGAATCGACTGGTCTCATACTCTCGTATCTTTGTTTCTTGTGTATCACATCGATTTGAGCTGTATGTGCATCTTTATGTTTTTTAACCTAATTCTTGTTTAGTAATCCTGTAGACTGTATTAAGCTGTTTCTTTCTACCACACGTTCATCCATTTCCTTATATCTTCTAATTTTTCTTTCGAAAGTTGAACATTCTACTAGTTTGTTAGCTAGAAAAATAAAAAGAAAGTAAAGCAAAATGAAAAAGAGTGCATTACATCTATAGTCTTTAAAACGATAGGACATATACCCTTACCCCACCTTAGTTGTGTTGGAAATTATAAAGGAAACAAGTTGGCTAGTTTCTTTGTCTCGTATAGTGATATAGATGAGTGGAAAAATATTTGATAAGTTTATAAGTTTTTCGTTGCACTTAAAATTTTAAGGCCTTGTGGGGGTTGAAGAACGGGCCAAGCCCACGTATGCACCAGCCTGATTGGATTGGGCAGGACTGGTCCAGACATAAATATTTAGGCCTTATGCAATTTATTAATTTTACACCTTAAAGCTAACATACTTTAACTGTATAAAAATTTAAGGCCATTTATAGCAAATCTAGGTACAAGTTGTAAATTATGATATAATTTTATTGATACCTTGTGTACTCTCTTGGATGTGCATGTAAAACTTTTACCACTAAAACAAGAAAGATGCATCACGATTGTATAATGTTACATGCTATATTGAATCCATTAGTTATGCTTGATCAACACATGAGACAAAGGAGAGACATCATAAGGAACTCAGTCTATTTCGTGGTCGCTACTCTTCAGTCTTCTCATGCCTTTGATTATGTTGCTTGACTGAACTTGTGTTATTTCTTTCATTATCACATTATAAAATCTTTTGATTTGATTTCAAAAAAAAAACGTCAATTTCTAGGATTTAAACCTACATGTTTTAGGTAAAACCAAATAATCATACAAACTTAGTTATAATATATTTTTGTATTATTGTTTTTTTTTAATTATATAAACGAATCCTAACAAACTTTACCAAAAATATGTTTGGCATAAGAATTGACGATTGGAAACTTATATGAGATACTAGGACACAATCACACAAACTAACTCCACTAAGCAAATATTAATTTTGTTTGAGATATTGAAAAGTAGATTTAAAAACAAAACTATACTAAAGAGAACTGAAACCAAGTGTTAGATAAGAAGAAAGCGTTCACATCAACTTGACTAGATAAAATTTGCTTATGGGAATACATTATAAAGCTTTTTATAAACATCTTATTCAACAAAAGTTATACCAAACGGATTCAATCATTCGAACGCGGGTAAAAACATTAGAACGAGAGTGTCGAGACCAACTATGCTACATAAAGATATTTGATAAAAATAAAATTAATTACTATCTATAAAATCGGGCCCTTTTTTTTCGAGGCCTTATGCAGTCACACACTTTGTCCTCCCTTAGGGTTGACCTTACAACCGGGCCATGGATGCAAGATGTGAGGTTCACACTTTAGGTGTGCACTTTGCTAGGAGTTAAAGAGTTTTATTTTTTGTAGGGGTTAGGGACAGTTGGACTAACCCTTATCAACGTTGACCATGTTGACTTGAACCTTCCGGAAAATAGTGCCCCATCCTAGTGTTTTACCTGGTCAGTGAGGTGATAAGGTTGTTGACATTATAGTTCCGTGTTTTTGGGAGCGTCATATGGTTTCCACAAATATACATACGACCTCCATGGAGCCGTATTATGCACACCAAAAAACAATATCTCATCTCATCTCCTATCTTCCTTATGAAAATCACTATTCTATCTATTTTCCCTCTCAAATTTATTACCGGGAAGAAATAAGGTGGATGCAAAGATTACTGGTCTCACTTTGTTCACTTAACATATTTAGCCCCTCTCAAGTTCTATTTTTTCTTTTGACCACTAAATAACTAGGTTTTTAATTGATACTTATAAATCTTTTCTTTTACCCAAAATCACTAACTTTCTAGCAAGTAGGTCCATAAACATTTTTAGATTCAACCAAAAAAGTTTGACTCACTTTTTGAATTTAACCCTTCCCAATTTATATTCTATTTTTAGGTCCAAAATGACCATCCTCTTCATGTTTAATTATTTTATTAACTCATTTACTTGGTTTTTTTTTTTATTATGTTATTAGTTATTTGATTTTTATTCAATTATATTTTCAAAAAATCATTACTTTCACTATTAAAAGGTAAAAACTCTAAATACAAATTGAGGATGTTAGATCAAAGACGCCACAACCTCCTTTTAAGACCTTAGATCAAATTCAACATTATGAAATTCGAGTATCGGTATCCAATTACATTCTTTGATTCTTCTACCAAGTAGAGTTGGAAGTCGGAATTTAATGAGATATATACATGATCTGTTAATTAAGCTCCCTAGCCAAACCTTTAAAGAGATGCGTCGACTGAACCTACATAAGGAAGAGACGAACCACCGAACCTGTCCACAAGGAATAATGTGCCGATACGCTGAACCTCGATAATTATTGAGCCGAGTTTGGCATTGGTGAAATGTGTCATATGATGCGAAGAGGATGAGATTAAGACCGATACACCTCGCTTACAACATTAAACAATTGTAGCTTACCGTTAAGGGTAACTACAATATTCAGAATCCATCATAAATGACTAATGATTCAACCTAAGTACGATCCTTGGCACCTTCGGTAGTCAGAACATAAGTGACGATTAAATCGAAGCCAGCTCGGCTAAACGAGGTAATTATTCCCGATGAAATACGTATAAAAGATCCTCGAAACAAAAGACACAGGTACATAAAATCGATCACCCACGTTCATCACTAGAATTTGAATTAAGATCGTTCGCTGACTTAACCATCAGAGCTTTCTCCCAGGGTCAACCCCGGTGAACTTCTGACTGGTTGTGTTGTTTTTCAGTTATAGACCTTCAGCTCTCTATTCATTAGTATTGGAAGATTTGGCTATATGAACAATCTTTCTTTGACAAACCTATTGTGTTTCATGTCCAACAATATCATCCCTAACTTCTAGATCTATAGTTCTATGTATTAAACTTTGAATTGATGACCACTTTATTTGATCAAATATTGTATATCGTGTTCAATTACGTTGTTAAATAATAGTAACAATTAGGTTATGTTACATAAAACCTATAAGCATTTAAATTTTAGCATATCCAATGAATATGATGTCAAACCTCTCTCCCATACTATTTTATTTTTGGGTTCAAGTACTATTACAATCGCTTGACAACCCTGAACTTAAAAATACCTAAAGTTTGGAGTTTTCTTTAGGGAACTCTTTAGAAAAGTCTCAAAGTTTTGGGAAATTTTATGATCTAGTCCTAAATTAAATCTCATTAATAAAAAAGTACAGGAAACCGAATATTGTAATCAATTTAACCATTTTTTACCATTTTAGCAAGTTACCTGTTGATATGGCATGCTAAGCAGACTGCTGGTCTGACGTGACAGGTGATGTGACATGCCCTTAACCATTAAAGCGTTCTCTCGGGTTCAACCCAGGTGAACTTCTGACTGGTTGTGTTGTTTTTCAGGCATGGACCTCAAACTCTCTATTCACCAGTCAGGCTCAGCCTTCTCAAAAGAGACAGGAAATAACTGAGATTCATTAATATTGAAAGATTTGGTTATATGAACAATCTTTCTTTTCCAAACTTGTTGTGTTTCATGTCCAACAATACCATCCCTAACTTCTAGATCTATAGTTCTATGTATTAAGACTTTGAATTGATGAACATTTTATTTGATCAAATATTGTATATTGTATTCAATTATGTTGTTAACCAATACTAACAATTAGGTTATGTTACATAAAACCTATAAGCATGTAAAATGTCACACCCCCGAACCAGACGGCGGAAACGTCCGGGGGCTGTCGTGACTCAATTGAATACCATAACATTGAATATATATGAAACATAACAACATTCGTCACCATGCATTAGTATTGTACAACCAGTAGAGTTTACATGAAATACATTGTTTAAACATTACATTCCACCATAAATTATTCGATTCGTACATAAGTAAACTGCAAGCCATCACTGAATAAGATTTCCTTTGATTCACTGGTTCCCTGAGAATACAAGTATTTTGAAAAACGTCAACATATGAAATGTTGGTGAGTTCATAAGTTGTATTTAAAAAAAAAAAACAATGTTTCGTGTCGTTTGAAAACCGCCAGAAAATCCGATATTTTCTGAAAATAGTATAGTCAAAAAGGTGTGAAGATCCATAAGTATGCTTGTTTGTTTTCTATACTTGTAAAATATTGTTTGTTGAAATCGTATGTATTCTGAAATTGTATGTATTGAAAACCCTAGGAAAACCCGATGTTTTCCTAATTCTTTGAATTCCATGAAATTTCTTGAAACCATTGCAAGACATGAAGTTATAATTCCAGACGACATTGGATTATTTTTGAGCATGATTATCCGCTACAAACACGCGTTACACAAACGACTAGTCTATAGCAATACTAACGATCCCGAAGGCGTCGTCCGTACTAATCACGTTATCCAACCGTCCTGTAGTCCCACATCCGAAGAGAAGGAGGACACGAAGGCCTCGACGACTCCATTAGCCGGTTGGGGATAAAAAGGTACGAGGGGTCCCAGACCCGCCTCGCAAAAAGGCAGACTCTACTAGCGACACTAAAGGACCCTTGGGGACCAGTAGTCTACAGCCATTGAAAGTCCGGTTACGTCGTGTCGGATTGGTAAAACCCAACACTTCGTAAGATGAAGTCTTTGGGCCTTAAGATCAGGTCGTCGGGCTAGCTAGGCTCAACGAACAAGATTTTACACGTGTGGGGCCCAAAGATAGTGCGTAGACATCTGTGCACATGTATAATGAATTCCGAATCGTTATTTGTATGAATCATAGTATTGTAGTATCATAGTATCGTTGTGTTAGTGGTTTCGGATTTTTATTGGTTCGAGACCGAACCAATTCGTTTAACAACGACTTTTGGTGTTGTAGTGTATTGTATTTTGTCGATAGTTGTAGTACCATTACTTGGTCAAATTGTATGTATTGAATTAGTCATGAAAATTTTCTGTTTTCAGCCCCTCCTTGTTTGTAAAATTTACTTTTTCAACCCTTTATTTAAAATATTTTCCGGTTTGGTCCTTAAATCAATTTTCTTGACATTTTAACACCAAAAATTATTGAAATAAACCTTTTCCAGCATATTTTTCATAGAAAACAGCTTAAGTCCCTGAAATTTCAGTTTTCTCGGTTAATACCCTTCTTTTCGCAATTTTGTCAATTTTGGCCCAAATTGTAAAATTTTTGCAACTTTGGTCCTTTTTAAATTTAAAAATCATTTTAAACCTTTGAAAAGGACTTGGATCACTTATGGTCCACTGTTTTACAGAAAATCACAGTTTTGGCCCTCCAAAACAGAAAAATTCGCATAATGGGCCTCATTGGGCCGAAATTTTCATTTTTAGCCCATTAAGCTTGAAATTCATGTTTTTAATCCTCTAATTGAGTATAATTCCAGAAATAGTTTTATGGAAACTGTTTTGGCACACTTCATCCATCAGAATCTGTGAAATGTCAATTTGGGCCCTTAATTTTGTATTTTTCACATTTTTGGCCCAAAATTTGTGTTTTTAGCTTAAAGAAAATTGTTACTAAACCATTTAGCTATCTTTCTTGAAACACTTTGTATGTAGAAATACATTTCATGCTAAAATCATATAACATAAGTTATATCTCGGTTTTGAGGAGTTTTATGGCTAGATCCAACATTAAAACACATAAAAGCATACATATAAGCATGGAAATCATACAAGGCATATAAACACATATAGATCTACACTTTCACTTGTATTCCCCCCCCCCCCCCCCCCCCCCACAAAACTCATAAAAACAGAAAATAGGGGGTATGAAGCTCACCTTGGGTGTTGATTCGGTTTTTGAAGAAAGATTGGAAGAGATGAAGTGATTTTTGGCCTTTGTACTCCTTGATGAAATTTTCGAGTTTATGGGGTTTCTAGAGTGCAAGATCATGATTTTTGCATGGATTAGGAAGAGATTTTTGGTAAATAAGGAATACAAGTCATAGATCCAAGCAAAACCTTACCTTAGATGATGATTTTGTGGAAGAACTTCCTTGAATGCTTCCTAATTTTCGAGATTTTGGATGGAGAAGAGGAAGAAGTCTTGAGTGAATTTTAGAGAGAGTTTGTGAGTGTTTTGTGTGTGTGTGGTGTTGCTCTCGGCCGAGTTCAAGAAGAGAGAGGGAGATGTAGACATGAAGTGATGTGCATGGATACATGGAATGGATTTGCATGGAGATCCACAAGACAATAAGGAGGTGGCACACTAAGGTCAACCCTCTTCTTGGGCTTGAGCTTTTGGGCCGAGAATAATGGAGGAAATGAGGGTGTTTGGGCCTTAAATACTTAAGCCCAATTCTCATGGTTAAGTTGAGTGATTTTTGGTCCATTTAAATTTAAATGTGATTTTTATGACTTGTTAGGGTCAAATTAGGTTAATTATGGTTCATAGTCATTAATTTATTTCATTCTAGGTCCAACATGGCTCACAATATTGAAATAAATAGATGTGAGTCCAATTAGAGCCCAATTAGGGTTCTAAGCCCATGATAGTCCAATTGGAAGCTTATTGGTCCACTTGGATCCAATAAGGAAGTTCTAGTCCAAAATAGACTTAACAAGAACTTCTAGGGTTTTCCAATTGTTTGATGACTACTTGTGGTACTTGTATAATGTATTTGATTGAAGTTTTTGATTCACATTAACTTGAATGTTTAGATTACATGACACAAAATTTCCAGTTGTGACATCATCCCCCCGTTAGAGGGAATTTCGTCCCGAAATTCTGTTTGAAAGCTAGATTTGAGAATGCTAGAATAGGTGAGGGTACTTCTGCTTCATTTGATCTTCGCGTTCCCACGTGAATTCTGGCCCACGCTTTGCGTTCCACCGTACCTTCACGATCGGGATGCGGCTCTGCTTAGTACGCTTCACCTCCCTGTCCATGATTTCGATTGGTTCTTCGACGAATAGGAGATTCTCATTGATTTCGATTTCGTCAAGAGGAATGACAAGGGTTTCATCTGATAGGCACTTTTTCAGATTAGAGACATGAAACACGGGGTGTACACCGTTGAGCTCCGCGGGTAGTTGTAGTCTGTATCCTACTGGACCTATTCGGGCGACGATTTCGAAAGGTCCAATGTATCGCGGGTTCAGCTTTCCCCGTTTTCCGAAACGTATAACCCCTTTCCAGGGTGAGACCTTCAACAATACTCGATCACCGACCTGGAATTCTAAGGGCTTTCGCCGTTTATCAGCGTAGCTCTTTTGCCGGTCACGCGATGCTTGTAATCGAGCTTTGATCTGGACAATCTTTTCTGTGGTCTCGCGAATGATTTCCGGTCCCGTTAATGCCCTGTTTGACGTATGTGTTCTTGCTAGCTGGGTGTCACCTACTTCAGCCCAACATAACGGTGATCTACATTTACGCCCGTACAGTGCTTCGAAAGGGGCCACCTTGATGCTCGAATGATAACTATTGTTATATGAAAACTCGATCAACGGTAGGTGGGTATCCCAAGACTTTCCAAAGTCTATCGCACATGCACGAAGCATGTCTTCAAGCGTTTGAGTGGTTCATTCGCTCTGACCGTCCGTTTGTGGGTGATACGCAGTGCTCATATCAAGATGAGTTCCCATGGCCTTGTGGAGCGACTGCCAAAAGCGCGACGTGAATCTACTGTCCCTATCCGAGATGATAGATTTTGGCACTCCATGAAGTCTTACAATCTCTCGTAGGTACAAACGCGTCAGTCTCTCCATCTTGTAGGACTCTTTGATTGGTAGGAAATGGGCAGATTTCGTCAGTCGGTCGATTATTACCCATATGGTGTCCAGTCCGTCCGACGTCTTGGGCAGCTTGGTCACGAAATCCATAGAAATCCCCTCCCATTTCCACTCAGGGATTGCCGGTTGCTGTAACAATCCGGAAGGTTTCTGGTATTCCACTTTTACTTTGGCGCACGAAAGGCACTTACCAACATAAGTCGCGATTTCCGCCTTCATGTTAGGTCACCAATAGTGTTGCTTGATGTCCAAATACATCTTGTCTGAACCGGGATGAATGGAGTATCGTGTCTTGTGGGCTTCCTTCATAACGGTCTCTCTAAATCCTCCGATTTTTGGGACCCAAATACGGTTCATGAAGTAGTATACCCCATTCTCTTTGACTTCTAGGTTCTTCTCCATTTCGCGTAATGCCTCGCTAGTTCTATTTTCCGCTTTCATAGCCTTTGACTGGACTGATGCAATTTGAGTGGCCAGATGAGATTGAATGGTTATCGAGTGCGTTTTCGTACGACGGTTTGTGTACTCCTTCCGACTTAATGCATCAGCTACCACGTTGGCCTTGCCTGGGTGGTACTTGATCTCGCATTCATAGTCATTTAGTAATTCCACCCATCGCCGCTGTCTCATGTTCAGCTCCTTTTGATTCAAGATGTGCTGGAGGCTCTTGTGGTCTGTGAAGATGGTGCACTTTGTACCGTACAGGTAGTGCCTTCAAATTTTCAGAGCAAAGACCACGGCTCCCAGTTCTAGGTCATGGGTCGTATAATTTACCTCATGCGTCTTTAGTTGGCGGGACGCATATGCTATCACTCTTCCACGTTGCATGAGAACGCAGCCTAGGCCCTGATTCGACGCGTCACAGTAGACTACAAAGTCTTCTGTTCCTTCAGGTAGAGATAGCACAGGAGCGCTACAGAGAGCTTGCTTCAAGGTTCGAAATGCAATCTCTTGTCGGTCGGTCCACTTGAACGGCACGCCCTTTTGCGTAAGCAAGGTAAGCGGCTTGGCGATCTTAGAGAAGTTTTGGATGAACCTCCTATAGTAACCTGCTAGGCCTAAGAACTGACGAATTTCTGTGGGCGTAGTCGGAGTTGCCCATCCTTCCACAGCTTTGACCTTAGAAGGGTCCACATGAATTCCGTCTTGGCTAACTACGTGGCCTAGGAAATTCACACTCCGGAGCCAAAACTCACACTTGGAGAGTTTGGCGTAAAGCTTTTCCGTTCGCAGAGTCTCTAAGATTTGTCGGAGATGTTGGCCATGCTCCTCTTTGCTTCGAGAATAGACGAGGATGTCATCGATAAACACAATGACGAAGTTGTCCAGGAACGGTCGACAGATTCGATTCATTAGGTCCATAAATGCGGCAGGTGCATTTGTTAGACCGAAAGGCATTACGACGAATTCATAGTGTCCGTAGCGGGTTCGGAACGCGGTTTTAGGAATATCCTCTTCTCGGACTTTGAGTTGGTGGTATCCGGACCGTAAATCTATTTTAGAAAAATAGCTAGCTCCTTGGAGCTGGTCGAATAGATCATCGATCCGCGGGAGTGGGTAGCGGTTTTTAACCGTGAGTTTATTTAACTCTCTGTAATCGATACACATTCTGAAAGATCCGTCTTTCTTTTTGACGAAGAGCACCGGAGCTCCCCATGGCGAGTAGCTAGGTCGGATAAATCCCTTGTCCAGAAGCTCACTGAGTTGGCTGGATAATTCCTGCATTTCAGCAGGAGCCAATCGATATGGTGATTTAGCGAGAGGAGTTGCTCCTGGAACGAGGTCGATTCGGAACTCAACCTGTCTCTCTGGGGGTACTCCTGGAAGATCTTCGGGAAACACGTCCGAAAATTCACACGCTACTGGAATGTCTTGGATGTTAGTTTCTTCTTTGGTCTTGTCCACTATGTGAGCCAAGAATGCCAAATTGTTCTTTCGCAAGTGTTTTTGTGCTTTGATGCATGAGATGAGACGAAGATTCGTACTGGGTTTGTCTCCGTAAATTACTAGGGTTTCGTGATTTGGGAGACGAAGGCGAACGGCCTTCTCGTGGCACATAATCTCAGCATGGTGGGGGCTTAACCAATCCATGCCGATAATCACGTCGAAACTCCTAATTGATACTGGCATCAGATCTATTCGTAAGACGTGTTGGTTGAGGGTTAGGGTACATCCGATGTAGATCTCCCTAGTGGATTCGGTTTTCCCATTGGCCATTTCCATCGTATAGGTTTCATTTAGCTTCTGAGGTCGTTGTTTTAATAAATGTTTAAACTTTTCGCTTGCGAAACTTCGCTCCGCTCCGGTATCAAATAAAATGCATGCATAAGTGTGGTTTAGGAGAAACGTACCGGTCACAACTGCGGGGTCCTGAACTGCATCACTCTGACCCATAGTCAGCATTCTTCCTGCTCCTCTATTTCCTGAGTTGTTGTTGTTAGGGCAATCTCGACGGAAATGTCCCGTCCTTCCACACCCAAAACAGGTGTGGCTAGGCCCTGCATTGTTGCTGCCGGTATTGGTGTTGTTGTTATTGCGGTAGTTGTTGTTGTTGTTGTTGTTCTGGTTGTTCCCCTGACTCTGGTTCCTAGGAGGGTACGTTCTGCAGAACCTTGCAGTGTGTCCCCTTCGGTTGCAACTGGTGCAATGGAGTTCCCTGCATTCGCCGTGATGGTGGAGGCCGCACTTATTGCAACTAGGAAGACTACCGGAGTAGGGTCTTGAAGCATTTGAAGCAGCTGAGGCTGGAGCATGTGGGGTGACTGGAATCGGTGCGGTGACAGCGTTAACTGCCACTGTTTGCTGCCTTTTAGAGGTCTCGGGGCCCTGACGCCCCTTCCTCTTGGGGTTCTTCCCTCTCCTGCCATCACCCTCCTTTTTCTTCTCAGTCTCTATTGGTTTCTCGCCTCTTTTGTTGTTGTGATCGTACAGCCTCTTTGCCAATCTCTTCGCACTGTCAAAAGTTTCAGGGTTCGCAGCTATCACATTCCCTTGAATGGGGGATGTCAGTCCCCAAATGAATCGTTCAACCTTCTTCCCTTCCGACGTGATCATACCCGGGCACAATAGGGATAATTCGTTGAATCTCGAGATGTAGGCGTCGATGTTAGCATTCTGCACCGTGAGGTTCCATAGTTCCTGCTCCATCCTTTGAATTTCGCCTCGGGGGCAGTACTCAGCCATTAACATTTCTTTCATTTCTGCCCATGGGATAGAGTTGGCGACAGGAAGTGTCATAGCTTCCACATGTCCATTCCACCAAGTGAGGGCTTGGTCCACGAAAGTGCAGGCCGCGAACTTCACCTTCATCTGCTCGGGGCATTCGCATATCTCAAACACCGACTCTACTTTCTCGATCCATCTCTTCAAGGAAATCACCCCTCCCGTGCCGTTGAAAGTTCGGGGTTTAGCGTTCGCAAAGTCCTTGTAGGTTCACGTTTTAGTGAGCCCTTGGTTCGTCCCGTTGTTCGAACTTCCGGAGCCTTGACCATTGCCTCCTCCGTTGTTCCCTCGGTGAAGTTGTGCCATAGCTGCTGTGACTGCAGCGGACACGGCTGCCTGGAAAGCAGTGGAGTCAACTTCGGGCGGGGTTGGTTCGGGATTTCCGCGAGTAGCTGGGCGAGGCATCTTTCTGTCATGAAACGGAAAGATGTTGAGTGTACGTGGTTTCTGTGAGGTGGCGACCCTACTAACTAGGTGTATGGTACGAACCTAAACATTACTATCATCAAGCATACAATCATAACGTCTCAACACATAACAACTGAGAATATCATAGCAAAACACACAAAAGTTTATTAATATTATCCGTGTTTAGTACAAGAAAATTTGCTCGTAAGAGCATACATAAGTAACACTAATCCGACAGCATAACGGCTCCATGAGTAGTGTAGTCACTTAAACATAGAACCGGAGTACATAACATAGTTCCTAATAACCTACTATGATAAGTCTATCCCTAACCGCGATGAGCTGCGTCAGGAGGTGGTGCCGAGGTCATATGCCGAAATGTTGCGCCAGTAGTTGCGCCATCTCTACCATGTCTCCAATAACCTCATCCCTCTCATGCTCCGCTTGCACTGCCCGAGCCTCCATAGCATACAGCTGTTGTCGCAGTGCGGCGATCTCAGCTTCGAGGGAACGGTTCTCTCTTGGGGGGTTCGCTGGTGGGGCGGGGTGATCTGGTTGTGTCTCGTCCTCGCATGGCGGGATGGGGTCCTGGTCCCCAGCCTGACCTTCCTCATCGTCACTGTCGATTCCTCCAAATTCGTAATCAGTGTCTACGTATTCGTCGGGTCCGACATCGTGTGCTTCACCCGGATTCTCTCCTGGCTCATCCACAAGCATCCCGTGAGCTACTAAGGCCTGGTGATACTGGATACCCTGCTGCTCCTCCTCAGGCTCCTCCTCCTCCTCTAGCCACCCGTTGTTTCCCTGATTAGGGAAGTAGGGGTCTCCAGGGTGATGAAAACCAGCCATGCTGTCTGCGCGAGCACGTAAATATGCTAACATTATTCCTAGGTTCTATGACTATTGTACAGACCAAGCAAACGTTCTCTTGTTGATGATAAAGGGTATAGTTTTAGGTTCCCTAGTCATCCCAATCTCATCAAGACGTGTGTTAGTTTTACTTTGGAGAGAATGTAGTTGATCAGGCTACATTCACTCCTTGGTATCACTAAGAACAGTCCCGAATTAACCGAGATACCAATGTTATTGTGTTTGATTCGGCGTTAGGTTCTTATCTCTAATGCAAGCAAGTGTGTTTTATTTACTTGTTTTGTTCAGAGTTATGTTAGTCCCTCTTTTTGGTTTATAGTTGCATATCAATGTATGGCTCGACATGCTAGTTCACTATAAACAAAGCTCTGATACCAACCTGTCACACCCCCGAACCAGACGGCGGAAACGTCCGGGGGCTGTCGTGACTCAATTGAATACCATAACATTGAATATATATGAAACATAACAACATTCGTCACCATGCATTAGTATTGTACAACCAGTAGAGTTTACATGAAATACATTGTTTAAACATTACATTCCACCATAAATTATTCGATTCGTACATAAGTAAACTGCAAGCCATCACTGAATAAGATTTCCTTTGATTCACTGGTTCCCTGAGAATACAAGTATTTTGAAAAACGTCAACATATGAAATGTTGGTGAGTTCATAAGTTGTATTTAAAAAAAAAAAACAATGTTTCGTGTCGTTTGAAAACCGCCAGAAAATCCGATATTTTCTGAAAATAGTATAGTCAAAAAGGTGTGAAGATCCATAAGTATGCTTGTTTGTTTTCTATACTTGTAAAATATTGTTTGTTGAAATCGTATGTATTCTGAAATTGTATGTATTGAAAACCCTAGGAAAACCCGATGTTTTCCTAATTCTTTGAATTCCATGAAATTTCTTGAAACCATTGCAAGACATGAAGTTATAATTCCAGACGACATTGGATTATTTTTGAGCATGATTATCCGCTACAAACACGCGTTACACAAACGACTAGTCTATAGCAATACTAACGATCCCGAAGGCGTCGTCCGTACTAATCACGTTATCCAACCGTCCTGTAGTCCCACATCCGAAGAGAAGGAGGACACGAAGGCCTCGACGACTCCATTAGCCGGTTGGGGATAAAAAGGTACGAGGGGTCCCAGACCCGCCTCGCAAAAAGGCAGACTCTACTAGCGACACTAAAGGACCCTTGGGGACCAGTAGTCTACAGCCATTGAAAGTCCGGTTACGTCGTGTCGGATTGGTAAAACCCAACACTTCGTAAGATGAAGTCTTTGGGCCTTAAGATCAGGTCGTCGGGCTAGCTAGGCTCAACGAACAAGATTTTACACGTGTGGGGCCCAAAGATAGTGCGTAGACATCTGTGCACATGTATAATGAATTCCGAATCGTTATTTGTATGAATCATAGTATTGTAGTATCATAGTATCGTTGTGTTAGTGGTTTCGGATTTTTATTGGTTCGAGACCGAACCAATTCGTTTAACAACGACTTTTGGTGTTGTAGTGTATTGTATTTTGTCGATAGTTGTAGTACCATTACTTGGTCAAATTGTATGTATTGAATTAGTCATGAAAATTTTCTGTTTTCAGCCCCTCCTTGTTTGTAAAATTTACTTTTTCAACCCTTTATTTAAAATATTTTCCGGTTTGGTCCTTAAATCAATTTTCTTGACATTTTAACACCAAAAATTATTGAAATAAACCTTTTCCAGCATATTTTTCATAGAAAACAGCTTAAGTCCCTGAAATTTCAGTTTTCTCGGTTAATACCCTTCTTTTCGCAATTTTGTCAATTTTGGCCCAAATTGTAAAATTTTTGCAACTTTGGTCCTTTTTAAATTTAAAAATCATTTTAAACCTTTGAAAAGGACTTGGATCACTTATGGTCCACTGTTTTACAGAAAATCACAGTTTTGGCCCTCCAAAACAGAAAAATTCGCATAATGGGCCTCATTGGGCCGAAATTTTCATTTTTAGCCCATTAAGCTTGAAATTCATGTTTTTAATCCTCTAATTGAGTATAATTCCAGAAATAGTTTTATGGAAACTGTTTTGGCACACTTCATCCATCAGAATCTGTGAAATGTCAATTTGGGCCCTTAATTTTGTATTTTTCACATTTTTGGCCCAAAATTTGTGTTTTTAGCTTAAAGAAAATTGTTACTAAACCATTTAGCTATCTTTCTTGAAACACTTTGTATGTAGAAATACATTTCATGCTAAAATCATATAACATAAGTTATATCTCGGTTTTGAGGAGTTTTATGGCTAGATCCAACATTAAAACACATAAAAGCATACATATAAGCATGGAAATCATACAAGGCATATAAACACATATAGATCTACACTTTCACTTGTATTCCCCCCCCCCCCCCACAAAACTCATAAAAACAGAAAATAGGGGGTATGAAGCTCACCTTGGGTGTTGATTCGGTTTTTGAAGAAAGATTGGAAGAGATGAAGTGATTTTTGGCCTTTGTACTCCTTGATGAAATTTTCGAGTTTATGGGGTTTCTAGAGTGCAAGATCATGATTTTTGCATGGATTAGGAAGAGATTTTTGGTAAATAAGGAATACAAGTCATAGATCCAAGCAAAACCTTACCTTAGATGATGATTTTGTGGAAGAACTTCCTTGAATGCTTCCTAATTTTCGAGATTTTGGATGGAGAAGAGGAAGAAGTCTTGAGTGAATTTTAGAGAGAGTTTGTGAGTGTTTTGTGTGTGTGTGGTGTTGCTCTCGGCCGAGTTCAAGAAGAGAGAGGGAGATGTAGACATGAAGTGATGTGCATGGATACATGGAATGGATTTGCATGGAGATCCACAAGACAATAAGGAGGTGGCACACTAAGGTCAACCCTCTTCTTGGGCTTGAGCTTTTGGGCCGAGAATAATGGAGGAAATGAGGGTGTTTGGGCCTTAAATACTTAAGCCCAATTCTCATGGTTAAGTTAAGTGATTTTTGGTCCATTTAAATTTAAATGTGATTTTTATGACTTGTTAGGGTCAAATTAGGTTAATTATGGTTCATAGTCATTAATTTATTTCATTCTAGGTCCAACATGGCTCACAATATTGAAATAAATAGATGTGAGTCCAATTAGAGCCCAATTAGGGTTCTAAGCCCATGATAGTCCAATTGGAAGCTTATTGGTCCACTTGGATCCAATAAGGAAGTTCTAGTCCAAAATAGACTTAACAAGAACTTCTAGGGTTTTCCAATTGTTTGATGACTACTTGTGGTACTTGTATAATGTATTTGATTGAAGTTTTTGATTCACATTAACTTGAATGTTTAGATTACATGACACAAAATTTCCAGTTGTGACATAAAATTTAGCATATCTAATGAAAATGGTGTCAATTCCTCTCTCCCATACTATTTTATTTTTAGGTTCAAGTAGTATTACAACCGCTTGACAACCCTAAACTTAAAAGTACCTCAAGTTTGGAGTTTTTTTTAGGGGAATCTCCAAGAGGAGCTGCGACGAACCTCATTCGTTCCTCTTTTCCGTCGGAGTGTAATAGGTCTGCTAACATGGTCCGCCGATATGGATTTTCAAACCAACACAAACGTGGGGTGGTCGACATTTGAGCCAAAATGAATTTTCCGATAGTGAGGGTGTAGTGGTGGTTGTTGGAGTACTCGTCAGAGTTGTCGACAAAATTAAGACGTGGGAGTCGGAGGTGGAAGAACGATTGAGGGAAGAAGAAAGGTTAGAGGGGAATAGTGTTGACCATTTTAATTCTAAGACTTTATAAATACATTTTAATAACTATAAATACTTCTAGCTCACATGATAAGTTGTATGGTTTGGGAGTGAGAGGTCAAGGGTTCAAGACCCTTCCCTTTATTTTCTCCTAAAAATATGATTTTTTAAATTGCAAATGAAGAAAATGTCATGTCGACTGCCATGTCAGCCCAACAATCCACTTGACGCGCCACCTCAGCAGTAACCTGCTGAAAAGGTAAAAAAAAATGATAAAATGATTACAATAGTTGGTTTTCTATCCATTTTTATTCATGAAACTAATTTATAACCCGTGAGAATCATAGTTATAAAATTAATTAAATTTTCATATTAAAAATTTAAAATTATTAATCAATTATTTTAAATAAATTATTATTTAAGAGGTATTTTTTTAGTTATATAAAATTATAATAGTTGATTTAAATAAATACATGAAATTATATCACCTTATAATCTATACTAATTGTATTTTATTTTTTAATCTAATGTTATTAATTTAATATAATTAGAGTGAAAAAATTTAAAATTTGAAATTTAAAATGGAGAATCAATTATTAATTTAATATAATTAGACTGTGAAATTTTAAATTTTAAATTTTAAATTGATAATTAATAGGTTGACAAGTGGAATGATAGATGACATATAATATTAATAAGAAGTTTTAACAGTATAACATTTGTCAATATGAGAATAAGCCTATTTATTTATTGGATTAAAGATATTTAATTTAAGATTAGATCTTAAATTTCACCAAAACCACTTTTTTTAAAGATTTTTTTTTTATTTAACCAAAGTTCATATGAGATTGGTTTGCTCCTCTTCATAGGGATTGCATTTAATATGTAGCAAGCGGCTAACATGACTTCTCCTAAAACCTTCATTCAAACCGGAGTAACATAACATCAAGTTAAACCTTTACTTTAAAATTCGATTGTTTTCATGTTCGCTACCGTTGTATAGTGGTGTATATAGTGTCGTAGTCTCATGAATAATACCGACTAATCGGAACTATGAGTGATCCATATATTGTCATCTCCTATTAGTTATAAGATATTTAATTAACCAAAGATTGGGAATGATTAACCAAAGGCACCATGTATTTCTTATTAACGAAAGATGGAAAACAGTGAAAGCCACAAAGGTTACAATGCACTATGTATAAAATGGCTATTTTTTTTTCCTTTTTCCTAAAAATGGTCATCATGTTACTTTTGTAAGCATACATTTTTTTTTATGTGTACTGATGTCTAAATCTAGAATTAACCCATTGAGAATGGTCAATTGTATAGAATAGTCAAAATTCAGAATCATTTCATTGAAAATCTATATTATGTTCAGTTTTGTCAAATAGAAATAAAATGAAAATATAATTTATTTATTTATTTTCCTTTAAATTTTGATTTTTTTCATTTCGATAGCATTTTATTGTGGTGTATGTAATGTTGTGATCTCATTAATAATATCGACTAACTGAAAGTATGAGTGATCCATATATTTCCATCTCCTCTTAGTTATAGATATTTAATTAACAAATTTTGCTATAATTCGATCTTATATTTTTTAGAATTCTAAACTATTCCAAAGGGAAAAATAATAAATGCACATAACAAAAACATGGAAAATCACTAACAAAAGGCACCATGCCAAAGATGGAAAAACAATGAAGTCAGAAAGGTTACCCTCTCTCTCTCTCTCTCTCTCTCTCTCTCTCTCTCTCTCTCTCTCTCTCTCTCTCTCTCTCTCTCTCTCTCTCTCTCTCTCTCTCTCTCTCTCTCTCTCTCTCTCTCTCTCTCTCTCTCTCTCTCTCTCTCTCTCTCTCTCTCTCTCTCTCTCTCTCTCTCTCTCTCTCTCTCTCTCTCTCTCTCATCTCTCTCTCTCTCTCTCTCTCTCTCTCTCTCTCTCTCTCTCTCTCTCTCTCTCTCTCTCTCTTATTATTTTTGTATCCATAAAAGTTTTTCATGTGTATTTGATGTCAAAATCTAGAAAATACATTGAGAATGGTCAATTATTTGGAATAGTCAAAATCTAGAAATTAACCTTGAAAACCTGTATTATGTCCAGTTTTGTGAAATAAAAACTAGTTGTGAGACCTGAGACCTATGTATTAAATGATTAATTTTAGAGTAAATTACACGATTGGTCCTTATGGTTTGGGGTAATTTTTGTATTTGGTCAATAACTTATTTTTTTTAACTCGGAAGGTCCCTAATGTTTGTTTTTGTTACGCATTTGGTCCCTGCTTTTCGTTTTTGTTTCGCGCTTGGTCTGTGTCTTACCTAAAAAGACTATTATTTAAATAGGGAAAAATGATATGGTAGGTAGGGTAATGTGAGGGGGTTGGGATTGGGGTGTGTTTATTTAAATAAGTTAAAAAATCAAGGGCAAAATAGTATTTTTAGGTGAGACAGGGACCAGACGCGTAACAAAAACAAACAGTAGGGACCTTCCAAGTTAAAAAATAAGTTAGGGACCAAACACGCAAATTACCCTAAACCATAGGGACCATTCGTGTAATTTACTCTTTCAGATCACAACATTACATACACCACAATAAAATGCTATCGAACAGGAAAAAAATCAAAATTCAAAGGAAAATAAATAAATAAATTATATTTTCATTTTATTTCTATTTGACAAAACTGAACATAATATAGATTTTTAATGAAATGATTCTGAATTTTGACTATTCTATATAATTGACTATTCTCAATGGGTTAATTCTAGATTTAGACATCAGTACACATTAAAAAAAATGTATGCTTACAAAAGTAACATGATGACCATTTTTAATAAAAGGAAAAAAAATAGCCATTTTATACATAGTGCATTGTAACCTTTGTGGCTTTCACTGTTTTCCATCTTTCGTTAATAAGTATAAATATAAAAAAATAATAAATAAATAATAAATAAATAATTAAGATGAAATATGATTATTTTTTTTTTTTTTTTAGAAGGCAAAACAATCCAACGAATGTGAGTAGTTTTTGACTTTTTATTAAAATCTGCACCGTTGCCATGGTCTTCTCTAAAAAACATAACCCTGGGCCACACATGACGTTACGGTCAATCTCTGACATTTTCGCCACCCAAGATTTCTACACGTGTAAACCGATTACTGGTTTCAACCTTTGACTGCAGATAGACGAGCAAGGATATTTTGGTCATTTTACTAGATAGCACCCACCGCATCAACTCTTTGACTCTCTTCCATCCCTAATTAAATTACCCCTTTCTCCATCGAAACCACTGTCCATTGTTTTGATCAATGTTTTTGATCTGATATGGCTGTTGAGCTCATGAATTCCATCAGAATCAATAGTTTCAATGGTAAAATGGAAGAAATCGCCGTCCGTGAAGCCGGCGCCGCTGGGCTTAAGAGCCTTGAGAATCTAATCGGATTACTTTCATCCCAATCCCACCATGAACCGTCGTACTCCGCCGGTACTAGCGATGCTTCTTCAACCACCGATTACGTAGCTGTCGCCGATGTCGCTGTCACTAGGTTTAAGAAATTCATCTCTCTTCTCGATCGGACTTCCACTGGTCACGCCCGATTCCGACGTGGACCTGTTTCGAATCCACCTGTTGTATTAGAGAAAAAGTCGGCATTCACTCCGACGGCGGGAAATAGCAGCCAGCAATACAATCAGACGGTTGTAGCGGCGGCGGAGAAGGTAAATTCTTCTACGGCACCGATTCAGCAGCGGTTTCCCCAAATCCATCTGGCGAAATCGGGATCCTTTGATAGGAAGGATGTTCCTACCAACACCATCAATTTCGCCGCCGCTGCAGCCTCTCCGGCGAATTCGTTTATGTCATCGTTGACCGGAGACACCGATGGGTTACAACCGTCGATGTCTTCTGGATTTCAGATCACGAACCTTTCACAGGTTTCTTCCGCGGGCCAGCCGAATATGTCGACTTCTTCTTTCAAAAGGAAATGTAACTCGGTGGATGATTCTCACACAAAATGCACTAATTCTTCCGGTCGTTGCCATTGTTCCAAAAAGAGGTACTAAACTCCGATCTCCTTTTAAACATACAACTTCTAACCACGATTGTCTCAATCTGGGTGTTACAGTATGCTATTTCATTAATTGGATTTAACCTTTACACTTGAATTTTTTTTTATAGGAAATCAAGGATGAAGAGGGTCGTGAGAGTGCCGGCGATAAGCATGAAGATGGCTGATATACCGCCGGACGATTATTCTTGGAGGAAGTACGGCCAAAAGCCGATTAAAGGGTCGCCACATCCAAGGTAAATATTTCTAGTTTCTAGTGTATATCGGAGAAGATCTTGACTCAGCCTAGTCAACTCATTGATTCCTACTCACTCACTCATTGACCACCTCACCGAGTCTTAACTCGGGCTAATTAAATTAAATATTGTCATTAACATTATTAGCCTTGGACAATGGAGCCTACCCAAAAGCCAAAAGTCAGACAGTTTGATTAATGGTGACTGTAGAGGGGTAGTTTCGGAAATTGACTTATATTTGTTGCTTGGACTTTATATTTATTGAAATTTTAAATTGAAGATCTCAAAAATATCCTCAATCACAAGAATATCAGGTAAATATTTATGGCAACAACCATATAAATAAATAACTAAAAGTCAATGGTATCAAAAATGTCAACTCCAACTCTTGTGTAATACAGCAAGATAAACTCTTATATTTAACTTTAAAATATTTTGCATTTATTACAACATATATTCCAACCATCAATTATTTAACACATATGCTACATATTTAGTTATCAAGATTTTCCAGATTTCACTTCTACTTTAATATATTCTAATTAGCTTGTATTGATTATTGTGGATTTTAGGGGTTATTATAAATGTAGCAGTTTAAGAGGTTGTCCTGCAAGAAAACACGTGGAAAGAGCTTTAGATGATCCAACGATGCTAATTGTGACTTATGAAAGCGAACACAATCATTCCCTTAATGTGAAAGACTCATCTGCAACTATAATTTTTGAATCTTCTTGATTTGGATTTTTCAAAAAAAAAAAAAAAACGTACAAATTAAAATTTCGAACCCTTTAAGGGATGTAATGTAAGTGTGTTAATGGTGCCCAATTGTCAACAAGGAAGCTTGCATTTCACTATCTTTGAGTCAATCCTTTTGTAATCTTTATATGTTGTTTGAAATTGAAAGAGTGAAGGAAAAGTTAAAATCATGGAAGATGAGGAAATAGGTTTGTGGATTGGGTGGGAATTCAGCCAAATTGCAATTATTTAATAAAAAAAGAAAAGTAAGGTTTACTTTGGTTTGTTGACTTGTTCTAGAAGGCAAAAGGAATAGTTTATTTCACAAAATTAAAAGTAATAAAGATATTAAGTTTCTTTTTTTTTTTTTTTTAATAAATAAAATAAAGAATTGGTCAATTTGGATATAACAAGTATGAATAAATCCTTTTTGGTGTGTTTTAGCTGATAAATCAATCATCATTCAACATATATTACTTTTTTTAAGACTTAAGCTTGATCCCCACTTGATGTATTATTATAAATGGATAATGCCCCTTCTTTATAAGGAATCAATGAAATAAATCGGTTGTGGATTAGGTGTTCTAAATTTGGCCTAGACCAAAACCACAAGTAGTGAATTAAAAATCATTAGTCTTAATTTTAATTCTACAAATTATTAGAATTTTTGTTTCACGTCTCATCTGTCCCATGTTCATCACGTGATAGGTAAATCACAACTAACAAGTAAACTTGTAGATTTAAATCCAAGATATAAAATTTAGGACTTTAATAATTATAGCCATTTACTTTAACTACAAAACACAAAATGTTCTAACAATGATACATTCAGTAACATGCATGAGATTGTGAATTATATTATGATCGCAATATGATATACCAAAAATCTGGTATTCATAAGTCATATCTATACACCCAATTTACTTAAGGCATAGCATGTGCCCACATTTCTGGCACCTAATCCTATTAATTGACCAATCCTCATGGACATTTCTTATTATTGCCCCGAAATACAGATCACATACGTGCTACCTTACAAATGAGCTAAAATTTATATTATATGTAATTTGCACTATTTGTCCACAATTGTAATTATTTTAAACACACAAACTTAACAATGTCACACTAATGCCTTGTCAGGAGTTTTACTTACTGTTAATGCACATATGCAAGAACAATTTGCAAGCGATGGTAATATTCAAGATAAATTATATCGGATGAAAGAGTCTAGTTTTGTTGTAACTTGTTAATATATTCATGTTGTGTTGTTATACATACATTTGTGGATACCATTTTTGTTAAAATTGGGGTGTTAAAGAAATAGGCTTTGACCATTACAATGCAATAAAAGAATCATGTTTATCTATCATATAAGAAAAAAATGAATTGTTTTATCAAGAAATCGATTTGATTGATTTTTGTTCTTGTCGAATAGTGTTTGTGGTGGAATAAACCAAGGGATTGATAGAATGGTATTATAACTAGTTTACATTACATGTTATTATCAAGAAATCTCCACAAGGGATTGTTCTTGTCACTGGAGGGAGAGACTTTTGTCAATAATAAGTTTTTACTTTTATATATTTGCAAAAATAGCTTTGAACTTATATTAGCAACCAAAATTTTAAAACAATGGTATTATAACTAGTTTACATTACATGTTATTATATTATATTCGAACATACATTATATTAATGACCAAACATATATGTTCAATTTTAATAACTAAAGTTCTAAAACTTTGATAAATTTCAACCACAAGATTTGAATAAACTATCCTAAAGTTATGATAAAAGCTAAAGGTCACTTTACAAAGCAATGTGTAATTAAAAATACAATTACATATTCTTTGGTTTAAATTCAAATTAAAGATTTAATCTGACTTAATTAAATAACCTCTTTACAAGTCGGGCTCACTTAAATTAACTTTTGAAACAAAACCCCAAAATTTAAATTGATCTTCGATCTTGCACATCTACCAAAAGTTTAATATTTTTCAAGTTTTAATTTAACTTTCAAGTCTCAAGTATAAATGCTTTTTGATAGGTCAAATATTCTTTTAAATATACTAAAGCTTATATAATCAATCTTGTTAGAAGTGATAAAGAACTAAGCAGCAATAAAATACAGTGAAATATAATTCTAAGCATTTTTTTATAAATGCTTTGTATTTGTATAAACAAACCTAATTGTCTCAAAATAAGCGTAAAGTGTAGTTAACATCAAATTTTCAGCTTTGTTTTTCTTGTATTTCTCCATATACGAATCTCTCAAAGTGGAAGTGCGGAAACTGTGGTTGGTTTCTTGAAGTATTATTCTTTATTCTATTTGTAATGTTAATAAAGTAAGCAATCAACTAGGAACACTTGATTTATGGTAAAAAAAAACAATCGGAAAGAACACTCCATTTTTTTACAGCTATATAAGTAAAATTAACGTGAAGCTAGAAAATAGTAATTAATTACAAAGTTAAGGCCAAAAGTGGATTTTGAAGTCAATTGCTCCAAAAAGCATTTGCCTTGTTCCTACTAAAAACCATAAAAAGGAACAATCAACAACGTTTTCAAATAAATCGTCACTTAAAAGAGGTGTTTCTCCAAAAACGACCTCATTCGAAATCTCCACAACACCAAAAGCCCTACATAAATGATCAACGCGGCCTGATTGATACGAGTGACGTCAAGCCAGGAGACCACTTGGAGAAGTTTATTAGTAACTGGAAGTACAACAACAACCCACTTAAAAACATTTGCCATATTTTAGCCGCCACCTCACAACACCAAAGAACATGATCAACATCTTTTATAGCTTTTGAACATTTAATCTCTTGTAATTGAAGGGTTACAAATGTTAAAGTGTTTGATAAAAAACAGGAATGAAAAAGATAAAAAAAATAGTGTCGAATTATCCCTATATATAAGAAATAATAAAAGAGTCCTAATCTAAAGAAAAGTCATGTCCCAGGTTTAGGTTTTGAGTGTGTCGATCTTTCGGCAAAGGAAGGTGCTTTGGGTGCAACGATGTTTTCCTGCAAGGGTAGCGAAATGTCTTGTCCGGTTTGGGGAGTGGATACCCTAGGTTGTTTGGTATTGGAATCTTAGCTCTTGTAAGCTCAGGAGGATAGTAGTAGAGCAGTAAGGTTTTAAGATGGTTCAAAATCCATCGATTACGAGGTTGGCAGTAGGGGTGTCGAACGGGTAAAATTTTCGGGTTTCGGGTAGAACGGGTCGGGTAGAACGGATATTTCCTTAAGAAAATAATACCCGATACCTGACCTATATTGTAATTCGGGTTTTCGGGTTTTGGGTATTCGGGTTTGAGGTCGGGTCGGGTAATTATCGGGTATACCCGAAAATTTCTTAAATGGCATTTATTGATATTTTTTTTACATGTTGGTTGGTTTAATAAAAAATTGGGTAGGAAAATACTCAATACAATTAACAAGTACATCTATAATAACAATACAAATAATTATAATATGTTATGTACTTTTTTAATTCCATTACATGCGATAGAGAGAAACTGAGAATCGTGATGACGGTTCAAGACTTTAGCTTCAGTATTGTATTCCCTTTGCAAGTTTGCGTCGACTGTCGAGCCGTCGTTCATAAGAAGGAAACGAAGAGTTTTGTTTTATTTGAAGTGTGCATATGTGATTGCATTGTATATTTGGTATTATTTAAAAAACGAATTCGGATATTCGGGTGTACCCGAAAATAAATATTCATACCTAAAACCCGACCTATATTATTATCGGGTTAACCTATTACCCGAATGTTCATACCCGTTATCCGTTCTACCCGACCCATTCTACCCGAATTCGGAACGGGTCGGGTGGGTAGAACGGGTTTCGGGTTTTTTCGACAGGCCTAGTTGGCAGAGTGCAGTTGAATCCAAGTAGGGGGAGAACTGTTTGGATTAATGAGAATAATTCCAGGCGTGAAACAAGGACGAGTTTCATACCCTAGGCAAGTGGAGAGCCAATTCTCCTTGCGGTATAGATTGAGGTTTGTACAAGGAATGATGATTCAGGTTATCTTGCCCGGATACGTGAAGCATCAATAGTGACGCATTATGGATATGTGAATAGGTTCATTTTAAGGGTTGTGTTAGAGCCTCTATGTTTGTTCTTGTATGATAAAGGTTTTGGGGTTCAAAGCATGACCCTGGGGTATAGCCAGATGAGGTTTCGAGTCATGTTGATTATGGTTTGGTATGGTAGATGGCAAGACCATGGGTTGGTCCCATGGCTGTTGTGGAAGTGTTGTAAGTCTATGATGAGAGTCGTAACATTCACTAAGATGAGTTAGACCATTGCAGGAGTTGTTGTTGGACTGTAGGCGGATCACAACGCATGCATGGGTCAAGTCGGACCGTTATTTATGGTTGACCACTCCTTGTTGGGATTGAGGACTGTTGGAGTTGTGACGTTATATTAGGCTTGTATAGCTCTTAGATGAGGGAGACCCATGAGCAAGGCCTATTTGGTTATGTTAGATTTGGGTGGGATCAGTGGCCGAGGCTCGTTTAGTTATAATAGTGTGGGTGAGACCCATGGGCAAGGCCCAGTTTGGTTAGGTTAACATGGGTGAGCAAACCTCATGCATTCAAGATAAGCTTAGGGCATGAGGTGTTAGTTGTAAGTCTCAGATCAATGTTGGAGTGATGGAAAGATCATTGTAACCTGCAATCTTAAGTGTTCTAGCGGATTAGGTAGTATCTCGGTAGATCGTGAAGTAGTAAGTGCATGAATCATGAGGGTGGGACCCAATAGTGAATGGATTAGTTGATGTGTTAGATCATGTTTAGTGTGGGGGAAACTATGTGATCAATGGATTGGATACGGGTGGTAAATAGGCTAGGGTAGCCTTTATCAGTTAGACTCTTGGGCGGAGTCTCGTGGTGCGACCAAGCATGAAATTGTCAGTCTCAACAGACGGTTGAGGATTCTGCATCCCAGTTTAGTAAAAGCTTAGCATGGAATAAGAAGATCTTGGATAGATCGAATAAATATTCAGTTATCGGGATGTGAGTTATATATTGGTTTGACACTTAGGGGTGAGACTCGCGTTAGGAGTCACCCTTGTTTTCAAATGAAAAGTTCTACAACGATGAATGGTTAGGGATTTTGTTTTCCAGTTATCAGCAAGATAATTTAGGGTCGGAAGAGTTTCATGTGGTTTGGGTTGCGACCTGGAGTCACATATTAGCTGTGTTTTGGAATGGTTAAGTTTGTATGGAAGTCAGACAAGGTATTACGTTTCCAGATTTCAGGCAGAGTAGTGATAGTTACTCTTCATTGGTTAAAGTTAGTGGGTCAAGGTTCATTTCTTCGGCCGAATAAGAGATTTATGCTAAGAATGGGCTTTGATAGCAGTATTAGAAGACGACCGATTGTAAGAGATGACTTTTTAGTTTAAATAGGAGCTCAGGTTGTTCGGGCAGGGTTGACCAGTGTAGCAGAGAGGGTATTGGGGGATGATTTCGAGGATGAAATCTAATTTAAGCGGGGGAGAGTTGTAACACCCATTTTCGAGGATGGGTAGATTTAGGGTTTCAAGGTGTCAAAAGGTCTATTTTTGGATAAAATCGAGTGACATGACGTGATAAGGGTAAATACAAGAAATGTATTCAGGACCAATCTCATGGCGTGAGACATAAGGTCTCACGACGTGAGAACTGCTGCAGCCTAAACCCATGATCTTTTAGGGCTCGTAGTTAAGCCCCTCTAAGTCATTTTTAGGGTTCATTATCTGCCTCCAAGATCTTTTTACCTCAGAAAAACCCTAGTCCTAATTCCTTGGTTGATTCTTGGCCTTTTGGAGCACTTCTTGACTTGAAGAAGAAGAGAAGAAGGAGAAAAAGGTGTTCTATTGGTGGAGCTTGCAAGTAAACATCATCATCATCATCTCATTTTGTTTATGGACCTTTGTAAGTGTAAAAGACTCAAAATTTATTGATTAAAGTGGTTAGATCTAAGTTAGTGTCCCATGTTTTCATGTTTAAGCAAGTTTGAATGGAAGGAACACATAGAGTTGGCAACTTTATGCTTTGTATCCCTTGAGTATGGTAATGTTCCGATCTAGGAGTTGGTTGAGGATTGGGTTCATGCATATGAGTTTTGGTGAAATTTCTTCATGTTTGACCAAGAATGGATAAAGGACATGTATGAGGCATGCATGTCCATAAAGTAATCATTTTTATGGACCTTTGGAGTCCACTTTAGTTTGTGGAAAAGTTAGAGTGAAATGTTTAATGGATTAAGGACTTAAATCCTTGGATTTTGGCGTCAGACTGTAATCACGATGTGAGACACAAGGTCTCACAACTTGAGACTAAAAGAACCCGTTTTTGCCAAGATTTTTTGGGCTCACGACGTGACAGAAGGATGTTCACGTTGTGAGGTCAGCTCAAAGGAATTTCCATGACGGAGTTGGCTGAGTCGGGTCGAGATGAGTTGGAATCGGACCGAGTGGACTCTCATAATGTGGCCAAGGGTTGGTCATGATGTGAGGCTTGATAGTTGGCATTGTGGGTTGTTGACTTTGACCGTTGACTTTTGACATTGGTTGACTTTTGGTTAAGATGGTTGGTTTTAGTGTGTAGACTAAGGTTTGACCTTGTATGTTGTGATAAGAGTGTTGTAGCATCAGTTGCGAGGCCTTAAGCTGTGGGTTAGCTGATTCATGAGTTAGTTGAGTCTCCTCACTATACTCATGGGTCGAAGGCACTATACTCGGGCTAGGCCCATTTGTATGTGGGGATGGGTCTATTGATTAATAAGGGATAGGCCCATTATTATGGGTTGCGCCCAATATGAGGGCAATGCCCGATGATATGTATGGTATGTGGTATTTTGAAGAACTCAATAAACTTTGTGCTTACAGTTTCATGTTTATGGCTTCAAGTACTTTCAGTTTCAAAAGGAATGACCTGACGTGACTGCACAACATCTCCCAAAGTTTATTCTGCATTTGGCTATTTGTGATTTTTACTCTGATGTTTAAATACTATATTTCACCTTGAATGGTTTTGGGAACAAATTGTTTTATGTATTATTGTTTTAAAAATGAAAAATATACTATGAATTTTTGGGACGTTACAGATGCCCTGATAAACGAAATTGGATAAATGCGTGGATGTTTTAATTACCGATACTTAATTTTCATGTAATTTCAAATATTTCCATGTATTTTCAGAAATAAGAATATAACCTATAAACCTACAACGACTGGTAATATTAGTGTTTTTTTTAACAACCACAACAAGTTCAATGGTAAAAGTGTACAAAAAACACATTAATGGGTAAATATGAACATTAAATAAAGTAGGTTACCCTTATACATCATTAACCCTTTATGAATGGAGAAATTAAATATCCTCCTACATTTTATTCCTACAAATTCTCTTACCCATTTAGATGATAACATGTGTCTTATTAGTATACTAAAATATCAGTAAATGAGCGTTAAATGTTACACATGTCACCATTTAATTGGGTAGGACGATTTGTAGGAATAAAATGTAGGAGGATATTTAGAGGGTGTTTGGGATTCCTTTTTAATTATCTTTTTGATTTTTAATTTTTTCAAAAAGTTAAAAATTACTAAAAGTTGTTTGGTAAATTAAAAAGATCTTTTGAAATCAACTTTTAGTCAAGAAGGAAAAGTTGGCTAGAGAAAAGATAGGAATTCCTATCTTTTTGTGATTTTTAGCTTTTATCACTTAAAAGTCATAAAAGACAAACCAAACATATTTTAAACACAATCTTTTAGAAAAAGTTCTTTTACAAAAAGTCATTTTATAAAAAGGACTTTTGTGTTTAAAGAGCATTCCCAAACACACTCTTAATTTCTCTAATGAAAAAGCCATGACTTTATACATTTTTAGCGTAAAAGGATGAAAACACGATAATTATTTACATAATGCATTCATTTACACATTAAGGATTTTAGATGGTAATCTTGGATTTTACTCACTAATATTTAGAAAAGTCCTTATATTTTTAGCTGATTAATGATAAAGACATTATTTTTTCTAACAAAAATGGAGAAAGAGTATTGCCTTACTACATTATCTATGTGTGAAAGAGGATATTATCTTATTGTATTCTTTTTGTCTAACAAAAAGTCATGTCTTATTGAAATCTTATTGTATTCTTTCTGTCTAACAGAGTATATTATCTTAATATAGATTTATTGTATTCTCTGGCTAAAAAAGATTTTATCTTACCATAATCTTATAATCCTATTCATTCTCTCTCTCTTGTTCTACAAATGATATTATATTACTATAGTCTTATCTTATTGTATTTCTTTGTCGCACGGATGGTATTGTATTACCTTAATTTTATGGTATTCTCTTTGTCTTATATAAAATATTGTTTAACTATAATCTTACTTGATTCTATTTATCTAACAGAGGGTATTATCGGATTATAATTTTATTGTATTTTCATCGTTTGATAGATATATTATCTTACTATACCCTTACTATATTTTTTCCGTCTGACAAAAAGTATTATCAATTATAATCTTATTGTATTCTCCCCGACTAATAAATGATGTTATATTGTTGTACTATTATGATATTTCATTTGTGTGACATATTGTATTATATAAATGTAATTATGTTATATTCTCTCAATCACTTTTTATTAAAAAAAAAAGGCATAACTTTATCATTAATGATCCTTTAATACAACGAATTACTAATGATTTCGACTAAAATTGTAATACCCATTTTCCAAAACGGATCGGCTAAAGACTTAAATGGGCTAAAGTTATGTTTTTTTTGGAGAAAACCACAAGACACGGCATGGTGGGTTTATGACCACAACGTGGCATGACAATTTAGTGAAGAACACGTCTGGCTTGTTTGTCACAACGTGACAAGGTGTTGGTCATGGCATGGCAGCTGTTGCATCCTAAGCCCATGATTTTTAAGGTTTCTCCCATATTTAAAGACCTTAACTTTAGGGGTGGGTCATTCTTTTCACCCTCAACCCTCATATCTCGAAACCCTAGCTCCTTTTGAGTGTTCTTAAGGTGTTGGAGTGACTCGACGAGTAGGAGCGCAGATAGGGTCGCGAGTTAAGTGACCCACTCGACGAGTTGGTCAGGTTTGGGGAAAACCCTAAATGTGGGTCTTGTACCCTATTTAAAGAACATTATAACCCTTCATCAGCCTCCTTGATGCTCTCTCAACTCCAGAACGAAGCCCTAGTGCCTCCCATGAGTGTGTGAGCCTTTATTGAAGGATTTAGAGTGTTCTTGAAGTCTTTAAGAAGAAGAAGGAGGTTGGAGGTCCAAGGAGAAGGTTGTAGATCCAGGAAGTTTGCTTCATTTTCTTCAATTTCTGGTAATCAAGTTCTCACCTTGATTTCTAGTTTGTTTGATCTACTTATGTCCCTTTTTATGGAGTTTATGGTCCAAGGAGGATGTCTTGTGGAATTTGGACGTCCCCAAGCTAGATCCTTTCAGATCTAGGAGGGGCTTGAGTAGTAAAGACATAAAGGTGGAAGCTTTATGCCATTATACCTCTCCATGCATAGATTAAGTGGTTATTATGGCCTTTTGAGTAAAAAGGGCCATGCATGGGTGCAAAGGTAGAAACTTTGTGTGATATGTCGACCCTAGGAGGCCAGATTTGGGTCTTGGATGCCTTGAGCTTATCTGAAATATTCTAAATAGTGTTGGATATAGAGAGACTTGGCGAGTTAGTTGTGGGACTCGACGAGTCAGGCCAGTTCTTGCCCCAAAACCCTCCTGTTAAGGATATGAGTTGGGATTGGAAAGGGACTCAGCCAGTCTGAGTCCATAATAATCATGAAGTTCATCATACTCAACGAGTTCAAGGAAGAACTCGGCAAGTCTAAGGCAATATCCTTAGTTATGAAGATGGACTCGACGAGTTGTTCATACAACTCGGTGAGTCACAATCTAGACACATTCATATGTGGATGATGAACTCGACGAGTTCAAGGATGAACTCGGCGAGTCGGTTGAAGATGGTCCTGATAGTATGGTTGAAGGAGGAGTCGTTGAGTTCTTGCTAGACTCGACGAGTTGAGTCGAGGGATGTATTAGGTTATAGGGATATGAACTTGACGAGTATGTTTCCGGGTCGGGGGTCCGATACCGGGGTATTCCCGAGGAAGATTCTTATGTAATGCGTTAGATTATACTTGTTGTCTTCGTGATGCTTGTATGTGCCTGGTAGGGAGGTGAGTGTGGGCGAGGTCTCGTACCTCATCACTAGCTGAGTATGGATGGGGTTCCATATCTCGATATTAGCAGAACAGGGGCGAGGCTTGTGGTAGGAAGGATGTGAGTGCGGGCAGGGGCCCGTATCTCCCAACTAGTAGGAGTGTGGACGGGGTTCCACTACTTCCTTAGCAGACCAGGGGCAGGGCCCAAGTTAGGCGAGGCCTTAGATCAGGGTATGGTTAGGGAATGTTTATGTATGTTTCAATATGTTATTTGATCGTATGTATTAGGGGTAAGCAAAAACCGAACCGACTAAAGAAAAACCGACAAAACCGCAATAAACCGCAACTGAAAAACCGAAACCGATGCAAAAACCAATGGTGTGGATTTAATTTTTGCAAAAACCGAAGGTCAACGGTGCGGTGCGGTTTCTATCCTAAAAACCGGTCCACCAAAACCGAACCGCACCGCAAGCGTGTATAGTAATAAATCAATCAATGTATATTATATACATGCTTTTTAAAATAGTTATAAATGATAATATATTGATTATATATTTATTTTGTGTTTGTATAAGACTATATGGGGTGCAAAAGAAATGTTCTATTGTTAGCCAAACGTACTAATCGATTGCATGTAATAAGCTTGTAACAAATTAAGTCAAAATCAACCAACCTTCAATTATTAATTAGTTTGTGAGAGTTGTCACAAGTTGTATTTTAAGCGACTTACAATTTTTGATTATGTAATTTTGTTTTGAGCTAAAAATGAATGTATTAAAAAAACAGCACAATACAAGCTTATATGCACATGGTTTTCAGTTCTTATAGTTTTAAAAAACCGCACCAAAAAACATAAAAAAAACTGCACTAAATTCTTAACACGGTTTAAAAACCGAAACCGCACCGATACAAACCGAAACCGCATTTAAAAACCGAAAAACCGAACCATTGCAAAACCGCACCCAACAGTTTTAAGAATGCAAAAACCGCACCATGCGGTTTGCGGTTCGGTTTGGTCTGAAAACCGCACCAAACCGCACCATGCTCACCCCTAGTATGTATGTGTATGGCGGGCGAGGCCCAGAGAGAGTCGGGGCCTAAGGGAAACAGATTTGTATACTGAGCAGGGCTCGATGCCAGGTGGGACCTGATGCCAGGCGGGGCCTGATGACTGACGGAGTCCGATGGCGGGTGTGGCCAAATGCAGCGGGTGGGGGCCCAATATGTGATTATGTGCTCAGAATTATGTATAGCATGTTTGGAACAATAGATATGTATGGTATGCGGTAGGTTAGGGAACTCACTAAGCTCCGTGCTTACGGTTTTTAGTTTTGGTTTCAGGTGTTTCCGATAGCGGAATGAAGAGCTTGGGATGATCGCATGGCACACACCAAGAAGTTTAGCCTGGGATGTTTACTCTGATAAAATGAATAAGTGTTTTGAGAAGAATACTCTGATTTGTCATATAATCCTTTTTAGTATGTTTGAAATGATATAATGCTATGGTTAGTAATATTTTTAAAGAAATTGTTGGTCATGATTTTTGGGATGTTACAAGATGGTATCAGAGCCTTGGTTTGAGGGATTCGGGCACACTCTCGGGTGTGACTGAACTCAAACTGAGGGCTGGGTAAGGAAAAATTTTTTTACAAAAAAAGGGAAAATCGTTTTTATAAAAAGAACTTTGAAATGGAAAAGGATTTCAAAAGGGAAGTAAGGACTTTGAAAAGAGGAAAGGGTGTGGTGCCAATCAGCCGAGCTCAAGTAAGTTCTCCCAAATTACCCATGTAAGTTATGTTATTTTATGATTATGTGACCAGCATGCTAGATTTAGGGCTAAGGATCTAGGAGGATGCCTTATGTGCATGTTATATGTGCTTATTAAGCTATATGCTAGTATTGGTTACACAGTGGTAGGATAGTCTGTTTAGGTTATGCCTGGTTATATGAGCTTATGTCGCATGCTAGTGCAAATTCTTGTTGTGTGGATAGAATTGCTTGATTATGTTCTGGTTGGATTTCCCGTTTTGTCTGAATGCTACTTGCTTTGTGCTTTGTGAGACTCTGAGTGATGGGAGTTAGCCATTAGGTGAACGCGTTAAGTCATGTGACCAGGGTTGAATAATCTCAGAGTGCTGGATTTGGCCCTATTGCGCAACTCTTGTCTGAGTCCAACCGTTGTAGGGACGAGTCCTTTACTCGAAGGATTATCAGAGCCTCGTCACATGTGATGGTATTCAGGTAGTGGCTAACTAGCATTGTGACGATGCCTTCAGTAGCTGAGGACGGAGTGAGTTGGAGGATACCCTAGGTCAAGCCTAGGATGAGAGTAGTGCTGGGAGCAGCAATAGTAGTAGTAAGGGACTTGGTGGAGTCGAGGCAACTCTTGAGGAAAGTACGGATAGATGTGGAAGGTAGTATGGGCCCATACTACTGAAAGCAGAAGATCTGTACTCGATTCAAGAGGGGACGAGATAAACCAGGGAACTTGTGGTGTGTGTGTGTGATCCCTCAACAGTGATGTGTATTTGATGATTGTTATGGCATGTTTTCAGTATGGCGACATTGAAAGATGGACCAGTGGATGGGTCAAGTGTTAGAGAGGGAGCAAGCTCGGGTTAAGGGATCGAGCAGCTCGAGGAGCGGATGAGGGAGTTTGTATCAGCGGAGGTTACGCACAGTATTCTAGAACAGACTCCCGTGATCTTTGGCGCGGTCAAGGAGGGCATCCTGGAGATTTTGGATGAGAGGCTTGGAGCCTTCCGCACAGAGATGATGGCCTTGTTGGGAGCGCATACATTGACATTCTGGGAGTTCAGAGCTTGTGGAGCTCCAGACTACCATGGGGCTAGGGACCCCATTGCTAGTGGCAGATGGTTGGCTAATGTCGCCAACGCTTTTCATTCTAGCCGATGTCCCGAGGGGGACAAGGTTCGACTTGCCCCTGTCTTCTGAAGGACAGAGCACGGGATTGGTGGCAGGAGGTTGGACATGCTATCGGGGATGATGTCGCGTTGGACGCGATGACATGGAGCGATTTCTTGGCCAGGTTCAAGGCCGAGTTTGCACCGGTGATTGAGGTGTAACAGTTAGCCCAGGAGTTTCAGGATTTGCAGTAGACTACAGAGACAGTGGCGGAGATCACCACCAAATCCAAGGAGATAGCCCTTCTGGTTCCACAGTATGTGGAAGATGAGGAGATGAATAAGGCTCGGTACCACAAGATGTTGAGGAGTGATATCAGCCAGTTTGTGAGTCGTTCCAGCTGTAAGACGCTGGAAGACATGATCGCTCGGGCCAGAGAAACTGAGAAAGAGAGATTGATCTTGAGACAAAAAGGAAGAGAAAGTTGGCAGAGGTTTAGATACCCATGGGATCGGGCAAGAGGCCCAAGACATTAGATTCTAGATTGAGAGGTCCTCAGGACCGGGGCTGCTACGGCAAGTGCGGCAGGACGCTCAAGGGTGCGTGTAGGAGTGGCAGCGGTGGTGATTCTAGCTGCTTCAGGTGCGGCCGGGTTGGTCATTTTAGCAGGGATTGTACTGCTACCACCACCTAAGGATCAGGCCTGATATGTTTCCATTGCAGTCAGAAGGGCCACATGAAGGCCCAATGTCAGAGTTTGTATTCAGCAGGACAAGTGATAGCACCTGCCCCTGCAACCTTGAGGATCACCGACGGCCATCAGGGCTGGGCAGAGATGCCTGCAGCAAGGAACATGGCGTATCAGTTGGTTTCAGAAGAGGTGTGAGCAGCCCGATGCATCAGGTACATATCTTCTTTCATTTCCCTATTATGTTATGATCTTAATGTTATGGTTATGCATCGGTATTGATAATAATATTCGGAATTTTGTGGCCTGCTTGTGATTGAGTTATATGCCATCTGCATACCTTGGATTTTAGAATGATAATAGGAGGTCGCCTCCTTTAGAGCAGGTTACTTTGGATGCAGTAATTGTAGTATGCATGTGTGGGGCTCGGTAGTTTCGAGAAGGTGTCATTGGGGGATAGATCGATTAGATTCCCACCTTTGGTAAGCTCGGGGTTTCAGCAGAAGTGGCCAGTGGATGGTAGGAAGAATTTGTAATTCTCTCAAGCTGTGAGTTGTGAGGAGCTAGACAAATTGAAGTGGGGGAGAGCCACTCGTGGGGCCAGAGACAGAAGTAAGTGCAAGACTGGGGTGGTTCCGCAGTCTTGGTAAGGAAGGAAGCAACTCATGTGGCTGTTTGGATTGAGGAGCAGTTAGGTTGGAAGTTGGGGAAACTTTCGAACCTTGAGTTTGCGACTTTGCCGATAGTTGATGGCTAGTTCGGGGAAACCATGTCGTAGAGCCTTCGGCAGGTGTGAGTTTAGTCGGGATATAAGGCTACAGGGTAGTCGCAGCATTCCCCAGCAACGATTCAGTGAGGGAAGTGATGTAAGACTGTGGGTAAGCAGTAGCATTCATTAGCAGCTTAGTTAGAAGAGTGTGGGCGGGGGCCCGTATCTCCTAGTTCGTGGAGTGTGGGTGGGGGCCCGTATCTCCGAGTTAGCATGTGGAGAATCAGGAAATTTTAGCTAGTTGAGATCAGAGGAGGAGTGGGTCTGCATAGCCCTGGATAGGTGAGACCTGTGGGAGAGGCCGCTCCGAAGTATAGATGGGTGAGACCCGCGGGCGAGGCCCGTGTTCTTTTAGCAACAGGTGGGACCTGGTAGAGACCTTAGGGTAAGGTAGGGATCAGGGATCCTAGATCCTCTAGAGCCAGAGTGGCTGGGTTCGTAGAGCAGTTCAGGTAGTCGCTGTATCTTCATATGTCGCTGAGAGCAACTGAGGGAATGTTCTTGCGTTCGGTAACCGGTGGGGGAAACCGGTATTTTGGGTAATGATAGATTATTCGGGACCAGGGTGGTCTCGGTTCATCCGGTAGACGGATGGGAGTCGGCAGGACATTAGGCAGGAATGATAGTAAGGGATTTGGTGTAAGAAGTCGTGAGCTGATCGGGTGGTGCTAAGTTGCTCACCGCGGAATCAAATGATCTTAGAGTAAATGATTTGGCTCGGTGATGCTGTTCTCTTCTGAGCCTTAAACGTAGCAGAGAGGGATCTGCTACTTGAAGGATTGTCTAAATTTTCACGTTGGGTGGAGTTTTCAGTATTGGTGCATCGTTGTGGGATTATTCCGTGAGTATTAGTAGAATGGCCGACACTGGTAGTGGCCGAGATTGCAGTTTCAGCAGAGGATTGGTCCTAGAAAGAGATTGGTAAGGTTTGTCGCATATAGGAAGATGCCTTGGAAGGGCCGGTGACAGTACAAGGAAAAGGAATGGACCTAATGGGTGAAGTGCATTAAGCTGTAAGCAGATTGTAAGATAGTTGACCATGGAGGACTTCGAGGATGAAGTCTAGTTTAAGTGGGGGAGAATTGTATCACACCAAATTCAGGAGGTCTAGAAAGGAAAGAAAACCTAAAATTAAGGAAGGGACTCGTCGAGTAGATGGAGTGACTCGACGAGTAGGAGCGCGGATAGGGTCGCGAGTTAAGTGACCTACTCGACAAGTCAGAGGACTGACTCGGCGAGTTGGTCAGGTTTGGGGAAAACCCTAAATGCGGGTCTTGTACCCTATTTAAAGAGCACTATAACCCTTCATCAGCCTCCTTGATGCTCTCTCAACTCCAGAACGAAGCCCTAGTGCCTCCCATGAGTGTGTGAGCCTTTATTAAAGGATTTAAAGTGTTCTTGAAGTCTTGAAGAAGAGAAGGAGGTTGGAGGTCCAAGGATAAGGTTGTAGATCCAGGAAGTTTTCTTCATTTTCTTCAATTTCTAGTAATCAAATTCTCGCCTTGTCTTCTAGTTTGTTTGATCTCCTTATTTCCCTTTTTATGGAGTGTATGGTCCTAGGAGGATGCATTGTAGGGTTTGGACGTCCCCAAGCTAGATCCTTTCAGATCTAGGAGGGTCTTGAGTAGTAAATACATAAAGGTGGAAGCTTAATGCCATTATACCTCTCCATGCATAGATTAAATGGTTATTATGGCCTTTTGAGCAAAAAGGGCCATGCATGGATGCAAAGGTAGCAGCTTTGTGTGATATCCCGACCCTAGGAGGCCAAATCTGGGTTTTGGATGCCTTGAGCTTGTCTGAAGTTGTCTTAATAGTGTTTGATATAGAGAGACTCAGTGATTCAGTTGTGGGACTCGGCGACTCAGGCCAGTTCTTACCCCAAAACCCTCCTGTTAAGGATATGAGTTGAGATTGGAAAGGGAATCAACCAGTCCGAGTCCATAATAGTCATGAAGTTCATCGTACTCGACGAGTTCAAGGAAGAACTCGGCGAGTCTAAGGCAATCTCCTTAGTTTTGAAGATGGACTCGACGAGTTGTTTATATAACTCGGCGAATCACAGTCTAGACACATTCATATGTGGATGATGAACTCGACGAGTTGGTTGAAGATGGTCCTGATAGTATGGTTGAAGGAGGAGTCGTCGAGTTCTTGCTAGACTCGACGAGTTGAGTCGAGGGATGTATTGGGTTGTAGGGATATGAACTCGACAAGTTGGAAGAACAACTCGGCGAGTCAGGTCAACTGGATGTTGACTTTGACCGTTAACTTGGACCAAGTTTTACTAGAGTGGACTTTTGGTTTATTGTGGTCTAATGTTATTTTGGGTATTGTTAGTTTGGGAAGCCGAAGGGTCAGCGGTTCAAAAGTTGCCGGTTAGCAATCGGAAGTGTTCAACGAGTTTTCAGCAGTGCGAGGTGAGTCTCCTCACTGTGTGCATGGGTCTACGGCCACAATACCGGCCCATTATGTTCATGTTTATTCTTTGCTTATATATAGAAGGAAGACACGGGGATTAGCCCTAGGCACTTATTGATATATGTTCCAAGTTACGACCTGATGTCGGGCGAGGACCGAGGAATGATAGGATGCTAGAGGTCTTTGTGATTCTTGCATGGGTTGGTATGATAGGATCCGAACCGAGGGTCAGATGTCGGGGTAAGCCCGAAGCACATTAAATAATAGTATTTTTCCGGGTCGGGGGTCCGATGTCTGGGTATTCCCGAGGAAGATTCTTATGTAATACGTTAGATTATACTTGTTGTCTTCGTGATGCTTGTACGTGCCTAGTAGGAAGGTGAGTGTGGGTGAGGTCCCGTACCTCATCACTATCTGAGTATGGATGGGGTTCCATATCACGATATTAGCAGAGCAGGGGGGAGGCCCGTGGTAGGAAGGATGTGAGTGTGGGCGGGGGCCCGTATCTCACAACTAGTAGGAGTGTGGACGGGGTTCCACTACTTCAGTAGCAAACCAGGGGCGGGGCCCAAGTTAGGCGAGGCCTTAGATCATGGTATGGTTAGGGAATGTGTATGTATGTTTCAGTATGTTATTTGATCGTATGTATGTGTATGGCGGGCGAGGCCCAAAGACAGGTGGGGCTTAAGGGACATAAATCTATATACCGAGCGGGGCTCGAAGCCTGGTAGGACTTGATGCCAGGCGGGGCCTTATGACGAACGGGGTCCGACGGCGGGCGTGGCCCAATGCATCAGGCCGGGGCCCAGTATGTGATTATGTGCTCAGAATTATGTATGGCATGTTTTGATCAGTAGATATGTATGGTATGTGGTAGTTTGAGGAACTCACTAAGCTTCGTGTTTACGGTTTTTCAGTTTTGGTTTCAGGTGTTTCCGATAGCGAAATGAAGAGCTCGGGATGATCGCATGGCACACACCAAGAAATTTAGCCTAGGATGTTTACTTTGATAAAATGAATAAGTGTTTTGAGTAGAATACTCTGATTTGTCATATAATCCTTTTTAGTATGTTTGAAACGATATAATTCTATGGTTAGTAATATTTTTAAAGAAATTTTTGGTCATGATTTTTGGGATGTTACATTTATGGACCATTGTGAGTATAAAGCTTCAACGTTTGCTTCTAGTTTGTTAGATCTAGCTTTTGTTCTATTTTTATGCTTTTGGTCCCTTTTTGGTGGTCGATCTACTTGGATTTGAGATGACTCCAGCCCCTTCTAAGCACTAAGTACTGTCTTCTGGACCTTTTCTTGTTGGAAAGTTGGTAGCTTGATCTTGTCCTTGGAGCCATGCATGTTTTGTGAAGGATTCATTCCATTTTGGGCTTAGGGTTGTAGATCTTGCTATGGTGAAAGGTCCTAATGGATAAAGTTGGAAACTTTATCCATTAAGTCATTGAAATGGATTAAATCTGAAGTTTTGATCCTTTATTTGTAAGGATTAAGCTCTTAATGAAGAATTAAGGATTCTGCCAGTGACCAGGACGTGGTCAAGGAATCACCACAACGTTGTGGTGTCCAACTTCATGATGGTTTTATCTGGGCATGCCCACGACATGGACATGGAGGTCCTACAAAGTGTTGATTTCTTGCATGCCGACTGTTTTATCTGAACATGCCCACGATGTGGCCAAGAGGTCTCCACGTCGTGGTGATTGTTGACTTGGGACCTCCATGCACTACTAGAAAAATACCCTTTAATGACGCGCAAACAATGACACGCGCTGATAGAGGACACACATTTGTACGTGCCTTAAAAAATAATGTCAGTTTTGGAAAATATGAAGGATAGAGGACACGCATTTGTGCGTACCCTAAAATTGGTGTCAGAAAAGAAAAAATGGAAATACGGAGGGTGCCTTCCATAAAATGGGTGTCATATAAATGTGTCGCTTTATAATTTTTTAATGAAACATGCGTTTTAAGCGGATTTCACCCGCCTGTTGGATCCCAAAAATTAAACTCGCCGCCTCTTCCAATTAGCAAGAAAAAGCCCTAGGGCCTTCTTCTTCATAGCAAAATTGCTTTTCCTTCTTGATCAAATGCCTCACGATCTACTAGAAAACAGCCCTTTAATGACTCACAAACAATGACACGTGGTGATTTACGGTACGCAAAAGCGTGTGACCTAAAAATAATGTCATCTCTTCTGAAATTTGAAGGATAGAGGACACGCTTTTATGCGTGCCCTAAAATTAATGTCCAACAAAAAAATTTAAAAACACGGAGGGCACTTATTTTAAAATGGGTGTCGTGTAGAAATGTCGCTTTATATTTTTTTAATGAAAGACGCGGTCTCTTCTTTTGCAGCTGGGGGGAAACCAAAATCCCAGAAGTTTAAAAGGTCGCCATTGTTATCCTCTACCCTATTTCCATCTTTCTTTTCTCTCTCTCTCTCTCTCTCTATATATATATATATATATATATATATATATATATATATATATATATCACTCTAATACCCAATAAAAACCCTAATATCATCACCAATCCTATAATTTCTGTTGATTTTATTTTGTTCTGCTATTGATGGGTTGTATAGTCACCGAAAAGCGGGCCGACGATATCTTGCCTAATGGTTTTAAACACCCACCTAAGAGACTATTGTGTAATTAACGTAATTTTGTTCAGATTAAGAGGTTTCACAGCTACTCGAGTGTTACAACTCAATTGAGGAGTTTCTTTTTCCTTATAAGCCCCCAATTTTTGCTTGATTTATAGAATGTAGTTATTGTAATCTACTTGGATGTTGATAAAACCCTAATTCTACTTTTTTTGGGCTGTTTAGCTTTACTTATTAACCGACGTTTTAGCTGCGAAGTAGCCGCCATATGTTTTGTGAAAAAGATAAAAGATAAAAACAATTGATTGCGGCCTTGATCTACTTTATTTGGATTTAAAGATCCAAATCAACTGCCATTTTCTTTCGTGCTAGAGTGATGGCATGTCTGCATGTTAAATTCAGATTTCCCCAAATATGACTGTGTTTATGCCCCAATCAATCAAAGCTTTTTGGTTTTACAGTGCTCCTCTTCAATTATTTCGGTGTTAGCTAGTCTCCCAGTGGAACACGATATCCGGCTTCGAGGTATGCTTACCGGTTGCAATTACATCGATTACCCAATGTAAGGTTTTTCTGTTCTTGTCTATGTATGAAGATTGCTTACCTTATTTCTCCTTCTGGGGTACAATTACACTGGGTTCCTGTTGATCATAAGCCTTAATCTTTAGCTTTCATATGCATACTTTACGACCTGAAAATTACACAATTCTTGGGGTTTTTTTGTTCCTTTGGTCAAATTTTACAGTATAATTGATGTTCTTGATTGGTGTATATAATAATTCTATGATAGATTTATACATATATTTTATCTATAATTTAGAAAGCATCATTTACAATGCTTTGATAGTAGATTCATGAATATAAACAACAAACACGTCAAAACCCCTAACTAATTAAATCAAATATGTTTTCAGGGAGTTGTGTTGGCCACTTAAGATATTTGTAAAGATAGAATCCATAAAAACAAGTTTTTGAGCGAATTGAAGTGTCATGAAAGCAGACTCTTGAAATGTGTTCTGATAATAAGTTTAAGGTTAAATTCTCTATTAGACATGCCATATTTTCAATGGATTTGTATATGTGACACATCTTAATTAATTAAATTATTATCATTCTTATTCTTATCAGGTTGAAATTATTTGTGATCTATCTGAAGAGATCGAAGACTATCACAGTTTACATTCTTACCATGTTCTGAAGCTCTACCGGTACTTCTAACACAAAAAGTAGAAACATTCAGTTGCAGTGAAGTTTGTGTGTCCAGGATCGAATCTTAATCTTTCTAGTAAAGAAAATCATGATCCAGAAGGGTTGACTTGGCAGGTTGTTTGTTGACTTTTTTTTATCTTTAGAATGATGTTATAGAATCTTTATTGATTTTGATTTTTATAGGTATTGAATTCAGCTTGGGAGGAAGGTTTATGTGTAGCTGGTGAAAATGCATTTCCATGTTTTGATAGGGAAGTGTTGATGAGATTACTTGAGACTGCAAAACCGAGTAATGATCCGGATCATCATCATTTTGTGTTTTTTAATTATAAACCACCATTTCCCATTTTGCGCTTGCTTGATACAACATTATGTTTCTCAGAACTTGACCAGTTCGTTAGACGCATGCATGGTACATACATGGGAAATAACTCATAAAGACCGAAATACCCTTTGTGGGATTGTCCCTAAAACTCAGGAGACTACAAAACAATTTTTCAGCACTCATGTCATCTGTCGATTCTATCATCTCACGGCATTGGTAGCCCCTTCAGGCGGTTTCTCTGGTCAGTGGCTCACTGCTTAACACTTAGGTAGACTTTGATTCTGATTCTGTATCATCTTTTTCAATATACAAATACAATAACAAGTTTTGTAGTTTGTAGTTCATGTGTTGGACAAAATATTCGGTTGTTTTGTCTTTTTGATTAATGAAATCTCATGTGTTGGACAATAGCTGGGGACGTAAAGGAGCTCTCCATGTTGAAAACTGTATTGCTGGATTTAATAGCTCTGTGTTTGCATATGGGCAGGTATAGTTTGTCTTCCTTGTGCTGACTATAAATGTAATAACTTTCTTTCGTTTTCATGGCTACTAATACTAATTACACACCATAAAAAAATTTGAGTAGCCTGGGAGTGGAAAGACCTACACAATATGGGGTCCATCCAATGCATTGTTGGAAGAGGAGTTATCTAGTGATCAACAAGGATTGACACCGCGTGTGTTTGAAAGTCTATTTTTTGCATGAATAAGGTGAGATTGTATGTTAAGTCTATATTGATATTTACCTTAATGTTCACTTAAATCTTCCTCATGCATTAAAGGCAATTTTGTATAGGAACAAAATAAACATGTTGACAAGAAACTCATGTATCAATGTCGCTGTTCTTTTTTTGAGGTAACATGATAATTTATTTATCATGGACAATTGAACTATTGTTGTTACAAGTATCTTAAATCCTAATTCCGGGAAACTGTATTTACAGATCTATAATGAACAGATTACTGATTTGTTGGATCCAACTCAAAGAAATCTTCAAATAAGAGAAGATACTAAAACAGGTGTATATGTTGAAAATTTAACAAAGGAGTCTGCTAGCAGTAAAAAAGATGTGACAAAACTTCTAAAAAAGGTTTGGATACTTGACTCTTGTTTAATGAAAGGTTGCCATTATAATAAGTGCCAGAGTCATCAGAAAATGTTCATATTCGAATTATTTATTTGGCTTTGTTTTATGTTTTTCTTAATATGATAGTTGTATGCAGGGGTTGTCAAATAGAAGGACAGGTGCTACAAGTATAAATTTGGAGAGTTCACGCTCTCACAGCGTGTTCACTTGTGTTGTTGAATCACGATGCAAGGTAAATTTTCAAGTGCTTTACTTTTATGGTGTCCTATATAGTACTTTTATCTTGTGTTGGATACATCTAATGGTATAAGATCATAATCCTTGTGAACAAAATATAACCAACAAAAAACAATACACATTTACAAATACAAATTACACGGATATAAAACCAACACCATACCAGTTAACCTAATTCACAAAACCATTAATTGCTTTTGTTTAAACCCCTTCGTTTCCCATTTAAGAAAAGATACACAACCTATCAACTATTTGATACCAACACCAGCAAGAGTGCGCCTCAATCACACGCCAATATCATTTCTGGCCAATCCTCTCGGACACCTCAACCATCGCACCAACACTACTATCTTCGTTGTCCACCATCTCCGCTTTCCCCTACCGCCACCTTCCACCATACCCTAGATCTAAAACCGCCATTTCCGTCTTTTACCAACAACTCCTGGTTTTCTCTTTTTTCTCTCTATCTAAATGTCACCAGAATCGTCGGACAAAGCATCCATATGTGTCGATTTCATTTGTTTGTATCCAAATATATCCCCAGATTTGCATACATATATGTTTTTCTTGATCTTGTTTAGATTTTAATTGATTAAGGTTTGGTTTGGATTTGTTCTGCATTGCTTCTTTCCCTCACCTGTTTACCTTAAACAATATTGCCATATTTGGTGACGTTTTTTTCCTCATCAGTCACCATCTGCTATCGCCAACGAGATATTCTTTGGATATATTTTATTATGTTTTTTTCTCATGTCTTTTTTACTATAGCTTGAACAAAAACACATAACAATGTGTTTGGAGCTTAGATAGGGAAAAAACCCATATCCATCGGTTTGGAAAGAGTGAAAACCCATATACATATAATCACATTATATTGGTTTATCTTTTTTTAATGATATGCAAGTTGATTTATGTTTCAATAAAGTTTTTTAGTTATGAAAAATAATAACAATGTTTTTCGTGGTTTTAATTGGATCCGCTATGTAGTAGAGTTCTCACATCAATAGGCAAAATGAGTTTAATATGAAAATGATTTTCAGATTTGGTTGAAAAGGGTTTTGTATGTGTATATTTTTCTACATTGTTATATCCTCCTCGAATAAAGTTTTATATATGACGTTTGTTGATATATTTTTCTACATTGTAATATCCTCCTCAAATCGAAGTTGTTATACAATGCAAGATTCTTAGTAAAAAAAATTTAAATATAAATTTTGTGCAATTTTTGTGTTTAATGATTTTTTCAGATTTTTAAGAAAATTTGTTAGAATGTATAATACCAAAAATTTGCTAATAAATTATAATTATGATGGAGGTTACTTTCATACACAATTAACTTTTGTTCCTGGCAATTTTGAATAACAAATTAAATGCAACCATTTTGCTTTAACGGACTATCATCGATTTTTATTATGAGAATATTTTTTTGTCAATGATAATATAAATAAAGATAGGTATATCTGTCAGATTTTATTGCATGCAAGTAAAAGTAAAATAATAATGAATATTGAAAGGTTGTGAAGTAAAATAAGATTCCATATTGATTACTGTAACACTTTTATGAAACGAAAAGCAAATTACAACTTACAATGAATTTTGATTTGTTAAATTTATGATAATAATGGATTCTTATTTTATTGATTATTTCTAATATATATATATATATATATATATATATATATATATATATATATATATATATATATATATATATATATATATATATATATATATATATATATATATATCAGTAGCTAAATTGATAAAATGGTGTGAATACATATATTTCAGTGGCACAAAGTCGGTGTGGAAAGTATGGGAGTTGGAGCTTTAAAGCTTAACATGATACCTTAGGGAACAAATGCAGCAGAGAAATCTTAATTTTTCCTCGTTATACAAAGTGTGCACGTTGAAAGAGGTATATACATATATTTTATGACTGTTTTAAAAGGGAATTTAGCGTATTTTGCCTTAATGTTGTTGGAATAAAATGGCATTGTAGAAGCTTTATTATGTTGCTATTGACTATAAAGGTGAATTACGAAAAGACACAGAGGCATCATATGAAGTTCCTGTTGAGGGTTTGTTTACTCTTAAGCAAGAAAAATTTCGTACAAGAGAGATTTTATTCCAGCCATGCATTGCAGGACTGTATGTACACCTTAAGCATATGATACATACATCATATCAATCAATCAAATTTTATTACTTATATGATTGAAGGGGTATTTTGGTATTTTTGGTACATACTGATACAGGAAGCTTGCTAGTGGTTTGCATCAAGAAGTGGCAATTTGCCTTGAACATTTCCATGATGCAGGATTAACCCCTGATGAAACTTGGCTCTAGACCATTGTCTTGGTTGGAGGCACTGCATGTTTACCTTGGTCATGTGTTTGTTTATCATTGGTCATGTGTTTGGGTGAAGGTCTGGATGGTGGTCTGAATGGTGCATGCACCAAAGCCCACAAATCGATCTTGGATCATGGCAGTGTCACCACCATCCTATCATGGGGCAAAACATGGCTTTCTGTAATACATCAACTTTTTCTCTTTTTGTTTTTCCTTTGGTTGAGTGTATTATACAGAATATATGCTTTAGTTTATATTTGAAAAGAACTTAGAAAATTTTATTTGTTTTTAGATACTTGGTGTGTGCGAATGGGAAGGAACCAACCCAATGCCCCCGGAGTTCTGGCACCTTCCATCTTTACTTCCTATGTATCTAGTTTAATCTACTCGTATTCATGTCTCAAAGTGTGTATTCCAATATCAGGTATCATGATTTATGTATTTACAAAATTTTGAAATATCTCTCATTTATTAAATTCAACAAAAATGTGGTGTTATGGTCCACCTGGCCTCGTTAAGGTAACAACATATGTGTTGTTCAAACTTCAAAACCCTACTTGCTGAATTTATATTCCATTCATCATTTAGAAACTAGTTCCAATTAGAAACCATGTCAACTTAGTCAAGTTAGCTGCTCAGAGATAATAGCCTTCTGGACATATATGTCATCATATTACATCCTCCAAATACTACTTAACATATATCTCTTTAAATCTCATATATTAGTTTTTTTGCAGCTCTCAATTTGATCTGGAAGCTAATTTGTTTAAGGTGTGTGTGTGTGTGTATATATATATATATATATATATATATATATATATATATATATATATATATATATATATATATATATATATATATCCCTGTTATCTCCATTTTAGCCATGTCTGAGTTTTACAGTATGCCACTTTCAAATCAAAGGCCTAACCATAATTATGACTTTTATGGCAATTCATTCGTTCTCATGTAGATACACATATTCTTATCTTAATACAAACTACCATATAATATAGTAATATACCACTTTGATTTTTCTTTTTGGGTTTTGCAGGACTTACTGTAAGTTTGAAAAACTAGATTCGTGTAACTTTTACTGCAGACCCATCTTCTCTTGAAGAAGCTCTTGATAGAGTGAAGTCTTTTTGCTAGGTAACCTTCTCAACAACAACATTCTACTTAAGGAGGTGAGTAATCAAGATTAAGGGAGACTTGTAATCATGTTTGGCATTCCTTTCCAATAAGATTTGTTAGTTTTATAGGAATGTATAACCCATGTTAGCAATGTATTATTTTTGTTTAACATTTGAATGATTCTTTGTATGACATTATAATTTGTGCAATTTATTTTATTTTTTGAGTATGAAATTTTATTTTATATTATGCAATGGATTGTATTTTTTGTATATGGTATTTTATTTCTATTATGAGAAATTAAATGCAAATTTAATTTAAAAAGTAATAAATATATAAATTTATTTTTTAAACATTTAAATTTACGATACGCAAAAATGTGTGTCATCTTCATTTATGACATCGCCTTTCTTGACAGGGGCTTTTTTGATACGCATTGCGTGTCATTACCATGCGCGTCGTAAGGTTACGACACGCGAATGCGTGTCGTTTTCCATTATGACAGGGCCTTCCTTGATAAGCATTGCATGTCGTAAACGCGCGTCGTAATTGTGCGTCGTAATTGAGCGTCGTCTATAGACGACGCGCAAAAACGTGTCGTCTCTCTTTATGACAGGGACTTCCTTGACGCGCATTTGCACGTCGTCTGAGCCTTTTACGACACGCAATGAGCGTCGTAAAAGGTTGTTTTTCTAGTAGCGACGACGATTGTTTTGATGTTTCCAATCTTTATCTTGGTGTTGTAAGCCACTATAGGGACTGGTGTTATGCATTTTCTTTACTCATTGACTCATACGTATTCTACAATCAGGGAGCTAAACTCATGGAGTCGGCTATTGGGGGTCTACGACTCCTCACACTCAAAACGCCTGTGATTTTAAGGTTTTTTGTCCCCGATAGTGCAAGATCTCTGGAAACCCTAGTTACAGTTGGAATGCAATTAGGGGTTTCCATAAAGAAACACACCAAGCTTTCATTGCCAGATATCAACAACTGTGTTTTAGGCGCTTAAAAAGGTGTGTGTGTGTGTGTGTGTTTTCCTATGATCTTGCAATCCATATTTTTTGATATTGCTGCCACATCATCTGCTCCTCCACTAACATCTATCCGGCGACACTACTGGAACTTTTGGCATCTATGTTCCCGGAGTTTTGCCTTCTTTGTTGGTACATATCATCGAGAACCTCTGGACTGAAACCGTCAGGTATAGATGGCTGGTGGTTCGCCGGACCACCATCATAGAAAGCTAATCCGACTTTATCAGCATACTCTTCCACTGTCTCCCAAGTTCAACACATCATCTTGACTCAGTTTCCCTTCTTTCTTCTCCGGCTCCGACGACCTAGCTTCTTCTTCTTCTTCTTCTTCCTTAGATTCTGATTCTTTTTCTGTCTGGTACTGACTCGTTCCAAATTTTTCTCTGATAAACTTATCCATGACATCTCATCGCTTTTGTGAAAACTTAGCGACTTCTGGATACTCCGATGTCCTTGCAAGGCCAATAGATTTGCAATAATCTTAAAAGTTGTCAAGCTCGAAAGGTCAGTTCTGGGGTTTCGAAACTATAGGGCTCAAGTTAGAGGTTGAAGATCAGAAATCGAAGGTTGAAGGTCAGATTTGGGATTAGAAATCGGAGGTTCATGGTCAGATGGAAGAGGCACCAGATTTGAATATCATTCTCTTCTTCTCCATGTATGTACCCTAGGTTTCTTTCTCTTACTTTATCATTTTCTTATGTAATATCAGAACTAATGGTTGATATATCACACACTTAATTTATCTACTCATAAATCTGCTTTGGAGGATATAACCATGAAAACGAATCAGTCTCTGTTAGGTCAGTTACTAATGCACGCCCACAAGGTGCTTGACATAATGTCTATGTGCTATAGGCTGAGGGAAAACACAACACTAAACTATGTTTCAATCTATCTAAGAGCCTCAATGAAAAGGATTACTACACATTCTGGATTGCAAAATATGATCATGACTCTTTATATATGTCACCAGGCTTACCTGATAACAAAGATCCAAAAAGTAGATAATTATCCCACCCTTAATCAGGTAACTAACTAAGTGTATGACTGTAGATATTTTCAATTCCTTTCAAGTGTATATGTAATACTCAGTGTTGTTTTTGCAGCCAACATTGGTGGCTTCGGGAAGAAATCCACCTCAAGTTTACTTTTGAACCAAACAAAAACCTTAGAGATTCAATTCTTTAAAGTACATGTTTCAATATAAACGACTTGTAACTGTAAGTTTCCTGTTTTACCCTTTCTTTCACTCCCAAAAATCAAAAAATTTGATGTTTCATTTTCTTTCTTCATCTTATAGGTCTGGTCTGCACCAAATTACTGCTATCGGTGTGGCAACATGGCTTCAATTTTGAGCTTTAGTGAAAACATGGTATTCCCATAAGTTAATTTATCTTTTTTTCTTTCTTTTAGGAGTATATTATTTAATAATGAATTAATGATTGTGGTGGGTGTGACAGGAGAGAGAGGTAAATTTTTTCACAGAATTTGAAAAAAACAATCAGATGAGAGAGGACCAAGGACAGGGGTACCTTACTTTTTGTAAGAAAGGAAAGAAGAAAGAAATATGTTTTCTCAAGATATGATGATGATGATGATGATGATTTTTGGGTATTCACACCATTTTATCAATTTAGCCACTGATATATATATATATATATATATATATATATATATATATATATATTGGACGTGAAATCAAGAATAAGGTTCCATCACACACTCACCGAATTCTGGTGGTTTTTTATACTTATGGTTGGATCCTTAATGATATCAATTGTTGTGATCATTCACATGACAAATATTTTTTTTCAGTAGTTTTATTTTACTATATTTTGTATCCACCGAACTACATTTTTCACTTTAGGTGATAACTATTGGGTTTTCTGCAGACATTGGATACTTGATTGGAGATATAAAGGAACATTGCAGGTTTCCAGTTTCTTCTTTATAGTTTATATCTCTCATTATATATCATAATAATTGAATGTATATAACATAATTCCATAATTCAGTGTGTATAAAGGTACACTTGTTGACCAGCTTACACCATTTACCAGTAGGGATGCATTCAGTGCTTATTGTCATGGCTCTCACATGGGTAAGTTTTTAAAATGAAACTAAGGGTAAAATGGTCATTTTGATTTTGTTTACTTTTTTATATATTCACATCACATGTGCAGTTGTCATGGTTCTTTTTTTTTCTTTTTAATACGGATTGGATGGGGAGAGAGGTTTATCATGGGGACCCAAAAGGAGATGCTAACAAAGTTCAAGGTTATGATGAAGGTGTTAGAGAAGGTGCTTTTGGTTTGCTATTGAATTCAGTAAGTACAAGAGTTTTGCATTTTTATTTCCTTTTTCAAATTCTAAATAATCACTAAATTCATATTTATAATCATTTCTCTGATCTGATCATAATAAGTATTGGGCAGGTGGTTCTTGGTACCAGCTCTTTCCTGATTGAGCCAATGTGTCAATGGATGGGTTCAAGGTTAGTCTGTGCGTTGACCAACTTTGTGCAGTTTTATTTTCAGGGGGTTTTTAATTTTTGTATTTGCTAAATTTGCAGGATATTGTTTCCATATCAACATCTGATGTCATGTTTCTTTTGTTGCCTTTCATAGTAAAATCGCAGGAAAGGTATGAAACAGAGAAAATTTGAACTACAATGTAACTTGTGAATGGTCACACAGTTAATTTCAAATACTATGATACTAGTATGCTCTATCATCCTCCAAGAGCGTCATATTGCTCTGTCTGCAACAATTGTTTTCAAAGATTTGACCATCACTGTCCATGGGTTGGTCAATGCATTGGACTAGTAAGTCAACGTTTCTAAGATTTCTTAATTTGATGCTTCAGTTGAAACAATGGGTTTCTTTCTTCATCCGGCGCTTAGGGTGGGGGTATGTTAGGTTTTATGTTTAGTAAATTTAATTTCTTTTTATATTTTTTCATTTACAATGTCAATTCATTATCAGTTTTGAAATGAATAGACATTTCTTATTCAACATCATTTCTAGAATACTTTGCACATAAACCATAAGTTCTTGTATGTAGCTTGTATATGTATTACAAAGTTATAAAATTACTTATAAACCTCAAGTTAAAAGAAGATTTATCTTATCATTTTTTCTGTTTGGCATTTTCCTAGTGGATGTAGTGTTTGCATTTCTGGTTCTATACCAGGATACGAGGTATATAACTATATAACTATATAACTATATATTCATATTTATATCTATTTTTTTATCTTTTTATTTACTATTGGGTTATTAAATGCACACAAACACTTTTTTTTGAAATAGAAATGCACAAAGACACTTGGAGCAAGGTCATACTTAGTTTCCAGTTTTGACCTTGTTTTTTTTTTTTAAATAAATTACAGATGGTTCCATTGTTAATGAAAGCTATTGGATGGCAAGGAGAAAGTATATATACTAGCCCTTGAGACACTAAAACGTGTGGTGGTTGCTGGATATAGGGCATGAGATGCACTTGTTGCATAAGGTCTTAGGTTAGTAATCATGTTGTATATCTAAAATCCAATCGTCGCCATCGATCCAATTCGACCTCGATCTAGAACAAGGTCACATGTTAGTTTTATAGGAATGTATAACCCATGTTAGCAATGTATTATTTTTGTTTAATATTAATATTGCTAAAGTGAATCTCCTTTAACACAGATCCATTATTTCACTAATTGAATAGGTTTATTTATTGTTACATCGTAGAAAATTTGTTATCCTGGAGTTCCATAGATAACACATTTGACTAGTGTCAAATTGTACTTGCATATGCTACAACTTAAATGGGATCCTACTTAACTTAACAATGTTTTTATATTTAAGATAGATTGGTCCTTTAAAATGTTGGCGAGGTGGGTTATGCCTTTCAAGATCTATTGGAGATAGAGATGTTGGGGAGTTCATTATTCCAGTTCCTCATGTCAAACAAGTGAAGGTTAGTTTAGTAATTAAACTCAATTTCTTCCTCGTTTTATTAACAACTTTTATTTATTCATGATCTTCAGCTATCTTCTTCTTGTGGGTGGCTTGTAATTTCAAGTGATGGAGTCTGGGATGCTCTTTCCACTGAATCAGCTCTGGAATGCAGTCGCAGATTGGTTCCGGAATCAGCAGCAGCACAAATTGTCAAAGTACGGAAACAAAAAAATGTCAAATTTGTAATAAAATATTATGAAATGGATTATATTTTTTGTATATGATATTTTATTTGTTATTATGAGGCATTAAATGCAAATTTAATTTGAAAATTAGTAAATCTATTAAAAATATATTTTTTTAAACATTTAAAATTACGATACGCAAAAATTGTGTCATCTTCATTTATGACATGACCTTTCTTGACAAGGGCTTTCTTGATACGCATTGCGTGTCATTAACACACGCATCGTAAGGTTACGACACGCGAATGCGTGTCGTCTTCCTTTATGACAGGGCCTTTCTTGATAAGCATTACGTGTCGTAAATGCGCGCCGTAAATGCGCGTCGTCTCTCTTTATGACAGGGCCTTTCTTGACGCGCATTTGCGCGTCGTCTGAGCCTTTTACGACGCATAATGAGCGTCGTAGAAGGTTGTTTTTCTAGTAGTGATGCCCACGACATGGACATGGAGGTCCCACAAAGTGTTGATGTTCTGCATGTCGACTGTTTTATCTGAACATGCCCACGATGTGGCCAAGAGGTCTCCACGTCGTGGTGATTGTTGACTTGGTTGACCTTTGACTTTTGACTAGTTTAACTTAGGGGCAAGCTTGGATGATTTTCGTTATTGATTAAGGATTCATCTCTTTTGGTGTTAGCCGGTTCATGAGTTTGAGCAGTGCAAGGTGTGAGAGTGTTGTTGTGATTCTTTGGTCTTTAATTCATGTGAGTTTCTCATTATGTCAGGCATCCAATTGTATATCCTTTACATTGTAGGATATATGTATTGTTAGGGTATAAGTATGCTAGTTGACTAGGATAACTCCTTGTTATGCATGTGTAGTTAGAGCACTTGGTGTAATTGTATGTTAAACCGTTAGGGTCTTGCGTGTTAATCGTATGATACTGTTAGGATTTATGTTTATTTAGGGTAACTGGGGAAGGCCAGTTACTAGAAGAATATATGATTGACCAGCGAAGGACTTAATTGAGAAGTGGTTAGTGGTAGGGTAACTAGGGAAGGCTAGCTGTAAAGAGTATCTAATATGTTAGTATATGTATGTGTTTAATTTGCAAATTATATACTATCTAGTTTTAATTTATAATCCTAACCTACTTAACTAACTAATTGCACTTAGGTAATGTACCTAGTCAAATTTATAGAATAGTTTAGGTAAGTCGAGTGTCAAACACAGGGAACGAATTTAGCTAATAAAATAGTTACTAAAAATTAATCTAAAAACAATAATTAAAGAAAGGGTTTTATCTGATTTTGCAAGTTAAGATTAACTTAAAACTCAACACTCAACTAAAAATGATTGTAAACAAGATTTAAAAGACACTTCCGTTTAGCTTCGAATCCCCCCTTTTCCTATGTATAGTTTCTAAGTATGGATTTATTCAGTTGGTTACCAATTTACAAGTAATTAACAGTCTTGATATGATCTCCTAATATATTTTTATCAATTCATGAAATACTATGTAATGATCATACATAAGCAAACACATAATTGATTATTAAAGATAATTGGACTATGTAAGATATATCTAAGTTAAACACAATTATGATCAAACTAATGTTCTCCAACACAGTTAAAGTTGTTACTTTATTACTTAATCTAAGATGTGATTAATCCTAGCTCTAGCAATTTAATGATCATAAATTACTAGGTAAACAAGTTAATGCAATTCAAGTGGTCATTAAGCTACACTTAGCTTGAATCAAAGCAACAAAGATGCAAGCTTTAACATGCTAGGTAATGATAATCAAACATATGCACTAACCAACTTCATAAAATCCAAATTAAGGTAGAAACTAACACATATATTAGGGTTCATCCACACTAAACAAAATCCTAATCATTAGGTACTCATAGCATAAAATAAGCACACAAAAACATAAGAATTTGACATAGTTAATCTTATGCAAATCGAATGTGATGTGTAATCTTCAAATCTTCAATCTCCAAGCGTTCTCTCTTCCAAATAGCTCTTTTTCGTAGATTTGTGGCCTCTAAAATCGACTATCTCTCCAAAAAATCCAATCCAACCTCTTAAAGTCGACATGTAAAGGAGTATTTATAGTTTCCATAAAATCATATCTTACGTCGTGAGCATTAAGGTCTCATGTCGTGTGATTAGTGAAAATCGTGTCTATCAAGGAAACTACATTTCGCATAATTATCTTTTTGAAGAATCTATACTCATGACGTGAGGTTATAAGGCTCATGTCGTGAGCTCGGTTATAATGCATATCACTGTGATTTTTCCTCTTGCCACACCATGGGACTCTGAAGCCACATTGTGGGACTTGTATTTTTTTTTTATGGGTTTTCTCCCTTTTAAGCTCCCAGCTTCAGCTCCAGTCCTTCTAGGTTCCAGCTTTTGTCAATTTTGGTCATTTTTCTTCAAGAATGTTCTATTTGGCTGCAAATTGTAATTCAACTCAATAAGTACCAAATATCCTTTCAAATAACCAAAATATAGCTTAAATTGTATTGAAATAATGTCTAAATATATGTATAAATGTAGCAATATCAATTTTTATGTTACATGATTATATGGTGATGATAGCTTAGGTTCTATGTAGCCTAAGTTGGATAGCCTGAAAACTTTTGGTCTAATCCCTTCTTCAAATGTTCTCGTCTAATTGTTCGCTTTCTGGTGGACCTTCTGTTCTTCTATCTATCCGATCCCTAACTACATATGACTTTATGGATTTTATGAAAGACCAGGAGTCGGCATACCGAGATGCACACTATCATGTCTTCTCGACAAAGCAAAAAATTATGTCTTGCTAGGCACCTAAAAGTGAGCTCTCTCACCTCTTGGTAAATGGTTGATGCGGGCAAAAGTTTAGCTGAAGTGGAGTTCGATGAGCTTTGTAACGATTTTTTTTTTTAATTTCTAATTTTTTTGAGTAAATTACACGAATGGTCCCTATGGTTTAGGGTAATTTGCACGTTTGATCCCTAACTTAATTTTTTAACTCGGAAGGTCCATACTATTTGTTTTTGTTACGTGCTTGGTCCCTTTCTTACCTAAAAATACTATTTTGCCTTCGATTTTCTAATTTGTTTAAATAAACACATCCCCAATCCCGCCTCTCACCTTACCTTACTTACCTCACAATTTTTCCATATTTAAATAATAGTCTTTTTAGGTAAGATGCGTAACAAAAACAAACTGTAGGGCCCAGGCGTGTAACAAAAACAAACAGTAGGGACCTTCCGAGTTAAAAAAATAAGTTATGGACCAAACGTGCAAATTACCCAAAACCATAGGGACCATTCATGTAATTTACTCAATTTTTTTCTCTTGTATGTGTTTCTCATCAAAGAACAAGGGTATCTTATTCGATCTTTGTTGATTCTTCTAGCAATCTTTTTTTTTTTATAACTATTGTTTTGCTTCCTCGTTTGCACAACGATATTAACAAACCTAATTGGATAGCGATAATTCATAATAGTATTTTTATTTACAAAATGAAACAAGAAATCTACCTTATCCAATATTTGTGAAAAAGAGTTGTACCAAAACTAAAATCATACAGTTACGAAATTACGATACTCATGTTATTACATAAGATATCGGTAGATTGATAACATTATATTCGAGTAAAATGAAATAATGACTACTTCCAGCTTACCACAAAAAAAATAAAATTAAATAAAAAATAATAACAATAATAAGAAGAAGAATAACTTTAGAGTAAAATAACAATTGAATATTATTCGGTTTCCTTTTTAATATTTATCTATGCATTGATTACATTCATATGGTTTATACCAGGTATAACATCAATGCAATATAAATAATATAATTTTTATAATCATATATGTATAAGTATGTCAGCAGTGAACTACTAAACTTTAATAATAACGCCCGATTAAAAAAAAAAAGTACACTTTTTTTAACCAAACAAAAAGTATAGTTATTATATTTCTTCATATCATTTTCGTTTGAAACGTGAAAAACATACAAAAATATCACGTGAAATTACTGAAAGTGAAAATCATGCAATGATTACCATGTAGTTCATGAATTCAATATTTCCATTTTGCCGCGTCTTTACTTTAACCTTAAACTTTAATTTTATGACATCATATATATATATATATATATATATATATATATATATATATATATATATATATATATATATATATATATATATATATATATATACACACACACACACACACACACGTTCCCTTGAGATTTCGAAAAATAAACTCTCAACTATATATTTCTCATTTGTCGCTTTAGCGTTCCGGCATACCGACGCGACAAGAAAGTTATAATCATAAATGATTATTTAACGTTACTCATTCATTTTTTACCGTCACCTTCCACACCACCACCTCTGTCACCAACTGATCCCACCATTGCCGCCGCCACCTCTTCTACCACCAACCACCATAATTATATATGATTATTCAATTTAGGAACAAACATATAAGCATAATCACTTATGATTAAGCATATATGTATAAACAAGTATAAACATAAATGATTATATATCTCTGTCATATACTCATCTATGATTAGACATGCTATGATGTTGTCGATATGCTGAAGCTAGAACTGACTATGGGTCGACCTGGGTTGAGTTCGGGTTCAACCAATTTATTGATTGAGTTGAAAATATCAACCAAACCCAATCTTATGGATAAATGGGTTGTCATCGGGTTGACTCATTTAATTAGTTCTCGATCCAACCTATTAAATAAATGAGTTAAACATGGGTTAATTATTTAAATCAAAAAAATTAAATACAATAACGAAAGATTATACTATATAAATCAGTTTTGAACATAATTAAAATTTCAATATATAACAAAAGCACAATAACAATTTAAAATTTTGAATAAATTGATCAAATAATATAGAAATATTTAATTTCAAAGGAATTTTGAAGAGTGACTAATATTTTTAAGGATAAGAAAAAAGTTGAGAATTAAAATTACATTTTTTTTATAACAGAAATAATAATACAACATTTTAAATTATAAATTAATACTTCGATTAATACATGATAACATTCAAATAAATATTAAATTAAGCATATATTAAAGTTAAATGGTTGGTGGGTTGAAAACGGGTTGACAATTTTACCCAACTCAACCGATTTAATTAAATGTGTTAGACGGATTGACCCATTTAACTTAAATGGGTTGAAATCTCAACTCGACCTGCTAATTTTGGGTTGGGTTCAGGATGGGTCGATTTTTGTAAGCTCTAGCTGGAGCGTTAAAACGGCAAATGAGAAATATGTGACTGAGCAGGAATGCATTTAAGTGATTAAAATAATTATGAAAAAAATAGAAATATGTTGAAATTTACGTTTTTAATCGTATTTTGGACATTAACCGAATTATTAAATAACATAAAAATCCATCAATTTATATTTTGATACTATCTAATATAGTCCATACCTTATAAACTTTACTTTTACTTTTATAATATCCAATATATATTATAAGTTTTTGTATAACATTAATATAATCTACTTTTCTTATGTCCGATAATATTTTTTGGATAAAATAAGAAATAAGTTGTTTTGAATAAGCTATTAATAAACAATATTGAACTAATAAACATTGTATTACACAATTTATATTACACGAAAACATTCATGGTTTCATATATGGATTTTCAAATATTAAACATTGAAATTAAGAATGAAGTCATACAAAATATATCATTATACATAAATATCATCAATAGTTTTAAAATAAGTCGATTAGTAAATATGATATTTAATTTTAATTACATATTTTGCAAGGCGTACGTTTGACTTTATGTTGGTGCGCCGGGAATCCTCTTCTTTGTACCTAAAAAATGAAGATGAATAGGAATATAAAATACATATTACTAAGCATTAATATAAATAATTAAAAAGAGTATGTGGATCTCCTACCATTGGTTAAAGACAACATTCATTTCTAGTGGTATCGATTCATATGTGAAATTGAAGTAGTCATTCTATGTACACATTGTTTTCTAATAACATAAAAAAAATATGAGTAACACATGTTGAAAATTTTACAATCATTATTAAAAAGCATTTTAAATATTAGATTTTAAATGAATTTTGGTTGAAGTGTTTTGACCTCTATTATAATATATATATATATATATATATATATATATATATATATAGAGAGAGAGAGAGAGAGAGAGAGAGAGAGTTAGGAGTTTAAAAACACTAATATTTTTATTAATCAATCAATTAAGTAACACATGTTGAAATTTTTACAATCATTATTAAAAAGCATTTTAAATATTAGATTTTAAATGAATTTTGGTTAAAGTGTTTTGACCTCTATTATAATATATATATATATATATATATATATATATATATATATATATATATATAGAGAGAGAGAGAGAGAGATGAAAAGTATAACATATGTATGAGTTTTAATTAATTATCTTTAGAAACGGTACAATTACAAAACAAAAAAAACATATCTGAAATATTTAATTAAATATTTCCGACATCACCCTATATAACATATGATCAATATATTAACGATTAAACCACAATATACAACGACTGTATTACAATAATCCAAAAACGAAGATAATATAAAAACAAATTAGTATAACAAACTTACAAATTAAAAACTCTAATATAATAGCATATCTCCAAAAGTGGTCATAATACCTCAATCCAACACAAAAACCTTTAAGTTTGTTTTTTTTTCTAATATCAGTATATGATTTGTATGCATGTTTTTCCAAAAGATTGGTCTTGTTATAGTAAACTTTTAACTAAATACTAATTAAACATAATATAAGTTATAAAACTTTTGAGTTGCTTTTGTTAAAAATAGGGGTTTCAAATGAATGTTGTTTCAAGAAGTTAAAAAAGGAGGTTTCAAATGCATGAGATTTAAGAAAAAATACTAGCTTTATAAGTATGTATGATATATATATATATATATATATATATATATATATATATATATATATATATATATATATAGAGAGAGAGAGAGAGAGAGAGAGATACAGAGAGGCAAGTTATTTTGAGAACCAAAAGATTTGTGAGAACTTGAAAACTCTTAATTTGCACATTATTTTTCAACACCAAAACCACAAATATTAACGAAATATAGCGTCTAAGCCACATAAGTTATTTTGAGAACTAATATTTATGTTATTTTGAGAACTAATATTTTTGTGAGAACTTGATAACTTCTAATCTGACCAAAATTTATTGAAACCAAAACCACCATTAGAATCCTAAAGGTGCAACTAAGCCATTTCTAGGCTAAAAAAAGATTTACAATTTATTTATTTATTTATTTGAACTTGAAATTAGCATATATACACATTTGAATGGGTATGCATGCATATTTTGCATTTTCTCAAAAAAAATTCAAAAGCAATACAACCATGAAATTCTAAGACCATATTTTAAAAAGAATTACATCTTGAAAACGTCAAAAACAATATAATAAAAAATAGAAACTATAAATGTGTATAGACGTACATTTGATGCATATTTAAATGTGCATCTATGAATATTTCAACAAAAAAAACCGTCATATCTTTTTTTTAAACTCCATATATGGCTTAGACGCAACTTTAAGAGTTCAATAGTGGTGTTGGTTTCGAGAAAATACTAGTTAAATCAGGAGTTCTCATGCAAATTTTAATTCTCAAAAGAACTTTTTCCCTCTCTCTCTAAATATATATGGTATTTTGGGGAACTCACTAAGCTTTATGCTTACGGTTTTCACTTTATGTTTTAGGTACTCCAGTTTTCAAATGAAAGAGCTCGGGACGATTGTCGGGCACACACCACATGTTTTCCACATTTGTGTATTACTCTGATTTGATAACGTCTTTGCTAACTCTTGGTTACCTTGGTTTCATGAGAAAGGAATGTATTACCGATTTAATAATAAAAAAGAAAAAAAATATATGTCATGGTTTAGGGGCGTTACAAGTTGGTATCAGAGCCTTGGTTTGAGAGTTTCGAACATACTCTCGAGTGCGTCTGAACTCAAACTGAGGATTTTGTAAAGGTTTCAAAAGAAAAGTATTTTTAAGAAAAAAGTTTTCTAAAATAAGAGAAAGGTGTGGTGCATGTAATTAGTTGAGCTCAAGTAATTTTTCCCAAAGTATCCATGCATGTTATCTGTTTTGATTTGATTTATGAATCGGTGAATCACATGCTAGTTAGGGCCAAGGATATGCTTAGTTGTTGCATGAAAGAATGTTAGGAGAGAGGCCTTTGTATGTGTATTGTATGAGTTGGTAGACTTGCTTGTTAGATTTGATTAGTCAGTGATAGATTGTATTGATATGTGTGATGCTTAGTAGTCTTGGGAGTATTACATGCTATGTTGTAATGGGAATATCTATAGGTATCAGTAACTGCTAAGTGTATGCTTTCAAAATTGTATACGGTTAGGATCTTGTAGCCCTAGAATAATTGACTTAACCTTATTTCCTGTTCCTTGTCTGGTTGTGGTTCTGGGGTAGAGTCTATTATTCGACAAACTATTTGATCATGTTTTGTATATAATTTGCATGCATAAGTCAGCCGGCAGTACGGGTGGAATTTCTTGCATCATTGGTAGTGTGTAGGGTGAATGAGCTTTGATAGTTCCATAGATTGGAGTGTTACTGCATGAATGCTGCTTGCTTAGTGCTTTGTGGAGCTCTTGGATGATGGGGGTCAGCTACTAAGTGAATATGTCAGTATTCATGAGGTAAATGACTTGCATTAAGAGGAGTTCTTCAGCAGTTGATGGCAAGGTGAGGTCGGGAACCTAGGAAGCACTTCGGCAGGTGTTGTGTTGTTGTTTAGCAAATATTAGTGCATCAGTGGAGTATGTGACTTAGAGGATCCAGGATGATCCTTGAGAAAAGTATGGGTAGGTGTGGAAGGTAGTATTGGTCCCGTACTACTGAAAGCACATGATCCATACTCGAATAGGGGAAGGTCCTGGAGAATCTAAGAAGCTTGGGGAAGAGGATTCTTGAGTATGTTATGATCTTCTGCATGATTTCATTTCAGTTTGGTGATGAGATTCCAGGAAGGAGGTTTAAGTTCTGATTCTGACTTAGTTAAGGGTATTGAGCCGACTAGTAAGCAGACGCGTGAATTTATTTCGTCAGGAGATTAGTTGTGGTGTTTTGGAGAAGACTCATGTAATCTTTGGTTCGGTCAACGAGGGGTTTTTGGAGAACCTGGATGAGCGCTTGGGAGCGTTCCGTGTTGAGGTTATGGCGATCTCACATTCTTGCTTTCCAAGAGTTTCGTGTTCGTGGAATTCCTGCATTCGATGGAGTTTGTCGCTTCAGGAGTATGGGTTGCCACAAGAGCAGCGGTTTGACCATGTCAACAGGTGATATTGTGGGTATGTTATCTTTTGTTTTCCTTTGGTTGCTATCAGTATTTATGTTGCTTAAAGTGTTCTATGGGTTGGAGTAAGCGATATATCTGGTCTAATTCTATGATGTTGTGGGTTATATCTTCGAGTATTGTGGTATGTCTTTTGCATGCCGGGAGTCATTAATAGGATGATTGAAGAGTCATCGCTCGTATAGCGGAATCCAAGTGTTCGGTCATACTGTGGGTGGAAGTAGAGATCGACTCAGGGGCATTGTGTGGAAGGTTTATCGTCAGGATTCAATGGCTTTTCCAGTCGTGTTGGTTGACCATTAGGGACGACTAGGGAAGTGGTCCATTGATGAGGTTTAGTATGGGTATCAGTTCTGAGGGTTGCAAGCGTTGGATATTGTATCATTTTAAGTGTTTGGGATCATTAGTGTTGTCGGGATTCGGGAAGTGTTAAGCGGATCTTCAGGGATTGTGCAGTCTTTTAGGTTGGTTAGTGATGGAACATTAGCATCGATAAGCACTAGTTGTCAGCAGATTGTTAGGGGTATGAAGGGTTAGGAATCCTTCAATTCTCATATGTCGTGAGAACATAACCAAATCAAGTGGGAGAGAATCGTTTAGGTATTCAGGAGCAGGAGTGGTTATGGAAGTAGGATAAGTTTCGCATCCCCGTCGGGGAGGAAGGCGGCCCAAGTGGCTGTTTGGTTTGAGAGATGTGTGAGTGGGGAGTTCGGTAAACTTCCCAACATGTGAATCGCATCCTCTTGGTGCTTGATAGCAGGATTTGGGGAATCAGGTTGGGGTTCCAGTCATGAATCATGGGAAGTGATTGGGATTATCAAATTGGTTAAGAATTCAAGAGTATTCTTCAGGATTTCCAGAGCTGAGTGATCATTGTGTTTGGCTAGCAATGAGGCACTTGTACTGTTTAGCATAGGATTTGGGCGGTTTATGCTAATTGAAGGAAATGGGTCGGAGATCCATAAGGTTTAAGAGGTGAGAGAGCATCATCGAGTCCATGTGGGGGAGAAATAAGTGGTTGTTTAGGCCTAGGTTGTGTTGGTGGGAGTTTAGGAAACTCCCAAGCTCCAGTTGGCATCGCCTTGATTATGCATAGTAGGCGGTGGAAATTCGTAGGTGTGACCTGAACTCCTGATGGGTTACAGGATTCGGCTCAGGAGGTGCGACGTTGTGATGGTTCGAGTGTGGTGAGGCCATTGGTGGTAAGCATGGTTGGATGGAAGTAATGTTAGGCTGTGATAGGATCGTAGCATTCATCGGTTCGAAGTAGACTATTTATGTGATGGTCTCGAGCATGGAAGGGGAATCAGTTCGTGCCTTGGGCACACCGACCAGGGTTGTCAGGGAAATTATTGTAAGTTATAGGTTGAGGGTCTTTGGGGTCCACGGGTGAGCCTGGATGATTATGAAAATTCAGGTTGGAACCGGTAGAGACTGTTGAGTCAAGGGTATGGATGTTGAGTTACAGGGCATGAGGGTAACCAGTGTGTGACGCATAGAGGTTTAGAGTGGATAGCCTGGTTGTTGGACTCTTGGGAACTTGGTGGTAGGACCAGGTACGAGAGTGGAAGTCTCAGAGATGGTTTGGGTATACCTATTTATCGTTTAGTTAAAAGGGGTTGGTAATCAGAAGGTTGTGGTGTGAAATGCAGGTGCATATTCGTAGATGTTGGGTTATGAGTGGGGTATCGAATCAGTTTTGGGTAAAATATCAAGTTGGGTATCGCGCACATTCTGTGCAGGTTTTTGTTTCAGTTTAATAAGGATTTAGGGCTTAAGGCATCAATTGCAGGGTTCAAGAGTAAGGAATGGGTTTGATATGATAACAAAGGAGCCAGTATTTTGTGTATTCGGATGATACTAACTGTGGAGGGACCACATCATGTTCAGAATCAAGAGAAGTGGGTTTGATAGCGGGGTGTTATGGAGCAGTTTTTGTCAGTCGAGATCTTCTTTTGGGAATCGTGTGGGGCTATTATGTGCTTTTGTGTCTTTTAGCCCAACAATAAGGTAGGAGTCCGGTGTTTCGAGTAGTGGTCAGATAAGTTGGGAGCAGGGAGGTCTCGGCTGCTTTTGGAAAGCAGCAAATGGTAGCAGGATGAGTCAGAGTGGTTTCAGTAATTTGTGATTCATGTGTGGAGTCGCTTGTTATTCAGGGTATATGCTAAGTCGTTTGCAGTTAGATTAAATAATCTCAGAGTGGATAATTAGACCCTGTTGCGCAGATCTCGTCTGAGTCTAACCGTTGCAGGGATGAATCTTCTATTCGAAGGATTATCTGAGCCTTTTGTCGGGTATAAGTGTTCTATAGTTGTATATGACCAGCGATTTTGTTCCTTCAAAAGCATCAAGATAATCTAGGTTGGAAGTATTTTGCCTAGTCTGGTTTTGTTGTGGAATTAGTTTGTGTAAGTCCCTAATTAGCCTGTGTATCAGTCAGATCCGTTTGATGGTGCGGAATCCCAATCAAACGGATGATGTCAGATCAAATAGAAGAGAAGGAGAAGAAGAATATTAAGAATCTTGATTGTATTGATGATATAAATGAAATTCCTTACAATAGATTCTCTCAAACAATATGCTCTCTCTTCCTCTCTCTCTTTCTTGGCCGTACAATCTCTAGGGTTTATCAATCTCTACTCCTCACCCCTAACACCTATATATATACAAGGGTAACATGGGCTTGGTGAACATGGGCCGTAAATGGGTTTACAGCCGTAAACTCAACTGTAAACATGACCGTAAACTCCAAAAATACTACAGAAAAATACAATTGCCCACAAAAGCAAAGTATAAACCATATTTTGACCTAACAATCTCCCCCTTGGTTTATAACTTTCTTTTCTTAATTGAACCAACAAGCTCCCCCTAAAAAGTAGTTGGCTTTTCTTGTTAATCTTCAGTTGGAGATTGGCTTCAGCGTTTATCTTCGATGACTTCACAACTTCAAGATGTACTTGATGAATCTTCAATGAATCACTTCATCTTGAGCACTTGAGCTTTTCTTCAAGATTTGACTCTAAACGCACATTGGGTGAGGAGACTTCTTGTACTGATTCTTGAAAGATGGCATTTTCAGCTTGAGAATCTTCAGAGAGAACATCAGAGAGAAATAAATCTTCTGGATCACTTCAGCAGGTACAATGATAGCAGCAGACTGATTGAGGAGGCTTCAATGCAATCCGTCACATAATCTTCAATTTCAGCTTCATCTTGCTTCTGGGGTTGAAAGATTCAATTCGAAAGAATAATCTTCATTTCTTGCTTCTTCGAATGAGAATTCTTCGATGCTCACGGACGAAGCCTTTGGCTCAGAAATCTTCGACACAAACTCCATGAATTTCATCTTCACCTGAAATCACTTTTCAAGACAAAACAAAACTAAAAGAAAAATTTAGCATACAAATTAAAACAGAAACAAAAACAGAAATAACACTATTTTTGGATTTATAATTGTCTGATTTTCTTTGATTTTTGATTTTTTTTGATTTTTTTTTGATTTTTTTTTGATTTTTTATTATTTTTCAACTCTCCCCCTAATATTTAAATTAGAAGAAACTACGAACAAATTTAACAAAAATAAAATGATATCTAACTTTAAGAGTGATTTAGGATCAAAGTTTTTAAACAACCTTTATCCGTTTATCAGTACCTCTCCCTTCATGAATAGATCTGGTCAATCGTCGGTATTGTGGTCCACTTAAACAAGAGAGATTGTGACAAAATTAGGACAATTTACCAATGACATGGTAAATACATATATCTAATTATAACTTTACTATCATGATTGGCCCTAATTCTTAAATAGATTTTTCTTATGACCATTTACTGACTACAACCAGGGATATTGTTGTCCACCTAAATCGAGCAGCGAGATCTACAGACAATCTGTATGTGTTCAATTTTAATTGTACTAGAACGTGTTTCCCGCTTCCTGATATGCCCCAGTCATCAAGAACTTCCAGAGTACTCCTTACACCGGGTGAGCAGACAATCATTCAGAGAGAGGACAGATTCAGATTGCTATTACTTATTGTTTCAGAGGGGTTGAGAAGTAGAAGGTTGCATATGCTGTGTTCCAGGTCGGATTGGAATTCACGCAAAGGAGACATCATATGGCTAACAAATGAGAGGAATTTCATATATATAGCCTGCAGAGAAATAGAGTTGCATATGTTGTATACCAGGTCGGATTGGAAGTCACGCAAAGGAGACAACATATGACTAACAGACAGAAAGAAAGAAAACGATTTTCTACAGACCTAATTTATCGGAATTTACCAGTCGCCCCATCCAACCAGAATTAAGGACAGAATCCGCACATCGATAGATTCCCATGTTTATCTCCCTGCTCAACCTATTCAAGCGTCGTGAAGTCAGGCTAAACGGATCTAATTAGGTCAAAGTTTTTCAAGTCCTTAAATTCATTTGGTTCAACTCTCCCTATTCAAGTCCATTTAAAATCTTTTTGTGCCTACCAGCGCATCGAACACAGAGCCTAGACAATTCAGATTCAGTCCCTTACACAGATTCAGATTGTCTGTTATCACATGATTATATCACTTCCCAAAACATCTCCTGCAAGCACATTCCATTAACACCATATTTTTGATTTTTTGATTTTCTAATGTTTTTGGATTTTTTTAAATTAAAATTTTTTAATTTTTGTTTTGTTTTTATTTTCTCCCCCTAAATTTGTGCATAGGAGAGAAACGAAAGTAAATGCGCAAATTTAAACTATCCTAAAACACAAAATTAGTCTTTAAAGCGAATCAGCTTAAGAAAAACTCAGGAGTATAGAGAAGAAAACGCAAATCGTAATTCACCAATTGAATTTGCATCCAGAAGGTCTGAGAATAGCACGTGTAATCTCAAAACAGATCCGAAAATTCTTCATATCATTAAGCACTAACCCCATTTGTGATCTCATCCTTTCTTCCTTACCGCAAAAGGACACATACTCTCAACAAAGGTCTGAATGTTGTACAGTTGAGAGATGTCCCCAATCATATGCCAGGAGCAGCCACTACCAACAAACTGAGGTCTGATGATATGCCTCCATAGCTGCTCCAGCACAGAGCGGGATCAGTTGGTCATTGGAACCCATTCCATTTTGAAACTGGTTCGACCTTTGTCATCAACGCAAGGTACTTTCTCCCATGACATGTCCTGTTTATCACAAACAGAAGATATAGAAATATTAGAATCGTTAGAAGATTTGGGAGATTGAGCCTTCGGAACCCATTTGTAGTTGGGTTTAACCCATTTCTTTTTCGATTTGATGGGTGGCTCAGTGCTTGCTTTTGATCTTGATGTCGGCCGTTGAGATGACTTTGACCTAACCGGTCTTTGTTTTACTGGATCATCTCTTGGATTGGGCTTGTTGGCTGACATTTCCTTCTTGCCCTTGCGATTCAGATGCTTGGCCTTGGGAGTTGAATTCTTGGCCTTCATGGCATTCCAGTCGGCGTTATCAGAACATGACCTTGAGGGGTTTCTTTTGAAAAATCTCCCTCTTGGCACGTTCTGCCATCCTTGTGTGCAGTAGGGAACGTATGCGCGATTAGGACAATTTCTAGCAATGTGTCCAGGTGTTCCACAGTGAAAACAAGTCTTTTTCTTCACTGTGAAGCTATTTATTCCTGCCCCTGGTGGCGTATCCTTGCTTTGTCTCTTATTTTTCCCACACGCACAGTTGCAACTGGCACTCTGTTTAGCTTGAAATGGTGGCCTGTATTTTCCAACGGCAGGTTGATTAGAAGCAACATATTTAGATTTCAAGGGGTCGTTTGTTTGTTCATAAGAACTTTCCTTGTTCTCATCCTCTGCTACTTTACCTGCACATGCAATAGAAACATCAGTATTTTCAACATTAATAACTCCTCCTGACACAAATCCAGCTCGTTTGACATATCGAAGATGTGGCTCCCTGTCAGTTTCGTCCTGTGTCATAGGGATGGATGTGTAGTTATGATTATAAGGAGGAGGTACACTATCATACCCTAGACCCTTGTTTTGATTTTCTTTGAATTTTAACTGGGTTTCATATAAGGACTCGACTGTCTGACTTGACGCAGTATAATTTTTGAAACTGACATCAGTTTTTCCACACTTAATTTTTAAAGCGTCAAGTTCTTCAGATACAGCAGCAAGTTGTCTCTTAACATAATCATAATTTTCACACTTGTTGCTATACTTTTCCCGAAGTTTCCTAAAGTCCTTGGTTTTTGCTTCTAATTCAGCCTTTAGGGATTTCTGTCCTTTCCTGAGTTGATATCCTTCATATCTCAGGTCTTCAACTTCTCTTTTAAATAAATCAATTTGTTCCCAAAGAAATTTAATCGTGGCTTTACAAGCTGGAGTACATGTAACTTCAGTGACCAGAATGTTTTCAGAACTCATTGTTTCTATACACTTCAAAGCATCAAGTTCTTGAATAACATCAGCAAGACTAAGATGATTGAGATCTTTTGTCTTCTTGATGATGGCCACGTTCATATCCCATGATTTTGGAAGTGAATTCAACAGCTTTTTGTTTATCTCAGACTTGGACAAGAAGATCCCAACTATATTCATCTCAGTAGTGAGTGTAGTAAATCGCTGCAACTGAATTTCGAGGGTTTCTCCAGGGATATAATAGAACATGTTGAAATTTTGTCTTAACATTTCCTGACGACTCTCTTTCATGTTTTCAACTCCCTCGTAGACCTTAAAATCAATTAAAAAGCACAACTAAAAACCAAAATCAAACTTAAAAGTCAAACCCTTTGATTATAAACCTCAAAAGCCAACCTTAAAAGTCAAATTTAAAAAGTCAAACTTGAAAAAGTCAAACTTAAAAGTCAAACCGAAAAGCTAAGTTTGAAAATTTAAAAGTCAAACGAGAAAGTCAAAGTTTAAAATCAAAGGTCAAACTTGAAAGTCAAAGTCAAAATTTTAAAATAAAAAGTCAAAAAATAAAATTTATTATTATTATTTTTATTGTAATTTTAATTAATTTTTTTTTATTTTGGATGAAAAAGGAATTTGAAATTAAAAGAAATTTAGTTTTGGGGTTAAAAGTGTAAAAAATGCAAAAAAGAACCGAGAAAGAGTGTTTTTAAATAAAAGTTGCGAAGGAAAGTAATAAAAGTGTTGTTGGAGGAATTGGTAAGGCGCTGAGTTGATTTCCCAAAGGGGCTGGGTTCGATCCTTGCCAGCTCCAAAATTCAATCCTATTTTTGCTGAAGCTACGTGCGAGGAATCTGCTGCGAGGCGAAGCTGCTCCGATGTGCGAGGTGCTGGGCCGCGAACACCGAGCCGCAAACCTCCGGGCGTAAACTCTGGGTCGTGAACTCCGAAACCCTAGCCGCAAATTGTTTACGGCCGGGAACCCTTAAAAAAAACGACGTTTTCACCTTTTTTTGCTAAAAAACTCGATCAAAAACTCGTTTTTATATAAAATGCAAAGAATAAACCCCCCTTATTTTTCAGAGATCTATCCAAAAACGCAAGAATATTTTGAGAATAAGATCAAATAATGCTCCAAATCTGACAAAATTGACTGATACAACTTGGCTCTGATACCAATTGTAAGTCCCTAATTAGCCTGTGTATTAGTTAGATCCGTTTGATGGTGCGAAATCTCAATCAAACGGATGATGTCAGATCAAATAGAAGAGAAGGAGAAGAAGAATATTAAGAATCTTGATTGTATTGATGATATAAATGAAATTCCTTACAATAAATTCTCTCACACAATATGCTCTCTCTTCCTCTCTCTCTCTTGGCCGTACAATCTCTAGGGTTTATCAATCTCTACTCCTCACCCCTAACACCTATATATATACAAGGGGAACATGGGCTTGGTGAACATGGGCCGTAAATGGGTTTACGACCATAAGGTGTTTACGACCGTAAACTCAACTGTAAACATGACCGTAAACTCCAAAAATATTACAGAAAAATACAATTGCCCAGAAAAGCAAAGTATAAACCATATTTTGACCCAACAGTTTGATAGTGGTTCAAAGGGGGTGAGTTGTTAGGAAGTCAGATCAATTTGAGATTGAGGGTATCAAGAAAGGTAAAGGTAGTTTTCTGCAAGAGTTTGAGGTTTGTTCTGTCAGGGTTGATTCTAGCTGCCTTGGGAAGATTATTTTGTGCACTGAATTTTCATTTATGATCATCGGGTTGGTTGTTTTGTTATGAGTGTTAATAAGGAGCGATTTTGAGGATGAAATCTAATTTAAGTGGGGAGGTTTGTAATACCTGGAATCTAGAAGGTCAATTATGGAAATAAATTCTTTTTTTAGGGGTCAACTCGTTGAGTTTATGGCATAAACTCGACATGTTGGAAGCTTTTGGGGGGCATGTTTTTAAGGACCAACTCGTCGAGTTGGTATGGGGAAACTCGACGAGTTGGTCGCTGTTTAAGAAAACCCTAATTTTAGGGTTTTACACCCTATTTAAAGACCTTAACTCCCTTTGTTGGCCTCCTTACCAGCCTCATTGTCTAGAAAACCCTAATTTCGAGTATTATCCTTCAAGGTTGAGTATGTGAGCTTGTGGTGAGCTTGGAGAGTTAGTTTTTGGTGTTCTTTGGATGGAGTTTGAAGAATGAAGGTGCTTACTTTGGAAGGAAGACTTTGGATCCAGAAACTCTCCATTTGTTGCAGTCCTTTTTGTTGGATTAGGTGTCTAAGTTCATAACTATTTTTGAAATGTACTTGACCCGATTAGCATGGTCCATTTGGGTTGCATGGCATTGCAACACTTGGATAGACTAAATGATAGAAAGGACACTTAAGGATTATTAATGTTGGAATAGTGTCTAAGGCTGCAAATATATTAGACAAGTATTTGACCCGGTTGTGCATGGTCCTTTTGGGTTGCCTTCACCTTAGCAACTTGACAGGATAATTTATAATGAGAGAAGAAATATTATTAATATATTATGAGAATAATATAAGGAATAATAATAATATTATTTGATTAATATAAGTCATAAATTAGTTAGGAATTAATTTGGTGACTTAAAGAGATTAATTGAATAAAGGGGCATAAACTGTCAATTGTATGATAGTTGTACTTTGGGCTATAATCCCTTAATGATAAAGGGGGGTGGTTTTGAGGGCTTTGGATAGGCCTTGAAATCGTCCAAGGCTTATCATAAGGGGGATTGGATTGCTTAGGGCCTAAGTTATCTAATTAGGGTTTTAAGGGTGAAACCCTAGGAGCCTTACAAGTATAAATAGACCCAAGGGGTTGATGAAATCGGCACTCTTACCTTTGGAAGAACCCTAGCCGATTTCTAGCTCCTCTCTCCCCTCTCTATAATCATCCTCTTGCTAGTTGGTGTTTGTAAGCCATTAGAGGAGTGACAATTGTGACTCTAAATTTCCAATGAAAAGAAGATTCAAGCAAGTAACTTAAGGTAATCTTCTAGATCTGTTTTATTATGTTATTATACTAGAATTATCATTAGAAGTCTTGGATTCAATGCATGTTTAATTAGAGTAACCTAGATCCAAGCATTAAGGTTTGTATGTGCACATAGGAATGTTCATATGGCTAAAACCCATCAATTAATATATTATAATTTCTAATATATTAATAATATTATTTAATTAGTATTGATCAAAGAATTAATTTGGAATTAATTAAGTGATCAAAAAGAGACTAATTAAATATATGGGGTTGATTGTGTAAATCATCTATTCTTGTATAGCGGGCTAATGATCCATGGTTTGTATGGATTGGGTTAAAACCCATAAGGTGATCCATGGATAATCCATGGAGGTTACAAACCCATGGATCATGTAATATGAAAAGCCATGATAATTAGGGTTTACATGGTGTAACCCTACTTGTGCCACAACTATATAAAGACCCCTAGTCTAGCAAAATCAACACTACTTGTACAAGAAAGAGGGCAATCCAATTTTGAGCTGTTAGTGAACTTATCTCAAGTCTATTCCAAGAGTTGTAGTGTTGTGTGAGACATTTGAGGCATCACACTTGAGGTGCTAGGCTCACAAGGTTTTCAAGGAATCCAAACTACAAAAGGTATGTTCTTCTTCTAGCATTTATGTTTAAAAGTTCCCCATGGTATGCTAGATAGGTTAAGAACCTTGGAAAATCAATTTTGCATGTATCATAGTAAAACATAGATCCAAGGTTTCTAGGGTTGCATGTACACCTTAGGAGTGTTAGAATGCTCAAAACCCTACAGTGGTATCAGAGACTAGGCCAGTTTGTTTGATACTTGATGCGAAATTGTGAAAAAAACTCAATTTTTCTGCACTCTACAGCATGAACTCGCAGAGTCCATAGGGGGACTCGACGAGTCCATGACTAAATTCATCCTACTCGTCGAGTAGGTTCGTGCACTCGACGAGTAGGAGCCTCAGAATGCAGATTTTCGAGTTTTGCTGCTGGAAATGGACTAGAAACATTACCCTAAACTGTTTTGGTGTTATAAAACTTGTTTTAGATGGTGTAATGGTTATGCTAATCCATTTTCAATAACTATTATCAAAATTTCAAGTTTTATATGGTTAATTTTATGATTCTTGAAATTGTTGATATGCATGTTCATGAACTTATCAGTTTAGAAGATCATAAGAATTATTTGTAACTTGTTTGTTAGTTCTATTTGGAAGTTTTATTGGAATTTTTGTCAATTAATAATTAGTTTTCATAAATAAAAAAAGTAAACAAATGTATATCATAATTTGTAATGTTTATTAAATATGTCGGATATAACATAACAATTTTATGAAGGAAGCAGTTGTAAAACCTTAAGATGTAATGCATGTTTGTCAAAACTAGTTGGAATATGGTGTTAGATGTTAGTTGTTTTGTTTGTAGCTAGAAGCTCAGTTTTATTTGTATATAAGCGTTAGATAAAAATAATTATAAACTTTTGAAATGTTTAAAATTTTACAAAAAGACAATTGTTTAAAAACTAAATATAAAAATATATTTTTAAAAGTAATCTTTTAAAATTGTTATAATATATAATAGGTTTTTTGTTAAATGTTATTTGAAATAGTTTGAATTATAAGTTTTTTGTTTAAAAAAAAATCAAAGCTATAACTATCAAGCAAAACTTTTTTAAGAGTTTTTTTAAATGCTAAAAGCTTCTAAAAACTATGTATGAAACCATCTGAAAAAAGTAAAATTAATATAAAAGATAAGCTCTAATTATCTATCAAATATATTCATGATTCTTTAAGTAATTTTGAATAAAATATCTTTATATGGCTTTCCAACGAAATCTTTATCATGTTGGTCAATAATTCACAAAAAGAACACAATTGCAAGTTAAATAATAAGTTGATCTAATAAATTATATTAAAAGCGTGCTATGTACCAAAAATACAATCTTTTAGTTTAATATATTTTTAATAAAAATATTGACCTATAGTTAAATATTTAAAATGATTGGAAATAAGTAAATGACATTTTTAAATAATAGGGCTATAGATAAGGTGTTAAAAGGACAAATTAAGTTGATTATATAATTATTTCTCAAAAATAAGTCAAATTTTAAAATATCCAAATAGTCATTAAAATCATAGGTATCACTTAATGGGCTGTAAATTATTTTATGTAATGTGAGTTTGTCATAAGTCAAGCACATGAGCCTATATTACTTAAGGTTTGAAAAAAGTATCATTATCTTTACAAAAAATGCGATTGTATAAATATTTAATACATAATTTTATTGTAACGTTTCATTTTTACAATAAAATTTTCATTAATAGTTTAGACAAAATAACATTTTTATAAAACCCAAGTAAAGAAAACTCATTTTTTCAAAATATAATTATATAAAAATCAAAGTATCATAATAAATGTGGAACATCAATGGTGTTGATGAATGTATATAATCACGCTTTCGTCTTCCTACGACCATAGAAGTACCTGAAAAATATTTAATCCGCAACTATAAACCAAAGCTTAGTGAGTTTCCCAAAATATCATACACCACAATATACATACAAGCACACATAGACCTTCAGTCCATGACTGGTCCGCCTCCCACTCCAACAACATGAAGCTGGTCCGCCCCTGGCATTCAGCATAAGCTAACCCGCCTAAGTATCTTGGCTTACCACACATAGGAGGACTTCCTGAACTCCCTACTAATACATGTTAGGATATAAACAAACAAGCACATAATCACACAACACATGCAACTATCTAGCCTAGTCTACCTATCTAGCATATCCACATCACACAAGGAACCACTAGCACACACTACGCTATAGCTGGCAGTTCACCAAATAAATGCATAGTTATATGTAATCAGTGTAAGACAGATGGTCGAATAGATAAGCCTACTCTAGAGCCACAACCAAACAAGGAACATACAATAAAGTCTATATCAAGATTGCTCAAGCTATCTTATATGAATACATACAACTTCTGTGACATTTATGATAATGATTACCAATCCTAACGATACTCTAACCAACATACAACTAATCCCTTATATCCTATAATTCAAGGATATACACTACAATACATAGTATAGTAAGGAGACTCACATGAATCGAAGACCCGAAGAAGCACAAAAACACTCTCAACTCCTCATACCAATCAGACCTGTGAACCGGCTAACACTGAATAAAGTTCAAACCTCATTCAACAACCCAAATCCTTCAATTTTGACCCAAGGTCAAACTAGTTAAAAGTCAACAATTAACAGTTCAACAACTAATACACTGTGACAAGCTCTTGGTCACGTCGTTGCAAAGTCATGACAAAATAGTTGAATTGTAGCAGGCTACCACGTTATAGCAAGCTCTTGGTTACGTCATGGTTTTTGGACATAAGCTATGTTCTTCATTAGGCACTTAATACTTTTATATCAAGGCTCAAAACTTTAGATATGATTCTTCTCAGTGACTTAATGGATAAAGTTTCCAACTTTATCTATTAGGACATCACCACAAAGAAAGATCTACAACCCTAAGTCCATTAAGTCCTCCACAACTCAGTCCTTGTACATGGACTCAAGGTAACTATAAACATGACTCCTTTTCTTACTCATCAGAAACATAATGACCATTAGAGTGTCATAGCAAGCTCTGGAGTTCCTCAAACTCCAAGAGCATCCATGAAAGGGACCAAAATCACGAAAAATGAACTCAAACTTGCATCTATAAGAACAAAGGTCATGGTATGAACTTTATACCTAAAATAACTCGTAAATATAAATAAGATGATGGATCCAAGCTAGCTCCTTTCTTCCTTGTACCAAAATGGGGTTCCTCCCTCCTTAAGATTTACCAAAATCCAAAGAACATGCTCTCAATCGTTCATAGAGGCTAGGGTTTCGTGTTGGAAGGTTGGATGCTGAAAAAGATGACCTAATCCATGAGTTTAAGCCTTTAAATATAGAAGAAACACTAAATTTCATGGGCTTGGGTTGCAGCATTCACCACATCGTGGCCATCCTCTTGCTACGTTGTGGTCACCAATTAAAATGCATTATTCATTAAACAACATACCACGTCGTGGTATGTGTGGGCCAGCGAACCCAAAATCTGATTTAAGCCTAATATCACTCTAAGCCTAGAGTCTTAATACCAAGCCCAAGAACCTTATTGCTTAAGCTCCAAACTCAATCCTTTGAGACCTGATACCTTTACCAGATCAATTACCACCTGAGCCTTCAAGTTAAGATTATCTCAAAACATGATGTTACACTTATGATATAGACACTTGTAGAATCCCATTTGGGGAGAAGAAATCATAGATGAAAATTAAAGAAATTGTAGATGTGTCAAAGGATAGAAAATTCCAGATGAGGCTGAGAACTTTTTTTGTATATTTTTGATGATGTTGCAGGTCTAACACAAAAATTACAATCAAAATGATGAAATCCTAGATCATGTGCCATGAAGGTCTATCAATTTCAGTGGCGATATTGCCTAATTTCTTAATTTTTTGGTTATTTGTTGGAAAAAATTTAGAACATTAGGCTACACTTGTCTTTTTATGTTCATATTTACAGGAAAAAGGAAATAATACAATCAAAATTAGTTAAATAAATAGTATTAGGATTATGGCGATGTTGAACGAATTTATCGTATTGGCATCCGGCTTAGTTACATTGTAACATCCTGTTTATTGAATAAATAAGCAGATAAAGATTTACAAATGAATAATAGTCCTAAGTAAATAATATTTAGCGGGGTGTTGGTGTTGGGGAGCCAATTGATATAATTTTGGATTTTGGGGGTTAAAAGAGTAAGTTCGGGATTTAATTTGAAAAGGGTTTCAAAAGTCAAGGTATGTTTGTAATTAATGGACTTAAAATGGAAAGGATTTGAAGGCTTCAGGGGCTGCATGGTAAATTTCAGAGTTATAATGAGATGTGTGTGGTATTTTGGGGACTCACTAAGCTTCGTGCTTACCGTGTTATGTGTTATGTGTTTCAGGTACTTCTCAGGATCACAGGAAGGCGCCGGCTTGATTGTACACACGAGATGGAGTTATGTTTCTAAGGATCCTGGATTTTATTTAAACAAATACGAACATGTGTTTTTAATAATTTGACATTTTGGCGAATTTGTGATATGTGTTGACGAGATTAAGGTGATTTTAAAATGAAAATTTTGTTTAAAATTTAGGGTGTTACCTACATGTGAATGCAGAAAATTACTTAACACTTAAGGGCACATGTAACCTATACAAGATCCATGTCTTCACAAATAATAGCAACATACTATGAATATCAAGAACCGTATGGAAACCCTAGTAAAATCTACTATACAAGGATTAGGGTTTACATACCTTAATTTTATTATAGCAAATAAATCTTTTGATCCTTTCTTTTGTTCTTCAGAAAGCTAGCACCAAAAGCTTAGTGCCTCTAGTGGTTTACACCAAAAACCTAGAAACTAGAAGACAAGAGAGGACAGAGGAGACCGAAGTCAAATTTCAACTATCCTTTTGGTATAAGGTGTGGATGAAAATAAGCTACCCAAGGTGTCCCATTTATAATAGATAGGAAACCCAAGAAACCCTAATGAACATAAAATAATAATATTTCACATTAAGCAATTATCTAGTTCCTTATTATCGAAATGGAGGCTTCCAAAAAACTTCATGGGTCTCCTCAAAACTGTCCCCTCCTGGTAGGTTTTGGAACTTCTTCTTTGTTCAACTATTGAACAATTACAACTTACCCCTTATATCTGTAATTAATTCTAATTAACCCCAAACTAATTCGAAATCAATTCTAATTGATTATCAATATTTCCAGTTAATATATTACTCATATAGTATAGTAATAAATCATTTATTTCAATTTCCAATTAATTTATTATTTATATAATTAACAATTATCCAGGAAGTAAAACATGCAAAGTGAAACACAAGAATAAATAATTAAAGAAGGCATTACCCATACTCATAAATAATTCTTTATTATTCAATCACCAAAATTAATTATATTTATTTTGTTACAAAGTTTCAATCTATCAACTAACTAATAAAACTAATATCGTCTCTTAAGCCAATGCTCCTATCATGTTGGTTGTGATTGACCCTGCTCAGGGCCTTTGTGAAAGGATCTACATGATTGTATTCTATTGATACTCGCTTCACCAGGAGATGTCCGCCTTTAACCCTATATTTAATGTAATGGTACTTTATGTCGATGTGCTTGGACCTCCCATGATCCTTCGGTTCTTTGGTCAAAGAAACTGCACCTTCTTTATCACAAAAGAGTTCTATTGGCTCTTAAATGGTTGGGACTACTCCAAGACCTCTGATGAAATTCTATAATCAAGCCGCTTGTTTTGATGCCTCACCAGCTGCGATGTACATTGATTTGCAAGTAGAATCAATCACCGTTGACTGTTTGGAACTTTTGCAAGTCACCGCCCCACCATTTAACAAGAATAACTAGTCAGATTGAGAAAAAAAGTTGTCTCGATCTACTTGAAAGATGTCGTTACTGTAACCACTAACTATCAATGTATCATTGCCTCCAAGAACTAGAAACATATTTTTTTGTTCTTCGCAAATACTTAAGAATATTCATAACTATAGGCCAATGGGCTCTACCAGGATTACCCTGAAATCGACTAACCATAATCAAGGCATAAGCCACATAAGGGTGATTACATGTCATAACATACATGATCGATCCTATATCCGAAGCATATGGGACTCGACTCATGTCAGCTATCACTTCATCTGTATTGGGAAATTGAGTCTTACTAAATTTAACATTAGAATGAGTGGGAAAATCCTCTTTCTTGGAGTTCTCCATACTGAATCATTTCAATATTTTATCTAAGTATGTACTATGGCTAAGACCAATAATAAGTTTCTTTCTATCCCTGAAAATTCTTATCCCGAGAATATAGGTTGTTTCCCTTACATGCTTCATAGCAAAATGCTTTCCAAGTCAAGATTATACTTCTTTGAAGGTTGGAATGTCGTTTCCTATTAGGAGTACTGTTGGGGGTCGGAAATGGCATCGACCAAGTCCTCGCACAGTGGATTAGAGTGCCACAATCAAATGCTTGGCCTAAAGGGCTGAATGTGCTATATGGGTAAGGTTGCGCCCTTTCTAACACTATTTGGTTTTAGATCAACCGGTAGTGCTGATGCTCAACAAGTGGTATCAGAGCTAGTGGCGAGGGTTCGATTCTCTCAGGGAGCAATTTTTGAGGGGGGATTGTTGGGGGTCAAAAATGGCATTGACTAAGTCCTCACACGATGGCGTGGAGTGCCGCAATCGAATTCCTGGTCCTGGAGGGCTGAATGCGCTATATGGGTGAGTTTGCGCCCTTTCTAACACCAGTTGGTTTTAGATCAACCGGTAGCGCTAATGCTCAACAAGTACGTCATCAACATGTAACACAAGGAAACTTACTATACTCCCACTAGCTTTGACATACATACATGACTCATCCCAACTCCTAGAGAATCCAAACTCTTTCAGGATATTTGGTATGTACAAAACCTTATGGTTGACTAATATAGATGTCCTCAGTTAACTTCCTATTTAAGAAGGTGGTTTAACATTCATTTTCAATACCTCATAATTATGAAAGGAAGTAATGGAAAACATTATCTTTATTGATTTGATCTTAACCACTGGTGTGAAGGTCTCATCATAGTCAACCTCTTGGGTTTGAGTAATCCCTTCGCAACCAGTCGAACTTTAAACGTGTGCACCTTTCCATCCATGTTGGTTTTTTCTTGAAGATCCACTTGTAACCTACTATCATTTGAATATGTACATGATTCCATACTTGGTTATCAAACATGTATTGGATCTCACTTTCCATAGCCTCTTACCATTTTTCAGCCTCATGGCCTACCATCGCTTCCTTGTAGTTAGCTGGCTCATCCAAATTTACCAATGTGTTATCATTGATAAATGTATCCCCATTTGTAGTTATATATAAACCATACAATTCAGGTGACATGCTAACTCTACTGGATCGAAGAAGAGGTAATGAATTGACAATGTGATCGATGGGAGTCTCATCCTCTGGTTGAGAGCTAGTGTCATATGAGGTTCCTTCATTGGATGACTCTGTAATTTCTTCTAGATCAATGGTTCTCCCACTATCCTCTTTGAATATGAGCTCTCTCTCGCGAAAGACTCCTCTTCGAGCTATGAAGACCATGTTCTCACTAGGTCTATGGAACAAGTATCCAAAGGAATTTTGTGGGTAGCCAATGAAAATACACTTCTCGGATCTTGGTTCAAGTTTGTCGAGAGTTTCTCATCTTACGATAACCTCACATCTCTAGAACTTGATATGTACAAGGGAGGGAACTTTCCCTATCCACATCTCATGAGGTGTTTTGGCAACCTTCTTTTTGGGAACAAGATTTAGGATACGAGCGACTGTATCTAAGGTATACCCCCATAAAGAAATAGGAAGAGAATCTTGAATGATCATGGAATGAACCATATCAAGTAAGATTCAATTTTGCCTCTTAGCTACACCATTAAGTTGTGGTGTTCTGGGAGGACTCAATTTCGAAACAATTCCACATTCCTTTAGATAGTCGTGGAACTTGATACTAAGATATTCTCCAATTCTATCAGATTCGAGCATCTTTATCTTCCTACCCAGTTGATTTTTAACCTTGTGCTTAAACTCTTTGAACCTTTCAAAAGTTTTTGATTTATGTTTGATTAATTAGATATACCTATATATGCTATAATCATCCATAAATGTCACATAGTATCAATTAGCATTCCTTGTGGAAGATCAGAAGGACCTACATACATATGTATGGATAAGGTCCAAATATCCTTCACCTCTTTCACATGTTCCAGTGAAAAGTGCTTTCGTCATTTTTCCCATTAAACAATATTCACATTCATCGTCTGTCCTTAAGTCAAATTAATCCAACACTCCATCCTTTTGGAGTTAGGAGATGTGTTTCTTATTAATATACCCAAGACGACAATTCCACAAGCATGGTTTGTCTACGCCATTAGAGTAATCAATATGGAATACACTATTTCTTAAGTTATTAACACACATAATAGTTTCATACACAACATTACAAGGAAAAACTTTGAATACAAAACAACCATTTTATAGACCAAAATTGAACCATTGTCATCATCAAATGGATATCGATATCCTTGTCTAAACAATGCGTAAAATGAAATAATGTTTTTAACCATATCAGATGAATAACAACAATTAACTCAATCAAACCTAACACCACTATCGAGAACAAGTATATAAGTCCCAATATTGGTAACAGGTGATGTGCGCATATTCCCCATGATCGGGTTCAACCTTCCATCCTCCACTTCCTTACTTTCTTTTATCCTATAAATATCATAAAAAATGTGAGAACCACATCCTGTATCAAGGAACCAATAATGGGAAAGTTGTGTGTTATTTATTTGGATAGTGTATATACCTGATGAGGAGACATACGGCATGATCTTCCCCTCTTCAACACTTGCAGATATTTCAGGTTGCTTCTTCTCCAATGCCCCTTTTAGCTATAGTGAAAACAAGTGACCTCCGTTGGATCACGAATAGTAGGAACATCAAAGTTAGGCTCCGCCTTCGACCCACTGCTAGATGATTCAGCATGGACCTTAAACTTCTAGTTTGGTTAGGAGGTGACATTCCTCTTCTTTCCCCTGTAATGACCAATGTCTAGGATAGAAGTACTTGTCATAGAAGGGACATGATTTTTCTTCATTCCAGACTCAACAATTTGCAATAAGTTATGGAGTTAGATCAATGTATTCCCTATGTTCTTCAAATGATATATCACAATGAATTGATAATAATTGGGAGGAAATAAGTTAAGGACCATGTCAGTTCTCAACCCCTTGTTAAAAGACACATTGAATTTCTCCAACCGCTCCATGTATCTTAGCATTCTTTACACATGAGCACAAACAAATTCTCCTTCCTTCAACTTACACGTCATTAGGGACTTGACGACTTCATACCTTTCTTCTCTTGCTTTCTTATGAAACTTTTCAGCAAGATCTAAGCACATTTCATATGGCCTGTAGTCCTCATAGAAATTTTGTAGCTCAGGTTCCATGGTTGCAACCATTACGCAAGCGACCTTAGTAGCGACGTCGGAATGTTTGTTAAGCAACAAGTTGTTTAGCAGTTGCACTCATGAGCAACACCGTTTCAGATGGATCTTGTAATCTAATTGCAAATTTATTAAGGTAGGTAAAAGGATTCACCAATTTCAATCTAATATGAAATTCTTAGATCATTTGAGAGCCATTGAATCATATCTATGGCATGTTTAATCCTAAATTATGATCTTCAATTTGTGATTAGGATACCTAGGATCACAAATAAGATGTGAATAACCATGCAAACCCACTTGACAACCTCGATGTCACTTATCATCTCAAACTGATGTGTCAGTAAACCACACACGCTCCACCAATAATGATAATTTTCAAGTTGTTCCATCATCTCAACTTTATAGTCCCAAATAAGTGTGTCGGTTAGCCAGACATGCTCCACTAACAAACTTATAAATAATGATGTATTTTTTCAATGATTAGCATACATTTCAAATTTTGCATAAATTAATTAGAATGGGATTTGAAAGAAGGTTGTAGTACTTTATAGCATTATACTTTTAATGATATTATTTCCTATCAATTACGTTTGGATAACAACCCTACACCATACAAGGGAGTGGTGGGTGAAAAGCACACCCATTTAACGGTCATTTTATAGGTCGTTTCTTATACCCCCTTATAGCGTGGCTTTGTGAATGAGGCGTACTAGAGATTCAACTGAATTTTCTTATACCTAGAGTATTAAATGTCTTTGTTTGTGCGTGTGTGTATGTGTGTGTATATATATATATATATATATATATATATGGTGTATTTTAAAACACAAGGTTTAAAAATTAATTATCTGAATTAAACATTTAATTTATTCATTTTAAACCAATAATGATTTAATGTTTATCCTTTAATTAAAAGATTAATTAAATTAATTAAATAATTTAGGAATTAAATAAGTATCTTCATTAATCCTTTAATTAAATAATTCAAGTTTAATCCTAATCCTTCTAATTTTCGAAATTAGGGTTAGGGTTACCAGTTTTAATTGTTCAGATTTTAAGGCATTTAAAATAACAAATAAGGAAAGTAGAAACCTAAGGAAACCCTAGGCATTTTTGAAAATGGGCAAGGAGGCTAGGGTTTTCAAAAACCCTAGCTAAAATCAGAAATTATAAGAGGCAAGGTTTTATTTTCAATAAACCCTAGCTTGATCAATTAACCTCATTCACAATTAATTATGAGGTCAATGCTCTGATACCACCGATGGGTTTTGTAGGTTATAAAAATTGCAAGTGAATGCAAAAAATCACTTAATATGTAAGGGCACATGCAAGCTATAAAAGATATATGTCTTCACAACTATTATCAACATACTACGAAATATCAAGAACCCAATGGAAACCCTAGTAAAATCTAAAATACAAGGAATAAGGTTTACATACATTAGATTTATTATAGCAAATAAATCTCTTGATTCTTTCTTTTGTTCATCAGAAAGATAGCACCAAATGCTTAGTGTCTCTAATGGTTTACACCTAAAATGTAACGCCCGTAGATTAGGGCTAGTCAATTTAGAGACGATAAGCGTCAAAAATGACTTTTTGATGGAAGATTATTTAGAAAGAGTAATCTTAACTAAGTTATAGTACATGTTACAGGGATTCCGTACATATAAAGAATGCCGAAATCCGAGTTATAACGAAGAAGTTATGACATGTCGAAGTTTCGCGACAGAACTGGCACGACGCTGAAGGACGTAAAAAGTGAATTTACGTTAGAGCGATATTTATCCTTAGAGATCTAAACGAAAGTCGTAGAGTTCATTAAACCGTGAGCGTCCATAAAAAGAACGTTCAAATCTGACTTCGTATGAGGGAGTTATGATTTTTCTAAGTTTTGACTTAGCGATATGCAGTCCGAATACTCGATTTGAGATTGCGTGGATTTTAGCCGAAACAATCTAAACGAGAATCAAAGATCTTGTTGATAGTAGTGCAACCGTAAAAAGACAGACGAAAACGGACGTCGGATGAAGAAGTTATGAATTTATAACAGAGTTTTCTTGTCCCGGCCTACTAAAAAAATAAATAAAAAAGTCAAAATTAGCCGACAGAGTGTAAACAAAAGTTGTAGAGCGTAGTCTCACCTACACGTGGATATAAAGAACGTCGAAAACAGAGTTCGTATGAGGAAGATATGAATTTTTGAAGTTTATTAAATAATTAAAATATTAAATTTAATTATAAATTTCGATATTATCCGCGCGGGGGGGGGGGGGGGGTAATCAACGACCTTATCTAGGTTACGCCCAACGTAATCCTTCTTCCAGCACCCTATAAATAGATGTTGAGGGCTGCCGAGTTTTGGTGCTCCATTCTTCCCTTTCTCTCGTGTTTTTACCTCGTTTTGCGTGCAAGAAATACCCTGAAGCCCCGAAGATCCCGAGAAGTGAAATTTCTTGAGCCGAAGCTCTGCCAGCGAGAAGCCCAATTTTTGTGAAGATCTTCCAGATCTACCGAAGAATACTACTTTTGCAAGCCGTAGTGTTGTCCGAGCATCGTCTAATCAAGTGAGTGTATAGTCCCTTTCATACACACGATTTTAATACAAGTATTGTTTGAATGTACTAAGTATATGTTTTAGGTGAGTGTATAGTTACTTTCTTCTAACACATAAATATAAAGTATTATCTATGAAATACGTGGTATGTGTTATATATTATTTGTCTATTTGAGATGGGCTTGGAATTGATGTTTTATACGAGCGTTAAATGATTCAAACTGTGTTTGTATTTATATCTACAAAAATGTTGGGTGTCTATTTGAGATGGGCTTGGAATTGATGTTTTTATACGGGTGTTAAATGATTTAAACTGTGTTTGTATTTATATCTACAAAAATGTTGGGTGTCTATTTGAGGTGGGCTTGGAATTGATGTTTTTATACGGGTGTGACTGCATACCTATTGAGTAAGCCTTGGTGATGATGCGACTTCGTCCCTATTTGATAAACCTTGGCGACTATGTGACGTAGTGCCTGTTGTGTAAACCCTGGTGACTATGAGATGTAGTGCCTATTGAGTAAACCCTGGCGACTATGTGACTTAGTGCCTATCGAGTAAACCTTGGCGACGATGTGACTTTGTGCCTATTGATAAACCTTGGTGACGATGTGACTCTGTGCCTATTGTATAAACCTGGGGGACTATGGAGTTAGCGCTTGTTGAGTAAAACTTTGTGACTATGGAGTTAGCGCCTGATAGTTATGGATTTAGTATCTGATAAGATAAACTTTGGCAGCAATGGACGTCGTGCCAATTCCATAGGTAAATCCTTAGGAATGAATGAATGAAGGATAGTGGATTCTTAGGGTAAACCCTTGAGAAAATAAAGGAGATATGGGGATGGGTATTTGGGTTGATTTTTTGATAATTGAATATAATAAATGTATTATTGTGGGTTGAAAACCCTATATGCTCACCAGGCTCCCAAGCCTGACCCACTTAGTTTTCTTTGCATTACAGGTAATGGCACAAGGGTATAAGTTGGTGGACTTGACGAGAGATTTTGGATTATAGATCAGTAGTTATAAATAACTGTTGTAAGGTCTATTTTATATTGTTTATGCTTTTGGTCTGTATCGGAACACGACATCCCGAGATTTTGTTATTTAATGAAAATACATTTCTTTAAGAAATGCTTTGATAAATTTTATTTTATCATATTTTATTTTGGGAACAAATTCCTCAACTCCTTTAAATCAAAGGATTACTCTGATTTTATAAAACAAAACATAAACAAATTGGTCTTTTATGGCCGTAAGGAAAGTAGAAACCCTAAGGAAACCCTAGGCATTTTTGAAAATGGGCAAGGAGGCTAGGGTTTTTAAAAACCCTAGCTAAAATTAGCAATTATAAGAGGCAAGGTTTTATTTTCAATAAACCCTAGCTTGATCAATTCACCTCATTCACAATTAATTATGAGGTCAATGCTCTGATACCACCGATGGGTTTTGTAGGTTATAAAAATTACAAGGGAATGTAGAAAATCACTTAATATGTAAAGGCACGTGCAAGCTATAAAAGATCTATGTCTTCACAACTATTATCAACATACTACGAATATCAAGAACCCAATGGAAACCCCAGTAAAATCTAAAATACAAGGAATAGGGTTTACATACATTACATTTATTATAGCAAATAAATCTCTTGATTCTTTCTTTTGTTCTTCAGAAAGATAGCACCAAATGCTTAGTGTCTCTAATGGTTTACACCTAAAACATAGCAACTAGAAGACAAGAGAGGAGAGAGGAGAGAGGATAGAGGAGTCAAATTTTGGCTATCCTTTTGGTATAAGGAGTGCATGAAAATAGGGTGCCCAACTGGTCCTATTTATAGCTGATATGAAACCCTAGAAGCCCTAATTTGAATATATAATAATAACATTTCAAATTAGCTAATTATGTAGTTCCTTATTATCCAAATGGAGGCTTCCAGAAACCCTAATGGGTATCCTCAAAACCATCCCCTCTAGGAAGGTTTTGGAACCTCTTCTTTATTCAACTGTTAAACAATTACAGCTTACCCCTTGTACCTTTAATTTATTCTAATTAACTCCAAAATAATTCTGATTAATTCTTAATTAATTATCAATATTTCAAATTAATATATTAATAAACCATTTATTTCAATTTCCAATTAATTTATTATTTATATAATTAACAACTACCCAGGAAGGAAAACATGCAAAGTGAAACACAAGAATAAATAATTGAAGAAGGCACTACCCATACTCATAAATAATTCTCTATTGTTCAATAAATCAATTACATTTATTTTGTTACAAAGTTTCAATCTATCAACTAACTACTAAAACCAATATCGTCTATTAAGCCAATGCTCTTAGCATGTTTGTTGTGCTTGACCATGCTCAGATCCTTTGTGAAAAAAATATGCAGAATTGTCTTCTAATGATACTCGTTTCACTAGAAGATATTCGTATTCAACCCTATATCTGATGTAATGGTACTTTTTGTCGATGGACTTGAACCTCCCCATGATCCTTCGGTTCTTTGGTCAAAACAACTGCACCTTCATTATCACAGAAGAGTTTCATTGGATCTTGAATGGTCGGGACTACTTCGAGATCTCCGATGAAATTCTACAACCAAGTTGCTTCCTTTGATGCCTCACTTGCTGCGATGTACTTTGATCCACAAGTATAATAAACTACCGTTGACTGCTTGGTACTTTTCCTAGTTATCGCTCCACCATTTAACAAAAATACCCAGCCAGATTTAGAACAAAAGTTGTCTCGATCTGTTTGAAAGTTGGCGTCACTATAACCACTCACTCTCAATGTATCATTGCCGCCAAGAACTAGAAACATATCTTTTGTTCTTCGAAAATACTTACTAATATTCTTGATTGCAGTCAAATGGGTTCTACCAAGATCCCCCAGAAATCGACTAAACATGCTCAAGGCATAAGCCACATCAGGGCGAGTATATGTCATAGCATACATGATTGATCCTATATGTAACAACCAAACCTTTCCTTCGTTAGCGGCGTTAGGTTCCGTTACTCGAATAATTATTTTTTTCACAAATGATTCCTGTTATATGATTATAAATCGAAATAAATTTAAATAAAAACGTTATTACTTATTGCCTAAAATATCTAATCAATATATTTAAGAATAATATAATTTAATCAAATAGATTTAAGGGAGTACATGGTTAAAACAATTCCCTAAAAGGGTTTAAATAGAATTGAGGGGTTGAGATGTCATAAAAACAAACTTAAATTGTTAACTAATCTAGGGTTAGGGTAGATTGGGATCAAGACCAAATGTTGAGCAACCAAATGATGAAAAACGCAAACTACTCCCATAAACTTGGATCAACGAGAATGCATGGGATAGACCATTTCTTTCTGCTCTTTTGCCCGTTACATAATCATTAAAAGCGACTCATGTCTTGTTCGTAGGCTGCTTTGCATGCATCGTTACAGAAGGCAAGGAGGAGTTGAACAAGAAGGAGGGAAATGTTGCATCGATTTGAAAGAATAGAAAACAATCAAAACTAATCCTTAGGGCAGTCTCCTCATCAACGTCTTCCAGAGATAGAGATCGAATCTAGAGATGTAGACAAGAGAGAGAGAGAGAGATAGATAGATAGATAGATAAAGAGAGAGATAGAGAGAGAGAGAAAGAAAGATAGAGAGAGAGGGGGAGATAGATAGATAGATAGATAGATATATATATAGAGAGAGAGAGAGAGAGAGAACGAGGTTGATGGGGAGGCGGCACAAATCGAGAGGAAGGGGATGAAGGTCTAAAATTGTCGACAAAGCAACTGTAGGCGCACCGAATTGAGGTTCCAATTTAGTTAGATAAGCAATCATTTCTATTGGTAAGTTTTTTATTTTCTTTCCCATGTGATTTCTGTCCAATTAATTGTGATTTGGTTGAAGTTATGAGTCGAATTTCTTCCTGTTTATTGACTAATCTTGTTCTCATTCATCTCAATTCTTATGGCTTCTCATATGGCCGAATTCCAGCCGTGTTCTAGGCTAGTTCTTGATCTCAAAACTTCATTATGAACACTCATTTATATGTTGTTGATGGTGCTTAAGAATTACTTATAGTTATGGAATCAATTGTCTCCATTTTATGTCAAAATATTGTCTTCTTTCACTTCAATTTATCTGGTTTACTGGGTTTATTTTTATGCATTAAAAGGCCATCTTTGAACATTCCTTAAGGTTCTTAAAACATTCCCTAAAATCCTTGTTTAATGCCTTTTTAAGTGGTTGTCTGGCTAGCTAAAAGATGTCAACATTTATCTTGAAGTCCATGTAATTCTTGGGGTTTGTATCTTGTTTACTTCCCAAAAATCTTAATCCAAGGGATGAAATAATAATCTTGAAAGTTACTAAAACCATGTCTAAAATTTTACCTAAGTTTTATCTCAACATGTGACCTGATTTGGAACTTAATGAAGTCTTGATGGGTGAGTGTAAGATTTTGTGTATGGTGTGATAATAACATCCTAATTTCAATCATCCATTAACCAACTCTTTGGTCTTTTCATTGACACTCAAAGTATGTCTTATTATCCTCAATCAAGGTTAGTTGAGTGCTAAATGGAATACTTCTAAGTCATTTACGTTAATCTTGAAGTTTATGGTAATGTTGGAGAAAATTTGCAAAGCTAGACAACATTATTAATTTGTCTTTCAAGGGTTGTAGAGGCCATTCTGAGCCAAGTTAGAGAAAATCACCACAAAAATATAGTTGTAGAAAATCGAGTCTAGTTTTCAGAAAGTCCAGAATCAGTTCAATCGGAGTTACATATTCTATTTTATGTGTAAAACACTAAACATGGGTCGGGTGGGAAATTAATATATATATATATATATATATATATATATATATATACACACACACACACACAAGAGTTAGTATTAAGCTTGTATTTTTGAAAAAATGTACTTTATTTGTTAAATGTATATTATTTGTGGTTTTTAAGTGAAGCCTCGAGAAATTCAAGTAAGTTTAATACTTGGAGTAGAAGGAGAGTCTGATCAAGGTTAAAGGTGAGTTCATAGTTTTAACTCACTAAGTTGCGTAATTGAAACGTGCAATCTGTAAATTGTGATTTGATTCACATTATGATGACCTTGTAATTAATTGTGATTGAAGATGATATGATATTTGAGATTCTATCGTATTATTTGTGCTATTTCCATATTATGAGATATTTACTATGATGCTTTCACTTTGATGAATTTGATGCACATAACAAGCTATCTTTTGGGAGCATTTATTCACTTTAGTGCATAACCAAAAACTACATCTCATAAGTAGAATATTGATGCAAATTAGGATTATGCTAGAGTTGTTAATGCTTGTGACAATTGTCTGAAAATATGTTGTTGTGTGTGGTTATGGATTAGAATACATTGACATGGTGTTATGCTTGTTATGCGTTAGTTGTAATTGCATACGATTATAATTTTTAAAGAATTGGTAGTCATATGCTATAATATATTGATAATATGATGAATTTTATTACATGTTTTATTGCTTGTTAATGTTGTTTGAGTGGCATGTCTATGTTGATGCATGGTTATTTTTACGAGGTATAATGGTGGTGTGGGTATAACCTTGAAAGTCTAATTGGTTGAAAGAGATTAAGCCATATAGGTTGTGAGTTGCACGGTCTTTCTAGATGGCCGTGTGACACGTGGTTTGTGTGCACCTCAGTGTATGAGAATTGGAGTGGTGTTGGCTTTATGGTGTGGTCGAATCAAGTATCACATGGGAATTGAGAGGTGTATTGGTAGAATTGGTACCATATGTACTGATCCTGAGTGACACTGTGATTTGCTTGTACTTTTCAGGTTAGAGTAGCGAAAATTGAAGTCTTGGGTTTGGTGAACTCGGGTGGAAGTCATGAGCCACTTAGAGCACACAAGTAGTAAATGGGGTTAAGTTGTTAGGTAGGATGTCACTAAGAAACCCCAAAGTAGATAATCGGTTTAAAGGTGATTATATACAATAATTGGTTGAATTAAAATTGTATATAACAATCTCTTGAAAGGAATTACGTATAATAAACGATTGAATTGAATTATATGTAATAATCGGTTGAATAAAGTCGACAACTATGAGTGGTTGAAAATATAATAAAATATTGAATTTATAACAAAAAGGTTGGTTATATAATAAAAGGTTGGATAAATAATGAAAGGTTGGTTGTATACAAAATGTGATTGTTTATATGTTATGTAGCTGTTTATATGATATATGGTTGTTCATATATGTTATGCAATTGTTTAAAGTTATACGGTAGATCATATATGTTACACGGTAGAGTTAGGGTTAACCATTTATGCATGTATGCGTTGGAACATGCTATTGAATGATTATGATATGTGGTTGTTTGTTAAGTGATATTTGTTTCTCATTTTTATGCAACCTTTATGAACCCAATCAACAAGGGCTGACACATGTGTCTTTTCTTTTTTGTGCCTTATGATTGGTGCAGAAAACTTAGGAGTTTGGCCTTGATGAGAGAGGTTACTTGTTGGGTAGTTATGCTTATTTAGATGATACCATTTTTTGACACGTTTGATGTATTATCAATTTAAACATATACTTTTAAATGATTTGGAATTATGATTTTGGAATAAACATTGTGATTTGTAAATGTTTGAAACTAAATAACTAAGTCTTCCGCTAACGTATTCTATTAAAAAGTGCTTTAAATAGAATATATTTTTTTTGGTAAAAATCGTGACGTTACACTATAGCCGAAGCATATGGGACTCCACTCATGTCAACTATATCTTCATATGTACTAGGACATTGAGGCTTACTCAATTTAACAATACAATGAATAGGTAAATCCCCTTTCTTGTAGTTCTCCATACTGAATCAATTCAATATTCTATCCAAGTATGTACTCGTGCCAGATATCTCCTTATCCACTGTTGGAAGCACCACCATACAAATACCTTCGAACTGTCATTGATTCAATACCAAGATAACATCCATAGAACTTAAGAGCCAATAGTCAGTCAATAATAACTTTTTGTGGGGCTCTCTATTTTTCATCACTTTTTTATACTTCACACAGAGGATCATAATCAAAATATGAGGAAGTCAGTAATCAATTGAAGGAGTTCTCGAGACGAGGAGATAAGCATACACACCTACAAAGGAACTCTCCCTTGTTATTCATTTTTTTTGGCCGGAAAACCCACTAATCGATTCAAAAGGGGGAGGAGTGGAGAATCAAATTATTCCCTAAATCACAAATAGAGATTCATTGTATAAGGGAGAGAGACCGAGAGAGAGAAAGAGAGAGAGAGAGAGAGAGAGAGAGAGAGACAGAGAGAGAGAGAGAGAGAAAGAGAGAAAGAAAGAAAGAAAGAAAGAAAGAAAGATATGGGGTATTGAGGGTGGTGACCAAAGATATGGAACGAGATATGGGTCTTTAGGTATACAATTATGAAAATATACATTGTGAAAGTGGTAGACAATACTGATGGGTTTTACAGGTTACAAGAACTATGTGCTTGCAAAATTTCACTAAACACTTAAGGGAACATGCAACCTAAAGGATCTATGTTATACACTTTGAATGGAACATATTATGAATAAGAAAACTAACATGAACCCTAATTAAACCCTAGCATAATCAAAACATAATAACTAAGGTTACATACATATGATTTGTTGTAGTAAACAAATCACTTCAATCCTTCCTTTGAAGAGCTTGGAAAGATAGCACCAAAAGTATGATGTCTTTAATGGCTCACACCCAAACCCTAGAACTAGAAGACAATTAAGGAGAGAGGAAGAGAGGGAAATTTCGTTCCTAAGGCTCATGGAAGTTCATGAAAGAAATTAAGGGCCCCAAGGGTCCTATTTATAGTTCAGGTAACTTAAGGACAAAAACAAAATTTGAATATTTTCCATCCCAATCCAAATTAATTTCAGATTCTACCCTAAGGAGGCTCCCAAAACCGTCCTCCTTTGGATGGTTCTAGAATTGTCTTCTTTAGTTTAACTATTGAACAATTACAATTCACTCATTTCACCTTTAATTAATTCCAATTAATACCGAGTTAATTTCAGATTAATCTAGTTAATAATTAATCAATTCTAATTGATTTCAAATTAATTTATTACTTATATAAATTAACAAATCATTTATTTAACAATTGATGTCATATTAACAAATCATTTATTTAACAATTGATGTCATAACAAATTAACAAATCAACTATCTATTTCCAACTAATATATTAATCATATAATATATTAATAAATCAGTTCCTCGTAATTTCTAGTTAGTTTATTAATGATATAACAATCTAATAAACTATCATCTCTCTATAAATGTCATTCTAATCAAGTTCTATTTAATAGGGCAACGCAAAAAGGACTTTGCATCTAACTACAATAATATACTAATTTAGTTACTGGATTAGACACCTTAATCCAACAGTCTCCCACTTGGATAAGGCTGTAACTACAATTACAAGTATAAACCTTGAACTAAACAGCAAAGAGTGTTTTCTAAAGCCATTGCCGAACTCTAATTCAAATCAAATCTTGGCCCTATGATCAGTGATCAACTATTTCTTCGTTCTAGAAGATATCGTATGAACAGAGTCATGGACTAAATGATCAACCTCATGTTCATTTATTTTGTTTCCCGATTTCCCGATTTATGATCAAATTCAGACTAAAAAATTGAACACATCAATTCAGTCCGAACTAGGCCTAGTTCTTTTAGATCAACTCAAATCACCGATAGGCCCACATATATCGGTTTTCCTGTTAAGGAAAAAGGAATGAATTTCTTTGACTATATATTCATATAATTTACATATCAAATCACACATGGAAAAACCCTTTACAACATCCAATTACGAGATGTGTTTGAGAAAACCAATGCACAACTGATCTGTAAATTATGAACTATATATCTCTGCTTTAAGTTATCATCTTAGAATTACTCGTGATCAAATCCATGAAGTAATCTCTAAGTGTGGGTTTATCCAATACTAAAACTCCCTATTTTCAAAGTACTCATGAATATGGTAGCAATCCGTATGCAATGTCCAATCCCTATGGACAATCTACAATCGATTCATGGAAGTCTTAATTCACTACTTACTTCCAAAAATATGAACGACTATGGACTTTTGAATAATATTTAAATTACTTAGGGAAGTAAAACATGCAAAGTGAAACACAATAATAAATTAATTAACTATGGTATCATACCTGTTAATTATAAATAAATGTCTATTATTTAATCACCATAATACTTATGAATTTATTTATTGTATAATGTTTTGAGTAATCAACTAACCACTCGAATTAAATAACATCAATCATGTCATGTTATAAACATGCATATTATGCCTATCGATGGTCCTTCCTTTGTGAACAGATTGATTGGACATTACTCCAATGATGTTCATTTTCCAATTTTGAATTCTTATTGTTATCTAAGATGTAGTGGATTTCATCTTTATATGCACTAACCTTCTATGATGTTGAGGTTCAAAAGTCACAGAGACTGAGCCTTCGATATAATAGAATGCTCCATTGGAACTTGTTACTTAGAACAATTCCATGGTTATGAAGTCTCAAATTCAAGGTACACTCCTTGAACACTTCTTTGCATTAACATTTCCAACTCACATGTAGATTTTCCAAACATCTCCCATTATGGAAACATTTCCATATTCCCATATGACAAACATTCTGACCAATACTCTTTCGAAAAAAATATTCTGACCAATAATCATCTCAATCCAGAATGTGTCACTATAACCTGTCCTAACAATAACATACTCCCACTGTCCACAAACAATTAGTCTTCAGTAAACCTCAAAATGTTCTTGACAGTTGTTTAACAACTTTTAGTCACCGAAAATTCTAATCCTTTTCACATAATTCTTAACGCATTTGAAAAATTAGAATAATCAAATATTAGCATATGTAATCAATCCTATAACTCCCGGTTCATAGTATGTATTTTAAATTAAAACTTTCATTTTTGCAAAGGGACTCGACGAGTCGGAGGCCCCAAACTCGTCGAGTAGGAACGAAGGATTGGATGCAGAATTGAAGCCTACTCGACGAGTTAAAAGGCCTCGACTCGATGAGTAGGGCTTCCAGAGTGAAACCCTAATTTTCAAGGTTTGCACCCTATTTAAACACCTTAATTGGCCTCAACTACAACCTCCATCACCTCCAAGCCTTATTCATGAAACCATAATCAGTTTTAAGTGTTCTTGATCTTTTATTGTGTGTTCTTGGTGATTTGAAGCTTCAGAAGGAAGAGGAAAGCTTGGGGATTCAAGAGGAGGCAAGTAGATCCAGAGTTTGTGCTGCATTTCCAGCTCATTTGAGGTATAAAGTCTATACCTTGTCTATTCATCTATTAAATCCCTTCATGGAGTATTTTAGAGCTTTAAGGAACCATTTTTGAAACTATTCATGGATGCAAGCATGGTTAGGGCTAAGACTTCAGATCCAGAGTCGTTGAGGGACTCCATGGCATACAGGTGCCAACTTTATGGCCATGGGAGTCCCATGCATCATAAGAACCACTTTTTAGGGCTATTTGAGCTAAATAGCCCATGCCTGAACGTAGAGTTTGTAACTTTATGTGTTATATCGACCTTAGGAGGCCAAATATATGTTTTGGATGCATTAAGCCCGACTAAAATCGACTGTATGGAAATAAATTTTGGGGGACTCGACGAGTCGTTTTTAGGACTCATCGAGTTAGGTTGTGGTTCCCTAACCTTTTCTAGTACTGGACAAACTTGTTGAGTCTAGAAGATGACTCAGTGAGTTGGACGTGTTTATGGAATTAAAGATCAAAGAACTCGACGAGTCCAAGGATGAACTCGGCGAGTTGATAGCAAAATGACCCGATTTGTATGAAGAGGAACTCGATGAGTTCAAGGATGAACTCGGCGAGTTGATGAGCAAAATGTCCCAACATACATGAAGAGGAACTCGATGAGTTCAAGGATGAACTTGACGAGTTGTGAGTGAAATACCCCGACTCTGTATAGAAGAGAACTCGATGAGTCCAAGGAAGGACTCGACGAGTTCAAACGGAAAGTCCCGATTATGTCATGAGGAGAAACTCGGCGAGTTAGAGGGTAAATCGATGAGTTAGATCATGAATTTGATATTCTCTGAATCATGGAACTCGACGAGTTGATGGACCAACTCGGCGAGTTGAGTCAACTAGAATGTTGACATGGACCAGAAGGTTGACTTTGACCAGAGTGTTGACCTTTGACTTGACCATTGACCAGAATTGGCCCTTAAAAGGGTTATAAGTTTTAAAGAGTAATTAAAGAGATGTTATGTGTGGGAGTTTGAGGAGAGGTGATCCCAGCACCGAGGACAGTTCAACTACTTCACGACATTGAAGTGAGTTACCTTCTAGTGGAGGTGGGTCTAAGGCACCAAGGTCGGTCCACTAGTAGGTGAATATAGTTAAGATGATTGTCTTTGTGATAATTGTCTGGTATGCCACTATTTGTTATGCTTTATGTGCTAGTATGCTATATGATTATGTGATAGTGGTAGTTAGGGGACTAGTCCCCGAACCCGGTTGAGATATACCGGCAGGGTAGGTCGGGCACCCAGATATGTCTAACAGTATGATATGCTATGTTACTATGTGGTAGTGGTAGGGGTGAAATAGTCCCCGTAGCTAGTTAAAATAACCAGAGGGTAGGTCGGGCACCAATATATACCTGGCAGGGTAGGTCGAGCACCCATATATACTTGACAATGGGTAGGTTGGGCACCCTGGTATGCCTGAAAAGGGTAGGTTGAGCACCCATATATGCTCAGCAGGGTATGCTGGGCACCCAGATATGCCTGGCAGTATGTTTGTTGTATGGTATGTGGTATGATGGGGGGAACTCACCAAGCTTTGTGCTTACGGTTTCCAATTTTGTTTCAAGTCCTTCTTCTTCGAAGGGAATGGAGCCGGTACGGTAGCAACGCATCACACACATGATTTCCGCACACGAGATTCTTGGGATTTGTACTCTGACATTATTACTATTTCATGATATGGTTTTGAGACATGTGATCTATGATTTTAATTAAATGAATTAACTTGAAAATGTTTTCTTATAATTTTTTTTATGAATCGTTATATCAAAAATGAAATTTTTGGTCTCGAATTTTGGGATGTTACAGATCCTATACCCGAAGCATATGGGACTCGACTCTTTATTACAGTAGTCTAATATCAATTCATTTTTTCCAAAATATTTCCTTATATATATATATATATATATATATATATATATATATATATATATATATATATATATATATATATATATATATATATATATATATATATATATATGAGATCCCTCTCCCTTAAGTCCATTATAGTGAAATGAAGTATGAGTGCTTTCTCCCTTAAGTCCAATATAGCGAAACAATTTTTGAACTTTATAATTTGCAAAAACAGAAACATTGTTCCCTATGAACAATATAGTTAACATGTAATACCAGCATAACAATTATGCTCCCACTAGCTTTGACATGTACCCATAAATCAACTGGACTTCTAGAAGTCAATACCTGTTGACTTTCTTACAAAAGTGCATATTTATGGGACGCGATGCTTCGATAAGTCTCTAACTGGACTTGTGGAGCTTATATACCTTAGTTGGATAGTGTGTATATGTGATTGTTTAAACCTTTAAGACTATTATATATATCTCTTGAGGATTCAAACAATTCCTTGTCATTCCTCACAATTCAAAATATGAAGAGGGATGTCGTAATCATATTGTGAATTTGAGAATGCAATTAATACAACCAATATCCATATTGATCTCTATCAAATCTTTAAAATCTATCAATGAAAGTTTTTCCTCATAATCATTTTCATGAGTTAGAGTGAAACCTTTTGCCACCTAGATTTAGAGGTGCATACGTTCCTATCCATGTGGATCTATCATTTCCAACCTATAGTCATAAGACAAGGTTTAGGACAAACTAAATTCAAAATCAGTTTTCCTTCATGGACTGAACTTCACTATTTTAATTTCTTGCCTTTTGGCAGCACAAGATCCTACCAGTGCTTCCATGTTGTTAGTAGCTCACCCATATTGATTAGTGTACACTCACTGAACAACGCACTTCACTTTTGAAGTTAAATGTAGAACATAGAACTCATAAGTTGTAGCACTCCCATATATGAGGGTAAAAATTTTACTTTTAAAACAACCAAAACACCAATTTATCATTACTAAAACACTTAAAGGTATTTAACATTAAAAACAGTTATCAGAGTACAATCCCAAAATCTCAAGGCTGCGGAAAATATGGGTGTATACACTGCGATCAAGCCAGGCCCTTCCCTTTCTAACCAGAAGTACCTGAAACTATAAACAACAACTGTAAGCACAAAGCTTAGTGAGTTACCTAAATACCATATACCATACATAACCTACGAGTCATACATATCAAAAATATCCAACATTCGATAGGAGGTGCTATGTGCCAACCATAGTCTTGCCATTATGCCACAAGCCGTATCATGGTCTTCCTTTCCAATCCAGGGACCAAAACCCTCGGTCTTACAAGCAAGTTCAAGGAGCCACCTCTTGGTCTTCCATGCAAGCATCACAAAGACAACTAGCATACAATCTACAACTACTTATCTACTTAACCGCTAGAGTCCAAACTCTGGTCTTGCATACAGACTTCCTAGGTTCCACCTACTGGTCTTTCATAAAAGTACCAAGGGTCTCCCCATGGTCTTCCTATAATACATAAACCAATAGGATCGGAATTGGTGCCTTCGACCATAGTATAGTGTTGAGACTCACCTCGCATTGTTGAATCACACTGATAGTCCCTGATAGCTGGTTCGACAATCCCCTGAACTATCAATATCAAATAACACCTAATTAACAATTAGAATCGAATCAATATCCTTCAATCCATACTTAGGGTAAAATGAAAATTTTACCCCTTATTTAGCTTTGCCCAAGAGTAAGGCCTAAACCTACAATCTAAAAAGGCCCAAACATGGCCCAAAATATTCCATGGTCAACCCTGATCAAACTTCTAGTCAAAGTCAAAGTCAACAATCCATGTCGACCAAACACGTTGTGTTGCCCATTGGCCACGCCGTGTGCCGCCAGCATCCAATCAGTCGAGAAAAATCTTGGCCACACGCCGTGTTCGCCCAAGATTCAACAACTTAATACATAAAGTTGTTTTCTCCAATTCTAATAGCTCCAAAGCTCATATCTAGTCCATAATATGGTTCAAAAGGATAAAGTTTCCAACTTTATCCATTGGGACTACTCAAAAAGGTTAAAACTAAATCCATAAATCTTAATAATGCAAGAGCTTAACCAACAAGCACTTAATCCTCAAATTACGAAGTCCATATGTTCTAGAAGTGATTCAAACACCAAAACCATCCCCAAGGTTGGTGCTTTATAGACATACATGTCCAATGCATGTCTTGAACCCATATTAGGTCAAAATGGGTATTCATAACCTAATCTCTATTCATGACATCAAAACTTGATTATAATCAAGATCCAACACATTACTAACTCCTCTTGACCTCGAGATTCATAAAGTTGCCAACTTTATGAAGTCTAACCATTCCATCATTCAAGAATAAGAAGCTAAAGGAACAAAACTCAAGATCTAACAACTTAGAATCATAAAAATCGAGTCTTAAACATTTATAAAGGTCCAAAAGAGTGCCAAGATGGAGAATGGGGACTTGCTTGATTGATCTTTGCTTCCTTCCTCCTCCTTCTTCCTACTTAGCTTCAAAAGCACCGAACTAGCTCTAAAAATGGAGGAAGATGATTAGGGATTCTTTAAGGGCTTGAGGGGCTGATGACGGACAAACCCTAGCCTCCTTATTCCTTTAAATAGGGAGCAAAAATCCAAAAGATTAGGGTTTTCATTCCAGCCGCAACACGTCGTGTTACAAGACGCAATGTGTCGCGTTTGATGGGTTTTGAGCATTATAACATCCATATGGTGCACATACAACTCTAATGCTTTGGATCTAATTTTTCTCTAGTTATACATGCAATTTTCATTTTCCAAAGCATGAAGCCTAACTAGCATACAATATTGATATTTGAAACATAAAACGAGTTAGATGATTACCTCTTTTTTGTAGCTTGTAGAACTTGGCCTTACAAGAGCTTAGCACCTCAAATGTGATGCCTCAAATAAGTCACAAAACACTTGTTAGAATACTTGTGTAATGATTTTAGGGGTTAGGGGTTACATATATAGTGTAGAATTCCAAGGGTCACTTGTAAACCCTAATCCATTCAGTTAGGCTTTTGATCTAATAATTCATTTGGACTAACACTTCATGGACTCTCACATAAGCTTAGTCCATCACTAATCAATCATGGATCATTAGCCCAAACTATATGTATCAACTGATTTACATAATCAGCCCCTGTTAATTTAATCAGTCTCTTTTGATCACTAAATTAATTCCAAATTAATTCTTGATCAATACAAATTAAATAATATGATTTCTTAACTAATATATTATTCTTATAATATATTAATAAATCACAAATAACCTCTTTCTCAAATATCCTTCCTATCAAATTGCTCCGGTGAATGCAACACAAATGGACCATGCTACTATCGTGTCAAGTACATACCAACTATAGTTATGGTCTTAGACACCTAATCCAACAGTGTTGACCTTAATGAAAATCGCACTTCTTCTTATCTAGACATGTCGTGTCTAATCCTCAAAATGGGATTTATTCCCAACAATTGTTCCTCAAGATTTTGGGTGTTACATAAGCATTGCCAACTCAATTGGAAGTGCACAGAAATAATAATGTGTCAACTGAAACACAACAGTTTATCAACCTCGGTTTGCATGCTAGTGATAACTAAAAGGTTCATTGTCGGTTGACTCTTGCAACTCTTAAGATTAATACGACTCCCACTGACTTCTTGACATATAATTTTCTTTATCAAGGAACATTCCTTGACGAGCTAAAACAAAAGTTCAAAAGTACATGTGGATTCTCGACAAGAAAACACTTCATAGAATTGATCTCGGTTTATCTTTTATTTATCGATCAACGAAAACATCAAAACTCCAATTCTAAATATGCTAGAGTAAGAAAACACTATTCTTCCACAAGTTACGAGGTGTTATCAATCTTCTTAGTTTGAAATGAGTTTCTAGATAAGATTTATAGTTACTAGAGCATGGCTCTAAAACTTGATTGGAACAAATTAGGACTCATCAATGATCGAACCATTTCCAATAATGTTCGATTCCTCTTCTTAGTTATACAATAGCACTAAGATGTTCTTTGAGGACTAATTGTTATACAATCCCACAATTACTAGAATGATCATAAAATATGATACTAAAGTACTCCCCTTTCTTTTAAGATCGGAGAATCTTTTATGTTTATGCCTAATAGATTCTTCCATTCGTTCGGCTACTCATGAAATTTTCAAAAGCATCATAATTATGCTTAATCTTATAATCATAGTCATATTTACTGAAGCATCAGTAAATCATGACGAATAGAGTTATCATCTCTTGTGGTGGATTCGGAAAGTCCTTATCAACATGTACTAGATCCATTAGTCTTTCACTTGCCTCACATAAATATGTGAACAATGAATTAATCATAATTTTCCAATGAACAAGATTCAGACGACTTGACTTTACCATCTCTAAGATCTTTCAGGTAATTTGGACAGCTTCGTTTCCAATGTCCCTTCAATTGGCAGTAAAAACAAATGGACTCATTGGGGTCAACATTTGGACAGCTTCAGTTGTGTTCTTAAGCATTTTTGCTTCAACACCCATCAACATATGGGTCAGATCAATTAGGCACACATCGAGATTTTGTCATATAAAATTTCTCAACAAACTAACCATATGACTTAGGAAGCGAATGAAGAACCAAATCAATGGCTTTCTCTTTTGGGAATACGACACCCATCCTTTCCAACTTTTCAATGTACGACTTCATTTTCAGAATGTGCGCACACACATAATTTCCATCTTCATGTTTACATGCCAATAGGGCTTGAGTAGTTTCATATCTTTCAACTCGAAGAAAACGTGACGTTGGGAATGTCACAGGAGGAGGAGGTGGAAGAGTTGAATAAAAACGATGTCCAATTCCACCATTTCCTAAGGATGGAAAGACATGTTCACATTGGCTTGAAAGTAGAAGACCATCTCCAGAAGGTTGAGGAAAAACATTTCCATAAGAACGAGGAAGACCATTATTGTCTTGATTTGACATCTAAAATTAAGAGAAGAGAGAATTCAAGTTATTTGATTTTAATCCTTAACTATTAACCCAAAATTTAAATTAAGGCTAGGATCCATATTTTCGATTCGAACTTTGAAGATGGATGTCGTAATCAAATTCGAATCTATTTTAGGTAGGTAGAACATTTCACCAATTTCAATAACATGAAACTCCTAGATCATTTGAGATTCATTGACTCATATCAATGATATATTTAATCTCTATTATGATCTTACCAATTATGAATGGGATGTTGAGGATCATAATTAAGATGTGAATAAGCATGCAAACTCGTTCAAACATCGTCGCCCAATTTATAATCTCCCATTGATATATCGGTTAACCACACACGCTCCATTAACAATTATAAACATGGATTGTTTCATTATTTCATCTTTATAGTCCCAAATTAGCGTGTCGGATAACTACACATGCTCCAATAACAAATCATAAAGAAACGTCGTGCATTTTCATGGATTAGCATACAATTTCACACTTTTCCTAAAGTAAGTAGAGTGAGATTTTTTTAAAGAAGGTTCTACTACTTTATAGATTATACTTTTAATCTGATTATGTACTATCGAACCCGTTCGACTAACGACCCTCCACCACACAGGAGAGCGGTGGGTGAAAAAGATACACATTCAACTGTCATTTTATAGGTTGTTTCCTTATATCCTCTTTATAGCATGGTTTCGTGAATGATGTCTACTATTGATTCAACTGACTTTTCTTATACATATAGTTATTAATCTTATATTACATATATAAGGGTGTATTTTAAAATCTTTTTAAAACACAAGTTTTAAATATTAATTATCTAATTTAATCATATAATTAGCTAATCAATTTAAACATATCATGAATTTATAATTATCTTTTAATTAATCTTATAAATAAACTTATTGTTAAATCCATAAGGATAATTCATTTAATTAATCATATAATTAAATATTATCTTTTCAAGATTATCTCATAATATTTAGGGTTTTTCTTTTAATCATCTAAGGTTATCAAAAATCGGATTTTGACAGATTTAATGTTAGGGGACAACAAAACAAGTTAAGCACTTCAGACAAATATAAAAAAAACAAACTTCATGAACTCACAAAAACTTCTGAAAAACATAAAACAAAAGAGCACAATATTTAATGTGGTTCGGTCAAGGTGACATACGTCCATGGGCGAACGAGAGAGGGGATTTTATTAACTTCCAAAAACAATTACAATCACACCCAAATGAGTGCTCTCAACCTCACAATTATTAATCTCTTGAAATTTTTGCACGCCTACAATGATGGAGATATAATCCTATTTATACTTGAGGGATCAGACCTAAAACCCTAATGGGCCAAGCCCATTGGCCCATGAATGTGGATAACCAATCATATTCTACCATTCAACATCTTCTGGAACATTCATTTATGTCAAAAAACCCATTAGCATCAACAACACACATGATGAACACCTTGACCATAGTGGAGCAACATGATGCATAGGTGGAGCATCATGATCACTAATGGTCCAACATCTATCATGGTGGTACAACATGGTGTATTTCTTGAGCGTTATCATCTTCTAAGCATATGTGGATCAACATGGCACGTCAAAGGAATCAATATGGCGCATCATGTACCAAGATGGTCCATGATGGCACAACATCTCTTTCATGACGCAACTTCCCTTCTTGATAAAATCATCTTCATGTCTCAACATCTCTATGGCTCAAAATCTTCACTTGGCTCAACATCTCCTTGGTTCAACATCACCTTGGTGCAACTTCAGACATGATGACACATCATGCTATTATTTGTTGTAACATCCCTAAGGATGGTGCAACGTCCTTCTACATGGTGCAACATGATGTTCCATGTTGCTCCAAGTGCTCCAACTTTTTCCTAGTTGCTCCAAGTGCTCCAAGTTGCTCCAAGTTACTCCAAGGCCACTCCAAGTTGCTCCAAACCACCTTTTAGATGGTCCGTTTCTTTGGCACTTGATTCGTTCCTTTGTCAGAAGGTCCAAAGCCATCTCATATGATCCGTTCCTTTGTCATATGTTCCGAGAACCTCAAGTGCTCCATTGAGTTCTAAGTGCTCCATTGAACTCAAAAAATGCTTCATCCAAGTGCTCCACTTGATTCTAAGTGTTCCATGTTGGACAAGATTTCATACCTCAACATTTAAAACAAATAATTACCAAAATTAACCACATAAATCCGATTAGGCACCAAAATCCCGAAATTCGGTTTTATCCTGGGTTCACATCATGACAGGCAGTATGTCACGATATGAGAATATATTTTTCAAAAAATTGATTTTGTTCAGTTCATCGAATGTACAATCAATGTCAGACATACCTAGGCTCTAATACCACTGATAGGTTTTATCGGTTACAAGAACTATGTGCTTGCGGAAGTTCACTTAACACTTAAGGGCACATGTAACCTAAAGGATCTGTGTCATACACTTTAAATGCAACATACTATGAACAAGAAAACTAAAATGAACCCTAATTAAAAACCCTAGCATAATCAAAACACAAGAATTAAGGTTACATAACTTTGATTTGTTGTAGTAAATAAATCACTTCAATCATACCTTTGAAGAGCTTGGAAAGTTAGCACCAAAAGTATGATGCCTTTAATGGCTCACACCCAAATCTTAGAACTAAAAGACAATTAAGGAGAGAGGAGGAGAGCAGAATTTCGTTCCTAAGGCTTATGGGAAGTGCATGAACGAAATTAAGTGTCCCAAGGGTCCTATTTATAGTTTAGGTAACTTAGGGACAAAGAACAATTTGAATGGATTGAATACCAATTCAAATCATTTCCTTATATACATCCAAAAGGCTTCTGGAAACCCCAATAAGGCTCCCAAAACCGTCCTCCCTTGGATGGTTCTAGAATTGCCTTTTTTGTTCAACTATTGAACCATTACAATTCACCAATTGCATCTTTAATTAATTCCAGTTAGTCTCGAATTAATTCTAGATTAATTCTAATTAATAATTAATCAATTGTAATTGATTTCATATTAATTTATTAATCATATAAATTAACAAATAATTTGTTTAACAACTGATATCATATTAATTTATTAATCATATAATAAATTAACAAATCAACTATCTATTTCCAATTAATATATTAATAATATAATATATTAATAAATCATTTCCTTATAATTTTCAGTTAGTTTATTAATCATATAACAATCTAATAAATTATCATGTCTCTATAAATATCATTCTAATCAAGTTTTAGTTTTGAGGGCAAGCCAAAAATGATTTTGTTTCTAACTACAAGAATATACTAATTTAGTTGTTGGATTAGACACCTTAATCCAACAGATACTAACATAGGATATTTGGAATGATTTTCTTATGGAGATGGAGGTGGTAGAAGAGATTTGCATGGAGATAGAGGGGGTTGAAGGTGGCGGACAATGGTGGAAGTCGATGGTGGTAGCGAACGATGGTGATAATCGAATATAGAGATAAGTGTTCTTAAATATAGGTGTGAAAGTTCTTGAAAGTGTGTGTGGATTTGAGAGGTGTGTGGATTTGAGAGAGTGGATATGTGTGTGTGTGAGAGAGAGAGAGAGAGATGTTTTCGTTATTTTACAAACGTCTAACAAAATCTATTAACAAAGTTAGTCATAAGGATTATTGACCGGCAATATTTTATTGACATTAATCGTTAATGTAAAAAAAAAGTTTCATAAGAATTGTATCGGGAAGAAATTTAAAAACATAAAAAGCATTTGAGAAATTTTGTCTACAAATTTTAAGATATATTTGTGACCTTATTTTATATAAAAAGGCTGGATTTGTCTTTTTTATTTTTTTGGTTTTATTTACATATATATATTTTCTTTCATAAATGATGAAAAGGATAGGGGTGCCCTTCCCTACCCTCTTTCTCTTTTGAAAACCTTCCACGTGATCCTGACTATGACTATGTTTCTTTTTAGTGACTATTACAGTATCACTACACCGATATCATCTTCTCCATCTGCCCTGTGCGACCCTAAAACTTCATGGCTTCAACAACAACAATCTCACACCCCCTTTAACTCTAAACCCACCGACATTAGTTTCAAGATGAGATCGACCTTCATTCACATTGCCATTCTTTACTTCACATTTTACGGTATAACTTTGGCAGCATCAAATCAGAATCCGCATGATGATGCTTTGTCGTTGTTAGCCTTCAAATCAGTAGCAGACACCGGAAACAACCTTGGCTACTCTGTTCAAAATATCTCCGCCGTCTGCATATGGCAGGGAGTACAATGCCAGATCAACGGCAAGGTGGCCCGGCTTGTTCTTGAGAACTTGAACCTCGCCGGTGTTTTTGCAGCCAACACATTGACTCGGATGGAACAGTTACGATATTTGAGTCTGAAAAACAACTCGCTCACCGGACCGATTCCCGACCTCACCGGACTCGTTAACCTTAAATCGTTGTTTCTTGACCATAACTACTTCACTGGTTCCATCCCGCCGTCAATCTCCTCGATCCACCGCCTCCGGAATCTAGATCTTTCCGACAACAAATTAACCGGTGTCATTCCCGTTGAATTATGTAATTTAGAACGACTGAACTACCTTCGTCTCGATTCAAATCATTTAAATGGTTCGATTCCTCCTTTCAATCAATCATATCTTCAAATCTTCAATGTTTCGGATAATTTTCTAACCGGTCATGTTCCGGTGACTCCTACTCTTGCCCGCTTTGGCCCGGCGTTGTTTTCGATCAACGGCCGACTTTGTGGTGTGATCGTTCGTATAGAATGCGGCATCAGTGGACAATTTTTTGGTAAAAATTCGTCGAGCTCATCAACGCCGCCGTGGGTGGGAAGAGGCAAAAGCGGGGAACTAAAACCGATGGAGGGTGTTACAAATTCGAATTCGACAAAGCATAAACGACTTATATTGCTGGTTGGCTTACCCGGTGGCTTGTTGATTGTAATTACCTTAGTTGTGTGCATAATTCTGTCGATTAAGACGTTGGAGAAGAAGAAGAAGAAGAGGAGGAGAAAAGGTATTGTTCCTACTCGTGAGATAATTGAGATGGCAGAGGCAGCGGAGGTGATGAAGAGGGAGGAGGGAGGCGACTTGGAGAAGAAGAAGAAGGTGAGCAAGTTGCATCAAGGGATGAGAACGGAAAAGAGTGGTAATCTGGTATTCTTCACCGGGGAGTCGCAGCTTTTCACGGTGGATCACTTGATGAGGGCGCCGGCGGAGTTACTGGGGAGCGGAACAGTCGGGACGACGTACAAAGCGTTGCTGGACAACCGTGTGATCATGTCCGTGAAGCGGCTTGATGCCTCGATATTAGAAGGGACAACGAACGAGGCGTTTGAGAGACAGATGGAGGTGGTGGGTAGGCTGCGCCACCCAAACCTGGTGGCGCTCCTGGCTTATTTTGTGGCGGAAGAAGAAAAGCTTCTTGTTTACGATTACCAACCAAACGGAAGTCTCTTCACACTCATTCACGGTAAGTCCCCCTCCCCCACCACCACCAGCTACCGCGAGTATACTCATTAAACGATTCAACATCGATGTGACATTTGCAGGATCAAAATCGATGTTGGCCAAGTCGTTACACTGGACATCATGCCTGAAAATTGCAGAAGACGTAGCGCAAGGACTCTGTTATCTCCACCAAGCATGCAGCCTCGTTCACGGCAATCTTAAAGCTTCCAACGTCCTCCTCGGCTCCGACTTCGAAGCGTGCCTCTCCGACTACTGTCTCTCCACCCTATTTAACGGCGACGGTGTTTCTGCCGCCTACAAGAAACCGGAATCACACCAACCAACTGCGAAATCCGATGTTTACTCATTTGGGGTTCTGTTGCTTGAGCTGCTAACAGGGAAGACTGAGTCGGAGCAACCAGACTTGACGCCGGACGAGCTGGTGAAGTGGGTAAAGTCGAATAGAGATAATGGTGGTGGGGGCATGGAGATGGAGGAGAAGCGGGTGGAAATGATGACGGAGGTCGCGATAGCGTGTAGCGTGAGGACGCCGGAACTGAGTCCCACCATGTGGCAGGTAATAAAGATGTTACAGGAGATAAAAGAAGCTGCAGTAATGGAGGATTGTGGATTGAACCCATGGATTGAAACATCATAGAACACCGGAAAAGGGAAGAGTGGCCGGCCACGTTGTCATAACTGGATTCATAGTTACAGTTTAATATTTATTTTTTCTTTAAAAAAAGTATTATTTTGCTTAATAATTTGTTTTATAATTAATATACTTAAAAGTTAACACTAGATGGATTTAAAACATTTAGCTAAAATAACAAATAAAAAATGTTAGACTATCCACGTACCATATTTTTATATACAATAAAAAATGTTAGACTATCCACGTACCATATTTTTATATTGTATATCTCATGTCTTTTAAATATTGAGGATTCTCTTGATTATATGAATCATAATATACATATCTTCGGTTTTAATTCAATCATCTAAATAACATAAGGCGTAACTTGACGGCAATGTTAAGTCTTAAGTTTTTTCAAGTCTTGGCAAGCCACGTCGTTTATAAAACGTGACTTAAGACGAGAATTTTGTATATAATTAATATTTTTATATGTATTTTCAACTATTATTTATTTTTATACATATATATGAGTTAAAGTGATATTTTGATAAAACTTTGCGGCATGTACAAACCTTAGAGCTGTGACAAACTTTTTAAAAGCTTGACTATTATCATTATTATGATCTATCTGAAATAAAGTAATTATTTTAATAACTTTAATAGAACAAAAGTAAACATTATTTATATAATAATATGCATTAAATAAAAGATTAGTTTAAGTTGAGTTGTCGATTTGAAAAATATAAGTAATTGAGTTATACAAGTGGAAGATAAAGAAATTAGTTTTATAATTCGAAAATTTGGTTGAGTTGGATTACTAATAAGAATAATCTTAGAGCCTCAGTATGCCATCAAACTTGAAAAACTCTATTGTAAAATAAAGTGTTAAGAGACTCTCGGTGGCGGGTGCCATTGATAAGAAAACATGTAGAACGTGTATTTGGAGTTGTCCGATCGCATTTTGTAATTGTTACAAATCTGAATTTCGATTTTTGGAGAAAATATTGTGTTTTTTTTATTGAACTCTAACAAAAAGTTTTTTAAAAAAAAAACATAACAAATGGAAGGTACTGACGTATGTAGGCTTAAAATGTGATATTTAATTGACAAACAAATGATATTAGAAATTTCAAAATGACCATTAGAGACATGAATAGAAAGTTTTTGGAAAGAGTTTGGTGCAAAGGAGAAAAATACAATTATGTATTTTGATTGATACATTGTTTATTCTAAACTTTTATTCTAAACTCTTTGTCATTTATTTAACTTTTTGTTATGTTTCTTTGATTTTTCTTTTAGATTTCAGTAAAAACGGAAATTTTCCCGTGTTTTTCATCGGATTTAAGTAATGTTCTTGAAATTTTGGAATAATTTTTTCTCTCTTTCAGAATGTGAGTTTGAAATATATTTTATTATTATTATTGTTAGAAAAGTACTTTTAATGTTCCATAAATTTATTTTATGTTTGTCGCGCTAGCTGATAGCTGAAAAGTTAGTTGTTAAATAAAAAGTTAGCTGATTGCTGAAAAATTAATTGATAAAAAAATGTTGTTTGGTAAAACTAGCTGAAAAATATAAAATGACTTAAAAAGACATTTAAAAGAATGTATTTCTATAATTAGTTAATGAGTATATTTGGAAATTAAAAAAAAAAAAAAAAAAAAAAAAAAAAAAAAAAAAAACTCATAAAAAGCTAGTCTAAATAGCTTTTTAAAAAACTAGCTTATAAGCAACTTTTTGGGCTGTCAAACATGACAACTTAAAAAACTCGAAAAATAAGCTATCAACTAGCTGCGGCGCACAAAACATAGTCTTAGTCTCAAATATACAAATCATAAATACAATTAACCCATCATGTTTTCCCAAGGAACAGGGGCTGAAAAAGGTAGTTATTGAGAACCATGTGAACACTACAAATGAACTCTTTGAAACCCCACATGTTCAACAAGAGATTTCAGAGGGGTTTCCTTCAGTTTCTTCTGCATCAGTTCCACTTAGGGATGACAATGGGTACGGGTATACCGGGTTTCATGTTCCTCATCCCCATACCCGAATCCCCATCCCCATCCCCATACCCGACCCCATCCCCATCGGGGATTAAATCCATCCCCATCCCCATCCCCAATGGGGAACGGGGATCCCGAGTGGGTAATCGGGGAATTTTCCCCATTACAAGGTTTTGAAAGTTTATGAAAAAATAAGTCATAGATATATTAACAAACAAAAAAAACTTATAGAAATAATATAAAGCACTTCAATCATCGAATGTATTCAAACACGAACAATAACTTTCAAGTTTACAAATTAGACTACTTTTTTGCAACAAAAAAAACATAAACATAAAAAGTCATCCAAAAAGTAGTCAAACATCGTCTATCATCCAAACAATAATAATCAAGTTCACCAAATTTCAATTCCAACTTTCGCATCGAACCATCATTTATCATATATTCACCTACCAACAAAAGAAAGACAAAGTATAAATAAATGCATGAAACAAAAAACTTTAATTTAATCGATTATAATCATGAAAAAATGGTTTCATTATTACCATCAAGTTTCACTGTCTGTGTCGTAATCATAAAAAATAGTTGCATGATTATCCGAGGTAAATTGCACACCTTCATCTAAATAGAACAAAAAAGTTAGTAAATTAAAAACAAATATAAATAATAATAAAATAGATGATTACCTTTGTTAACAATTTCCCACATCCAACTTTGTGCGCACATTAGAGCTTCAATTGTGTTTGGTTTAAGTCGACTTCGATGTGGGATTATCAATCTTCCACTAGTACTAAATGCGGATTCAGAGGCAACGGTAGAGACGGGAATAGCCAATATATCTCTAGCTATTGCTTGCAATATAGGATATTTCGTTGCCCTTGACTTCCACAACGTCAAAATATCAAAGTCTTGAGATTCAGGCTCAATCCCTTCTTCTAAATTTGTAGAACCAATTGCTGTTGAAGGTTCACTCCCTGAGTCAATCTTTTCCATTTTTCTGCCCAAAACAAATTAATCACACAGGACTTCAGCATATAAACATTCATCACAATAGATATTCACTGTTTCAATCATACACAAATACACAATAGATATTCACAATAGACAACAATTAATCTCCACTGCTACATATACATTCATACACAATCGACTGAACATGGGGAGGATGCAAAATCATCAACCGGACTCAAAAGTTAAAAATCAAGCAAGTTAAAAATCGAACGGAAAAACCTGATTGAACGTCAATGTACTCAATTGACCGCCGATTATCCGTCATTTGATGGTTACGCTGGAGTAGTGGTATAGCACAGCGTCGACGGAGAATGAAGATGGTTGCCGGACGCCGGTTAGAACTTGGAAGTCGAAATGTAAATTCACAGTCTCACAGATGAAGCAAGGCAGGAGCAAGGGCAAACAACGTCACAATAGGAGTGGGAGCGGGACTCGACGAAGACTTGAAGAGACGATGAGTTGATTAAGGAATAAAAAAACCCTATTGAGTATTGACTGTTTGACTTAGTTTCACAATGAGGTGAATCGGCGAGAATTTTGAATTAATTAAAAATATAACGTAATTGAATTTACACTTGACAGAAGGTTGATTGAATCCATACATAACATGACGTAAATGAATTCTCACTTTCACAATTTGAGTTATGTATATGATGTTTTGAATGGATTAAAAATATAACATAAATGAATTATATATATATATATATATATATATATATATATATATATATATATATATATATATATATATATATATATATATATATATATATATATATCGGGTACCCATCGGGTACGGTTTCGGGTAAGGGTATGGGTACCCGATAGGTAGAACCATCCCCGTTTTTCGCATTCGGGTAATACCCATACCCGTTCCCATCCCTGATAAATCTGGGGATTTACCCGGTCAATTCGGGTTCGGGTTTCGGGTACCCATCGGGTACGGGTTTTTTTGCCATCTCTAGTTCCACTTCCACTAGGTTTTAGTAGGGTAAGGTTTTCCTCATCAGTTAAGATGCGTTTTGGTTCTAAAAATGGCAATTCCAACTCGTCTTTTGTTGCTTCAGCAGTTGGTAATAATAAGAAAAACTCGGTTAGAAAGAATATAACTAATTCTTTTGTTCATCACGGTGGTTCAGTTTTGGAGGACTTCTATAAGTTTATCGCGATTGGAAAAGCTCTTGGATATAAAATGAATGGTTCAACACGTGATTTCAAAAAAGTGTCGGATACTATTAATGTGGGTCAAGATTTTGGTGTGAATGAAGTTCATCAATAAATATTATGTCCATCAGTCTTTGTGGGTCTGGAGATTGGAAAAGAAGATGGGTAAAATCTTTGTGTATTAAAAATTATACTCCCTCCGTCCCAAAATTATAGTCCATCTTTCCTTTTTAGTTTGTCCCAAAATAATAGTCCACTTCTAAAAATAAATAACACTTTTACCAAAATACCCCTCATTATTACTTAAACAACTAAGCATTTAATAGAACATTAAATGCAAAGTAAGGACAAAACTGTCATTTTATTGTATAAAGTTAGTGGTAATTAATGTTTTCTTAATCTTTGTGTTTTTTGTCTATGGACTATAATTTTGGGACGGAGGGAGTATTTCTTTTCTTGCTATTCAATAAACTTTTATGACTCAAGTTGATACGATGAAAATTAGATCGATGTGGGGGAACTACCACTTTGACTTTGCAATCTACTTCTGCTCGGGGTCATTCAGGGAGATTTTATCTATGTGGGATTCGTCTTGTTTCAAAAGAAGATCAATTATAAGTAACGAAAATGTCTTTTAATTGTGAAAGGTGAGCAGGTTACTTCTAAGCTCTCTTGTCTCATGTCTCATGGTTAATGTTTACGGCACCGCAAGATCGGTATGAGAAAGAAGCTCTTTGGGATTATCTTCATTCTTTTTCCGTAAGAAAGAATATTCCAGTTTTTTCTTTGGTGATTTGACTACGGTTCATAATGAGGGAGAACGATTGGATACAACCTTTTGTCCTAATTCTTCTAATGATTTTAATACTTTCATTAGCGATTCTTGTTTGGTTAAGGTTCAAATGGGAGGCTTTACGTTCACTAGATCAAATGTGCATGATACAAAAATGGCAAAGTTAGCAAATCGTTTTTCAATTTCAAAAGAGATTTCTGAGTTATTTCCTAATATTCAAGCAGTTGCATTAGAGTTAAAATGGTCAGACCATAGGCCTATTTTTTCATAATTATGTTATAGACTATGGCCCAACTCCTTTTAAATTTTATAATTCGTAGTGTTCATGAGAAGGTTTTAATGACATGGTGATTCAAGCTTGGAATGAGTTGGAAGGTTCGATTGGTTGCCCTTTCACCCGGTTTAAAAATAAATTGAAGTGTAACGCCCCAAAATACGGGCCAAAAATTTCATTTTTAATTAAGTGATTCGCAAACATTTGTAACAAAATATCATTCGACCATATCATTTAATAAAACATGTCTCGTGTCTGTAAACCAAAACGTAAATCATAATAATATCAGAGTACAAATCCCAGAATGTCTCATAGTGCGGAAAAACAAGAGCGTGTGTGATATGCCGCTACCGCGCCAACTCCTTCCCCTAGGCTGAAGAGGTACCTGAAACAACAACTAAAACCGTAAGCACGAAGCTTAGTGAGTTCCCCCACTGTACCACATACCATATAACCACATATCAAACATATATTGTCAGGCATATCTGGGTGCCCGACCTACCCCTTCGGTCCTCTCGACCGGATATTAGCTAGCATATCTGGGTGCTGGCCTCCCCTTCGGTCATCTCGACCGGATACTAACTAGCATATCTGGGTGCTGGTGTCCCCTTCGGTCCTCTCAACCAGATGCTGGGGACTATTTCACCCCCTACTACTACCATATAACACATATCACATAATCTATCTAGCATGGCTGGGCATGACTGCCCCTTCGGCCATATCGACCGGTAAATCAGGGACTATCTCCCTTACTGTCACTAGCACATAGCATCATATCATACTAGCACATAAACATAACACAGGTAGTAGAAACCCTAGATGAATATCACAGAGACAATCATCCAATCATACAACTCCTACTGGTGGGACGACATTGTGGTCGTTGACCCACTGCTACTAGAAGGTAACTCACCTCGAAAGTAGCTGCTGAAAGTCTACTTGCTGAGCGCCTGACTGCTGAACCGGTAAACCTCCGGCTATAAATCATGAACATAGATTAGACACTCATAAATACCCTTAGGTCAAATGACTGACCCTCCCCTGGTCCAAGGTCAACTCCTTGGTCAAAGTCAACTTCCAGTTGACTGGACTCGCCGAGTCATGGCATAGACTCGCTGAGTCCTTCTCCTACTAACCCGGTCCTACTCGACAAGTCCTTCTTCCCACTCACTCCCACTCACTGAGTCAACCTTAACTCACTACTTGGGACGATTGAACCGACTCGCGACCCGACTCGCCGAGTCCCCACGAGCAGATCTCCTGCTCGCTTCCAAATCCTCACCGAAGCATCTTTTTTTGAGGATTTGGGTTTTTGGGACTATTGCTACACGCTAAATTGCTAATTCCGCGTGCAGATACGAAGGGTTGGACCTCCAACACTTAAACCCCTCTTAATCAGTAACAGTTCATCGGACTCGCCGAGTTTGAAGAACAACTCGTCGAGTAGCATGCAATCTTCATAGGACTCGCCGAGTTCCACTTTGGGGCTCGCCGAGTCCCTTGACCCATTTCCCATATAGACCAAATCTGAGACATGCAACGCTTCAAAACCATAGATCTATGTTCCTAGGGAATGCTTATCACGTAAAGTTGCAAACTTTACGTGCATGCATGGCCCTACAAGCTCCAAAAGGCAAATCCAAGCTTTTTATGAGGTCATACACCCAATGGGGACCTCAATCACTCCAACCACATAAACTTTATACTTCTAATACGTCCATAATGTCCAGATATGAAGTCCTTTCAGATCATTAAGCACAAACACAAGGAGTATGGTGTTTTAGGGCTTGAAAACCACCATTTTAGGGAAAAAAGGGAATCTAAAGAACTAGTGATCAAGGTAGGGGATTTTCTACCTGAATGGAAGCCTCTTGCATTGTAGATTCTGGATCTACCTCCCCTCCTTGCACACTACAACCTCTTTCTTCTTCTTCTAAGCTCCAAACCTTCTTCACAAAGCCAAAATCACTCTCAAGAACAAAATGAGGGCTAGGGTTTCGCTCTTCAGCTCTCTGGAAGTGTTAGGGACAAAGGAGGCCAAGATAGAGCATTTAAATAGGGTGCAAACACCCGGATTAGGGTTTTTGCCCAAACAGGGTCTACTCGCCGAGTCCGAGAACCGACTCACCGAGTCGAAAGTTCAGTCCCCGCGTCTTATCCCGCTCCTACTCGGCGAGTTGGTCCATCAACTCGCCGAGTCCAAGGCAAAAAAATGCATTATTTTAAAAATGTTAATTACAAGGAGTACGTACCAGGAACCAGGTGCTAAAAATCTCCCCCACTTATCTTAGACTTCGTCCTCGAAGTCTGCTGCTCGATCCTGAAACAACTCGGGGTAATGCTCCATCATCTCTTCCACCAGCTCCCAAGTCCGCTCCGATCCCTTCCGGTGCTGCCATTGCACCTTCACGAGTTCTACCCTTTTGTTCCTCAGATCCTTCGACTTCCTGTCGAGGATTGCCACAGGCCGCTCGTTGTAATTCAAGCTGTCATCGACCTGAATATCCTCCAAATGCACCACTGCCGAGTCATCCACCAAACACTTCCGTAACTGAGAGACGTGGAAAGTGTTGTGGATCTGGCTGAGTTCGGCTGGCAGGTCCAACCTATACGCCACCTTGCCCACCCGGGCTACAACCCTGAATGGCCCGATGTACCTTAGGCCTAACTTTCCTCGCTTTCTGAATTGGATGACGCCTTTCCATGGCGACACCTTCAGAAGAACCATATCCCCGACTTGGAATTCCAAGTCTGAACGACGCTTGTCGGCATAACTTTTCTACCGACTCTGAGCAGTCTGAAGCCTGCTCCGGACCTGCTGAATCTTCTCTGTCGTCTGGAGCACCACTTCGATGCTTCCCATGACCCTCTGGCCAACCTCTCCCCAACATATCGGGGTCCTGCATCTCCGTCCGAACAACATCTCGAAGGGAGGACGGTCAATACTCGCGTGGTTGTTGTATGAGAACTCAGCTAAAGGAATATAGGTATCCCAACTACCACCGAAATCTAGCATGCATGCCCGCAACATATCCTCAAGCGTCTGGATGGTCCGTCACTCTAACCATCCGTCTGCGGGTGAATGGCAGTGCTAAAATGTAGACGAGTGCCCAACTCATCATGAAACTTCTTCCAAAACCTGGAAGTAAAACGCACATCTCTGTCTGAAATCACTGATACTGGCACCCCGTGCCGTGTCACTATCTCCCTGATATAGATGTTGGCCAACTTCTCGGCCGAGATGCTCTCCTGAATCGGGATAAAATGGGCGCTCTTGGTCAATCGATCCACCATGACCCATATAGAATCCACTCCTCGCGCGGTCCTGGGAAGCTTCGTGATAAAATCCATCATAATATCTTCCCATTTCCACAACGGGATATCCAACGGCTGCATCTTGCCGTGCGGTCTCTGATGCTCGGCCTTGACCTTCCTGCAGGTCAAGCACCGCTCGACGTACCAAGCCACATCCCGCTTCATGCAGGGCCACCAATAGTCCAGAAGAAGATCCCTATACATCTTCGTCGCCCCGGGATGAATGGAGAATCGGGATTTGTGCGCCTCCTCCATCAAGATCTGGTGCATTCCTCCGAGGTATGGCACCCACACCCTGCGGTGTAATGTCAGTAATCCCATGCTGTCATAGTCGAAGGAGGAAACCTGACCCACTATACGCTCACTCTTCCGATGTTCCTCCTTCAGGGCCTCCTGCTGGGCCTCCCGAATCCGCTCCAAAAGCGAAGTCACCACTATTATCCGCATGCAAATATCCCTGATCGGCGCTGCCTTGCAGCTAAGCACATCGGCCACCACATTGGCCTTCCCCGGGTGGTAAAGGATCTCACAATCATAATCCTTTACCACATCAAGCCATCAACGCTGCCTCATGTTCAAATTCGGCTGATCCATGAGGTACCTCAAACTCTTGTGGTCCGTGTAAATGGTACACCGAACCCCGTAGAGGTAATGTCGCCAAATCTTGAGGGCGAAGACCACCGCCCCCAACTCTAAATCATGCGTTGGGTAGTTCGCCTCGTGAGGGTTCAACTGCCTCGAAGCGTAGGCAATGACGTGCCCTCTCTGCATCAGTACCGCGCCCAACCCCGAAATGGACGCGTCACAATATACCACAAAATCCTCTACGCCCTCTGGCAGGGCTAAGATTGGCGCCTCGCACAATATCTGTCTCAGAACCTCGAACGCTGCCTGCTGCTCAGGCCCCCATCGAAAGACCACGGCTTTCTTAGTCAGCCGTGTTAGGGGTACGACTATCTTGGAGAAGTCCTGAATGAATTTCCGATAGTAGTCCGCTAAACCCAGGAAACTCCGAATCTCAGATGGAGACTTCGGAACCTCCCATCTCATCACGGCCTCTATCTTGGCCTGGTCAACCAGTATACCGTTCTGGTTGACAAAGTGCCCAAGGAATTTCACCTCACGCAACCAAAACTCGCACTTGGAGAACTTGGCGTACAAGCTCTCCCTCCTAAGGGTCTCCAAAACCTCTCTCAGATGCTCCTCGTGCTCCTCCTGCGTCTTGGAATAAACCAAGATGTCATCAATGAAAACTATCACAGACTGATCCAACATCGGTCTGCACACGCGGTTCATGAGGTCTATGAACGCGGCACGAGCATTGGTGAGCCCAAACGGCATCACCACGAACTCATAATGGCCATAACATGTCCGAAACGCAGTCTTCTGCACATCCTCCTCTCTGACCCTCATCTGGTGGTAACCTGAACGCAAATTGATCTTGGAGAACAAGATGCTCCCTGTAACTGGTCAAAGAGGTCATCAATCCTCGAGAGTGGGTAACAGTTCTTCACCGTTACCTTGTTCAGCTCCCGATAATCTATACACATCCGATGCGACCCGTCCTTCTTCTTCACAAACAGAATCGGGGCTCCCCAGGGTGAACTGCTTGGTTTAATGAATCCCTTGTCCAACAGCTCCTGCAGCTGCGTAGATAACTCCTGCATCTTGGGAGGAGCCAACCGGTACGGTGTCTTGGCTATCAGAGCCACACCAGGGACTAGGTCGATCCTGAACTCTACCTGTCGCTCCGGAGGTATTCCAGGAAGCTCCTCCGGGAACACATCAGCATAGTCTCGCACCACTAGAACCTCGTTCACCGTCGCCTTACCCGCCTCCCGGGCATCCATAACATACGCGACATATCCCGCGCAACCCTGCTGAAGGTAGCGCCTAGATCTCCCTACTGAACATACTGTGGGTCCACGCTGTGGCCTCTCGCCGTGGATCACCAACTCTCCCCCGCTTGGGGTCCTGATCTGCACCAGCTGTTGTGCGCAATCTATCACCGCCCCATTAGGGCTCAACCAATCCATGCCTATGATCACCTTGTTCCCACGCAATGGAATGGGAACCAAATCCACCAAATAGCGCTCCTCAAACAACCTTAGAACATAATCCCTGAACACTGTTGATGCTCGCACTGATCGATCATCGGCAATCTCTACCTCTAGAGGGCAATCCAACATGCCCGAAGACTCAGTAAACTTCTTGCTAAGCGCAAGAGAAACAAACGATCGGGTGGCATCCGAGTCATACAACACCTGAACTGGGATATCGTTTACATGGAACGATCCTAATGCATAAACACAGAGCACATATCAATATCATAACATCATATAAATAAAATAGAGGAAAAGAATCATACCCGTTACCACATCGGGTGCGGCGCGTGCCTCCTCGGTAGTCAGCTGAAACGCCCGGCTCCTCACCACTGGAGCCTCTGCCTCGCCCTACCGGCCATCAGTGATCCGCAGGGTCGCTGGAGCTGGCGCCTTCACTAGCGCCGATGCTGCTGTCAACTCGGGGCAACTGACCTTCTTGTGGCCCCTCTGGTTGCAATGGAAACATAGCAACTCAGACGTCTGTATCACAGGTGCAGGGGCGGTACAATCCCTGCTGAAGTGCCCTGACTTGCCGCACTTATAGCAGCCTGGCGATCACAACTTGCACGCTCCCTTGTGCGTCTTGCCGCATTTCCTGCAGTGGCCCCGCCCCTGTTGGCCTTTCGGCCCCGCATCTAGTCCCTTGGGCTTCTTCCCCGAAGCCCCCATAACATGCCCCTCTTCTGCCTTCCTCTTCCGGATGTGCTCCATATCTATCTCCCCCTTCCTTGCCCTGAAAATCATAGAGTCCAGGGTAGGGCAAGCTGAAAAACTGACATGCTCCCGAATATTAGCTCGTAGCATGTCATGATAGCGGGTCCTCCTCATATTCTCATCACCCGTGTACTGGGGTACCAACAACGCCCTCTCCCGGAACTTGGCGGTGATCTCCGCCACAGTCTCTGTCGTCTGCCTCATATCTAAAAACTCCCTGGCCAGCTGCTGAAGCTTGACAGCCGGCGCAAACTCTGCCCTGAACCTGGTCAAAAAGTCCGACCAGGTCATCGCCTCAACAGCCGAGGCTCCCAACGAGTCACTGACGGACTCCCACCAATCTCTAGCTCGGTCTCTCAAATATCCTGCTGCAAATCTCACCTTCGACCCCTCGGGGCAGAAGCTAGTCAACTGTGCAGACCCAATGTCTAGAATCCATCGCCTGGCAGCTATGGGGTCCTTCGCCCCGTGAAAATCCGGCGCACCACTGCCCCTGAAGTCCTTGAAGGACAGTGTGCGAGATCCTGACTGGCCAGATGCCATCTCACTCTTGAATGCCCTGAGGCGGTCCTCCTTCAGCTCGACTATCCCTTCCTTGATCGACCAGAAAATGATGGGGGTCGACTCAAGGATGCCCCTGGTGATCTCTGACGCGATGAACTCACGTAGCCTCTCATCTACTGGCTCGGATCCTGATCCCGAACCCGATCCCTCTCCAGAACTGCCACCCGTTGGCCTCTGACGTAGTACCACCATTCTGCAATACACACAGGCAACCATTAGTGATACTGATACCTCTAAAGGGATCACACATGTTTCAAGTTCCCTGGTCTTGTCTCGACCTTCCTTAGTTCGGGTACGGATCCTCTGCTTTCAATAGTACGAGCCCATACTACCTTCCCCATCTATGTGTACCCTCTTTAAGGACTGCCTCGACTCCACCAGATCCCTTTCACTACTACTAATCACTGCTATTCCCATTCTAGGCTTGCCCTAGGGAAAATCTCTGACTCCACCCAAACTGGTCCTCAACTGTTGAAGGCTTCCTTGTAATTCCAATTAGCCATTACTTGAATACCATCACATGTGATGAGGATCAGATAATCCTTCGAGTAACATACTCGTCCCTACAACGGCTAGACTCAAACAAGAGCTACGCAATAGGGCCAAATCCAACACTCTGAGATTATTCAACCCTGATCATATGTGACGTGACGTATTCACCTAATGACTAACTCCCATCACTCAGAGTCCTACTAAGCACAAAGCAAGCAGCATTCGGATGCAGGAAAACTACTCAAGCAAATATGTCTTCATTGTGAGAAGCTGAACTAGCATATAATGCTACACTCATACTACCAGGCATAACTTAAATAGGCTGTCCTACTACTGTCTACTCATTACTAGCATGCAATTCTCATAAGCTGAAGCACATAAAGTAGGCACATAAGGCATCACTGCTAGATCCTTAGTCCTATTCTAGCATGCTGTTCTACTGAAACTGATAAACATAACATAAACTTGTATGGGTACTTTGAGGAATACTTACTTGAGCTTGGCCAGTCGCGCACATCACACACTTCGTTCTTTCTTAAAACTCTTTACTTAATCCTTTATAAAACTTTTTTTTTTCAAAATTCCTTAATCCCTCGATTTGTGTTCAGACACCCCCGAAGGTGTATCCGAATCCCTCAAACCAAGGCTCTGATACCAACTTGTAACACCCCAAAATACGGGACAAAATTTTCATTTTTAATTAAGTGATTTGCAAACGTTTGTAACAAAATATCATTCGACCATATCATTTAATAAAACATGTCTCGTTTCAGTAAACCAAAATGTAAATCATAATAATATCAGAGTACAAATCCCAAAATGTCTCATAGTGCGGAAAAACAAGAGCGTGTGTGTGATATGTCGCTACCGCGCCAGCTCCTTCCCCTTGGCTAAAGAGGTACCTGAAACAACAACTAAAAACCGTAAGCACGAAGCTTAGTGAGTTCCCCCACTGTACCACATACCATATAACCACATATCAAACATATATTGTCAGGCATATCTGGGTGCCCGACCTACCCCTTCGGTCCTCTCGACCGGATATTAGCTAGCATATCTGGGTGCTAGCCTCCCCTTCGGTCCTCTCGACCGGATACTAACTAGCATATCTGGGTGCTGGTCTCCCCTTCGGTCCTCTCAACCAGATGTTGGGGACTATTTCACCCCCTACTACTACCATATAACACATATCACATAATCTATCTAGCATGGTTGGGCATGACTGCCCCTTCGGCCATAGCGACAGGTAAATCGGGGACTATCTCCCCTACTGTCACTAGCACATGGCATCATATCATACTAGCACATAAACATAACACAGGTAGTAGCAACCCTAGATGAATATCACAGAGACAATCATCCAATCATACAACTCCTACTGGTGGGCCGGCATTGTGGCCGTTGACCCACTGCTACTAGAAGGTAACTCACCTCGAAAGTAGCTGCTGAAAGTCTGCTTGCTGAGCGCCTGACTGCTGAACCGGTAAACCTCCGGCTATAAATCATAAACATAGATTAGACACTCATAAATACCCTTAGGTCAAATGACTGACCCTCCCCTAGTCCAAGGTCAACTCCTTGGTCAAAGTCAACTTCCAGTTGACTGGACTCGCCGAGTCATGGCATAGACTCGCCGAGTCCTTCTCCTACTAACCCGGTCCTACTCGACAAGTCCTTCTTCCCACTCACTGAGTCACCCTTAACTCACTACATGGGACGATTGAACCGACTCTCGACTCAACTCGCCGAGTCCAAGAACAACTCGCCGAGTCCCCACGAGTAGATCTTCTGCTCGCTTCCAAATCCTCACCAGAGCATCTTTTTTTGAGGATTTGGGTTTTTGGGACTATTGCTACACGCTAGATTGCTAATTCCGCGTGCAGATATGAAGGGTTGGACCTCCAACACTTAAACCCCTCTCAATCAGTAACAGTTCATCGGACTCGCCGAGTTTGAAGAACAACTCGTCGAGTACCATGCAATCTTCATAGGACTCGCCGAGTCCCTTGATCCATTTCCCATATAGACCAAATCTGAGACATGCAATGCTTCAAAACCATAGATCTATGTTCATAGGGCATGCTTATCACGTAAAGTTGCAAACTTTACGTGCATGCATGGCTCTACAAGCTCCAAAAGGCAAATCCAAGCTTTTTATGAGGTCATACACCCAATGGGGACCTCAATCACTCCAACCACAGAAACTTTATACTTATAATACGTCCATAATGTCTAGATTTGAAGTCCTTTCGGGTCATTAAGCACAAACACAAGGAGTATGGTGTTTTAGGGCTTGAAAACCACCATTTTAGGGAAAAAAGGAATCTAAAGAACTAGTGATCAAGCTAGGGGCTTTTCTACCTGAATAGAAGCCTATTGAAGTGTAGATTCCGGATCTACCTCCCCTCGTTGCACATTACAACCTCTTTCTTCTTCTTCTAAGCTCCAAACCTTCTTCATAAAGCCAAAATCACTCTCAAGAACAAAATGGGGGCTAGGGTTTCGCTTTTCAGCTCTCTGTAAGTGTTAGGGACAAAGGAGGCCAAGATAGAGCATTTAAATAGGGTGCAAACACTCGGATTAAGGTTTTTGCTCAAACAAGGTCTACTCGCCGAGTCCAAAGTTCAGTCCCCGCGTCTTATCCCGTTCCTACTCGGCGAGTTGGTCCATCAACTCATCGAGTCCAAGGAAAAAAATGCATTATTTTAAAAATGTTAATTACAAGGAGTACGTACCGGGAACCAGGTGCTACATGAAGATTGTTAAAAACAAAATCCATTCTTGGGTGGTGGAGGAGAAAGAAAAAAAGAGAGGGACAAAAGATGATGACGGTTAATCGTTTGCTTCAAATTTATAAAGAGATTGATGACGGGGTTTCTCCAAATATTTTTTTGACGAATGGTCTTCTTTGATTTGTTTTCTTAAGAAAATCGACAATGATGAGGCAAGTGATTTAAGTCAAAAAACAAAATTTGTTTGGGCTAAGGAGGGTGATGAAAACTCAAAAATGTTTCACGGTTTGTTGAAGCGTAGAAGACGTCAAATGGCGGTGTGTGGTATTCTTATTGATGGTGTTTGGAATACTCATCCAAGTTCTGTTAAAAATGAATTCTTTAATTTCTTTTGCGAAAAATTGAAGGAGGTGTATTTTTTGGTTTTTGAACTGAGAAGCTCTCGTTTTTCTTGCGTTAGTCCAGAGCAAATAGAGGAGTTGGATAAGATTTTTTGTGAGGAAGAAATAAAGCAGGCTATGTGGGATTGTGTGGTGGATAAGGCACCAGACCCTGACAGGTGTAATTTTTATTTTATTAAACGGTTTTGGGATTATCTCAAGGATGATGTGTTTAGTTATACGAGTGATCTTAGTATTAGAAAGTACATCCCTCCTGGTTTCAATTCTTCGTTTACCACTTTAATTCCTAAGGTGAAATATCCTATCTTGGTTAATGACTTTCTTCCAATTAGTCTTATTGGCATTATTTTCAAAATCATTGCAAAAACTCTTGCAATCGTATTGCTAAGGTGGTGGGTTCTTTAGTTGGTATGGAGATACAAATCCGTTTCTTGGGATTTCTTGATCAAGATTATGCAATTTTTGGGGTTTGGCCCCAATTGGATCTCTTGGGTTACGGCGTGTCTTACTCCTTCTAGATCTTCAGTTTAGGTGAATGGAAGTCCGACTGTAGAATTTACTTTGGAAAGAGGTCTTAGGCAAGGAGACCCTTTGTCTCCTTTTCTTTCTCTCCTTGCCGTGGAGGCTCTGAATGTTGCGATGTTTGATGTGGTGGAGTTGAACATTTTTAAACATTTCAAAGCGGTAGGTAATAAGATTCAGTTATCTCATCTTCTTTATGATGATGATGCAATTTTTGTAGGTAAATGGTCTGAATAGAATTTTTTGCGACTTCTAAGGTTCTCGGGTTTTCTAGTGTAGCCGGGTGTGAGGCAGATTTTTTTTCCTTTCAAGTATCTTGGTGTTCCTATCGGCTTGCATATGTCTTTAATTAAAACTGGAAACTGATTTTGACAAGTTTTCTTCGAATTTGAATGGTTGGAAAACTAGCATGGTGTTTATTGGCGGGAGGTATACCCTTATTCGTTCAGTTCTTGATGCCTTGGGTATTTATTATTTTTCTCTTTTTTAAAATCCCTATTAAAGTTGCGAAGTGTTTAGAAACGGCTAGAGCAATTTCTTTGGGTGCTAATCTTGAAGAAAAGTGTATGTCTTGGGTTAAGTGGAAACTTTTTTTAGCCAATAAAGTTAATGGTGGTCTCGGAATTGGTAAGTTAATGGCTTTTAATGAAGCTTTGCTGCTAAAATGGAGATGGAGGCTTGTTTCTAATCCTGATGCTTTATGGGCTCATATTATAAAGTCGATTCATGGTCGAAATGCAGGTTTTAATGCCAATTATCGTTTGGCTATAAAAGGTGTTTTGTCGTCTATAGTGGGTTCCATCATGAAATTACACTCTAAACATATTATTCTTCTTTCCACCTTAGCGAAATCTATTGGATATTGGAGAAATAGCATTTTTTGGAATGATGTGTGAGTTGGAAGTGTTCCTCTCATTGAGTTATTTCCTAGATTGTATGCTTTGGATGTCGATTCTAATTGTGTTGTTATTGATAAGCGTCAGGGTAATAATTGACATTAGTGTTGGAGATATGATCTGAGAGGAGGTGTTCAAAGTGCCCAGTTTTCGGCCATGGTTGAGCTAATTGCTAATATTCAATTTTGAGACTTTAAAGATTCTTGGGTGTTGAATTTGACTAATAATGTTAATGTCGATTTTTCGGTGAAAGATATGCATGAGGTAACTAATGGCATGGTGTTACCTCATGGCATGGTTGAAACTAGATGGAATAGATTGGTGCCTATCAACGTGATTATTTTTAGTTAAAGAGATATTCTTAATCACCTTCCTACTAAAGATAACTTATCTCTTGAGGTATTGATGTTCCTAGTTCTCTTTTTCCTATTTGCATGGATCAAGTGGAGAATGTTAATTATCTTTTTCTTGAGTGTACGCTTGCAAAAGTTTTGATTCTGAAACTCAGGCAATGGTGTGATATTGACATGTCTAAGTTAAATTCAGTGGATGGGATGTCTTTGTTCTTGGAGACTATTTATTTAAGTATGAATCTTGGAAGCTATTATCTACACGAAGTAATGGTCCATATGGAACTTCAAAAATAAGTGTGTGTTTGACCAATTGAGACCTATAAAAAATAGGTTATTTGAAGATATTATTGTTTTTTTATTTTAATTGGGTGGTGCATCCGAAGCATAAATTATCTACTCTATGGAATTTATGGCTTCAAAACCCCATTTTGAACTTTATGATGTAATAGTTCCGTTTCGCCTTTAGCTTCTTACTAAGGGTTTTTTTTTTTTTTTTTTTTTTTTTTTTTTTTTTTAATTCATCCGTTAAAAAAAAGGAAGATTACCTGTAATTGCTATGAAACCAAACTTGAAAAACGTCGATCAAACACCTTGTTGCTACAACTTGGAATCCATATTTTCCTTAATTTGATTTCCCATTTATCGTGGCTTTAAACAATCTTGACTATAGCCAACTCCGCCACAATTTTTTTAGACCTCGAAACCAATTGTTTTTCTCAACTTCAATGGATATGTAACCTTCGTATCCAAGGATGTAACATATGTGTAACTCATAAAAATTGTATGAAGAGTTGGAGACTAAGGTTGTCCAGTAGAAGAATTGTTTGTTGATATTTTAGTCAAGATTAAGAATGTCAATATTAAAAAAGTATCAACAACAATAATTGTAATACCTCGATTTTCAAATATTACATTTTTAACCCTTGAAGTGGAATTTCTTTGCAAAAGGTTCCCATGTGGCATTTGGATAAGGGGTGTGCCTGCTTGAGTACGTTGGGCGTACTCCTATGGTACACTGGGTGTACTCTGGCCAGGACAAACTCTAATTATCTAGGGTTTAAGCACTATATATTCATTTTTATGGCTCAAGACCCCTTCCCATCCTCAACCTTCATGTGGAAAATCATTCCTTAGCCAATCCTAATCTTCTCAAGTGCATTTTTGAGATTTGGTGTCCTTGAAGGACCAAGTTGGAAGAGAATATCATCCTTGAAGAGTGGAACACTTTGGATCCAAGATTCCATCATCTTTTGACACCCTTTGGAGGTATAAAGTTCTGAACTTGATGTTGATTTCATTTAGATCTTATTAGCCTTAGATTTGTGGTTATTTTGGTCTCATGAGCTTGGTATTATGAGTATGTGGTACTCTAATCTTGTTGAGGTATCCTTTCAAACATTTGGGAGTGTCTTGAAGCATAAAAATGTGATCTTGGAGGTGATATTTAGCTCATGCATGTGTTAGAGGCTCTTAGTGGGTTAAGAACATAGGGTTTTAGACATTAAGAACTTGTTAGAGGGCCTTGTGTGTTGAGCAAGGTGTTCTGATGTCTGATATTTTTTGGTATATTTTAGTATGGCGGCTTTTGGAGGTTAGGGATCAAGAGCCGGAGCAGGTGGCCGGGATGGGCCAAGATTAACTGAGGACCAGGTTAGGGAGATCATTCATGAGGAGGCTGTTTCTATTATCTAGGAGAAGATACCGGAGCTGTTTGGGTCTGTCATTACTGTTACGGTGGAGTTCTTTGATGACCGGTATGTTGTACTTTTCTGAGGTTGTTATTGTTGCTACAGCTACCATGGCTGTTGCTGCCATTGGGGTTCGAGGAGAGAGATCTTTCCAGTACCAGTACTTCGATGATACGAAGCCCCCAGTGTTTTATGGGGTTTAGGATCCGATCATTTCCATGAGGTAACTGTAAGATGTGGAGGGATGCTTTTTTACTTGCTCTTGCCCAGCTGACCAGAAGGTCAAGTGCGCTCTGAACCTTCTTCTGTCTGGAGCAAAGGATTGGTGGAGGCTGGTTGATAGTTCATACACCCTAGAGCAGCGAGATGAAGTATCATAAGAGCAGTTCTTTGGGATGTTCCGTTCGAGATATGTCCCATTGGTGGAGCGGAGAGGTTGGCCTAGGAGTACCTAGATCTGAGAAAGACAACCAAGTCAGTGACAGAGATCACCAAGATGTTCATAGAGAGATCTATGTTTTACTATGAGTTTACTACTTCTGAGCAAGCTCAGTTGACTCGGTATCTATGTATGCTCAAGATGGATATTCGGCAATTTGTATCCACCCAACGCTATGGTTCTCTCGCTGAGCTTCAGGATGCCTCGAGGAGGCGAGAAATTAAGATAGAGACACAAGTGAGGGAGCAGTGTCAGGATCTGGATCGATCCCAACCTGCAGCAAAGCCGTTCAAGGCTTCCGACGAGAGTTTGGGTTCAGATGGAGGGAGGCGCAGATCTCGTGTATGTCGCAGGTGTGGCAGGGAGGGTCATTTTGGAAGACACTGCGGGCGGAGTGCACGAGTTTGTTTTCATAGCGACCAGGAAGGTCACATCAGAGCTCGTTGTCCTTTTCTAGTTTTCGGTGAGGTGATGGATCCTATACCCTTAGCTTGATAGTTTCCCAACGGTCGCCGTGGGACGGCCGGAGTCCCGAAGACCGAGAGTTGAGTTGGCAGTTCTTCTTGTTATCAATTGTGGTGGTATTGGTGGTTATATGTAGTTTATGTTTGTGTTTCAAAGTTTAGTTGTAACTCGAATGATCAATTAAATGGAAGTATCTTAGTTGGCCTTGTTTAATTTAATTTCTTGCATGAATGGATTAATTATCTTTGTTATCAGATTGTATGTGTGTATTGGGATTTATGAATGTTGTGTGGGTTTAGATTCTCCTATGTGTTTTGATATCAATGGTTGGAATCAAGTAGTGGTGTTCAAGATAGTCTGAGTATCTAACGATTTGAAAGTCGTTAGGCTCTAACATATCACAAGTACGGGAGAGTGGTACCTCGTAGCAAGAAAACCTTGTGCCAAGGTTTGGTTCCCAATTAAATTTCTCCAGGTTTAAGACTTCCATAAAATAGTTGGATCATTTGGTTTCACCTTAAGCTCATTTCCACCTGTTGGATTTCCCTCCTAGTCATATTAGTTTTTGTTGTGGCATCATAAGTAGGGAGTGATTGTGCTTAAAACTCTAGTGTGTTAAGGGCCCAGGTTGAGGGGTGTGATGAGGGCTTCCTTGCATGTTCTTGTTTCATTGGGGCTTGGAGGTCTGAGTCACGACCCGAATACCCGGTAGGATCAGTTAATTTTGTAGTCTCGAGTGTTGTCGTTGGTTAGTGGATTGGGGGTAGGCTCGAGTGTTGTCATTGGTTAGTGGATCGGGGGTAGGCTCGAGTGTTGTCGTTGGTTAGTGGATCGGGGTAGGCCCGAGTGTTGTTATTGGATAGTGGACTGGGAGTAGTCCCGAGTGTTGTTATTGGATAATGGACCGGGGGTAGGCGCTAGTAGGGATGTCAATGGGACCAAACGGGGGTGGAAATAGTTGCCCCCGCCCCCGAAATCAATTGCTTCCCTTGCACCCCGAATCCCCCGGTTACCTAGCCCCTGATCCCGCCCCCGGATACCTGTATTGCCCCCGATCCCGCCCTCGTTCCCCCGTTTATGGGCTTAAAATTGATTTTTTTTTCTAAAAAATGCTATATTTTGGGTTTAAAAAAAACTACTTTTCATAAACTAATTCACAACAAACATCAAAACTTAAATCACACCAACATCATAGCAAACATCAAGATAGCTAAACTGAAAATTATCACAACAATCTTTCACAGCAACTTAAATACAATAACAATTCAGAAATCAATTTACAGCAACTTAAATCCGATATCAATTTAGTATAAATCAATTCAGAAGTTAACTCACTACAACTAAAATCTAATTTCAGTTTAAAAATCAAAATCGAAATAAGCACACTATCAATAAAAATCAATCTAGAAATCATAGTCTTAATTCAGAAAAGAAACCATAAAACCGACAATCATAAAAATTAGAAAACTAAACTGGACTAGAAATCATTGTCTTGTTTGAATTGGACCAAAGAAGAAATTACCAAAACTGTCACAGAAAAAAGAGTGCTTGATGTCAGAGACAAGAAGAGCTGTTCTCCGGCGTTGGTGGAGGAAGGTATATCGTCGTGCAACGACCCAAAAATCAAGGGTAAAAATTTCATTTTTAATATAACTAAAACATTGATACCATTTAATTCAAATATTCCAAATCATAGTTAAGTAAATCATTTATCAGAGTTTATCCCAAAATCATTCATTGCAGAAATCATAGGTGTGTGCACTGCGATCAATCCGAGCTCTTTTTTTTTCCAAATCGATGATACCTGAAACCAAAACTATAAATCGTAAGCACATATCTTAATGAGTTCCCCAGAGCATACCCCACACACAATCCACATAACACATTTCGTATCAACTATAAAAGTTATCTCTACCACATACGCCATATCAATCACATAATCCATGCATATAAACATATAAGGATGTCGTGGGCTCGTCCCCAGGGTCTTATTCCAGGATGACATGGGCTCCCCACATGGTCTTATACCTAAGTGCCATGGGTTCTCTCATGGTATTTAATAGGAATGCCATGGGCTCTCCACATGGTCTTACATCTAGGTGCCATGGGCTCTCCCATGGTCTTTTGTATGAAAGCCATGGGCTCTCCACTAGGGGTGAGCATTTGGACCGACCCGGACCAAACCTGACCGGACCGGCTCTTGGACCGGACCGGTTATGGAGAATTTTGTGGACCATGGACCGAACCGGATGAGTCGTGTCCGTGTCCGGGTCCAGGTCCGGGTTTTCCGGTTTTTGGACCCGTTTGAACCGGTACAACTTTAATTGCTTAGAGTATAATAAGTAATCTACATTGATGTATAATATTATAACTTGCAAAATTAATATGTTTCCGTTTCACGCCTAACTAATCTACATTGATGTATAATATTATAACTTGCAATTTGCAAAAATTAATTTTCCAAATAAAAGCAACTAACATATAAATCAAGTTCACCAACAAAAGTTAAACAATTTTAAGACAAACATACAAAAGTATTACCGTAACAACAAAAATCATAGTTTAAACTTTAAAATCAATCAAACTAACAAATTTCATAAACTCATAATCTAATCTTCCATTGGATCTTCCCCATATCATTGTCATCCATATGTAACATATTTAAAGCTTGTGCAATCTCTAAATAAACACAAATGAAAATGTTGTTAGTATTTAATAAAAAGTAATAATTGTATAAAAAAAGAATAAAGATTGTAATTTTTTTACCCAAAGCTATATCATCATCATTCAAGATGTCATCAACGTTGTCAACTATCGGATTTGTAAACTTTATCACCAAATCTTGGGTGCATAACAAAGTTTCAACTATCAATGTCGACAAACTAGTTTGATACTCACTTACAACTCTACCACAAGTGCTAAACGCGGACTCGGAGTTATAGTATAAAATAATACTAAAAAGCTGAAATATTTCAGCTTTGATAGGTCTACATTGAAGGATTATAACTCAATGAATATAATACCAAAATAAACAAAATTATAGTCTAAATTCATCTACAAGTTGTAAACTAAATGTTGGAAAAAACCGTAGGTCAATCCGATTTAAAACGAATTAGTTATGGGTGTTTAAAAAACGTCACAGATTATAAAATCTTGCTAAAAAACTGATTTTTTTGAACTTTGATAGCTCTACTTTGAAGGATTGTAACTCAGTGAATATAATACCAAAATAAACAAAATTATAGTCTAAACTCATCTACAAGCTGTAAACTAAATGTTGGAAAAAATCAGAGGTCAATCCGACTTAAAACGAATGAGTTATGGGTGTTTAAAAAACGTCACAGCTTACAAAATATTGTTGAAAAGCTGAATTTTTTCAGTTTTGATAGCTCTACTTTGAAGTATTGTAACACGGTAAATATAATACCAAAACAAACAAAATTATAGTCTAAATTCATCTACAAACTGTAAACTAAGTGTTGGAAAAAACCGCAGGTCAATCCGACTTAAAACGAATGAGTTATGTGTGTTTAAAAAACGTCACAAAAATCTTAATCATGTCCAACCGGTTCTAAACCCTGTAAAAACCGGACTGGACCGGCGAGAAATCTTAGAACCGAGAACCGGCCTGGGTGTCCAAAAAAACGGTCCAGTCCGGTCCGGTTCGGTCCACCGGTCCAAATGCTCACCCCTACTCTCCACATGGTCTTACATCCAGGTGCCATAGGCTCTCCCATGGTCTTCCATGCAAGTATCACAAAGACAGCTAGCATACTACATAATCACTAGCATACCACCTATACATGCATACCAGACATATCACTAATGAATCTACATTGACACTACAACATAGTAGGAAAGCCATGGGCTCTCCACATGGTCTTACATCCATGTGTTATGGGCTCTCCCATGGTCTTCCATACCAGCATACTACATATACCACTAATACTTCCTATCACATAACCAGCTAACATGCCACATAATACAACTTCAGCTAGTGTATCACATATCATAAAACGGGCCGACCTTGGTGCCTTAGACCCATTGGTATGGTGAGAAGATTCACCTCGCACTTCAGAAGCTTCCTGCATGAATTCCTTAGTTGCTGCCCTGCCAGCTTCCCGAGCTATCACTACCAAACAATATACCAATTTAGCAAATGGGTATCATACCATAATCCTTAATCCATTCATGGGGAAAATGACCATTCTACCCCTAGCCTAGTATGATCCAAAACTAAGGCCCAAACCCAAAACAAAAGCCCAACACTATAATGTCCATAAAACCATCAATGGCCCAATTTTCGAAATTAGGCTCAGAACTTTCTAATAGAACTTATACTAAAGCTCAATATTCCCTTAGTCAATAATCCTAACCCTAATTGGCCCACGAAAGCCCACAACAACCTAATCCAAGAATTGGCCCAAACCGAGGCCCACAAGTGTGAAGTATATTTCTATATTGGGCCACAAGGCCCAACAGGCCCAACTATTCCAATATTGTCCCAAGATACATTAATACCCAACAAACTAAAAATCTAGGCCCAAAACCATTAGGGCCCAAAGGTCCGAACTCCACTAAGGCCCAAGGCTTTCTGAGAGCGTACGCCCAACATACCTATTCTATACGCTTAGCGTACTGGGCAAATGAACTCTATGTGCAGTGTACTACATAGTACGCCCAACGTACAAATAGCTCATGCCCAAAATCTATTAAGTGCTTAATACTTGATCCCACCAGTCCAAATCACAGATCTGAGCTAAACTTAACGTCTAAACCCATAAACTCACTGACTTGGTGACCTTGCATGCCCAAACAAACCCAAACTCCAAAAATGGCATTCTACTTCCATATAAATGGTCTTAACTCTTGCATGAACCCATTAAGACCTTCAAGATTGCACCTTTCTATCTTAGGGGCACAAATAACACCATTGGTGGAAACCCTAAGCCAAAGAATCGGATTTCAACCATAAAGCTTCATCCTTGGGACCAAAATGAACTAAAACTCACAAATGAGAGATCTAAGATATCAATGGTCAATTTTAGAGCTTTATACCTTCATCAAGCTGAGAATGAGTCCTAAAAGCCAGATCCATAAGTTTCTCCTTTATTCCCATCTTTGCATCAAACTCCATCTTCTTGAAAATGGATCAAACACCCCAAAAATGGACTTCATAAGCTCAAAATACCACCATGGATGATATATGGAGATTTCTAGGGTTTAGAGGGGTGTAGGTTGAAGATATTAGGGTTAGGTTATGAGATAAAGAGCTTAAATAGGGTCCAAGACCCTAAAATAGGGTTCTGATCTGACTAGAGTACGCCCGACGTACATATAGTACGCCAAGCGTACTCCGGGGAACATTCGCGACCATCCTGGTCAATATGACCAGCGTATTACCTTCTTCACTAGTATGCCCCGCATACTCTTTGTGTACTCCCCGTGTACTCGGTTAAGCCTGAAAACCACAAAACTTCCAAAGGCCATAACTTCTTCGTTATAAGCCCGATTCCGATGATCCTTATATCCACGAAAAGGTGACGAGAAGCCCTACATTTCTAAAAACTCAAACCTTTCTTAATACCTTCTGAACAAAAATCCATTTTCCACAAAAGCCCGAACTGCCACTTTACCGAAATACCACTAGGCTCAAAAACACGAACCGAACACCCGAATCACTTATAATACATTACCTGCACCCAAATGGGCCTAGATCTTACCTTACTAAAAGCCATAATCCTTATAATGACTAACCTTCGAGCCACAGCTTCAGACTAGGATTCAATTCAAAACAGAGCGTTACAACTCTCCCCCACTTAAATTAGATTTCGTCCTCGAAATCATGCATCACCATCCCCGACATACCATACAACCTGAGCAACACAACCACAAACCCGAGAATACCATAGCCTTCCTAAGGCAACTGAAACCAACCCTCGTAGGGTTCTATAACCCGAAGATGAACAAATTCCTTGCATCTTGATGACATCTGCTCCATCTAAAATCTAAAGTTTCGAGATGGTCTATCTCCCTGACAGACTGCCCACATTGAATCATCATCGAACTGATTCCACAAGAAAACCATCCTAAATAGAATACTTTCCACCCGTAATACCTTGAGGCTTCCAAAAAGACAAAATCACCGGTCAACTGCGGCTACCAAATAACAAGCAATTCCACACACGGACCCCAAATCACTAAAGTCGCTCCAACTCCTCTTGCTGCCACATAGATACTTTCTTGAAGAACAACTGGGACCTCCCTGGTCCCAACTTGTCTGCCAACTTTCTGAAACACCGGACACCTACCTGATCATTGAGACAGAAACACATGTACAACAGTCTCACATGATCTCTGAAGGATACCTCGTCTGACAATAACTACCCTACCTATACAGCCACTTATGGCTCCTTCCATCCATTCGATCCAGATAATCATGATAGGCTGACAACCTGTCGCCACTGAATCCAACGCAAAAGGTGAATGCTACCAGAATAATTGTAGTCTTACATCATACCTGGTCTCCTTCAACCTACCAACTCCTGATTCCAATTTTGTTGCAACTTGCTCACATCCTTGCAAACTGGCCCACCCTGGCCTAAGTTATTTGAACGAATTTGTGAATGCCATGACTCCCTCGCAATCTTACAATACTTCCCATGCTATCTGAACGATAGTGAATGCTACGACTCCGCCATAGTCTTACAACACTTTCCACACTATCCGTCTGCTAGTGAATGATACGGCTCCCCTGTAGTCTTACAACACTTTCACCCTAACATGATCACTATCCATAGCCCTATCGCTCATCTATCAATCCGAACGCATCTCAGCGTTGTGCGCCCACGCGGTCTATCCTCCCAACTGAACTCAAATACTGACTAGAACTCTACCTGGTTCCCTCCCCCAAAACCTGTTGTATGACATCAGAAAGATGCGATCCAAATGTTGGGGAGTTTTCCGGACTCCCATCCCGCAACATCCGATATTTGGTCAGCCCCTAAGACCGCCTTCCCTTTCCAAATGGGGATGTGAAACGCATCCTAGTTTCACACTTGCTTCTGTCTTGGATATCAGAATGGATCTCCCTTACTTAGATTCAACTAAGTCCGTTCAGCACATGAGAATTGAAGGATTTCCAAACCCTCTCTTGTTCCAATGATCAATTTGCTGACGGCCGGTGCTTAACAAAGCTTGAACACCATGAATAACCCTTCCAAAACAACACGATTCCCGAAAACCAACTAACACTTCTTGTATCCCAACAATGCCAATGACTCTATCTGCTCAAACTGATATCACACTTAGATCTTAGAGTCCAAAAGGTCGGATGCTCCCACAACACTTCAATGCTAACTTCTCTCTCTCTTCCATCGGCAACCCTGAAAGCCTTTCCTAACATAATTGCTCGTACAAACCCTTGAACCTAGTAATAATTCGCTCGTACAAACCCTTGAACCAACCCCGACCATACTCAAAATGACACTCGAATAATGGAAAAATCTGCGATATATCAAGAGATGACCCCGTACTACCCCACCCAGATTCACGGTATGCAGATGGCATATAACTCTTCTTAAAGGTGCGTATAACTCAACCACAACCAGAGATAACAACCAACGATACACCTATTCATGCAGATGAAAAAAACCGCTACTAAATACAGGCAACGCTGGTGGGGAGGCAAAAGGGGTACATACCTCGCACCCTTACCTGCCGGAGTTTCGGTCTCCCCTGTCTGACCCTACAAAGTGGGGCCCCTCCATGCTGGGCTCCGACTCTACCCTCTCGTCCATCGGTAATCCTCAAAATAGACAGAGCAGATGTGCTCACCGCTCCTCTCTGATCATCAAATCGGCCTCCTTGTCACCCTTCTGATTGCAACAAATATAACGGGCTTGCCTCCTGTAGACAATCCTGCTGTCGTGACCAATCATGCTACACCAGTAGCAACCCAACCCTGGAGCGATAAACCCCATTATACGGTTCCCTGCATGTACTACTCTGACTCCGGCCCTACTGGCCTCTCAAATGTTGTCCCATATCTCGGGTCTCTTCCCGAGACCTTCCACTAAATGAACATGCCTTGAACCTTCCTGCTCAAGGTACTCCAAAACGATCCTCCACCCTCGGGCTCTAGGACCCATATCATTCAGGGTCTCACACCCTGACCCACTCACTAGCTTAATCGTCATGGCTACACTGCAATAGTTGGAGCAATTTATGCTCTAAACTGGACTACAAACTATCTCTGATACTTGGTCTCCAATCCCGAATGTGCAATAGATCCCATAATCCTGGCCGCCTGATCTAAGGCGAACTTAAAATCCTGGCAGTCCTTCCATTAACTGGCTAATTATCGGAGTCAGGACCAAACCCTGATCCTCCCTCATGGGTTCTCATCCTCACCTGATAACGCGGTCATCTCCACTATCAAGGCATAACCAAGAGTTCTCCTTCCCGTAAGCTTCTCAGATTCTCCAAGACTCTCACTGATTCGAGTATGGATCCTGTGCTTTCAGTAGTACGGTCCCAATAATACCTTCCACACCTACCCATAATTTCCTTAGTAATCCTCCCGGATCTTCTAAGTCACTTACTCTACCACTATACTAAATGTTTTCTAAACAGCAAGATGATCTCTACTGTAGCACCTCCAAGGCTCCCCCTAGGTTCCCAACTTCACCGAACCGCCCCACTAAGCTCACTGAAGCATATCCTAGGCTTTCCTAGGTTCCCAAACTCACCCTGCCCTTAGCTGCTAAAAGATCCCCATTAATTTCAACTAGCTACCTCATGAATATAGCCACATGTAGCAGAGATCAGATAATCCTTCAAGTAAAAGTTTCATCCCTAGAACAGTTGGACTCATACAAGAGCTACGCAATAGGGTCAAGTCATCACCATGAGATTATCCATTATGTGCTACATGTGACTTAGCATATTCACTTAATAGCTAACTCACATTAATAAGATTCCTACAAAGCACAAAGCAAGCAGCATTAAGATAATCGGTAAATCTAACCAGCATACACTAGACAAGTCGGTCTATCCACCCGTACAATCTGCAAGCAGGTAACACCTGTCACTAATCTCATCCTAGGATCTCCCTATGGTACTCTGCAACCTGCGAGGCTATCATCGGACATTTAGTCCATGTACCACAACCCATGCTCTCACATCCACTCTTACTGTCGGCTACATTATGCATGCAAATTGTACACATAACAGGAAACGTGCCAAAACAATTGTTCTGAGGCTATAAGATTATAACCGTATACAATTTTTAAAACATAAACTTAGCAATTACCAATACCAAGAATCATTCTCATTCTAGCATGACATCCAGTATTCCAAGGCTACAAGCATCACATATCAGGCCAATCTGTCGCTGACTACTCAACACTAGCATGCAAGTCTACGAGCTTATACAACATATAAAGACATATCTCCTAGCCCTAACAAGCATGCGATACACAAATTCATAATCAAATCATAACATATAACAAATATGGGTATTCTAGGGAAACTTACTTGAGCTCGGTTGATTGCATGCAAACCAAGGCTCTGATACCAACTTGTAACGACCAAAAAATCAAGGGTAAGAATTTCATTTTTAATATAACTAAAACATTGATACCATTTGATTCAAACATTCCAAATCAAAGTTAAGTAAATCATTTATCAGATTTTATCCCAAAATCATTCGTTGCGGAAATCATTGGTGTGTGCACTGCGATCAATCCAAGCTCTTTTTTTTTTTCAAATCGATGATACCTGAAACCAAAATTGTACATAGTAAGCACAAAGCTTAGTGAGTTCCCCAGAGCATACCCCACATACAATCCACATAACACATATCTTATCAACACTAAAAGCTATATCTACCACATAAGCCATATCAATCACATAAGCCATGCATATAAACATATAAGGATGTCGTGGGCTCGTCCCCAGAGTCTTACTCCAGGATAACATGGGCTCCCCACATGGTCTTACACCTAAGTGCCATGGAATCTCCCATGGTCTTTAATAGGAAAGCCATGGGCTATCCACATGGTCTTACATCTAGGTGTCATGGGCTCTCCCATGGTATTTAGTAGGAAAGCCATGGGCTCTCTACATCGTCTTACATACAGGTGCCATGGGCTCTCCCGACCCTGATCCCGAAAATAAACAGGGTTTAATCCCTCCCCATCCCCTACTCCCACTCCCGATTTTTTTAAAAAAAATTAGTCTTGTACGGTATCGAGGTCCCACGAGAAAGGGATCCTACAGGGTTTTTTGACATCCCTAGGCCTGAGTGTCGTTGTTGGTTAGTAGATCAAGGTTAAACTTGAGTATTGTCATTAGATAGCTAAGCAGGGTTGTTGAAACTAGATAGGAGCGTGGCCTAGTTGGTATGTGACCGGTTGGTTCTCGTCGTGATGGTGCACTTATGTGTGAGATTAGCATGACAGCGTTGGCAGTGCTTCAAATGGAATCTTATGGCTCAGTGATTAATTGGTTGGAATCATGTGGTTAATCGAGGTTGTATTAGTAGGTGTATAAACGTTCAGTTCAACCACAACGGCTGTATATTTTGATGGCTAAGGGCAAGAAGCCAGGGTTCATTCGTCATGAGGGGTGGTGTTCCTGGAAAATGTTGAGTTTAGACAATAATATGGTAGTTGTTGGCGGTGCAGAGGTGATTCTCAGGATGTATCCGGAAACTCGGAGAGTTTGGTCAGGCCGGTTTGTCATGGAAAAAGGATGAAGAAGGGAATGATTTCGAGGATGAAATCCAATTTAAGTGGGGGAGAATTGTAATACCTCGATTTTCAAATATTACATTTTTAACCCTTGAAGTGGAATTTGTTTGCAAAAGGTTCCCATGTGGCATTTTGAATAAGGGGGTATGCCTCCTTGAGTATGTTGGGCGTACTCCTGTGGTAAGTTGGGCATAATCCAGCCAAGCCATACCCTAATTATTCAGGGTTTGAGCACTATATATTCATCTTTATGGCTCAATGCCCCTTCCCCTCTTCATCCTCCATCTAGAAAACCGTTCCTTAGCCAACCCTAATCTTCTCAAGTGCATTTTTGAGCTTTGGTGTATATTTTGGTGTCCTTGAAGGAGTATGTTGGAAGAGAATATCATCCTTGAAGAGTAGAACACTTTGGATCAAGGATTCCATCATCTTTTGACACCCTTTGGGGGTATAAAGTTCGAAACTTGATGTTGATTTCATTTAGATTTTGTTAGCCTTAGATTTGTGGTTATTTTGGTCCCATGAGCTTGGTGTTATGAGTATGTGGTACTCTAATCATGTTGAGTTGTCCTTTTAGGTGTTTGGGAGTGTCTTGAAGCATAACAATGTGATCTTGGAGGTGATATTTAGCCCATGCATGTGTTAGAGGGTCTTAGTGGTTTAAGAACATACGGTTTTGGATATTAAGCACTTATTAGCCCTGTAAGACCATAAAGTTGGAAACTTTATGGTTAAGGACGTTAGTTTAAGGTTGGATGTGGAATTTAAGCAAAAGGGCTTAAGGAGTAAGCTCTTAATGGATGAATGGAGGACAGGCAGCTTACATTGGGCGTAACCCAGGTATACCGAGCGTACTGAGTCAACCAACCTGTAACTGGGTCAACACTCCTGCAAGCGGGGCGTACGAGCTAAGTTCGTTGGGCGTACTCTATAGTGTTGACCAAGTTTGACTTTTGATTTTCCGACTTTGACTAGGGTTGACCAAGCTTGACTTAAGGGTATTTTGGGCCATAGTTAAGTCCTTGTCTCTATCTGTTGAATAGGTGACCTGTAGAATGGTGTACTCAACCAGCCGTGGACTTTGACTTTTGTTGCTTTTGTTGACCGTTGACGCTTTGACCAAGTTTGACTTTAGGTCAAACTTTAGGGTTTTGATTGGTGATTAATAGCTTAATGATTCTGATGTTAGTGGATCCGCGGGGGCAAGCAGTGTAGCAGGGAGTATATTGCGGTGCTCTCGGGTTTCTTCATTTTTGGTGAGTTTCGCCTCATTGTACCATGGGTCGAAGGCACCAATGTCGTCCCACTAGTTTTGGTTATATCTTAGTAGAAGGGTGCCTTAGGGACTGTATATGGTTATGTAGGGTAGACTGAGGACTCTTTTTCTAGGCTTTCTTACTCGTTCCTTGTTTGGTTATGGTTCTAGAGTAGGACCACCTATCCGGGTGGCTATCTCACCTCTTAATATATACAGTTTTGCGTTCCTTGGATTTTGATATTGATTATGTTGATATGTTGTAGTGATCTGTTAGATCTGTATCATGTATCGAGTATGTTGTTATGCTATAGTGATATCTTAGGTGCCACTAACAGTTCTTTCTATTGGAGATAATTCCCAATGACACAATAAGTTTATGACGCTCTTAATAAACACATAGTCATATTGGATTATATACATGGTACAATCCAAAATCTTAAAAGCAACAAAATAAATAAAAGAAACTGGTTTGTAATTCATCAAAACATGGTGGTAAAATTAGAAACTATAAGAGAATGAAAGATAGTGAGAGAGACTTATGTTGTATTTAGGGAAATGTTTAAATTTTTTAAGATAATTATAAGGATAAGTAGCTTAGTTAAACCTAGTTTTGTTGGCAATTAAATCACAAGGGATTAAACAAGTATAAAAGGCTGAAAGATCTAGTATGCTCAAGAGTCATATTAAAATGATATTGCTAAATAACATATGATCCTAAGGGTCACACTAACAACAACTTGATACAAATGATTATTTATTAGAAATTGATTTTTATTAGAAATTGATTTTAATAAATATTCATAAAGTCTTATAATAGTTGGGAAAATATTTATTTCAACGAAATAATTATTTTACAATACAAGTAACAAATTATTTTATATTGTATGAATATAATATGTCATGTACATCTTTTTGGACCTAATAAACCTTTTGTCTTTTAGCAAAAAGACAAAGTTTATACCTTATTAACTTTGAGTTTATAAAATATAAACTCTTGACTTGTCTTTTCTTCTTGGAAACATGAGATGAAAAGAAAAGACATTTGCATTGGTATAATGCAAAAAAATCAAACCTAGGAAGATGTGTTCATGACATATGGGAACAAAGTTGTCTAATGCTTAATAACTCTTGGACCATAATTCCATTATAAATAAGAGGTGAGTGCTCTCATTTTTCTTCACTCCACTCTCCTTGGCCGAGAGCTCTTTCTTCTTCCCTATATTCTCTCTAAAGTCTTGAACTTTGAAGATTTTTGTTGCTTGCATTCTCTCTTTAAGTCATAATCTTGTTTTGGCTTAAAAGCTTAAGATTTGTAACTAGCATTACATCAAGTTGGTGTTGGTGTATCAAGGGTTCATCCTCACTCCATCAAATTTCAAGGCTCCCCTAGAGGACTCAAAGTACTTCAAAGGTTGTTACCACTTCTTCCTTCTACGGTTGTGTTTTAAATCTTTCCTTTACTTGTAAGATGATCCTTAGTGGGTGATAAAATGTTTATGTTATTTATAAAACTCAAGTCTTCCGTTTGCCATTATTTGTAGTTTTTGAAACTAGTTTTTAAATAAAATCCAATAAAGGAAACACTTACCCTTAAGAGAGTGCCTTAATTTAACGTCCTCTTTCTTCATTCCCATCTCTTTTTCAACCAAGAACTCATAAACCATGAGCTAGGGTTTTTTCCGTACTTGATCTTATGCTTTCTCGGATTGCTACTTTGGGTGAGAACGCAATAGAGGATTCTATTTCCGTTCCCTAGTTTCTTCTTGATCATCGAGAAAAAGTAAACACAAATATCACTTGTATCATAGATTGTTGTAGTTTTTTAGGAATACATATCCATGGTTAGATCTTGGTGTTTTTATTTTAATTGTTTTTGTTACTATGATTTACTTAATGTATTAATAAGCATCAAAATTCAACACTTGTATCAACGACTTGTGTTCATGATTACTTACGTAGCAAAATATTATTTTTTTTGCTTGAAATTGATGAGGTGTGATCTTATACACACAAATGAGAAATTATATATGATATATACACCTCGAATTTTAATGGTTTCAAATAATAGTGTTTTCTTCTCATTCAGTGAGCTGGAATTTTTGTTTATTATATTTCTCGAATGTTTTAATTCATTTGTATATATTGTTTGGATGGTTTTTGAATGAAAATCATACAAATAGTTATATGGAACTTGCTTGTATGTTTATTTGTGTTATTTGTTTTTAATGACATAATAACAACAAAGATTAATTATCTTAAGTGTCAATTTGTATGTTAATTGATCTGAATTAAAACATTGTTTAAAGGTATATTTTTCTACACACCGTCCCTTGAGCTCAACATGCCGAGCTTTGCATCCAACTCCATATAAACTTGCCACTTTCTCTCCTCTGTTATCACACTCTTTTTTCTCCTTTCTCCCCTGCTTGGCATGAGAAACACCACCCCTTTTGTATGAAAAACTATAGGAAAGTGTGTCAAAATGATGTGGAGCTCTGCATCTTCTACCACCAGTCCTGTGACCTTTAGTAATCATGAATCATTGTGAATCATCAATAGAATGTCCAAAAGTTATGCTTATGATCAGATAAAGCCTATGAGTGAAGCCAAATAAATGGGTGTAAATAAGTAAATGAACTGCTTCATGCTCGCACATTTAACAACCAAAAAATGAGTGTTGAATATGAAAAAAAGAGGTAAATGATGAAATTAAAGTCTAAAGCAATAACTTCAATAATCAATAGATAAAAAAGAGTGATGCAAGTAAAATTAAAAGATGTGATTAAATAAGAGGAAGATAGAGACAGTTTCTAAAGCATATAGGGTATTTTTGGAAAAAGGAAAAAAAGACAAAATTGTAAGTTTGGCCCCTATGGTATATCAAAAATAGGAGGTTTGGTCCAAAATGTTATGGAGTTGCACCAAAAGGTTTGTTTTGTTGTGGAAATGGTCCAATGTCTTAATATTCATTTATGCCCTCTGTTTGTATGAGGGTAAATATATCAATTCATAGATTATATTTTAATATCTAATTAAATTAATACCCCTTATTAATAGATGTCAACGTCTCTAGAATGTAAACATTTTTTCATTCCACCTAAGAAAACATAGATTCTTTTAATATATGATTAAATTAATACCCCCTTTTTAATAGTAGCAATGTCTCAAGAATGTAAACCCTTTTGCATTCCACCAAAGCAAACATAGATTCTTTGAAAATATCTTGAAGTTGCATTTACAAAATTAGGTTGTGGAACCATTTCCAGCTTCACAGTTGTGTCAGAATTTGTGGATTGCAACTGTAGAATGCAATCTCTTAGGACTTCATATTGTTTTATGTAATCTCTCATCACATATTTTATTTGCATATACTATAGCCATGAATATCTTGTCTTTAGAGAATCACACCTGACTTTTTAATGTAGTTTTTGAACATCTTTGATTGGCACAATTGGGTTAGATTCCACTAGATCCATAATCTGATTAGAGAGAAACTTTGTTGTGGTAGATTTTACTTTTCTATTATTGAGGCATGAATGTTCTGGTTGGTATGTTTTCACATACCAATAGTCTTCTTCACTCTTCCTTGAAGCTTGTATAACCTAGGGATAAGACAATTCAACTTTGTCCTTGCCTTTGCTTTTGATTTTTCCTTTAATTTTCTTTCCAGTGGTAGGTACATCTACTTAACCATCACTAAATATGGCCCACAACCTTAGTTTATCATTTTTTTACAAAAATATTCTTCCTGGTTTCCAATGCATGATGGGAAATATTGTCTTTCAACTCTTTTTTACTATTATAATTTTTTCCTATAAAAAAAGTAGCTTTATAAACTTCTCCTAAAGAACATTTTGTTTCCTTCCCTAGTTCTTTTATAACTTCTATTCTCTTCTTTCCCATATAAGAATCACCACCCAATGAATCTCATTCCTCATTCTCAATTATATCCAAATCTTCATGGTCTTGATCTCCATATTTCTCCATGTTATCCCTTAGTCTTATATCAAAAAACTATGTTTTGGTGTCAATGCTTTTGTGGAAATCCCTCATATCCACTTCAACTTCAGGAATGATATTGTCCTTATCCACCTACCCACTATCCTCACTCACTGTCATCTTCCCCATTAGATTTTCTCTCATCTTCTAGATCTTTTTCTAGGTTACCTTCCATTTCAGTCTCCATGTAATCATCCAAGTCATTAATGAAGTTATCTTCCATGCTAGCCTCATTCCATGTTTAATAAGATTTGCATTATTATGTTCTTCCACTTTAACTAAAGGTTGTTCTTCCACTTCAACTTCATCCTGCTCTTCCACTTTAACTTGAGCTTGTTCTTCCACTTGTACTTATGTATGTTCACTAACATCTACATTTTGTAATATCTTTTGGTACAAACCAATATCAAATTCACTAGGTGTCACACCCCTGGACGGCGGCGGAAGCGCCATGATGTGCGACGTTAGGATGAGTTGGGATTTAGGCCAAAGATATACATTGAGTAATACATTGGATATATTAAACAATGTTGTTGTTTATTAATTAAATAAAATATGTTGCACAATTGTTCGATGTACAAGCAAGTCATGAAAGAAAACTACAAAAGTAAAGCACATAGACTCCGGGATGCATCACCGGGACTATCTCCTCCTTCAGACGGGTTCATTCTCTGGAGAATACATGTGGCTTTGAGAGGTCAACATAATGTTGGTGAGTCCACAAGTTTTATTGTTATAAAACATTATGTGGGTGTTTTAGTTTATCTTGTTTGTCCTAAATTCACTTCTTTGAGTTTGTGTGTATTATCATTACTTTATCATGTTGGTTCCTATTAGTATCTAAGATAGTTTTAGTTTAACAAAGTTACGATGTGGTCCTATAATCGAGCTATGACTGCTGATCCCAAAAACCACGACACTTCATCGGACATCTCTAATGTGTTTAGAAAGTTATGCCTGCTTCGACTTGTCATTTGGTTGTAGCTAGCAACCAAAAGTGGGAGTGTCAATCCCGTATAGATCTATACATCTCTCCCGCTCATACAATTTGTAAACAAACACTATTTGGGTTTTAATTATGATTGGAAAAGTTTGAATTTGGCGTAAAATTTATGGATGTTACAAGTTGGTATCAGAGCCTTGGTTTGAGTGAATTGGAGGAACACTCGTGTGAATCCAGTCTCAAATCAAGGAAATTTTCAGAAAGTAAAATTTTTTAAAATGTTTTTCAAAATAAAGGATGGAGGATGCAGAGGGTACGATCAGCCGGAGCCTGTAAGTAAACCCCAAAATACCATACAGTTATTTGATATTATGATATGTTAGAACAGAATGCTAGTGCTAGGCTAGGGATCTTCAGGGATCGCATGATAGACTTGCCTGATTATATGATGCCTGTTAGCCTAGGGTTTCTTGCATATGGAATCGACATCATAACTGTAGATGTTTAGTGTATGCATCATGATTGTACATAATTAAGATCTTATAGCCTGAGAATGTTGATTTAGCCTTCGGGTAGGATTGGATATTCGAAAGTCTATTGGGTCCAGTGTTATGTGAGGCTAGCATACACTAGCGCTGTAGGGGGTGATGAAAGTTTCATGGATGAGTGAGTTGTGGGAAGCTATGAAGCTAGACGCGAGATGGTCGATATCCCTCTGGGAGCGAGGTTTGAGTGCATGTTATATTGATAGTAGTGTTAGGGCATTGTTATGATACTTGAGACAAATATGGGTAAGTGTGGAAGGTAGTATGAGCCTGTACTACTGAAAGCACAGGACCCATACGCGTAGCAAGGAAGTCACAACCCCTAGGGTTATGGGAATTGGTCTCTCGATATTATGATTGTTTATCTGACGTCTTGGGTATATTTTTAGTATGGTGGTGATGAGACATTTTGTTGCTGGATTTGGGTCGGGATCCGGGTCAGGATCAGGGTCGGGAGACGGAGGGTCGGGGGTGCCGGTAGCACCTGAACCCGTGGTACAGATAGCGACAGAGGAGTTGGATCCAGGATTTGGGAGATTCTGCACGATGAGATTGTCGCGGCATTCCGAGCGCAACTGCCAGAGATGTTTGGGTCGATTAAGACCGCGATGGTAGAGTATTTTGATGAGCAATACGCAACTCTAGCAGAGACAGCGGCCGCTGCAGCCACATCGACTGTAATCGCGGCAGGGCTTGGAGGAGGAGCCGACAGGGCTTTCCAGTACTGGGACTTCGATAACACGAAACCCCTGACGTTTGATGGTACACAGGATGCGATTTGGGCTATGAGGTGGTTGTCTGACGTGGAGGGTTGTTTCTTCACGTGCTCATGTCCTGCTAACCAGAAGGTCAGGTGTGCCCTAAACCTGCTAAGGCTCAGGGCATAGGACTAGTGGAGATTGACAACAGGGTCGTATACTGATGATCAACGAGCTGCTATTACTTGGGAGCAGTTACGGGATATGTTCTGCACCTGCTACGTTCCACGCGTTGAGCGGGAACAGCTTGCTCAGAAGTTTTTGACATTGAGGCAAGATGGGGAGTCTGTGATGGAGATTACCCGTATGTTCACGGAGAGGGCGATGTTTTGTCCGGAGTTTGCTTCAGAGCAGTCTCAGATGACTCGTTATCTGAGTATGCTCAAGACTGATATTCGACAGTTTGTGTCTACACAGCGTTGTGATGCCCTCCTGGATCTTCAGGAAGCCGCGAGGCGGCGTGAGTTGGAGATAGAGCTGCAGTTGAAGGAGCAACGTCAGGAACCGACACAGTCTCAGCCGGCGCCTAAGCGGTCTAAGACCGTTGATACTCGGACTGGGGTTCAGCAGAGCCGCACGTGTGGAAAGTGTGGCAGGGGTCATTCTGGGGTTTGTCGAGCAGGAGGTGGGTGCCACAAATGTGGCAAGGAGGGGCATTATGCCAGGGACTGCCGCCAGTCCGCCCCTCCAGTAAATATGAGGATTTATTATCATTGTCACCAGGTTGGTCATGTGAAGACCAACTATCTGCAGCTCGCCGCCAAGCCGGCACAGGGTTCCGCACCAGCTACTGTGAGGATTGGGGATGGGAGGCCAGTCAATGTGGAGTCTCCGAAGGCTCAGGGTCGCGCTTTCCAGCTCACGGCCGAGGAGGCCAAGGCAGCACTAGATGTGGTTGCTGGTATGCATCCATTTTTCTGTTTCAGTTATTATATCTGTGTTATGCTTATTGGTTGTACCTATGTTTAGGTACGTTTTTAGTAAACTCTTTGCTTTCTTTGGTTTTATTCGACTCCGGGGCGAGTCGGTCATTTGTATCTCAGACTTTTAGTAGAGGGTTTAGTGTGCCGATAAATGAGCTTGAGTGTCCGTTGTGGGTTTCGATCGCCAACGAGCACGAGGTCTCTGCTGTTGGAATAGTGTCTAAGGCTGTAACTATATTCGGTTGTGCATGGTCCTTTTGGGTTGCCTTCACCATAGCAACTTGATAGGATGATTTATTAAGAGAGAGTAAATATTATTAATATATTATGTGAATAATATAATGAATAATATATTTGTTATTTGATTAATATAAGTCATAGAATTAATTAGAATTAATTTGGTGACTTAAAGAGATTAATTAAATAAAGGGGTATAAACTGTCAATTGTTTGATAGTTAAGCTTTAGACTGTAAATCCATTTGGATATGGTTTGGACGGATTCTAAGAGCTTTAGGAAAGCTTAAATCGTCCATATACTTATCTAAGGAATGGATTTGGATAGCCTTAAGAGAAGATTATCTGATAGGGACTTATCTGTAATCCTTAAGGAGTCTGCAAGTATAAATAGACCCCATGGGTGATGGAATTCGATACTTGACCTAAAGCAAGGAACCTCTGGTCGAATTCCTCCCCTCTCCTCTCTCCTAAATCATTCTTATTGCTATTGGTGTTTGTAAGCCATTAGAGGAGTGACATTTGTGACTCTAGAAGCTCCAAGACCTCAAGATCAACAAGGAACTCAAAGGTATGATTCTAGATCTGTTTTAATGTTCTTGTTTAACCTAATTAGTAATTAGAAGTCTTGGATTCAATGCATGTTTATTAGAAAGCCTAGATCCAAGCATTAGGGTTTTGCATGCGCACATAGGAAAGTTCTTATGGCTAAAACCCATCAGTGGTATCAGAGCCTAGCTTGGTTTTCTGTAAATTGTTGCTTGATTAACTGAAACAAACCTGCAAAATTCGAATTTTTGGTTTCTGAGTCATGGACTCGGCGAGTCTCAAAGTGGACTCGGCGAGTAGGCCTGACTCGGCGAGTCCATTTGTGCACTCGGCGAGTCCAGGCGTCAGGAATGGCCAGATTCGGGATTTCTTTGTGTTTATCTTATCTTAACTTACCATAAACTAATTAGATCAACATTAATTCGTTTTTCTGATAAATATAACTATTATCTTGATCTAGTTAAGGGTAATTATCAACTAATTAAATATTTAATTTCCTTATATGATAATTAATTAATTATTTTAATTATTTTGGTAATTATCTTAAAAGAAATCTTGAATAAATCAAATATAGATAATTAGGATATTAATTGTTAATTGGAATTATTTGTTATTTGATCCTCCATGTTTTAAAATGTTTAAAACCCACCCTCATGTTTTGAAATTTACTTTTGTGATTAAAAGCTTTAATTTAGACAACTTAAATTTCAAACCCTAGATTTTAAAAAGTTTTAAAATACAACCCTATACTAATATGATATTACTAGAATAATATATATATATGTATAACTAAATGCTAGTCTTACCGTTAGTAGGCCTCATTCACGAAGCCGATCTATAAGGTGGGTATAAGGTTGCGGCCTATAAAATGGCGCTTAATGGGTGTACACTCACACCCACCGCTTGCTTGATTGGTGGAGGGTCGTTAGCCGAACGGGTAGGATAGGGCAACCTCATCCTCTCATTAAAAGTATAATAAGAAATACAAGTAACTACACATATTTTAAAATTTCCCAATCCTAGTTACTTTAGGAAAAGTGAATTGATGCAATCCCATGAAATTACACTTTGCACCTTGCTAAGATGTTGGTGGAGCGTGTGTGGTTTACCGGCACACTAATTGGTTCTAAGCGAAGGTGGCAAAGGGTGATTCATTGTTTATCATAGTTCGATGGAGCGTGTGTGGTTTACCGGCACATCGAATAGGTGATCGTTACAATGAAGGCACCATGTGAATTTGCATGGTAATTCACACCCGCTTTGTGATCCTCGGCATCCCAGTCACAAACAAGAGGGGCATATCGAGATTTAAACATGCCATTGAATAGTTTCAATGAATCTCATCCGAACCTAGGAATTCTCAAAAACACTTAGGACTAATAGTTTAGGTTTTTGTGGTGGAGAATTAGTGAATCGTCATTCACTTACCTTCAATTTATTTGCATATTAGATTACGGCATCCCTTTTCTAGTATGTAAATGTTATTGTTGGATCCTAGCCCTAATTTTCTTATTGGGTGATAATTAGGGATTCTTATTCTAATCTATCTTTGTCCTTTTCTAATTGTAGATGTCGAACGCAAACAACGCTACTGCTAGTTCTTTCACATTGATGAGCCTTTGCCAAAAGGTCACCTTCGATGGAACGAACTTTAGCGAATGGATAAGATACATTCGCACCATTGCTCGCTATGAGGACAAAGAGTATGTCCTTGATGAGAAGCTCGAGAAAATCAACCCCGAAATTGCTACTCCCGCCGAAATCACCGCCTTTGAAACTCATGAGCGAGATGCAACGAAGGTACATTGCATCATGATCGCCACCATGAACTCCGAATTCCAAAAGTCCTACGAGGACATGTACCCGTACGAGATGCACCAAGACTTATTGGAGAGGTATCACCAAAACGCGAGACAAGAGAGGTACGAGATTTTCACTAACATGATTTCCGCGAAGATGGGTCATGGAGAATCTCTTACCGTGCACTTGCAAAAGATGCAAAGGTATGTCGACCGCCTTCGCAAGTTAAATGTTGACTTCGGTGAGGATTTGGCGATCGACATGGTGCTTCACTCTTTGCCTCCGATGTACAATCAATTTAGGATGACCTACCACATGAACAAAGAAGAGGTCACCCTAAGCAAGCTCCAAGGTCTCTTGAGGGTTGCTGAGAGCAACTTTAAAGACAAGTCTGTTGCACCCACTCCCAATCCGCCCGCTGCTCCTGTCTTGGCTATTGGACAAGGGAAGGGAAAGAAGAGGAAAGCTTCATCAAAGAACTATCGCAAGGTGAAAACCCGAGATGGTGCCTCTTCTAGTGGGACCAAAGTTGATCCCGCAAAGCCCTGCTCTAACCCGAAGGAGGCAGAGTGCCACCACTGCCACAAGATAGGACATTGGAAGAGAAGCTGCCCGGATTACCTGCAAGCAATCAAAGAAGGAAAGATCAAGCCATCTTTCGCAGGTATATATACAATCAAATCTAACGATTCTAATCATGCTATTTCTTGGGTTCTTGATACCGGTTGTGGTTATCACATTTGTTCTAATGTGCAGGGACTAAGAAGAAGTAGGGATGTGGAGCAAGGAAGGATCAATCTAATCATGGGGAACAGAAGATCGTCGCCTGTAACCAAGATTGGAGTGTATTCCTTAGTGCTTAGGAATAGTTTAGTTTTAGATTTGAACAATTGTTGCTATTCGCCAGAAATGGCAAGAAACATCATTTCATTTCATGGTTTATATAGACAAGGATTTAGATTTTCTTTTAATAATGAGAATGGTTCTATTTTGGCTTATCTAAATGGTGTCTTTTACTTTGAAGCTATACCATGTAATGGAATATATGAAACTGTTATGATTGTTGATGACTTTGGAAATGATGTTTTGAATATTGATTCTTCCACTAGTATGGATAAAGCTTCCTTGTGGCATTGTCGTCTTGGACATGTCAACAAGAAACGCATAGCCCAACTCCAAAAGGATGGAGTGTTGGAGTCATTCGACCTTAGGGAAGATGACACATGCGAGTCTTGTTTGCTTGGAAAGATGACTAAGTCGCCCTTCACAAGTACTTGTGAAAGGGGCGAGGGTCTATTGGACCTAATACATACCGATGTATGTGGACCATTTAGATCAACCACGAAGGATGGGAACCGCTTCTATGTGACTTTTACCGATGACTATAGTAGATATGGGTATATCTACTTAATCAAGCAAAAGTCAGACACCTTTGAAAAGTTCAAAGAGTTCAAGAATGAAGTGGAGAATCAATTGGGCAGGAAAATCAAGATGCTTCGATCCGATCGAGGAGGAGAGTACCTAAGTCTTGAATTCCACGATTATCTCAAGGAGTGTGGAATAGTTTCGCAATTGACGCCTCCTAGGACACCGCAGTTGAATGGTGTGGCAGAAAGGCGTAATCGAACCTTATTGGATATGGTTCGCTCTATGATGAGTCGTGCTTCACTACCAATCTCTTTTTGGGGGTATGCCTTAGAGACTGCCGCCCATATCCTTAACCGAGTCCCTACTAAGAAGGTTGCCAAAACACCTCACGAGATGTGGACAGGGAAAGCTCCCTCGTTGGCACATATCAAGGTTTGGGGTTGCGAGGCTTTCGTAAGACGAGATACTCACGACAAGCTTGAACCTCGAAGTGAGCGATGTATTTTCATCGGCTACCCGCAGACATCCTTTGGATATCTCTTCTATAGACCGAAGGACAATGTTGTCTTCGTTGCGAGGAGAGGAGTTTTCCAAGAGCGAGAACTCATAAGTCAAGGAGACAGTGGGAGGCAAATCGAGCTTGAAGAGATTCAAGAGTCGATAGATGAAGGAACCTCTACCGCTGGCACTCAACCCGAGGAGGAAACTCCGGTTGAACCGATTGACGAATCCTTACCTCTTAGACGTTCCGATAGAGTTAGAGTTCTGCCCCAGTTTTATGGTTTTCATATTACTACCGAAGGGGACACGTATATTAGTGATGGTACACTAGTAAATCTTGATGAACCTAATAGCTACAAGGAAGCCATGGCAGGCCCGGAGTCTGCAAAATGGAAAGAGGCAATGGATAGCGAGATCCAGTCCATGTATGACAACCAAGTTTGGAATTTGGTTGATTACGTGCCCGGACGTAAGACCGTTGGGTGCAAATGGATCTTCAAGAAGAAGACCGACGTGGATGGGAACGTACACACATATAAAGCGCGATTGGTCGCGAAGGGCTTTACTCAAACTCCCGGAGTTGACTATGATGAGACCTTCTCACCAGTTGCGAAGATTAAATCTATTAGAGTGATGTTAGCAATTGCCGCATTTCATGATTATGAGATTTGGCAAATGGATGTCAAGACCGCTTTCCTTAACGGAAAGTTGGCTGAGGATGTTTACATGGCTCAGCCAGAAGGGTTTGTGGATCCGAAGCATCCGGATAGAGTGTGTAAGCTTGAGAAGTCCATTTATGGACTTAAGCAAGCATCTCGCAGATGGAATCTTTGTTTCGATGAGAAAGTCAAAGAGTTTGGATTTGTACGAAGCGAAGACGAATCTTGTGTATATGTCAAAGCCAGTGGGAGTATAGTAAGCTTCCTCGTTCTATATGTCGATGACATATTACTCATAGGAAACGACATCCCGACTCTGCAGGAGGTAAAGTCCTGGCTCGGGAAGTGCTTCGCTATGAAGGACCTCGGAGAAGCTTCTTACATTTTGGGAATAAGGATAGTAAGAGAAAGAAGTAAGAGACTAATTGGACTTAGTCAGAATACTTACTTAGAGAAGGTACTAAAACGTTTTAGTATGGAAAACTCAAAGAAGGGAGAACTACCGATACAAAGTAATGCCAAATTGAGTAAGACTCAAAGTCCGAGTACCGAAGCTGATATAGCAGAAATGAGCCGAGTACCATACGCTTCCGCAGTTGGCTCAATCATGTACGCTATGACTTGTACTCGCCCTGATGTAGCCTTCGCTTTGAGCATGGTTAGCAGATATCAAGGGAATCCTGGCAAAGCACATTGGATTGCGGTGAAGAATATCCTTAAGTACCTTCGGAGGACAAAGGAATGGTTCTTAGTCCTCGGAGGGAGTGATGACTTGAAGGTGCGAGGGTATAGTGACGCCAGTTTTCAGACCGACAGGGACAACTACCGTTCGCAGTCGGGCTGGGTCTTTACCCTAAATGGAGGAGCAGTGACATGGAAAAGTTCCAAGCAGGAAACCGTAGCTGATTCAACGTGCGAATCAGAGTACATTGCAGCGAACGAAGCGTCGAAGGAGGCAATATGGCTAAAGAACTTCATCGGTGATCTTGGAGTCGTACCTGCTATAAAGGAGCCAATGGAGATTTTCTGTGATAACGAAGGTGCGGTTGCCTTAACCAAGGAACCGAGGGATCATGGTAGATCAAGACATATCGACAGAAAGTATCACTTCATTAGACATCGTGTTGAAGAAGGACAACTCGTAGTTAAGAGGATATCATCAGAAGATAACCCAGCAGATCCGCTTACGAAGGGACTGAGTAGGGTTAAGCACTTGCAGCATGCTAGGAGTATTGGGCTGAAGGATGATATTAGCATAGATTAGATAGTATTAGAAACATGTAATAGATAAATGTAATTGACATTTGATGATTAAATAAAGGAGTTTTATTTATGAGTAATGTTACTATCTTATGTTAATTGTTTAAGCTATTGTTTCACTTTGCATGTTTTGACTTCCAGAATAATTGAGATTATTAGGAATAATCGAATTATTCAAATGGTCCACAATCGTTCATATGTTGGAAGTAGATATGAAAGAAGATTGTCGTGAATTGGTGTGTAGAGTGTCTAAATGGTGTTAGACATAGCAAAGGATTGCTGCAACGTTCATGAGTGCTTATGAACTAGTTTTGAGCATTGGAATAAACCCGCGCTTGCTGGAATGACCTTATGGAATAAGATATAAAAGGTGATCGCAAGACGATAACATCATATAGTATTAAAACCTAGATATATGGTTTATTATTTGTTAATTGATTGTACATTGATAATGCGAAAACGCATCAGTAACTTGGTGTAATAAAACGTATTGTTGTGTATAGTTGGTAAATGAATAAGTAAATGCATATAAGTCGAAGTTTATCTGTAACTTTTATCTAAGAAGATAAAAGCGATATCTCGGCCGCTCGATGATTTGATTTGACTTATGTGCCGGGCCCGGTCTGAACTGAATTGATGTGTTCGATTAAGTTCTATGTCGAATAAATCAGAGATCGAGAAACCTAAATGCTTGACTAACCGTTCCATGGGATTGTCAGCATGATATCTAACAGAGGACTGTACGTTCCCTTATCTAAAGGACAAGATTGATTAGATCAGAGTTGACAGCGTCTTTGAGAGCTACGATTGCAAACCGAATTGTACTTGTATAGTTACTAGACTTATCCAAGTGGGAGACTGTTGGAATAGTGTCTAAGGCTGTAACTATATTCGGTTGTGCATGGTCCTTTTGGGTTGCCTTCACCATAGCAACTTGATAGGATGATTTATTAAGAGAGAGTAAATATTATTAATATATTATGTGAATAATATAATGAATAATATATTTGTTATTTGATTAATATAAGTCATAGAATTAATTAGAATTAATTTGGTGACTTAAAGAGATTAATTAAATAAAGGGGTATAAACTGTCAATTGTTTGATAGTTAAGCTTTAGACTGTAAATCCATTTGGATATGGTTTGGACGGATTCTAAGAGCTTTAGGAAAGCTTAAATCGTCCATATACTTATCTAAGGAATGGATTTGGATAGCCTTAAGAGAAGATTATCTGATAGGGACTTATCTGTAATCCTTAAGGAGTCTGCAAGTATAAATAGACCCCATGGGTGATGGAATTCAATACTTGACCTAAAGCAAGGAACCTCTGGTCGAATTCCTCCCCTCTCCTCTCTCCTAAATCATTCTTATTGCTATTGGTGTTTGTAAGCCATTAGAGGAGTGACATTTGTGACTCTAGAAGCTCCAAGACCTCAAGATCAACAAGGAACTCAAAGGTATGATTCTAGATCTGTTTTAATGTTCTTGTTTAACCTAATTAGTAATTAGAAGTCTTGGATTCAATGCATGTTTATTAGAAAGCCTAGATCCAAGCATTAGGGTTTTGCATGCGCACATAGGAAAGTTCTTATGGCTAAAACCCATCATCTGCTTCATCGATCTACTGGGGATGTGAGTTGGAGATCTTCGGGGTGTCCTTCCCGATAGATCTGATTCCTATTCCCATGGGGGAAGTATGTGTGATCATAGGGATGGATTGGCTCAGTCGATTTGGCGCCATGATCGACTGTGAAGGACATCGAGTGGTGGTTCAAACCCCAAGTGGGGGAGAACTGGTGGTATATGGCGAGGGCACCAGGATGGGATCAGGGTTTTGTTCAGTAGCCAGGGCTCAACAGTATATTCAACATGGGTGTGCCGGTTATTTAGCGTACGTGGTGGATATGCGGGTTAGGGATCAACCCTCGGTTTCGGAGGTCCGAGTAGTTAGAGAGTTTGCTGACGTGTTTCCAGAGGAGTTACCCGGAGTGCCTCTGGAAAGGCAGGTTGAGTTCAGGATTGATCTAGTGCCGGGTGCGGCCCCTATCGCTAGGGCGCAATACCGTCTGGCACCGCCTGAGATGCAGGAGCTATCATCTCAGTTGTAGGAGCTGCTGGGTAAGCAGTTTATTCGTCCGAGTAGTTCACCCTGGGAAGCACCGATCCTTTTCTTCAGGAAGAAGGACGGTTTGCACAGGATGTGCATTGACTATAGGGAGTTGAATAAGTTAACGGTGAAGAACCGTTATCCACTCCCGAGGATAGATGATCTTTTCGATCAGCTGCATGGTGCATCTTGGTTTTCCAAGATTGATTTGAGATCCGGATATCACCAGGTCAGGGTGAGGTAGGAAGACGTGGAGAAGACTGCGTTTCGGACTCCTTATGGTCATTACGAGTTCGTTGTGATGCCGTTTGGGCTCACCAATGCTCCGGTAGTGTTTATCGATTTGATGAATCGAGTCTGCAGACCGATGCTCGATCGCTCGGTTGTTGTGTTCATAGACGATATCTTGGTATATTCCGAGACCCGAGAGCAGCACGAGGAGCATCTCAGGGAGCTACTGGAGGTTCTGCGGCGAGAACGGTTGTATGCCAAGTTCTCTAAGTGTGAGTTTTGGTTACGAGAGGTCCAGTTCCTCGGACATCTCGTTAACCAGGAGGGGATTTTGGTCAATCCGGCGTGGAGGCGGTTATGCAGTGGGAGACTCTGAAATCTCCCTCAGACATCAGGAGTTTCTTGGGTTTAGCAGGGTACTACCAGAGATTTATTCAAAATTTCTCCAAGATTGCAGTACCCCTCACTCGTCTTACTAGGAAGGGGTGGATTTCCGGTGGGGCCTTGAGCAGCAGAGGGTGTTTGAGACCCTCCGACAGTGTCTATGTGAGGCGTCAGTGTTGATACTCCCCGAGGGAGTCGAGGATTTTGTTGTATTTTGTGATGCATCTATCTCTGGTTTGGAGGCAGTCCTCATGTAGAGGGGACGAGTGATGGCTTATGCATCGCGTCAGTTGAAGCCGCATGAGACGAGATACCCTACGTACAATCTTGAGTTGGGAGCGGTGGTTTTCGCTCTCAAGATTTGGAGGCATTATCTGTACGGTGTCCGTTGCACTATATATACGGATCACAAGAGTTTTAGACACATCATGGATCAGCCGAACCTGAACATGAGGCAGCGCAGGTGGCTGGATGTGGTCAAGGACTATGATTGTGAGATCCTTTACCATCCTGGTAAAGCGAATGTGGTTGCGGATGCTTTGAGCCGCAAGTCAGCTGCGTCTTCTACCCCAACAAGGTGTATGAGGATAGCGGTGGATTCCCTGCTTGTGAGCTTGATTAGGGATGCTCAGTTTGAGGGTATGAGACCGGAGAACTGGAAGTTGGAGAGAATTAAGGGCGAGAGCGCCCGGTTTGTTCAGGATAGTCGCGGGTTGTTGACCCGATACGGTCGGGTTTGGGTTCCGATGTCTGGAGGGGTTCAACATACAGTGATGCAGGAGGCTCAAAAGTATCACTTTTCTATTTATCTGGGGGCACCAAGATGTATCATGATTTGAGTTTGAGTTATTGGTGGCCCGGAATGCAGCGAGAAATCGTTGGGTATGTTGAGAGGTGCTTGACCTGTAGGATGGTCAAGGTCGAGCATCAGGGGCTGCATGGTAAGCTGCAACCTCTGGAGATTCCCATGTGGAAATGGGAGCAGATCACGATGGATTTCATTACGAAGTTGCCGAGGACGGCGAAGGGGTTTGATGCTATATGGGTCATCGTGGATCAGTTGACCAAGAGTGCCCATTTCTTGACCATACGGGAGAGTTCGTTGGCTGAGAAATTGGCCGACATGTATGTCAGCGAGATTGTCTCTCGCCATGGGGTTCCAATATCTATCGTTTCTGATCGGGATGTCAGGTTTACTTCCCATTTTTGGCAGAAGTTCCATGAGGAGCTGGGTACACGACTGCATTTTAGTACAACATTCCATCCGCAGACGGATGGGCATAATGAGCGGACCATCCAGACCCTCGAGGATATGTTGAGGGCGTGCGTCATTGACTTTGGTGGGAGTTGGGATTCCCACCTACCACTTGCAGAGTTCGCCTACAACAACAGCTATCATTCCAGTATTGGCGCCCCACCTTTCGAGCTGTTGTATGGTCGGAAGTGTAGAACCCCAGTCTGCTGGGGTGAGATTGGGCATAGGGTGATGGGGCGGACAGAGGTAGTTCTGCAAACTACCAAAAAGATACAGCAGATTAGACAGCATTTGCAGACCGCTCAGAGTCTGCAGAAGAGTTATGCCGACAGACGCCGATCTGAGTTGGAATTTCAGGTGGGTAACATGGTACTTCTGAAGGTCTCACCTTGGAAGGGTGTGATTCACTTCAGTAAGCAGGGAAAATTGGGTCCCCATTATATTAGGCCATTCAGGATTATTGCTAGGGTTGGAAAGGTGGCTTATAGGCTCGAACTCCCTGAGGAGCTTAGCCGGATCCACAACACGTTCCATGTTTCGCAGTTGCGAAAGTGAATTATAGATTCGGAGGTAGTAGTATCAATGGACGATATTCAGGTCGATGAGCGCCTGAATTATGTGGAGAGGCCGATGGCCATTTTGGAAAGGAAGATGAAGATTCTTCGGAACAAGGAAATACCTTTAGTGAAGGTGCAGTGGGAACATCCGTCATGTTGCAAAAAGGAAACTCTACGGGTGGACTTAGGGTTTCAATCGAAAATCGTAGGAACTCAACGAGTCACCCCGGTGACTCGGCGAGTGGGAAATAACTTCAAGGAACTCAGCAAGTAGCTGAGGGTACTCGGCGAGTTAAGGTCGACATGGACTGTTGACCTTGACTGAGGACTTTGACTTTGACCAGGGGTTGACTAGTTGGTTTATGGAGCACCTTGTGAGGTTGATGACTTATGGGTATATTCGAACTATGGTAATAGGTGGTGGAGTCTTTGGCAAGTGATCTGAGAGTTGGGATTTATCTACCGAGTCGACATTTGCGAGGTAAGTTATCCTCATTATATCAAAAGGGTCTAAGGCACCAAGGCCGACCCTTTTAGTTGTTATCATTATGATATATATGGTTAGGATCTGATAGATCGAAATCAGGATAGACAGTATGTTATGATTCTATGATCCTTAGGGATCGGTATGTTTGTGGCCTGCTAGGTCGATGCTTTAGCTATGAGAGATTGCTATGATTTATGATCATGAGATAGATATGTTTGATTCTTATGTATGCCAGTATATGTTAGTTATGTGCACATGATTAGTTGCTCGTTGATTTGGGTTGAGGCGGTCCTGCTTTGTGCTGAAGGCCAACATACCCTATGAGCGGTCCGGGGAGACTGTAGGCCCATGTGGCGGTCCCGTCATGCCGAAGGCTCGTTATAGATTCAGTTAGACTGTAGGCCCTGTAGGGCAGTCCAGTCAGTCCAATGGCCTAGTATGCATGTTGTTGATTGATTGTTATCGTTTTGGTATTTCAGTGTGGTATTGGTATTTTGGGGGTAGCTCACTAAGCCCTTGGGCTTATAGTTTCCAGTTATTGTTTCAGGTACTTTAGGAGATCGTGGCAAGGAGAAGGTGTGACCGTACCGCTCCTCATCCTTATGATCTGTTGTTGGGACACTCTGATGAATAATGATTTGAAAACAATTTGTAAACAAACACTATTTGGGTTTTAATTATGATTGGAAAAGTTTAAATTTGGCGTAAAATTTATGGATGTTATAGCGATTTATTGCGCTTTGGGATTTGAGACTATGTCTTGGGAGTAGTTTGTAGTCGGTTTAGAGCAGAGGTTGCTCCAACTATTGCAGATCAACCGTTGACGATTGAGCTAGTGAGTGTGTCAGGGTGCGAGACCCTGAATGATATGGATCCCAGTGTCGAGGGTGGAAGATTGATTAGGAGTACCTCGATGAGAGAGGTTCAGGTCAGGTGGATTAGTGGGGGATCTCGGGCGGAGACCCAAGAGTTCGGATCAACTTTTGAGAGGCCAGCAGGATGGCTCCAGTGCAACGCTTGTGGAAACTGCACGATGGAGTTTCGTTCCAAGGGTTTGGATTGTCATTGGGATCGGAAAGAAGTGTTACATCATGTTCTTAGGGTGGTCGAGGTAACCCAGGAAGAGGCGGTCAAGATTCCTCCAGATGTTTGTGGATATGCTATCTTCGGCCATTCCCGATGGGTATCAGGAATTTGAATCGCTTTGGAATTGTGATAAGTTAGATCTCGGGTCGGTTCTCTGCTATTGCCTAGGTTAGCAAGGGTTGTCAGGTTCCATTCAACATGTCAAGGAATCTTTGAGAAATCTTCAGATGGATGTAGCTCGTGGAGCAGATCCTGCGTGTATCATTATTGTTCCGAGTCCTTGTCGAAAATCGGTTCAGGAGTATGGGTTGCTACAAGTGTAGCAGGGTTGGTTATGTCAGCAGGGATTGACCCCAGGGGCAAGCATGTTATATTTTCGTTGTGATCAGGTTGCCGACAAGGAGGTCGACTGTCTGATGGTCAGATAGGGGCCACACTTTGTAATACTAGGCAGGGGAGATCGGAACTTCAGCAGGCAAGGGTGTGGGGTACGTACCCTTTTGCCTTCCTTCCAGCTTTACCTATATTTGTGACGGTAATCTCGCATCAGCATGACGTAAGCATATCATGGGATTCTTATCTCTGTCGATGGTTGAGTTAATTATATTTAGGGAGGGTTACATGACATCTGCATGCCATGAATCTTTGGTGGAGTAGTACAAGGTCGTCTCCTTATAAGTAGCAGGTTCTCAGTGTTCAAATGTCATCTGGGGTGTAGTCGGGGTTGGTTCAAGGGCTGGTACGAGGGAGTTATGACTAGTTTTCATTAACCTGAGTATTTTTGTTTGGAAGAACAATCGGGATTACCGAGGGAAGCGAGAATTGTTGTTGAGGTTATGGTTAGACCATTCGTCCTTTGGACAACGAGATCTGAGTGTGATATCATTTTTAAGCATCTGAATCCATTGATGTGGTTGGGGTTCAAGAAAATGCTAGATGGTTTTCGGAAGTTATGTTGTTTTGGGAAGGGTTACTTATGGTGCACTAGTTTGGTAAGCACCGGTTGTCAGCAGATTGATTATTGGAACGTAAGAAGGATTGAGAATCCTTCAATTTTCATGTGCCAGGCGGACTTAGTCAAATCTAAGTGGGGGAGAATCGTGCAGGTCTTTAGGATAGGTGCAGGTATGAGATCGGGGTGAGTTTCTCATATCCAACGAGGAAAATGGTGGCTCAAAGTGGTTTTTTGGTTTGAAAGTTGTCCGAGTTTGGAGTTTGGTAAAATTTCCCAGCATATGGTGTCTCATTGGTGCTTAATAACAAAATTTGGGGAATCAAGTTGGGGTCCCGGTCATGGATTGAGTTCAGTTTGGGTGTTCAGTCGAGTGCATGCTCGACTCTGTATGTAATTCTAATTGATAGGTTAGGGGTAAGGGTTTGGGTTGTGTTGGTGTTAGGGCGAAAGTGTTGTAAGGCTACGGGGGTTCCGTAGCATTCACTAGCAGCCAGATGGTGTAGGAAGTGTTGTAAGACTACGGGGGTTCCGTACCATTCACTAGAAGTCAGATGGTGTGGGAAGTGTTGTAAGACTACAGGGGTTCCGTAGCATTCACTGGCAGCCAGTTGGTGCGGAAAGTGTTGTAAGACTACGGGGGTTCCATAGCATTCACTAACAGCCAGTTGGTGCGGGAAGTGTTGTAAGACTACGGGGGTTCCGTAGCATTCACAAGAGGCCAGATACTGTGGGAAGTGTTGTCAGTGTGCGGGTGTATCTATAGCATTCACGAATTCGTTCAGATGACTTAGGCCAGGGTGGGCCAGTTCGCAAGGCTGTGAGTAGGTCACAACAAAATTGGAATCAGGAGTCGGTAGATTGAAGGAGACCGGGTATGATGTAAGACTACAGTTATTCTGGTAGCATTCACCTTTTGCGTTGGATTCAGTGGCAACAGGTTGTCAGCCTATCATGATCGGATGAATCAAATGGATGGAAGGAGCCATGAGTGGTTGTATAGGTAGGGCAGTTATTGTTAGATGAGGTATCCTTCGGAGATCATGTGGGACTGTTGTACGTGTGTTTCTGGCTCAGTGATCGGGTAGGTGTCCGGTGTTTCGGACAGTTGGCAGACAAGTTGGGACCAGAGAGGTCCCGGTTGTTCTTCAGGAAAGCAGCTATATGGAAACAAGATGACTTGGAGTGGTTTCAGTGCTTTAGGGTCCGTGTGTGAGTTTCCTGCCATTCGGGATATATTCTAAGTTGTTTACAGTTGGACTAATTAATGTCAGAAGTTGGATAGCCAGTTGGGAGATAAGTGCAGTGAACTCGACAATGATTCGATATGGGCGACATGTCATCTCGAGACTTCAGGTCTCAGATTGAGTAAACAGAATTATTTTGCAAGGAATTCGTTTCATCTTCGGGTTTTAGAACCCTACGGGGTTGGTCTTAGTTTCCTTGGGAAGGCTGTGGTGTTTTCGGGTTTGTGGTCATGTTGCTTAGGTTGTCTGGTATGTCGGGGATGGTGATGCATGATTTTAAGGACGAAATCTAATTTAAGTGGGGGAGGTCGTAACGCCCTGTTCTGAATTGACTCCTAGTCTGAGGTAGTGGCTCGAAGGTCGGTCATTATAAGGATTATGTCTTTTGTGAAGGTAAGATCTAGGCCCATTTGGGTACGGGTGATATATTAGAAGTGATCCGGGTGTTCGGTTCGTGTTTTGGAGCCTAGGGGTATTTCGGTAAAGTAACAGTTTGGGCTTTTGTGGAAAATGATTTTTTTTTTGGAAGGTCTTAAGAAAGGATTGATTTGTTAGAAGTTTAGGGCTTCTTGTCACCTTTCCATGGATATAAGGATCGTTGGAATCGGGCTTATAATGAAGATGTTATGGCCTTCGGAAGTTTCGTGGTTTTTAGGCTTACCGAGTACACATGGCGTGCATAAAGAGTTTGCGGGGCGTACTAGTAAAGAAGGTAGTACGCTAGGCGTACCTTGGAGAACACTGGGCGTATTGACTAGGATGGTCGCGAATGTTCCCCGGAGTACGCTGGGCGTACCATATGTACGCTCGGCGTACTCCAGTCAGATCAGAACCCTATTTTAGGGTCTCGGACCCTATTTAAGCTCCTTATCTCATAACCTAACCCTAATATCTTCAACCTCCACCCCTCTAAACCCTATAAATCGTCATATATCATCCATGGTGGCATTATGAGCTTATGGAGTCCATTTTTGGGGTGTTTGATCCATTTTCAAGAAGAAGGAGTTTGATGTAAAGATGGGAATCAAGGAGGAGCTTATGGATCTGGCTTTTAGGACTCATTCTCAGCTTGAAGAAGGTATAAAGCTTTGAACTTGATCATTCATCTTTTAGATCTACCATTTTTGGGTTTTGGTTCCTTTTAAGTCCCAAGGATGAAGCTTTATGGTTCAAATTCGATTCTTGGATTTGGGGGTTGCCACCTTTGATGCTATTTGAGTCCCTAAGACAGAAAGTTGCCATCTTGAAGGTCTTAATGGGTCCATGCATGAGTTAAGTTCACTTTTATGGAAGTAGAATGCTATTTTTGGAGTTTGGGTTTGTTTGGGGCATGCAAAGTCACCATGTCAATGACTTTATGGGTTTAGAAATTAAGTATAGCTCAGATGTATGATTTGGACTGGTGGGATCAAGTATTAAGAACTTAATGGATTTTGGGCATCAGCTGTTTGTACATTCGGCGTACTATGTAGTACGCTACGCATACAGTCCATTTGCCCAGTACGCTAAACGTACAGAAGAGGTACGTTGGGCGTACGCTCTCAGGAAGAACTTGGGCCTTAGTGGACTTCAGACCTTTGGGCCCTAATGGTTTTGGGCCTGGATTTTTGGTTTGTTAGGTCTGAATGTATCTTGGGCCAATAATAGAATAGTTGGGCCTATTGGGCCTTGTGGCCCAATATAGAAATGGACTTCAAATTTGTGGGCCTCGGTTGGGGCCAATTCTTGGATTAGGCTATTGTGGGCCTTCGTGGGCTAATTGGGGTTAGGATTATTGACTAAGGAGAATATTGAGCTTTAGTATAAGTTCCATTAGAAAGGTTCGGGCCCAATTTGGAAAATTGGGCCATTGATGGTTTTATGGACATTATAATGTTGGGCTTTTGTTTTGGGTTTGGGCCTTAGTTTTGGATCATACTGGGCCAGGGCTAAAATGGTAATTTTACCCCATGCATGGATTAAGGATTATCGTATGGGACCTAATTACTAATTGGGTATATTGATTGGTAGTGACAGCTCGGGAAGCTAGCGGGGCAACAACTATGGAATTCATGCGGGAAGCTTCTGCAGCGCGAGGTGAGTCTTCTCACCATACCAATGGGTCTAAGGCACCAAGGTTGGCCCATTTATTTATTTGTGATGATTATTGTGAATGTGCTATCGATACATTATGTATTATGTATGTGACCATGTGGGGGTTCCCATGGCAATTAGTTATATGTGGTATGATAGTTGATTGTCTGGTATTTGATATGCTAGTTGTCTTTATGATGTTTGCATGGAAGACCTCGGGAGGTTCCTATGGCAGTGGATTGTGACCATGTGGGGGTTCTCATGGCATATGGTATAATACCCTAGAAGGTTTCCATGGCATCCCAATACGTTTATTTTTCATGATTTGTATTTGGTAGTAGAGACCCCGGGGGGTTCCCGTGGCAGTGGTTTGTGACCATGTGGGGGTTCCCGTGGCACATGGTATAAGACCTTAGAGGGTTTCCATGGCAACCCATATGTTTGTATGCATGGCTTATGTGATATATGTAGCTTTTATAGCTAATATGGTATGTGTTATGTGGATTGTGTGTGAGGTATGCTCTAGGGGACTCACTAAGCTTTGTGTTTACGATTTACAGTCTTGGTTTCAGGTATCATCGATTTGGAAATGAAGAGCTCGGATTGATCGCAGTGCACACACCTATGATTTCTACAATGAATGATTTTGGGATAAACTCTTATAAATGTTTTACTTAACGATGATTTGAAATGTTTGAAGTAAATGGTATCAATGTTTTAGCTATATTAAAAATGAAATTTTTACCCTTGATTTTTGAGTCGTTACAAGAACCTGCGAATTGATAGATTTACCCTCATACAAACAGAGGGTATAAACAACTATTAAGCCATTGGACCATTTCTACAACAAAACAAACATTTTGAACCACTGGTGCAACTCGAATACATTTTGGACCAAACCTCCAATTTTTGACATACCACAGGGACCAAACTTGCTATTTTATCTTGTTTTTTCTTTTTTTCCTTTTCCAAAAATACCCTATATGCTTTGAAAACTGTCACTGTCTTCCTCTTATTTAATCACATCTTTTAATTTTAGTTGCATCCCTCTTTTTCTCTATTGATTATTGAAGTTCTTGCTTTAGACTTTAATTTCATCCTTTACTTTTTTTTTCATATTCAACACTCATTTTTTTGGTTGACAAATGTACGAGCACGAAGCAACTCATTTACTTCTTAACACCCATTTATTTGGCTTCACTTACAGGTTTTATTTGATTATAAGATAACTTTTGGACATTCTATTGACGAGTTCACAATGATTCATGATTACTAAGGCTCACAGGATTGGTGGTAGAAGATGCAGAGCTCCACTTCATTTTGCCACGCTTTCCTATAGTTTTTTCATACAAAATGGGCAGTGTTTGTCATGCCAAGTAGGGGAGAAAGGAAAAAAGAGAACGTGGCAACAGAGGAGAGAAAGTGACAAGTTTATGTGGAGTTGGCTGCCAAGCTCGGCATGGTAAGCTCAAGGGGCGGTGTTTACAGAAATCATACTTTTAAATAATGTTTTAATTAAAATCAATTTATATACAATTTGACACTTAAGATAATTAATCTTTGTTGTTATTATGTTATTAAAAACAAATGACACAACATAAACATATAAGCAAGTTCCATATAACTATTTGTATGATTTTCATTCAAAACCCATCCAAACAATATATACAAATGAATTAAAACATTTGGGAAACATAATAAACAAAAATTCCATCTCACTGAATGAGAATAAATCATTATTATTTAAAACCATTAAATTTCGATGTGTATATATCATGCATATAATTTCTTTTTTGTGTGTATAAGATCACACCTCATTGATTTCAAGCAAAAAATAATTTTTTGCTATGTAAATAATCATGAACACAAGCCGTTGATACTATTGTTGGATTTTGATGCTTATTTGAATACATGAAAGAAAATATAGCAACAAAAGCAATTACAACAAAAACACCAGGATCTAACCATGGATATGTGTTCCTAAAAAAACTGCAACAATCTGGGATAGAATGATTTCTTCTCATTGTATCAACCAAAAAATGAGTGTTGAAAAAAAAAAAGGGTAAAGGAAGAAATTAAAGTCTAAAGCAATAACTTCAATGATCAATAGAGAAACAGAAGATGCAAGTAAACTTAAAAGATATGATTAAATAAGAGGATGATAGAGACAGTTTCCGAAGCATATAGGGTATTTTTGGAGAAAGGAAAAAAGAAAAAACAAAGATAGGCTGTTTTAAAGGGGGCGTTATTGAAAATATATATATAGAATTCAAAGGTATCAGGCAAAAGAACATATGCACAAGAACCCAAAAACAAAACCTAGCCACATAACACACTTGAGAATCATTTGATACTGAAACGAAATTGGAGATAATGCCATGGATGCTAAGGACGTCGATATGATGGATTCCGATGCTCCGGTGACATCTTCGTCACCAGTTCCACCAGGAACCCCCGAACTTTCCTCCGTCTCCCAGCAAATTGAAATTGCGAGAGGATTACTCACAGTAGCTCGCCAACTCATTGATCAGGGCAAGCCTTCTCAAGCTCTTCAAGCGGTAATTCTTACACTATCACCACTTCATTTGTTTCTTATAATTTATTGTTACTTCATTTCCCTTTTTATCTGATTCGAATGCCAGCTGTTCTGAACATACCTACATTTTGACTTGTTGATGTGATCGGAAAGAAATTTCGTAATGATTCCGTTGCTAAACCTCAACCTACATGATCCAATTTGTAATACTTATTAAAAATTCAATATCAATGCATTTGTTTTGTTTATCGCAAAACGGCGATCAAACTTCAAATTCAAAATCTAGGTTTTCGATAGAATAGAGGAAGCAAAGCACTTGAACTTGCTTCGATGCTATTGAATCGAAGTTTTCTTTTTCCTCCACGATCGGTTCCTTATATTTGGTTCTAATTGCATTGATTTTCTTGTGTTCATCTTAAACTCATTACATGATTTGCCTTCAGAGTTGTTTGATAATGATATGACATCAACTATCTTAAAACCAGATGATATGTTTAATTTTACAGGTGTTGACTGCAATGAGAGCCAAAGGAGGAGAAGCAGCTGCTGTTCAAACCCTAAATCGAGCTAATGAACTCTACAGAAACAGAGTAAATGAAAGGGCCGCTGATGAGCTAGCTTCATTGTTTGCTGAATGTGCAATTGAAGAAGCTTTACCTGCAATCCCCACTACCACCACCACCACCACTACCACCACCAACCACCCATCTATTGAACCAGATGCTGGCGGCACTTCTATACTGACAGAGACCGGGAGAAAACAGATCATGGTGGATGCATTCTCTGATGGCAGTAGCTTTGTGTGTGTACAATGTGGTGGCCTTGTTAGCAATGATCGCAGGGATGAACACTATGCATTCTGGTGTGGCCGTGTGTAAATGGTGAGATCCAGTTTCATGGTTTTTTCATGATATTGACATGTAATGGTTTTAGGTGTAATAGAACATCTCTTAAAGCGAATTGAATTTGCATCTGCAAATAATAAACCAATATAAATCCCATATACAACTTTCATGAAAAGATCTGTAGTATGCGGGTTTCAGCTGATTGTTGATGAAAATTTGAGCTTGGAAGACATAAGGGCATGATTAGTCTGTGGATTCCGGTAGAATCCGATGGAATTGGAATAAGAGTTTCCATTCCATAGTGTGTTTGGTTGTTTAAATGGAAAAAATGTAGTTCTTTGTCTTAATCCTTCAAACTTTGTGTTTGATGGATTCCATCATTCCCAAGGGAGAGTGGAATGAAATGAATTTGCATATATGTACAATGAGCGAAAACCTATAAAATATAAATAGAAATTTAAGAATTATTCAGTTTTTGTTATTGGATTATATTGTATCTTCTCCAACCAAACCAATGACATATTATGAATTCTTTCAATTTTCAATTTTTTTTCGTGTTATGGATCCTTTGACAAAATCGTTTCAAAATATTCTACTAACCAAACATAAATCCTTATAAAACTGTGAGGGCAATGGATTCCATCAGAACTCTGTTGTTAAGTGTGATTTCTGTAAACTTTGAGTTAAATGTTGTATTTGAACAAAATATGCTTGTACAAGATGATTTTTTTTTCATTGTATTCAAGAGCTTAAACGGAAGATAATATTGAAGACACATTTAACAAGAATTACATGTTTGTATTTTTTTGTTATGAATAAGGATGAAATCTACAACACGTGGGTTTCACTACAAGCGAATTATGAATACAACTAACAAAAAGAAAAGAAAAAACGAAACCAGAAAACACATCTACATGTTCTTCTCTTGATCCAAGGGAAGGAAGACATTGATCTAAACACCAAATGAAGAATATACAACACCAATCACCACCAATATGAACCTTTTTTAGTGTCTATGATACATGACTTCGGGCAAATTTGCCAACGATCGATTCTTTGATCTCATCATCGTTTCATCACTATGCCTTATGAGTTCCGACAGCCGCCATGGTTTCTGCCATTTCCATTTAAATTGAAGTAGCCATTGATGGTGGCTCCTCTTCCACCGCCATAGTTTCCCCGGAGAATGTCCTCCTGTCGCCGCCTTCCTCAGCCCCACCGGCACCATCTTCCGCTTCTGGTCTAGAAACGCCGCCGATTCCCTCACTAAACCGTTGGCTATTCCCGCCGTGTATTTCAACTGTTTAGGTGCCGGAATGGAGTTCGGAGATAACGGACCGCTCATGTCATCCGCCAAGTGTTTCAATGAATTGTGAGACTGAGAGTTTCCCTGTTTCGTCGGGATAGGAAAATACTTTAGTGGTTGAATAGATAGCAGATAGCAGATAACAGATAAAATTAGGGTTTCTTACTGAAGCTGACGAAGCCAATGCGATTGCGACAGCTAGCTCCTTCTCGGCTTCCTTTCGTCTAAACTCACTTTGTCGGAGTAACCCCACGAGTTCTTTTAGTTGTTCTTCCATTTCCTTTATTTCGAGATCCTTTTCCCATGATTGACACCTATTTTACATATTTTATCAATGAAAATGTTATTCAATAAGTTGAGAAAATTATATTCTTGAAAATCCATTTTTTTTACCTTGAATCTACAAAAGAGTTGAACATATATTGAAGCAAGTTCTTTGCGTCTGCCATTGACCGGAGGTGGTTCCATCTTCCACGGTTAGCGAAACCGCGTTCCCGTTCTTCTGCTTCGGATAATTGTGAAGCCATGGATACCAGTGAATTTGATGAAATACTTAACATGTTTTCCAATGAAGATATTCTTGAAATTCTTGCATTTGGTGACAAAGAACATGCCCTTAAATAAATAAATAAATCACAAAAACCCAAAATTAGTAAAAAATGGTTGATTGAATTCAATCTACTAAGAATTACAATTTTACCTAGAGAAACCGTTCTTTCCTCTTGGAGGGCTAACACCTTTTGAAGCAAATTCATCAACTTGTCTAAGAACTGCTAGCTCTTCTGCAAGTGCAGCCCGCCTGAAGACATAAAAAAATAAAAAATTAATAAAAATGTTTTTTTACAGATTTATATTTGTAAATAATAGTAGTTACACAACAATTTTACAATTTACAATTTACAATTTACATACACTTGGCTTTGTTTCTCATATTCTTGCCTAACTTCATGTACATTCACCATCACTTCAAGTTCATGATCAAGCCAACGTTTCATCGCCTTTTCATTATTCTAAAAGCGAAGCATAATTATTATTGTTAACTCAAGTCCCTTGATTTATCAAAATTACAAGATAACCCCTTGGTATTTACCTGTCCATTTGCTCCATTCCCATTGCTAGTCACTGTATACATGAAAGAGATTGATGACATTATGATGACGATTTTTATTCAGAAATAAAAGTAATAGTAAAAAAGAAAAAAAATAATACATGAATTGTCACGGGTAGACTTGCGGGCTTCTAGCAATTCTTTTAGCCTCTTGGTTGCCATTGCAGCTTCTTCTGTCTTTCGTTGAAGAACCTAAAAACGTGATAATAATGGAATAATTATTAGATTTAATAAGATATTGTAACACAAAAAACAAATATACTAAAAAAAATAAAAATCTCACCATTTTTTGACGTTGATTAAGAGCCTGCAGTTTGTGTCTTTCGTACTCGTTCCTTCTTCCTTCTTTCTTTAGCTGGAATTAAATAGAAAAAGAAAAGATCATAATTTATATGCATGCGTAGACTAATTTAAGTCAAATATATATATATATATATATATATATATATATATATATATATATATATATTAATTAATAAATAATAATTATCATAAGAGTATACCTGTAGTAGTTCTTTTTCACGAGATGCTTTCCAGTGTCGGAATTGTTCAGCCTCTTGTTTTATCTTATGCTGTAGTTGAACCTATAACCATATTTAAATTAGCAGAAAATTTACTTATATAAAGAAATATAATAATAATAATAATCTTTTCTCACCTTTTGTGCCTTGATGAACTGTATTTCATCTTGTAATCTCTTTGCTGCTTCATCACTCTTCTGTTTTTGCCTCAAAAGCTGAACTTGGTTCTCTTGTTTCTTCTTAAGATCCTGAATCTGAGATTCATAAAATTTTTATAATTATATCAAGGTTGCTCTGATTTGATACATTTGAATCCAAATAGGCATAAAAATTTATAATTATAACAAGTTTATTAACCTGTGATTCAAGAGACTTCAATTTGTGGGAATGCAAATCTTGCATTTTTTGTGATTGTCCATCTGAAGAAGCAGAAAGGTTTTCAACTTCAGTTAGCAATCGATCCCTCTCTATCTGCAACAATTATAAAAATGAGCAAGAAAACATCAATTATCATTTTTTTTTAAAAAGATTTGATTCAACTTTAAAGCTATAGTTTTGTTATGCTTATGTTTTTACCTGAACTGCTCGTTTTTCATCCTCAAGTTCCATTAATTTCTTTCCAAAATGTTGTTTAAGAGTCATGGTATCAGATCCTTCAAAAAGTCTCATTTCTGATTCTTTCTGTTCTAAGCGTTTATTTAACTCATGCAACTCTTTATCCATGGAGTCTTGGAGAAGCGTATGCTCCAATTCTTTTGCTGTTTCTTCCTCTATCACACCAGAATCGCCTATATTTATTGTCATTAAAAAAATATGAAATACAAATAATTCTACATTCGTATAAAAAAACAAAAAATAAAAACATACCACTTTCACTCATCTGATAATCTAATGAATCAATACTTTGCAAACCCCTTTTAAGCCCTTCATTTTTCACGCAAAAGGAATCACCAACCTAAAAAATTGGAGCACAATTTGTTATTTTATTTTTTATAAATTGCGACAAAAGTTATAAATGTTTACATACTTTAGTGACGGATTGATGATCGATAGCGATACCCCTGCTGCGATACTCATGAAGTTCGCGACATAGATCCTGATTTGTAGCTTCAAGCCAAGAAATCCGCTCCCTTAGGACCTAATTAATGTTTATGTGACGCAATAAATTTATAAGAAATTAAACAATAAAGATTTATTATATAAAATAAATATGATATTCATATTATAATTTATACCTGTAATTCAACAGTAGAACCTCCACCACGAGCACAAAGTTCTGCTTGCAAACATTCAAGTTGTTGGCGCATCTTTAACATTTCACTAGACACTGGATCCCTATTCACCTATTCAATTGTTTAAAAAAGTAATTATTTATTTGTGTATTATAGCATCTCACTTTCATCTTTTTTTTCTATGATAAACAAATAAATGAAAGTAGGTTGCAATTTCTTGCATATAACCCTAAACTTACCACAGGCTTATTCCGGATATTTCGAGCCCGGTTTGCATACTTTAATGTGTTGAGAGTCTCCTCAGCATTTATATCAGCAGGACTAACACAAGCTGAAATAAGGTAAAATTATATGTTTACTTAATATTAATACCAAAGATTTTAAATGAGCTTAAATAATAAACAAAATTATAAATTAGTGTTTGGTTTATATATATATATATATATATATATATATATATATATATATATATATATATATATATATATGTTACCTATCATAACAGTTCTGCTGTTCCCACCAAGTGAGTCCTGTCAGTTTGGTAAAACATATTTAGATTAAACTAAAAGAAATAAATCAAGTTGCATAAAAAAAGTAGTTAAGAGTAATAATGTTTAACCTGTAAGAGGCGAGTAAGTTTACTATCTCTATATGGAACATGAGCACCTTCTTTTCGTTTTTTCTCATCACCAAGGGCACTTATGACATTTCCAAGTGCAAGTAGCCCCTTATTAATATGAACTCCTGTTCAACAAATTAAGTTAGCAAGTAGAGTTATTTCCAATAATGAGGACGAGGGCATTTATGTCTTTTGTGTGAGACAAAAACTGCAACTTTTGTCCACTCAATCCTGCTTTCGGTCCGGTGCACACCAAACACAGTACAACTCTGTCCCACCTTTTTTAGTGGGACAAAAAATTTACAATTTTTATCCTATTGACATCAATCCCAGTTCCAGTCCAATGTAGGTCAGACACAGGACAACCGTGGCCCATCTTTTTGAGTGGGGCAAAATTGGAATTTTTTTTTGTTTTAAAGATATGTAATAAATATCATCACCTACCTTCTTTGAACCGCATACCATCAGAACCTGTTCTTTTAGCCCTTTCTGAACCAGCAAGATCAACTAAATGCAACTTGGCACACAAATATTCATCACACATGGAATCATTCGAGATTGTCTTGTTCATTTGTTCCAGTGTGATTGTGAAAATTGCATGTGATCGACTACATAAAAAGTTCAAAATGTCAGAAATATATTATATGCCATATATTATAATACTATGACTATGATACATTCAAGATTAATTAAACCTTGATTGATTATTCATATTTGTACTTCCTGTCGCTCTGCTCAATGACCCATGTTCAAGGCAATCGCTCATTTCTTTTAATGTCTTAACGCTACATTCAGTAGATCCAGCAAGCGTTATGACACCATTAGAAGTTTCCCGGATTTGTATCGGTGGTTTCCCTGGAATATTCACTTTCCCATTCTGCCCATTTGATGATATCTCAGATTTAGTATCCAGCAAGTCTCGCACTTCTTCTTTTAGAATCTTCACAGAAAAATCATTCAGTCAAGTTTTATGGAAGAAAGCTATTTGCAATTCTACTTATAGGTATAAGAAAACACACCTCGATGAAGGAAACATGCAACTGGAACTCTGTTTGATCCTGTAAACTTTCGATTTTGTTGAATAAAGCAGTCATGGCTTGAGGAATAAGCCCGGCTTGGTAACCATCTTTGAATCCGGTTCCCATGGTGTATGTCTTCCCTGAACCGGTCTGTGAAATTAGAACACGTCAAGAACTATCATAAACAAATAGGATATATTTTTTGTTACTTGAATCATGAGAAATTTATACCTGGCCATAAGCTAGAACAGTAGCATTATATCCTTGAAACAAACCCTCAACAAGAGGAGAAACACAGTCTTCAAACATGGCGGATGATGGGGAACCAGAGCTTCCATAGACATGATCGAAAGTGAAGGAATGTGTACCAAGTTGCACCTGCAATATAAACAAAGATTAATCAATTTCTCGATCATCGGAATTGATACTGAGATCTACCAGATCTCAGGTACCACAACTCGAACACGGCTTACACTAAAATCGAGGATCGATTAAATAAGTAAATAAATAAATAAAAACCCAATTAGAAGTGTAGAATCCATTACAACAGAGTGAGGAATTCATCAAAATTAAGTGACATTGCGCTTAAATGAGGGATAATCGACCTGGGGTTTTCCGGGTACGACGGCGACACAATCTTTACAAGCTTGAAGCTTCTCATCTCCGATAAGGGGTCGTATATGTACCGCTACCTTCACACAACAATCGTCCGCCGCCGCCGTCGTCGTCGTCGTCGCCGGAGTCGCTTCCATCATGTGAAAGGTCGGAAAGAAAGTGGTCCACGAAACAGTTATAGTTACAGAGAGAGAAAATGAAGACGAATTCTCTGTATCTTCACAGAAATGAAGTAATTTTATGGAGCCCAGAAAGTGATTCAGTAACCTCTAAACAGAGAACGGACCAAATCATCCAACGCACACAAACAAAAGGGCAGTTTGGGAAAGAGAATGTGTGTGTGTGTGTGTTTAGTGTTTACACTAGACACTAGCCATAAGCTTCTATAACACTCATTCCGAAACTACCCTTCAACGGCTTTCGGTGCCCGGGTTGCTAGTGGGTGTTGTTACATTTTTGCCCTTCGCGATTTCCCGGGAATTATTGATAATAAATAATAATAAATTAGTAAGTAAAGGAAAAAGAAAGAAAGAAAGCAAAAGTAGGTGGATAACAGTAACGCAGAGGAAAGCCACGTGATTGAGGAACAGGAATCCCACGCGACGAGTGTTAAGGCACGTGGACGTACGCCTTCCATGTATGTCATCACATCTACATACATATATACATACATACATCATAAATGTCATGCTGGGTGATGTTGATGTATCCTAGTAACCATAGTAATCAATGGACAAGATAGTAACTATGGAATATTCGTTTTTATTTTTATTTTTTTGTCTTTTTTTTACTCGTTCTCTTTACAATATATAAATTAAATAATTTAAAAATAGATAAATTATATAAAATCTAGCTATAACAACATTCTACTAACATATACAGAGAGCTACTAACAACATTCTAACAGAAATTAAATAACTAATTTCAACTACTTGTAACTAATCTGTACACGTGACTATTATAACGCTAACACCCCCCCCCCCCCCCCCCCCCCCTTCTCTGTCTCTCTCAAGCTGGAGGGTAAGGTTGTAACCCCAACTTGATTGTAGCTTCTTGATGTTTTGTGCCAATGAGTGATTTTGTAAGAACATCAGCAAGTTGATGATTGGTTGAAACATGAGACAAAGATATAAGTCCACTTTGTAGTTTTTCACGAACAAAATGACAATCTATGTCAATATGCTTTGTCCGTTCGTGAAATACAGGATTAGATGCAATGTATATAGCTGCTTGGTTGTCACACTTTAAAGGAATATGTGTGATATTAGGCACTTGAAATTCATGAAAAAACCGACTTAACAAAGCAAGTTATGCACACAACCTTCGCATTGAACGATATTCCGCTTCAGCAGATGATAATGAAACTGTAATTTGCTTCTTTGATTTCCATACGATGGGACTATTACCAAATAGAATAAAATATCCACTAACCGATCGTCTTGTGATTGGGCATGCAACCCAATCCGAGTCACAATATGCTTCAATATTGTAAGAAAAGTCTTTATTGAAGTATAGTCCTTGATTGAAAGTGCCTTTGAGATATTGAAGAACATGCAAAGCAACATCATAATGAGCTTGAGATGGCGTTTGGTTGAATTGACTCAAGTATTGAACAGAAAATGATAAATCAGGTCTAGTATGGACCAGAAAATTCAACTTACCAATGCGTTGTCGATAAACAATGGGATCTTCAAGGGAATTTTCCATCACTGGGACTAATCGAAGTTTGTGTGGAAGTGGAGTAGTAACACAAGTATATTCAGTCATATAATATTCGTCAAGCAAGTCTTTAATGTACTTCGATTGATGGATGATCATGCCATTGTTGACATAGTTAAATTCCAATCCAAGAAAGAAACTAATTTGTCCCAAATCTTTGATACGAAATTGATCATCAAGAAAACCCTTTAAGCTTGAGATTTCATCATCATCATCTCCAGTGATTAAAATATCATCAACATAAACAACAACAATAACTAAGGAGTTCTCCATCTTTTTAAGAAAAAGTGAATAATCATTTTATGAATGATTATATCCTCTAGTCCTTAATGTTGTTGAGAGTTTCGAATACCACTGTCGGGATGCTTGTTTTAAGCCATATAATGACTTTTTAAGCTTGTAAACATGAGAAGGAGAGTTGGTATGAAGACCAGGTGGGATTTTCATATAGACTTCTTCATGGAGATCTCCATGAAGAAAAGCATTGTTGACATCAAGTTGTTGTATCTTCTAGCCTCGTTTAACAGCAAGAGCAACTAGACATCGAACAGTGTTAAACTTGACCACTAGAGAAAAAGTTTCATGGTAATCAATACCAGCTTTCTGAGTGAAGCCTTTGGCCACTAACCTAGCTTTATATCTTTCAATAGAACCATCAGCTCTTCGTTTAATTTTGAACACCCATTTGCATGAAATTGGTTTCTTGCCTTTGGGTAATTTGACAATGTCCCATGTATCATTTGCTTTTAAGGCCTGTAATTCCTTGTCCATGGCATCCTCCCAATATGGATTACCTTTGGCTTGATGATAGAATGCAGGTTCGTGAGATTGACTTGTTACTTGAAAAGCAAAATGATTGAATTGACTAGAATCAATATCAATGTGATTAGAACCAATGCACAAATTGGTAATTATGTGGTCACAATCATGTAAAGAAGATTGATTACATATGTAATCTTGTAATCTAGAAAGAGGAAGTGACACCCTTGTGGATCTTCTTAAGTTGTTGTCATTAGATATGGAGTTGTTATCAACAGAAGTGGAAGTATGGATAGGAGGGGTAAATTCGGAATTATCTGGATCATCTAAAGAAACAGGAAGACAAGTCTCATTAGGATTGAACGGTTTATGTTTGGATGTATGTAAGGGAAATATATCCTCCAAAAATTTGATATCACAACTAACAAGTATCTCGTTTGTTGTCAAATTGAGTACTTTGTAAGCTTTTTGAGCATAGGGGTAGCCAATGAAAACGCAAGGATGTGTGTGAGGCATGAATTTGTCCTTCCTTGATATTTATGAGCTTACAAAACAGAGACAACCAAACGATTTTAGGTAAGTTAGATCTGGTACTTCATTGTGTAATGCTTCAAAAGGAGTTTTATTTTGCAAATTTTTTGTTGGCATTCTGTTGATTAGATGAACAACAATTTTTACACACTCTCCCCAGTATGCATGACCCAAGCCGGATTGAAAAAACAATGCTCTGGCAACTTCAAGTATGTGGCGATGTTTACGCTCAACTAAACCATTTTGTTGAGGACAATAAGGAGTTGATTTTTGATGTATGATGCGTTTGGACTGAAAATATTGAACTCCTTCATTGCTGGAACCAAGTTCATATGCATTATCGGTTCTTATGATTTTGATAGTTTTCTTGAATTGATTTTGAATAAGAGTAACAAAAGCTTTTATGAGAGAAAAAGTAGAACTCTTGTTAGCTAACAAATGTAACCATGTGTGTCTAGTAAAATCATCGACGATGGTAAGAAAGTATTTAAAGCCATCATGAGTACAATGTTTATATGGTCCCCACACATCGATATGAATTAAATCAAAGGATTGATGAGAACTAGATTGACTTTTTGGAAATGACAAACGTGTTTGCTTAGCTTGAGAACATGTAATACATGAATCAAATGTAAAATCATTACATTGAGAAGAAATGAGAGACAGCTGTCTAAGCTTGTTCAATGGAACATGTCCTAATCTTCTATGCCACAATAATGTGTTAGAAGACTTATTGATTACATTGAAACTGGAAATAGATGGAAAAACTAAAGAACAAAAAGAAAGAGATGTTTTGATAGTACGATGATCAAAGACATAAAGGTCATTGATCCTGTTTCCAAAGACACCAAGAGCTAAATCATTCTTTGATGAAGGGTCCTGCATAAGACAATGTTCATCAGTAAAGATGACAAATGTATGAAGTTGTCTTGTGAATTTAGGAATCGAAAGGAGGTTGTATTTAAATGAAGGAACATACAACACTCCATGAAGAACAATAGAATCATGTAAATGGATATCACCAACAAAAGAAACTGTAGCATGATGTCCATCAAGTAGCCCAATGTAATGTGGCTGAATTAGTGATTGAAATGAAGAAAACAAATCAGGACTAGAGCAAATGTGATATGTTGCACCAGAGTCTATGATCCAAGAAAAATTTGTATGCAACAGTGAAGATTTATAGACATTGGTAACAAAGTCATGATAAGAAAAAGGACTACCTTCGTTATTCATTTCCCCATCAGTTATAGAAGAATGAACTTGACTGGTAGAAGCTTGAGATAAAGATGCCTGGTTGTGAAAATTTTGCATTAATTGTTCATATTGTTCCACAGTAATTGGAGGAGAAGATGTTGATGAAGTGACATTCTGAACACTTGATTTAGGATACTCTTTCTTTGATTTAGTGAATTTGAAGGTTGCAGGAAAGCCAATGAGATGATAGCAATTGGATTTTGTATGACCTGATTTCTTACAGTGATTACAAATGAGATGTTTCTTGGAAGAAGATGAATCAGTAGTAACATTCATTGCAATTGCATCAGTGTTAATGTTTGATGGAATAGAAATTGTGCGTTGGCGTTCTTCTTGGATTATCATAGAATACGCACCAGAAATTGTTGGAAGTGGTTTCATCATGAGTATTTGACCTCTAATAATTTTGTATGATTCATTGAGATCCATCAACATTTCTACAAGACGTTGATCTTCAAGAAACTTCTGAATCGATGCAGCAGTACCACAGGTACAAGCAGGAAGACTTTGAATAATCCTCAATTCATCCCAGATCTTGGTTAATTTTGTGAAATAAGATGAAAAGTCATCAGTACCTTGAGAAAGAGAATAGATATGTTGTTGTATGTTGTAAAGAAGGGCACCATCAGATTGGTCGAAACGTTAATGTAGTTCGTTCCATATCTCGTAAGCAGTAGGAAGAAATAGAACATTGTCAGCTAGATTCTTGTTCAAAGAGTTCAAAATCCAGCTTATCACCATTGAATTTGCACGATGCCAGCTTGGATACGTAGTCGAATTGGTTATAGGTGGTTGAATTGAGCCATCAACAAATCCATACTTGTTTTTGGCTGATAATGACAGAATCATCGATCGTTTCCAGGAGTTAAACCCAACGCCATTGAAGACATTTGAAACAAGAATGGAATGAGGGTTATCAAAAGAACCAATGTAATAAGGGTTGGAAATGGGAATGATCGAAGAATCAGATGAATCAGTGTCAGTCATGATTGAATTGAATCAGAAAAGAGAAAGAAGAAGATTGGATCGATTGCTTAATCTAATACCATGTTAACTCGTAAGTGAAAGAGAGAAATGAGAAAGAGAAATGGAAGAATCAAAAGTGTATTCTTCATTTAACTGAACTTTCAACCATATAAAGAATTGGGAATATATACAGAGAGCTACTAACAACCTTCTAACAGAAATTAAATAACTAATTTCAACTACTTGTAACTAATCTGTACACATGGCTATTATAACGCTAACATAAGAGTAAATAATGATGTGTTTATAAATGGATACCTCCGTAATCATCATTGTGATATGCATGTTAAGCTATATTAGAATCGCTAGAACTTAGAGTGCATGTTAGCCTTAATATATGAACTACACTTGATTAGATTACATAAATAGAAGAGTTGTTAGAATGGTTAAACATCTCGTATCTCGTGTCAATACGATTAATTATTTTAAAGATCATTGCACCATAATTATCGATGATCATAAAGTTTAATCAAAATGTAACTCTAATATTGGAAGGTTTTTTATTATCTCAATTTACTCTCATTATATTTCATGCTCATATTAATACATTTTCATAATCAACCCTCATTATTATGTTTTATTTAATATGCATCCCTAAGGACACGAACCCTACTTTTATTTGTTTGTTTATTTGCTTTGTATTTTATCATTATTTGATTATTTTATTTTGTTGGATAGGACACTCAACAACTTTTCCTTGCTAAGACTTACTATAACATGTTAGAATGGTCGTAATAGATAAATCAATCATCTTTAGTAACATTAGTGAGAATTTTAACAATAAATATTATATTAAAACCATTAAATTTTGATAAAAAAAAGTTATATTGTAACCACTTTGTACTTTTATAATGAGTTATATCTTGTTAAAATGGTTGGTATTAGAAAAAGTATCAAGTTTGAGTGATTTTCGCTGATGAAGTTAAAATATAATGGTTAAACATAAAGCAACCAAAATATAGTGATTGTTGGATGCAAACTCAATGCCACATCGGCAAAAGAAAAATTAGATGCTAACATATAAGTCAATGGGTAATCCCTTCTATCACCAATTGGTTTTAGAAAATTAAACCTCATTATTCTTCTATGTTGGCGTTATTGGGCTAATAGTGATCCTAAAAACTGGTATCAGAGTTATGGCTGAAGACGGGAGAGTTAAGATCGACAAATCCAATGGGAGAGTAAAGAATGTAGCATGCAACATTGTCAATGTGAAGATTACTCATGAATTTATTAATGCACTATCTAACATGTATGAAAACCTTCAGCAGCGAACAAGGTTCACTTGATTCGACAATTGGTAAATCTGAAGATGAAGGAGGGTGACTCGGTGACTGATCATGTTAATGAATTTAATTCAATCCTATAAAGGTTGATATCAGTTGATATTAAATTTAAAGAAGAAATTGCTAGTATTATCATCTTTGTCTGATAATTGGTCTGGTACAGTGACAGCGGTTAGCAGCTCAGTTGGGGGTGCTAAGATGACATTCGATGGTATGCACGATTTAATTCTTGGTGAGGATGTACACAGACAGAGTGCTGGAGAAGCTTCAAATAGTCTTGTGACTATTGAAGATAGAGGAAGGGGGTCCAACAGAGGATGTGGTGGTAGTGGAAGATCGAAGTCGAGAATGAGAGGTGGACAGAACAACAGGAGGGACGTGACCTGTTTGAATTGCAAAGAGAGTGATCATGTCAAAAGTCATTGCCCAATGCTCATGGAAGATAAAGGCCAAAAGGATATGAATATGGAAGGAGATTTTGAAGGTGATACACTCATTTTTTACAGCTGAAAATTCAAGTGAATCCATAGTCTTGGATTATGGTGCATCATTTCATGCTAGTTATTCCAAAGATATGATGCAGAACTTCAGGCATTACCAGGGGAAGGTCAGGCTAGCAGATAACAAGTTTCTGGATATCATTGGTGTTGGAGATGTGGCTCTCAAGATGACTTTGGGTATAGATTAGACTTTGAAGAATGTCAAGTTCATTCCAGATCTAAAGAGAATGTTGATATCAGGTGGACAAATTGATAATGAAGTCCATCATGTTACATTTGGTGATTACAAGTGGAAAGTGAAGAAGGGAAACTTGATCATTGCTAAGGGTCAGAAACATGGTACACTATATATGGTGGAGGTTTCTAACAAGGAAACAAGCACTGTTGAAGGAGTTGGAACATCCACTTTATGCCACAAAAATTCTATTCATATGAGTGAGGAGGGAATAAGGAAGCCTGTATCCAGTTGGAAGATGTTAGATTCGAAGAGTGTGAGGGAATCTTTTAAGCCACGTTCTATTGGCAGACAGAAGAAATTTAGTTTTGCAAAGATAGGAAATCCACCTAAGTTTGGGAAGTCGGGTTCAGTTCATTCTGGTATTCACAGTCTAACTTTAGATTCTTCAGTGGGAGGATCCCAAAATTATGAAAAACCTATATTTGGTCAAAGGATATGAAGATGTTCAAGAAGCAATGGGAGCTCTGAAAAACCTGGAAATAGCGGGAGCTCTAGTGACAATGGTTATAAGGGTGGACTTGTAGGTGTTTCAAAGATCAAACCACATATTATCTAGAGGACCATGAAGCAAAGTACTCCAGTGAGGTATTTTCCATCAACCATTGACATATTGATATGTAAGAGTAGGTTAAAACCAGAGGCCTTGAGGATGAACTCCATACAGTGGGAGAAGGCTATGAATGACAAGTTGAGCGGACTTCAGAATAGTAAGATGTTTCAAGTTAAGGATGATATAGATGGCGGTAAAACTTGTAAGGGAAGATTAGCAGTCAAGGGAATACAACAGAAGAGGGAGGACGATTCTCCAGTTGCGAAGATGACTACAATTACTTCTATGTTAAATGCAGTGGCCTCTGAAAATCTCCATCTATAGCACCTAGATGTGAATACAACTAATCACCTTTATGATAACTTGGAAGGAGACATCTTGAAGGCATAACCAGAAAGTGCTTTTACACCTGGTAAGAAAAATCTGTTGTTCAAGAAGAAAGAAAACATGTATGGCATGAAGCAAACTTCTAAGTAATGGTACTTAAAGCTTGACAACTTCATGAAGAGGAGCAGGTTCAGAAGACATGAGGTTGATCATGGTTGTTACTTGAAGAAGTTAAGCTCCTCATACATCATCCTCGCATTAGATGTTGATGACGCATTGATTGTTGGTTCCAACGTGTAGAAAATTCCGCTAACGGAAGGTACGTATCCCAACTGCCACCGAAGTCTAGAACACATGCCCTGAGCATGTCCTCGAGAGTCTGAATCGTCCTCTCACTCTGCCTGTCCGTCTGAGGGTGGAAAGCGGTGCTGAAATGAAGACGAGTACCCATCTCGTCGTGAAACCGCTTCCAGAATCTAGATGTAAAACGGACATCTCGGTCTGACACCACCGATACCGGCACTCCATGACGTGCCACGATCTCTCGCACATAGATATCGGCTAACTTTTCTGCCGATATACTCTCCTGGATCGGGATAAAATGAGCACTCTTCGTCAACCGATCCACTACTACCCATATCGAATCCACTCCTCGTGCGGTCCTGGGAAGCTTGGTGACAAAATCCATGGTGATGTCCTCCCATTTCCACACGGGAATGTCTAACGGCTGCATCTTGCCGTGAGGCCTCTGGTGCTCCGCCTTGACCTTCCTGCAGGTCAGGCATCTCTCAACATACCAAGCGACGTCCCGCTTCATGCAGGGCCACCAATAATCGGGTCGAAGATCTCTATACATCTTTGTCGCCCCTGGATGGATAGAAAATCGAGACTTATGAGCCTCGTCCATCAACACCTGCCGTACTCCTCCCCAGTACGGTACCCACACTCTCCCATGAAGTGTCGGCAATCCCCGACTGTCATAATCAAACGAAGATGCTCGGCCCACTATCCTCTCACACTTCTGCCTCTCCTCCTTGAGGCCCTCAACCTGAGCCTCCCTGATCCGTTCCAACAACGGAGTAATCACTGTCATCCTCAAACACAAATCTCTGATAGGGGCTGCCGACACTTTGCGGCTTAGGGCGTCGGCCACCACGTTGGCCTTCCCTGGATGGTAAAGGATCTCACAATCATAATCCTTCAACACATCCAACCACCTCCTCTGTCTCATGTTCAGACTCGGCTGATCCATAAGGTACCTCAAACTCTTGTGATCCGTGTAGATAGTACAACGGACCCCATAAAGATAATGCCTCCAAATCTTGAGGGCAAACACAACCACCCCCAGCTCTAAATCATGGGTAGGATAGTTAGCCTTGTGAGGCTTCAACTGTATCGAGGCGTAAGCTATCACATGGCCTCACTGCATCAACTCTGCTCCCATACCTGTGATTGAGGCATCACAGTAGACTACGAAGTCCTCTACTCCCTCTGGCAAGGTAAGGATCGGAGCCTCGCACAATCTCTGCCTGAGGGTCTCGAACGCTGCCTGCTGCTCAGGCCCCCAACGAAATACCACCGACTTCTTGGTCATTCGGGTGAGCGGCACTGCTATCTTGGAGAAATCCTGAATGAATCTCCGGTAATACCCTGCCAGTCCTAGGGAGCTCCGAATCTCAGATGGAGACTTTGGGACCTCCCACTGCATCACGGCCTCTATCTTGGCCAGATCCACCAAAATACCCTTCTGGTTGACGAGGTGACCAAGGAACTGCACCTCGCGCAACCAGAACTCACACTTGGAGAACTTTGCGAATAGTCTCTCCCTCCTCAAAACTTCCAGCACCTCCCTCAGGTGCTCCTCGTGCTGCTCCTGCGTCTTGGAATACACCAAGATATCATCTATGAATACTATCACTGACCGATCCAGCATCGGCCTGCACACGCGATTCATGAGATCCATGAACGCGGCTGGGGCATTGGTGAGCCCAAATGGCATCACCACAAACTCATAATGACCATACTTGGTTCTGAAAGCAGTCTTCTGCACATCCTCATCTCTAACCCGCATCTGATGGTACCCGGAGCGTAGATCGATCTTGGAGAACCAAAACGCTCCCTGAAGCTGGTCAAACAGATCATCTATCCTCGGAAGTGGGTAACGGTTCTTCACCGTTACCTTATTCAACTCCCGATAATCTATACACATACGATGCGACCCATCCTTCTTCCTCACAAACAGGATCGACGCTCCCCAAGGCGAACTGCTCGGCTGAATGAAACCCTTGTCTAGCAGCTCCTGCAGCTGCGTAGACAACTCCTGCATCTCAGGGGGAGCTAGGCGATACGGTGCCTTGGCTATCGGAGCCGCACCAGGAATCAGGTCGATCATGAACTCAACCTGCCTCTCAGGAGGTATTCCCGGTAAATCCTCGGGAAATACATCCGGGAAGTCTCGCACTATCGGGACATCATCAACTGTTGTCTTGCCCTTCTCCCGGGCATCCAAGACGTAAGCTACATAACCAGCGCAACTCTGCTGAAAATAACGCCTCGCCCTTGCGGCGGAACAAAAGGTCGGTCCGCGCTGTGGCCTCTCGCCCTGAATCACTAACTCTCCCCCACTGGGAGTGCGAACCCTCACTAACTGAAGCTCACAATCAATCACCGCCCTGTTGGGGCTTAGCCAATCCATGCCCACAATAACCTTATTCCCTCACAGGGGAATAGGAACCAGGTCCACCGAAAACTGATCATCAAACAACTGAAGAGAACACCCTCTATGCACTCTGCCGACCCTCACGGTCCTGTCATCTGCTATCGCAACCTCTAATGGACAATCCAGCTCCCCTGGAGCTCTGCTAAATCTCTTGCTAAGCGCAAGCGATATGAATGATCGGGTAGCCCCCGAATCGAATAATACCATAGCAGAAATGTCGTTCACAGAGAACGACCCTATATAAAACATACAATCATAAGCAATAATTAAACAATAAAATAAAGAGATGAAGGGAAGATACATACCTGTCACCACATCAGGAGTCGCTCGCGCCTCCTCTGCTGTCATCTAAAACGCCCTACTCTTCGCCACTGGCGCCTCGACTCGGCCCTGCCGGCCGTCTGTAATCCTCAAAGTAGCAGGGGCAGGTGCAGCCACCTTCCCTGCTGCAGCTAAACTCGGACACTGGGACTTTTTATGTCCCCTCTGATTGCACTGAAAGCAAATCAGATCTGATGCTGCAACGACAGTAGCAGGGGCCGTACAATCCCTGCTCAAACGCCCAGTCCGACCGCACTTGTAGCAACCGGAACTCCCTGCCTTGCACACCCCCTCGTGCAATCTCCCACACTTGCCACATCGACCGTGGCTCTGCTGACTCTTGGATCTGTGATCAGAAACCTTGGGCTTTTTGCCCGAACTGCCTGAACCCGAAACCGCCTCCGTTTTCCTCTTCTTCTCCATCTTGAGATCAATCTCCCTCTCCCGAGCCCTAGCAATCATGTCATCCAGCATTTTACAGCTGGACCGGCTCACAAACTGGCGGATATCGCTCCGCAATATCTCATGATAACAGGCCTTCTTCATTTCCTCATCGGCCGCATACTGAGGAATGAGAAGAGCCCTCTCCCTGAACTTGGCGGTGATCTCCGCCACGGTCTCTATAGTCTGGGTGAGGTCCTGAAACTCTCTGGCTAGCTGCTGCACCTCAATAACTGGTGCAAACTCCGCCCTGAACCTGGTAGTGAAATCAGCCCAGCTCATGGCATCCAATGCTGCATCATCTCCAATGGTATGTCCAACCTCCTCCCACCAATCCCGTGCCCTGTCCTTCAGAAGACAGGACGCCAATCTGACCTTGTCCCCCTCGGGACACCTACTAGTGCGGAATGCGTTGGCCACATCCGCCAACCATCCAGTACTCGCTATGGGGTCCCGCGCCCAGTGATAGTCTGGAGCTCCACATGCCCTGAACTCTCTGAATGTAAGTGTACGCGACCCCATCATGGCCGCCACCTCGGCACGGAAGGTGCCCAATCTCTCATCCATCAGCTCTAAGATACCCTCCTTGATCGAACCGAAGATCACAGGTGTGACATCCCCAATTTCACGGCCAGAAAAGACCGATTTGTTTATGCTTTGTTGTTATAAATCAGAGTGATCGTTTAAAGAAAATGGTTGCGGAATTTGTTCCCAAAATAAAATATGATAACCATTTATCAAAACATTTCTCGAAAAGAATGTATTTTCATTAAATAATAAAACCTCGGGATGTCATGTTCGTTACAGACCAAAAGCATAAACAATATAAAATAGATCTTACAATAGTTATTTATAACTACTGATCTATAATCCCAAAATCTCTCGTCAAGTCCACCAACTTATACCCTTGTGCCATTACCTGTAATGAAAAGAAAACTGAGTGGGTCAGGCTTGGGAGCCTGGTGAGCATATAGGGTTTTCAACCCACAATAATATAATCATTATATTTAATCAGCAAACAATCAACCCAATTACCCATCCCCATTATCTTCTTAAGGTTTTACCCTAAGAACCAACTATCCTTCATTCATTCATTCGTAAGAAATTTGGCATGAATTCCATTACTTCCAAAGCTTACTTATCAAGTACTAAATCCATAGTTATCTGGTGCTAACTCCATAGTCACCAAGGTTCACTTAACAAGCGCTAACTCCATAGTCGCCAAGGTTTACTCAACAAGCGCTAACTCCATAGTCGCCAAAGTTTACTCAACAAGCGCTAACTCCATAGTCGCCAAAGTTTACTCAACAAGCGCTAACTCCATAGTCGCCAAAGTTTACTCAACGTACGCTAACTCCATAGTCGCCAAGGTTCATCAAATAGGCACGAAGTCACATCGTCGCCAAGGTTTATACAATAGGCGCTAACTCCATAGTCACCAACAATTTCCATCTACCTATGTTCTACCCAACAATTTTGTAGATATAAATACTTACACAGTTTAAATCATTTAACACCTGTATAAAACTCCAATTTCCATGCCCATCTCAAATAGACAAATAATATATAAACACATAGCACGTATTTCATAGCAAATATTTCATATTTATGTGTTAGAAGAAAGTAACTACACACCCACACATCTAAACAACAATATACTTAATACACTCAAACCATACTTGTATTATTATCGTGTTTATGAAAGGTAGTATACACTCACTTGACCAGAAGATGATCGGACAGCACTACGACTTGCAGAAGTAGAAATCCTCAGCAGATCTGGAAGATCTCTACAAAAATCGAACTTCTCACGGGCAGAGCTTCGACTCGGGAACCGCACTTCTCGGGATCTCGGGACTTGCCTCGGGGCTCGAGAATAATACCGAGGCTTCGAGGTATTTCTGGCACGTAAAACGATGCAAAACGGGAGAGAGAAGAGAAGAAATGAACAAAACTCTCGGCTGCCCTCGCAAGCCTTTTATAGGGGCTGAGTCTCGCACGTACGCGGGGCGTACTGGTCCGAGAAACGTCACTGCTTACGTATCCGAAGCCACTTGCTGCGATGTCGACACCTTCGGAGTATGCGGGGCGTACTCGAGTACGCGGGGCGTACCTCGGATCAGACCGGTGACTCGCTTCGGATAATGCTTCTGAATTTCCATTTAAATTTAAATACAAAATGATTAATAAACTTCGGAAATTCATATCTTCTTCATACGAACTCCGTTTTCGATGTTCTTTATATCCACGCGAAGGTGAGACTACGCTCTACAACTTTCGTTTAGACTCTGTCGGCTAATTTCGACTTTATTTTTATTATTTATTTTTAATAGGCCACGACAGAAAAACTTCGTTATAAATTCATAACTTCTTCGTTTGACGTCCGTTCTCGCCTAACTTTTCGTCGTTTCGCTACTAACAACAAGATCTTCGATTCTCGTTTAGATCGCTAAGGCTAAATATCGCTCCAACGTAAATTCACTTTTTACGTCGCGCTGTGTCGTGCCGGTTCTGTCGCGAAAGTGCGACAGGTCATAACTTCTTCGTTATAACTCGGATTTTGGCGGTCTTTATATGCACGGAAACCTCGTGACATATACTAAAACTTGGTTAAGATTAATCCTTCTAGATAATCTTCCATCAAAAAGTCATTTTTGACGGTTATTGTCTCTAATTTGACTAGCCCTGATCTACGGGCGTTACAACAGGAGTCTGCTCTAAAATGATACGAGTAATCTATGAAGAAAGAAACTCTCTGGTCTGCTCATCCATGCGCTCGTCCCCCGAGCCTGATCCTGATCCCTCCCCGGCACCTCCACTGCCGGCTGCTGTCCTCGGACGCAAAACCAGCATTCTGAAACACATCATAGCAACATCAGAAAACTGAAATATCTCAAGGGATCAATGATACTACTACTAGCCCCCTGGTCTTGTCTCGGCCTTCCTTGATTCGAGTACGGATCCTCTGCTTTCAGTAGTACGGGCCCATACTACCTTCCACATCTATCCGTACTTTCCTCAAGAACTGCCTTGACTCCACCAAGTCACTTCTACTACTACTGATCTCTGCTACTCTCATCCTAGGCTTGCCCTAGGGAAATCTCTGACTCCACTCAAACCAGTCCTCAGCTGCTAAAGGCCTCCTTGTAATGCTAATTAGCCACCACCTGAATACCATCACATGCAATGAGGCTCGGATAATCCTTTGAGTAAAAGACTCGTCCCTATAACGGTTGGACTCAAACGAGAGCTGCACAATAGGGCCAAATCCAGCACTCTAAGATTATTCAACCCTGATCACATGTGATGTGACGTATTCACCCAATGGCTAACTCCCACCACTTAGAGTCCCACAAGGCACAAAGCAAGCAACATTCAGATAAGGGAAACATACTTAGGAAAACTATTCTCATAACAAGAAGCTACCCTAGCATACAAGGCTAAGCTCACGCTACCAGGCATAACCTAAACAGGCTATCCTACTGCTGTCTACTCAATACTAGCATGCAATTCTCATAAAGCTGTAACACATATAGCAGGCACAGAAGGCATCCTCCTAGATCCTTAGTCCTATACTAGCATGCTGTTCTACTGAAACTGGAACAATTAATCATAATAATAAAACTTGTATTGGTAATTTGGGAGTACTTACTTGAGCTCGGCTGATCGCATGCACCACACCCTTATCTTGTTTAAAAATTCTTTTCTTTCTAAGTGCTTTTCAAAATTTCATTTGAAAACATTTTTCTTTTTGAAAATCTTTTTATCTTTCCCTTAGTTTGAGTTCAGATGCACCCGGAGATGTATCCGAATCCCTCAAACCAGGGCTCTGATACCAACTTGAAACGACCCAAAAATACCACCCAAAAATTTCGATTTTTATTATAATAAAACCACGAGACTGAGTAACACCTAATAAAACCATATGCTGCGTGTTTCGAAAATCATAATAAAATACTGTGGGAAAAATTGTATCACAACTGTTATCCAAACATATCAAGAAACTAGATCAACTCCCAAGACAAGACTGAAGTTGTGGTGTGTGCGATGCCATCATCCCGAGCTCTTCCCTTTGCTTGCGGAAGTACCTGAAACCAAAACTGAAACTATAAGCACGAAGCTTAGTGAGCTCCCCCAAACTACCACATACCATACAATACATATAAAACACATACTAGGCCTTGCCCACTGCATCAGACCGAAGTCTGGAACTAGCTGCATCGGACCGAAGTCCGGAACTGACTAGGACCTTGTCCCCTGCATCGGACCAAAGTCCGGAACTAACTGCATCGGACCGAAGTCCGGAACTGACTGCATCAGACCGAAGTCCAGAACTAACTGGGACCTTGTCCCCTGCATCGGACTGAAGTCCGGAACTAGCTGATCATAGCATAGCATAACACATATCAACTATTATAATCACATATACTGCATACTGCATCGGAACAGAGTCCGGAACACATAACACAAACATGCTTGAATCACAAAGACATCAAGTACTCTAACTACTGCATCGGACCAAAGTCCGGGACTACTGCTAACTAAACGTGCCGGCATTGTGGCCGTAGACCCGTTCCTACTGAAAGGAGACTCACCTCGTGAACTGGCTGCTGCGTGAATGGCTCTGGAAGCTAACTGCTGCTGCTCCGGTATCTCCCCGGCTACAAGGCCATAAACACACTCAATCAAATACTAAACACTGCTCTAGGGTAAAATGACTCTTTTACCCTTGGTCAAAGTCAACTCTCCTGGTTAAAGTCAACCCATAGTTGACCTGGCTCGCCGAGTTGGGCCGCCAACTCGCCGAGTCCCTATTCTCACTTCTCGAGTTCCCTTTCGAATCTAAAACTTCAGGCAATCTGCATCCGACTCGCCGAGTCGTATGAACAACTCGACGAGTTGTTCTTCGAGCTAAGAAGATTGCCTTGGACTCGCCGAGTTATATGAACAACTCGCCGAGTCCCTCCATTACTGAGTCTGACCTCAAAATCGCTGAGTCCACTCTACAACTCACTGGTCCCACTCGGCATCACTCAAAAAGGAAAAACGGGGACTCGCGACTCGACTCGCCGAGTCGCTTGCATGCAGCAACTCAAAACTCGATTCTGCTTGAATCCAGTGTATAAAACTTATAGATCTGGACTCCCTTAACTCGATTAGCACGTAAAGATTCTATCTTTACGTGCCCATATGCATCCATGAAGATAAAATGGCTCAAAAAGCATAATAAAGGCTAGATCTAGGGTTTCCATGCAAAGTATCTTCAAAAAGGCAATAGATCTGGGCTCTACAACTCCTAAATGAACAGATCTAAGGATATCTCGACATAATAGGGTATCCATACAATCATAAGGCTTGAAAAAAGCATCAAACTAGATCTAGAAGAGTTCTAATGGAGGTTAAAAGCATAAAACAGGAGGGAATCCGAAGAATACCTCAAAGAACTCTGATTTGCCCTTGGATCTTTGCTCTACACCTCTTCTCCTTGCTCCTTTCTTCTTCTCCTTCTTTAAGCCTTCAAAATTTAACACAAGAACACTTAGATCACTCAAGGATGGATTAGGGTTTTCTCATAGCTTTCTGAGGGTGAAGGAGGCGAGATTGGGGGATATAAGGTGGTTTAAATAGTGAGCAACTTGGGGATTTAGGGTTTCTTCCAGGCAGGCAGACTCGCCGAGTCCCGAATATGGACTCGCCGAGTCGCCGACTAACACGTGCTTGAAATCCCGTCCCTACTCGGCGAGTCAGGCTATGAACTCGCCGAGTCCCTCTTGCAAACTTCTAATTAAATACTATGGAATCATCATACCGGAGACGGGTCGTTACATTTGTAACATCCGGAATTTCTAGGTATTATTATTATTATTAATCATCTTAATTAAAGTGTGGAATGGTTTGGTTTGTGCTTTCACCTTTGGGCTTTATAAGTAGGCTAAGGAAGCTTCATACGTGGGGCGTACATTGCCATGTACGCCGAGCGTACTCGTGAGAATGAACCGCGGAGGCCATGTACGTACGCTCAGTGTACCAGGAGTACGTCCGACGTATGTGTGCAGCTTTTTAAACCCTAAAATTTAGGGTTTACTCCCTATATAAAGAACATAACCCCTGTTGGTTCAGCCTCCCTTCACCCATAGCCAGCCTCCACGAAAACCCTGACCTCCTTTTGTGTGTCTTTGTGATTTGGAAGCCATTTGAGAGTACTTTGGTGTGGTTTTGGTGCTTTGGAAGAGAAAGGAGTTTGAAGAAGGAGCAAGGATCCACCAAGAGCTTGTAGATCCAGAAGATTGGCATCATTTCTGACTCTTTTGAGGTATCAAGTTCAAACTAAGTCATTGTATGTTTAGATTGTTCATTTGGGTATTTTATGTCACCTTTTGACCCCATTTTTGAGAATGCTTTAGTATTGAGGGTTTCAGAGCATAAGAGTTGTCCTTTTTGACTCTTAGAAGCATCTATGGTCATAAAAATCGGATCTTGATGGTTAAGCCACAACCATGCAAGTGTTAGTGGGTCTTAAAGTTTGTTAAAAGGACCAAAATCATGTTTTGACCCCAACCATGCATGCAAGCACATAAAGTTTGTGACTTTATGGTTTAGGAGGTCTTAAAGGACTTGGATCTACATTTTGGACGTAAAGATTTAATGGATTAAGTCACAAAGGATGTCCCAAGAACACTGGCCAGTACGTTGGACGTACTCCCTGGTACGCCGCGCGTATTGGGTCAGCTCCCCGTTTTGGTCAAGGCCAACATACGATGGGCATATGTGCCAAGCACGCCACGCGTAAGCATGCATAATGGATGTTTTGCGCTTTTCGGCCTTAAGAGAATCGGCCTGGACTTTTGGGCCCGTGGCCCACTGTGAAGTATAATTTTGGACTTAGGAATTTGGAGCTAGAGTATTGGGCCATATGGGGCCACTCGAGAATATTTATTTTGGGTTAAGGACTTATTAGACTTGTGATAAGGCCTATTTGAAGAGTTGGGCCCAATTTATAAAATTGGGCCATTAGTGGGCCCTTAGGGAGCCTTTGATGGGTCGTGGGTGCATTGGATTTAATAAGTTAGCATTGGGCCTTATGAACGGTTTAAGTTATGCCAAGGGGGTAAAATGGTCATTTTACCCTAAATAGTGTTACATATTCTGATTGAGTGTTATTATGATTGTGGTAGCCGGGAGTCGTCGGAGCAGTTGTTAGAGATTACTTCCCGTGAGATTCGACACTCATCTTTTTGAGGTGAGTTACCTTCCAGTAGAAGTGGGTCTAAGGCGACAATATCGACCCAGTAGTAGGAGATTGTAGTTAGATGATTGTCTGTGTGATAATTATCTGGTATGCCATCATCTGTTATTTTCTATGTGCCAGTATGTTATGATTATATATGGTAGTGGTAGGGGTGAAATAGTCCCCGATATCCGTTTGAAATAGACCGAAGGGGAGGCCAGCACCCAGATATGCTAGGCAGTTATCCAGTTGAAATCGACCGAAGGGGAGACCATCACCTAGATATGCTAGACAGTTATCCAATTGAAATAGACCGAAGGGGAGGCCAGCACCCATATATGCCTGGCATGTGTGATTATTTTATGGTATGTGGTATGATGGGGGAACTCACTATGCTTTGTGCTTACAGTTTTCAATTTTGGTTTCAGGTACCTCTTCGTCGAAGGGGAAGGAGCTGGCACGGTAGCAGCGCATCACACACACATATTCCGCATTTTGAGATCCATGGGATTGTACTCTGATATTATTATTATTATTATTATTATTATTATTATTATTATTATTATTATTATTATTATTATTATTATTACTATTATTATTATTCCACGACATGTTTTACGATATTCGACTTATGAGATTTCGGGCTGATATGATATGGATGATGTTTTTAGTAAACAATTTTATAATCTACCAAATTTAAAAACAAAATTTTTGGTCATGATTTTTGGGGTGTTACATAAAGTGTAACTTTTAAATGGTGGAAAGGGTATAACGGTAATTGAAACTTTATTTAATTCCTATATTTTCACTCTCTCTCACCTCTTTCTTTTTTATTTTACTGTATCTCTCTTCCTCTTTCTCTTTTTATACCTAGGGTACGCATTCATCATCATCGCCGCTAAGTAGCACCATTGCTCACCATCATCATCTAGTGTTGCAGCAATAATCGACCCCCCAGGTCTAAAAGTCATCTCTTGTAAAAGGATTCAGAGAAAGAGAGACTGTGAAGGAATTGAAAAAAAAATTGGCATTGCAGTCTCACCCTTCTATCTCGATTAAAACTTTGTCTGATATTCTCATTCATGTTTACGATGTCGGAAGGGTCTGGTTTAGCGGGTCTCTGATGGTGAAGACAAAGGATTGATAAAAAAAACCCCATCAATGGTGATGATGGTCTGGTGTTTAGCGTAGTATGTACACACGCATACACAAATTAAGATGGGCTCCTCATTATAACCACACCAACAATCCGATTTTTTTTAGGATTATCACTCACGCCACAATAAGCTCTCCCATGTTTGCCAATTTTGTTTAAAGTTAGCTTGTTCATCATTTTTATAGGTGAAGGGGAAGACTCCTATTTATCTTTTACACCCCAATTATTTATTTAGGTGAAGAGGCAAACCCCTATTCTTCATTTACACACCAACGCTTTATTTTTAGGCTCTAATTCATCTCCTATCGGCTCTTATAATCAATGGAAAAAGATAACTACACAAAGTTGTAATCCGATTCAAAGGAAAATGTAATGCACGTATGCTGATTTTAATTTCCAAGGCTTTCGTATTTCATCGATTTTGAAATTAAGTAACAATGATTTTTATCTGATCTTGTTATATGATATTGATGGATTTATGATGAATGAAACAACAGGCAGTAGTGAGTAACTTGGAAGACGCACATGAACAAATTGACACTGCAATTTCAACTGCGTTGAAAGAAAGCAAACCAGTGTACATCAGTATAAGTTGTAATCTGCCTAGTGTTCCTCATTTTCATCCATCAATGTAAGTCTTATGAGTTATGATCCATTAACATATTTGCAATTTTTGTTTACAAACAATAACATTCTGTCATGGCCTCCATGTGTTCGATAAAATGTCTCAATGAAAAAATAGTTAAAAATCTATAATGTTTTTACTTCACTTTGTTCCTTATTCTTTTCAGAACTATATAACTTAATTTAGATTGGGTTGGATGCCATTTTCATAACAATAGGTTGATGCTAGTTCCTTATTCTGTCAGGATTTGTAGTTAAATACATTGAACATATCGAGAAGAAACACAGGGAACCCGAAGAATGTTAGTTCCTTATTCTTTCAGAATAGGTTGATGCTAGTTCATTATTTTGTTTTGTTGGGTATATTCTTGATAATACAAATTCTTTAAGAATATTCTTGCAGAATAGTTTATTTTGTAAGAATATTATTGTTGTATTCTGATAGAATTGTAGTTAATTATTTGTAGGTTTAATGTGCAGTTGTTACAAGCGTATCACTACAAATTACTTGGCAATCAATTTCTGGTATAAATGGCTTCGAGAATGGCTTGAAGACCCGATGGGAAAGGGTTGAAGAATGAATTAAAGAATGATCACACTCATTGTTTAAGAATGTTGTTATTTTTTAAGAATTATACTTGTTATTCTTTCAGAATGTTTGTTATTATTCAATGAATCACAATCATACAATGTAATTATTTGGTATATTATTAGTTCAAGAATTGATTTTGTGTAGTCTTTCAAAATGTATTTACTAGTTTATGGTTGGCATTCTGTCATTCTGACAGAATAAAATCAAAAAATATATTTACTAGTTTATGGTTAAAATTCTATCATTCTGACAGAATAAAATCAGATTTTTAATTTTAAATTAATTTAAAATATTCAGATTTTTAAAAATAAAGGAATTAATTATCCCTAAAAATCCGAAAATTTCCTTTTTTAATATAGGTTAATTGACTAAAATGCCCTTATGCTCAAATTTGTGTGATTATATGGTACATGTTATCCTATTCTACTATCATAGACCCTCAGATAATAATCTTTAATTATATTTCATCCAATGGTCCAGATCTGAGCATTCTGTCACACAATAGTTATTAGAAACAAAATAACCTAACCCTATATATATATATATATATATATATATATATATATATATATATATATATATATATATATAGGGCTAGGTTAAAGTGTTTTTTACATTTATTGTGTGCTAGAATGTACCAATAGGAATTTAGTAAAATTATATTATTATTTAATTAAGTAATGATAGATATTAAATGGTTTCCATAATTGTATGTATATTAAATGATATCCATAATTATAATTTTCTCTTTATGGAAATTAATTAAATGCATCATTAATGTCAGCAATAACATTCTTTCATAATGAATTCGTATCTAAATTTTTATGTCAGCAATAACATTATTTCAAGACTCACTAACTTAAAATATAATAAAGTTGTATGGAATATGAAGAATGAGGGTGTATTCTAGTAGAATATACTCTCGTTCTCTTAGAATACACTCTTATTATTTTATATATGAATTCATTCTGAAAGAATATTATTATTGACATTAATGACGAATTAAATTAGTCTCCATAAAAGGAATTATAAATATGGATATCATTTAATATACATTTAATGTTTACTCAATTCTTATTGGTACATTCTAGCACACAATAGACGTGAGAAACATTTGAACCTACCTCTCTCTCTCTCTCTCTCTCTCTATATATATATATATATATATATATATATATATATATATATATATATATATATATATTATGTTGTAGCATTTTTTAGATGTAAATTATATTCTATTTAGCTATATTCATTTGTGAATAAGAGTAGATTCATTTCTCATTACATGTATTTATTTGTGAAGAAATTAATTGATAATGAAAATATATATTATGTTCTATCATTTTTTAGATGTAAATTATATTCTATTTAGCTATATTCATTTGTGAATAAGAGTATATTTATTTGTGATTACATATAATCATTTGTGAAGAAATGATAAATTTTTACGCAATATTTATTTTTTAATTTCAATCGACAAATAAAAAGGATTTGATTCATGTTGTAGTGTTTCATTTGTGATTGTGAATAGAAGTTTATTAAAATGGGATCAAGCTCTATTAGTTTTTTGAAAAAAAATCATCGTAAATAAAAGTCGATTCATTTGTGATTTGAATTATATTGATTTTCTTTTTAAAAAAAGCGGTCATAAATTATTTTTGGGAAAAATCATAACGAAAATATTTACATATATTCCATTAACTAAAAAGGACTATAATTTTTTTAGGTAATTAAAATTATTATCCCGATATTTTAGAAAATCATTAATTAATATTTATATATTACAATTTAATATAAATATAAAATTAGTAATATACTCTTATAAAATGATTGGTCTAGAATTGTTTTCGCGTTCTCAACCTTTTAGTTGTTCATATATATATATATATATATATATATATATATATATATATATATATATATATATATATATATATATATATATATATATATATATATATATATATATATATATATGAAATGGTAAACTGTAAGTCAAGCAAAAGTGCCCCCACTTTTCACCAAATGTCACAACCTTCCCTTGATTCACGACCAAGAAACCTAAACCATATTCATTTTACAAAAACAAAATCCTTTTCTCAAACCTAACTTCCAAATAGTTTGACACAATCCTACCGTTATAATGCTTTTTAGGTTGGAGGCAAAATAAGCAACCATAACAATATGCACATCTTGCACGGGTTTACATCAACAGGGCCTACAAGCACTATACATTTATCGTCCCCGTTCTTTGTCTATTATGTCGGTAGTGTTTGCTTTCTGAAGATGTGTGTTATGCAAATCTTACCAAAACCATAAAATGATGGTTCTATGATTGTGATTAATAAAGCTAGTTAATTACCTTTAATTTGGGTTACTAGAGGATAGAGTTTGAGTAATAACTAAATGAGTATGACAAAAGTGGTGAAGATGTCATTGTCTTTTGTGTTTCAAGTTTTCTTAATTGTAGTCGGTAAAGCATATTTTAAAAACACCAAGGGAGATGTTTTTTATTTATTTTATTTTATTTTGAGACGTTTTTAACCTATTATTAAGCTATAATTTGTAGTATATTCTTTGCATCCTTGTAGCAATGACTTTTAGTCAAATTTATAATATATATATATATATATATATATATATATATATATATATATATATATATATATATATATATATATATATATATATATATATATAATTTCAGATATGGATTGACAACTATTGTGCAGACATGTAGACAACGTTATTCTGTGAGAATGACAAAGAAAATATGTGGTTTGATAATGTGAATACGTTTAATCTTACATAACTATTGTCATTATCACACATTCTCACTAATTAAATAGTCAATAAGGTTATTATAGATTTTTTTATTATTATCCTCATTCTTTCAGAATGTTTATTGACTCGTATTCAGTAAAAATGAAAATGAGTGAAAAACGATGTGTGAGAACAAAATTGAATAAGAAATAGTGACAATGCATGAAAATGACGCTAGTTGTGTGAGGTTGAACATATTCACATTACTAAACAACCTATTCTCTTAGTAATTCTCATAGAATATCATTGTCCACACGTCCGCACAATAGTTGTTCATCCACATTATAACCTAGCCGTGTGTGTGTGTGTGTGTGTGTGTGTGTGTGTATATATATATATGTGTGTGTGTGTGTGTGTGTAAATATTAACTCCAAAAACTTAAGAATAGTTAAGTTTATTGTCTTTAGGTTTTTACCATACATGTTTTAAGATTTGTCATTTTTTATCTAACATGTTTTCTTTATGTTTTGGTCACCTTTTCTGAAATCTTCTTTTTTGCATATTTATTTAAATATTATTGTTAATTATTGGTATGCTTGAGAATTGACAATTTACTTCCTGATTAAGTTGAAGCGGTGGCCTTCTCATCATCTTCTAACACTACCAAAATGCATGACCTCTTCGTTTTGTTTCTTATGCATCTCCAGTATACGTGTCTATCTTCCACCACCATTACGAAAATGGATTAACATTGACTTATTACTTCATCTCCACTCACCGTCGCTCCCTCTAATCCCCTATCTCGATCAACATTTTTGGAAGCCCTAATGCAAAATACATTTTTTTGGGGCTACGACTACGTCTAGGGATATGGTTGTCTTTTCCTCTTAAGAGCTTCAAGAGCTTTCCGAAGAAACTATTATGGGTCTTACGAAGCCAAAAGCGTTTTGTAGATCCTTTTGTTTGGATTGTTTTGTTTGTTTTCACGGGAAGCTCGGATTCCACCATTACAAGTAAATCAATTGATACCATTCATCTTTTTGAATCCCACCAAAATGTTTGGTCTGTGTGTTACATCCCAAAAATCACAACAAATTTAAAATTTTAAAAACAACCCATAGTCATAAAATGTTTAGAAAATCATTGTTTCCAAATTGTTTTTCCATATCAGAGTATCCCAAAATCATAAAGCCATAAATAGAGGATGTGTACGGTCATGCCTTCGCCTTCCCACAATCATTAGAGGTGCTTGAAACAACAACTAAAAAACCGTAAGCCAAAGCTTAGTGAGTTTCCCCCAAAGTACCAACACACAAACCGATAACATATACCACAAGATGTCGGGTCCAATCAACCATCGGGTTGGAATACCCCAAGCCCACTCAACCTCTGGGTCTAGTTATCCGCGAGATGGAATACCCCAGCTTGGAATGCCAATATACAACAGGTCTACTTAATCATCAGACTGGAATACCCCCAAGCCCTCAGAACGATTCTGACATGCCAACCAGCTGTCAGCTCGTATCTGGAATGCTCCCGAGCCCTCAGTATGAGTCTGGCATGCCAACCGGCCCTCAACTTATATCAGGAATGCTCTTGAGCCCTCTGTATGTGTCTGGCATTCCAACCGGCCCTCATCTCATATTTGGAATGCTTCTAAGCCCTTAGTATGAGTCTGGCATGCCAACCGGCCCTCAACTTATATCTGGAATGCTCTTGGGTTTGTTGGCTACAACACAAAGCAGTACAACCTCAACCCAACACAATATGTTGACATATAACACATAACAAATATAAGCAACAAACAAATAATCATGAAGAAAAAAATCACAGGTAGTCCTATAGATCTACCAATCTATGCATATCATCAACTAGCATATAATCTTGCAAATCTATCACGTACTCCGCATATCAATGTATTGCAAGATATCAATACAATGGGCCGGCCTTGGTGCCTTCGACCCATAAGTATAGTGAGAAAAAGTCACCTCATAGTTTGAACAATAGCTGATGAGGAATCGACTTCGAATCTCAGCTCTAACTTTCACCTATCCAACCAAATGACCAATTCTCAACCACAATCCAAAATACCCATAAGTTAAACTTGGTCAAAGTCAAAGTCAAACTGGTCAAAATCAATAAGTCAACTGAGTCAACCCAACCGAGTCAACTAGGGATGAGCATCAGAACCGGGTATCCGCCTTTTGAACCGAAACAGCCGGTTCCGAAACGAACCGTGTTAAGCGGTTTCGGTTCGAGTTCTCATTTTTTGGAACCGCTACCCGTTGGGTACCCGTCGGAACCGATATATATATATATATATATATATATATATATATATATATATATATATATATATATATATGTGTGTGTGTGTGTGGGGGGGGGGGGGTAATAGAGTAGTTATTAAAGTGAAGACTCGAGCTTTTCAATTTACCATATAATTGATGCGTATAGATGCATGATAACATATATACACTATCTATGATTATATATTAATTATCCTATTTATTGGTTTATTTTCCATATTTGTCACCAATTTCAAATCATCATTTTTTTCTCTGTTTATAAGTTTTAAAGCATTTACATATATAATATTTATTGTTAATGTTTATTGATTTTAAAAGTTGGTTTTTTAATTTGTAATGATTAATTTATTTACCTTTTAATGAGATAATTAAAAAAATCAATAAACAATCGGGTACCCGACACCGGAACTGGTGTCGGCGGTTCCGATTCCAACATTCCAAGAACCACCCATTCCGGTTCCTGACAATTAAGACGGGTACCCGTCTATGCTCATCCCTAGAGTTAACCCAACTGATTCAACTCAGCCATGTCGACAAAGAACGGGTATGTGGGGCGTACTCCAAAGGTATGCAGGGCATACTCAAATCTTGACCGCAGATGGAAGAGTTGACCACATACGTGCTGCGTACTCAGGTTACGCAGGGCATATGCCCAGACTTCTCAAATCTTCATTAAGAGCTTAATACCTCAAGCTCTTACGTCCAACTTCCAGATCAAAGGCTAAATCATGCTCAAGAGTCATAAAGTTTCCATCTTTATGACTTTGCATGTCCATTAATAGCTTAACTCAACATCTTAATACATTAGGACCTTCTAAAGAATGCATGGGGAAAAACCAATCATCAAGACCCCATTTTTATGACTCAAGACCCTTCCTAAGGTCTGAAAGGACGAATTAATGGGTCAAGAACATGCCATGCTCAAGAATCACCATTTTTGGACCAAAAAGTGTCTTAAACGAACAAAATTCTAGATCTACAAGATGGAATGGTAATATTGCAAGCTTTATACCTCCTGGAGGTTACCAACAAGAAGGAAATCCCTGATCCAAAGCGCTCTCAAGCTCCAAGTTCTTCTCACCACCTTATTCTTTCTTCAAGAACACTTCTAAAAACTCTAAAGGCTTTGAAATGATCTCTTTCTCTTAGGGTTTGATTGGATGGTCGATTTCATAGAAGGAGGCTAAATAAGAATAAGATTAGAGGCTATAATGAGGTTTAAATATGAGCCAAACCCCAAAAATTAGGGTTTGAATGATCCTGACGTACACCCTACGAACGAGGTGTACGCCTAGCATACTAAAACGCGCCCTAGTACGCTTAACGTACACACGTATGCTCAACGTACTCCCTAAAGTCCAAAATTACCAAATGCCACTATATACCCTTTTGCACTCTTTCTTTTACTTAGGGACAAATATGCAATAAATCTCAATATATGGGTCAACATTGAAAGTGCCTCACAACAAGATGTTACAGTATGGAAAGCTTAGTGTCTCTGTTGAATTTCATCAACATTCAAACGAGGGCACGATTACAGGTAAATCAAATTTATACCTGATTGATGCAACATGTAGTTTATTAATGACTGAAGTGTGTGAATGACATAGTTTTTGTAACATCTCGAATTCCAAGTATTCACCTTTTACCCTCTTGGTATGAGAATTTTTTGTATTTTGGTCCCAGTGGCATTTTTGTAATTTTGGGCAAAGGGTGCGTACATTGGGCATACATTGCGTACGCATGGAATACATGGCAGAATCCCAAACCCTAAATTTTTTGGGTTTGACCATATTTAAACATCCTTAACTGTCAAGGCTTCTTTCTTTCATCAGCCTCCAACCCCCATTTCGACCCTTTGCCAACTCTAATCCATTTGAGAGCATCTTTGAGCCATTTTTGTGTGTTTTGGTGATCTGGAAGGAAGAGGAAAGAAGAGGAGACCATCTTATAAGAGTGGAGCGTTTTGGATCTAGAATCACATCAACATTTGGCATCATTTTGAGGTAAAAAGGTTTGATCTTGATGAAGTTCTTCTTAGATCTTGTTTAGTCATGGTTTTGTGTTCATTTTGGTCCCATAAACTTGGTATTATGAGTGTGGGTTACTCTAATGCATATGAGTTGTCCTTTCAGACATTTTGGAGTGTTTAGAAACATAAAAACATGATCTTGGTCACTAGCTTCCTTCCATGCATGAACTAGGATGTTCTAATGAGTTAAGAAGTTAGGGATTTTGGTATTGAGCACTTAATAGCCATGCAAGACCATAAGTTGGAAACTTTATTGTTAAGGACATCATTTGAGGACTAGATCTAGAATTTAGACGAAAAGGCTTAATGCATTAAGCACTTAATAGAGGGAAAGGAAGCAGTCGCGTACGTTGGGCGTACCAAATGGTACGTTGTACATACATTGTCAATAACCCACGATTTGGTCTAGGCTGAGTACGTGATGCGTACAAGCTGAGTATGCCCAACGTACTCAGTTGAATCAACTCAACTGATGTTGTTGACTTTTTGACTTTGACCAGGGTATGACCAAGTTTGACCTAAGGGTATTTTGATTATAAGTTAAGTTTGGTCATGTTCCAATGAATAAGTGAATGGTAGAGCTGATATTTGGAGTTATGTCCTGTTCAACGATCTTTTCAGACTAAGAGGTAAGTTTTTCCTCACTATACTTGTGGGCCGAAGGCACCAATGTTGGCCCACTATGTTATGTTTCTTGTTTTAGAGGATGTCTTTATTTGTATTGATCTGTTAGAACTTTATCCTGGTATATAGGATGTTTTTACATGATAGTGATCTGTAGATCTGCCTGTGAGTTTGTTGATTGGTTATATGCTTATCCATTACTGATCATTTATCTGTTATGTATATGTCGACATTGTATGGTTAGGTTGAGGTGATGCTGCTCTGTGCGGAGGCCAACAAACATGTGAGTAAGCCAGACATAAGTTGTGGGGCCTAGAGGCATGCCGGACTTATGATATGGGCTCTGGAGTAAGTCAGACATGAGTTGTAGGCTGGAAGACAAGCCAGACTCATGATGTGGACTCATGGGGTAATTCGGTCTGTTAGTTATGGACCCAATATACATGTTGTTATATGTTGTGTGGTGGTACTTACTAAGTTTTGGCTTACAGTTTCAGTTTATTGTTTTAGGTACTTAAGATGACTGTGGCAAGGCGAAGGCATGATCGTACACATCCTTTGATAATATGCTTTTGGAGATTTTATGATACACAAATCTTGGGGATATTTGTATTCGATACTTGATTTTGATAAATGTTTTGTTTGAAAATAATGGTTTCTCTTAATTTAAAAATGAAAAATTTTATTGTGATTTCTAGGATGTTACAAGTTGGTATAAGAGCCCTGGTTTGAGAGAATTGGATGATTATCTGAATCTAGAAACAAACTAAGGATCTATGAAAGTTTTCGAAATGATTTTCAAATTATTTTCGAATTGAATTCAAATTGTTTTCAGAAGTAACCCACGAAGAATGATATGTGTATGATCACCCGGAGAAAGAAAGTATACCCCAAGTGACCATATTGTTATTTGTTATGATATGATAGAACTGCATGCTAGTGATAGGCTAGGGATCTCCAGGAATAGCATGATTGGATTGCCTGATGTATGATGTCTCGTAGCCTAGGAGAACTTCTTGTATGAAATTGACATCATTACTGTAGTTTCTTAGTGTATGCATCATAGTTGTACATAAATAAAAACTTTTATAGCCTAAGAATCTTTGGTTTAGCCTTATTTCATGTTCGTTGTTTGGTTGTGGGCTTAATGAAACATCCCAAAAATACAGTCCAAAAATTTCGTTTTAAAACCATTTAAGAAAAACCATAAGTCATCAAACGCCATATAAAAATCATAAGGCATGTATCTCAAATCACCATATCAAAACACTGTATCAAAGTCACATGTCTAAATATCAGAGTCTAAACTTCCCAGGCTGGACAAATGGTGTGAGCACTACAATCATCCCAAGCTCTTCCCCTTGTTACCGGAAGTACCTGAAACCAAAACTGAAAACCGTAAGCACGAAGCTTAGTGAGTCTCCCCAAACTACCATATACCATACATACAATCACATAATTGCATATAACATACTTTGGGCCCGCCCTGCTACATTGGGCACTACCAGACATCGACCTTGTCCAACATCGAGCCCCGCCCAACATCGGGCTGCATCCGGCATCGGGCCCCGCCTGGCATTGAGCAAAACTCAGCATATATTAGCATAACTACTCATACACATAACATGAGAACAACTACCTAATCATACGCATATAAGCATTCCTCGGGCCCCGCCCGACATCGGACCGAAATCCGGAAGCATACAAGCTTTCCTCGGGAATAGCCTCAGCATCGGATCGTAGTCCGGAAACATACAAATAACAAACACATGCAAGAATCACAAAGACATCAAGCATACTAACATTCTTTGGGTACTGCCACGACATCGGATCGAAATACGGAAAAAGATATAACCCTACATCGGGCCCCGCCCGGCATCGGACCTTAATCCGGAACATACTAACATACATAAACGGGTCGGCCTTGGTGCCTTCGACCCGTTCCTACTGGAGGAAAACTCACCTCGTAAGCTAAATGTGAAGTCTCGTGTGAGGAATCTATGGCGGCTGCTCTAACGACTCCCCGACTATCATTATCACAATAACACATAGTCAAAAACTGATAATCTTTCTTAGGGTAAAATGACCATTTCACCCCTAGTCAAAGTCAACGTTCTGGTCAAAATCAACGTTCTAGGTTGAATCAAATCGCCGAGTTTCTCCATCAACTCGCCATGTTTCTCCATCAACTCGCCGAGTTCTATAAATCAAAACCCTGAAATCGCGATCCAACTCGTCGAGTCATCCCCTGACTCGCCGAGTTTCCAGGTTACTCACAGTCACGATAAAATGAGTCAACTCGTCGAGTTCCTCCTCACGCTCATCGAGTTCTACCTGGTACATAATTGGGACAAAACGACTCAACTCGTCGAGTTCCTCTATGGACTCGACGAGTTTCTCAGTCTGTTTGGGCTTTCTTAAAGGATTAAGCCCCTACTCTTCAGATCTAAGCTTCTTATATCACTTGCATACTGAAAACATCCTTTTGAGGGTAAAGTTTCCAACTGTACCTGTTAATAGCCATTCTTCATGGGTTTAACTCAAACCCTAAACCTTTAGGACCTAGATCTTGGTCCACAAGCCATCCATACTCCAAACTAAGGCATATTCACTAAGATCCAGACTCTAAGCACTCCAAGAACATGTAAAGTTCCTAACTTTCTCCCCATGCATGGCCATTTGAAGCTTAAAAGGCTAAAATGGCAACTTATAGCTTGCATGCGGCTTCCATAGCCATAAAGTTTGCAACTTTATGCCATGTGAGCCCTTCAAGGTCCTAACTTTCTCCCCATGCATGGCCACTTGGGACGTCCGTGTTCCAAAGATCATGATTCTTGAACCAAAACCCCCCCATAAAATAATAAGAATGAGATTTAACAAGATATTTAGCAAGTTTGAGACTTGATTACTAGAAAATGAAGAGGATGAGACGTTGTTTTTGGATCTACTAACTTCCTTCTGAATCTCCAAGCTCCTCCTTCTTCAACAAGCTTCAAAACACACAATCTTCACTAAAAAATAACTCACAATCTCACACAAGGCACTAGGGTTTTGTGGATTAGGGTTTGGGACTTGGAGGCTGGAAATGAGGCCAACAAATGGGGATTAGGATGCTTAAATAAGGTGCAAAACCTCGAATTTAGTGTTTCATCCTGGCAGCCCTACTTGTTGAGTCGAGGCTTTTAACTCGTCGAGTAGGCGACTTAAAATCCCGAGGCCATTCAGGTTTCTACTCGACGAGTTTGGGGCCCCCAACACGTCGTGTAGCTCTATAAAAGTGAATAAATTATTATTATATGCGTACAAGGAACCAAGAGTTACAATTCTCCCCTACTTGTCTTAGACTTCATCCTCGAAGTCTATTGCATCTGGAAACAACTCTGGGTAGTGCTCCCTCATCTCCTCCTCGGGTTACCAAGTCCACTCTGAACCCTTGCGGTGCTGTCACTGCACCTTCACCGGCTCAACCCTCTTGTTCCTTAGCTCCTTCGTTGTCAAGGATAACTACTGGTCTCTCGATGTAATTCAGGCTCTCATCAACATGAATATCCTCTAGAGGCACAACCGTTGAGTCATCCACTAAGCACTTCTGTAGCTGAGAGACATGGAAAGTGATGTGGATTTGGCTGAACTCTGCTGGGAGATCCAATCGATAAACAACACAGACCACTGGAGCCAAAACTCCGAACGGACCGATGTATCTGGGGCCCAGATTGCCCCGCTTCCTGAACCGGATGACACCTTTCCAAGGCGACACCTTCAGGAGGACCATGTCGCCCACCTGAAACTCCAAGTCTGAACGGTGCTTGTCGGCACAACATTTCTGCCGACTCTGAGCAGTCTGGAGCCTACTCCGAACCTACTGGATCCTCTCAGTGGTCTTGAGTACTACCTCAATACTTCCCATGACTCTCTAATCGACCTAACCCAAACAGATTGGGGTCCTACACTTCCTCCCGTAGAGCATCTCGAAGGGTGGTCGGTCTATGCTGGCGTGGTAATTGTTGTTATATGAAAATTCCGCTAATGAAAGTACGTATCCTAACTGCCACCAAAGTCCAAGACACATGTACGTAACATGTCCTCTAGATTCTGTATCGTCCTCTCGCTCCGTCCATCCGTCTGAAGGTGGAAAGCGGTGCTAAAGTGGAGATGAGTACCCATATTGTCGTGGAACCGCTTCCAAAATCTGGAAGTGAGACAAACATTCGGGTCTGACACAACCGAAAAAAGCACTCCATATTGTGCTACTATCTCACGTACGTAGATCTCATCCAACTTCTCGGCCAATATACTCTCCTGGATTGGGATGAAGTGAGCAGTCTTGGTCAACTAATCCACGATGAACCACATCGAACCTACTTCACGTACGGTCCTGTGAAGCTTCGTGATGAATTCCACAGTGATATCTTCTCATTTCCACACGGGAATGTCTAAAAGTTGCATCTTTCCGTGTCGGCGCTGGTGTTCGGCCTTGACTTTCCTGCAAGTCAAGCACCACTCAACGTACCATGCTATGTCCTGCTTCATGTAGGGCTACCAATAATCTGGGCGATGATCCCAATACATCTTCGTCGCCCGGGGATGGATAGAGAACCTAGACTTATGGGCCTCATCCATCAGAACCTGTTGTACTCCGCCCCAATACAGAACCCAGACCCTCCCATGCAGGGTCAACAACCCACGACTGTCATAATAAAAGGAAGCCACTTGGCCTATGATCCACTCGCACTTTCGGCGCTCCTCCTTCAGGCCCTCGATCTACGCCTCCCGAATCTGCTCTAGCAATGGGGTGATTACTGTCATCCTCAAACATATGTCTTGAATTGGGGCCACCACTGCCTTGCGGCTTAGGGCATCGACCATCACATTGGTCTTGCCTGGGTGATACAGGATCACACAGTCGTAGTCCTTCACCACATCTAACCACCGACGTTGCCTCTGTTGGGTTTTGTATACTACAACATCCTATGGTGCACATACAATCCTAAATACCTTGGATCTATGTTTTCACTAATTATACATGCAAATGGTTTCCAATACATTAAACTTATAACTAACATGCATTTGACATAAACCATATTAGATACTAGTTAGGGTAACATACCTTTTATGTAGATTGAAGTCTTGATGTATTTGGCCTTAAGAGCTTATCCCCAGTAGTGTGGAAGCCTAAAATGAAGTCACAACAAATCATGGACAAAGGTAGACATTTGAGAGAGAATAATTATACACCAAAAACCATCCATATGAACTCCAAGAACAGGTCTAGACATTTTTGGCTATGAATGAATATATTTATATGTAGGATTCCAAGGGTCATGGGTATAACCCAAATCCATACCTATGGGTGTTATGATCAATGGTTCATGTGGCCCAACTCTTTATGTACCCATACATAAACTTGGTCCAAGATGGATCATAAGCCCAACATATATATATATATATATATATATATATATATATATATATATATATATATATATATATATAAAACTAATTACCATAATTAGTCCCCATAGATTTAATTAGTCTCTTTTGATCACTAAATTAATTCCAAATTAATTCTTGATCAATACTAATTAAAACATATGATTTCATATTAATATATTAGAACTTATAATATATTAATAAATCATATATAACCTTCTCTCAAGAGTCTATCCTAACAAATTGTCCTGATGATATGCAACCCAAATAGAACATGCTACTCTCAGGTCAAGTACATACCAATAATAGTTATGGGCTTAGACATCTAATCCAACAGTCTTCCACTTGGATAAGTCTAAAACTATTATTGCAAGTATGACCCCAAAACCCGACTAGCAATCGTAGCTCTTAAAAGTCATTGTCGAACTCTGACCTAGTCAATGACTTTTCCATTAGATAAGGGATCATATATTCCTCCCTTATAGATATCATATGGATTGAGACATGGAATATAATCATTCTATCTGTCCGTTTATTGTTTCCCGATTTCCGATTTATGGCGGATGGCTAATTGAACAAATCAAATATGTCCAGGCCCGGCCGAGCACTTACGTTTTTCATCACTAAATCATCGAGGGGCCCCGCAGATATCGCTTTTATCCCTCCAAGGGTAAAAGGAATGGATAAAATTCGACCCAAATGCTCGCTTGTACTTACTCATCAAATCACACACAACAATATGTTTTATAACAACCAAGTTACTGGTTGCGTTTACATATGGCAATGTGCAACTGATGCTCATCTACAACTCACACGTCTCCGTTTGAAGAATATAAGATATTATCATCTCATGATCACTCGTGATAAAATCCATGAAGTGATTCAAATGAGTGTGGGTTGAATCCAATACTCGAATCTCATTCCAGGAGCACTCATGATTGTTGCAACAACTTTTGCTATGTCTAAACACTTTAGACATCTAAAAGCCCAATTCATAACAGTCTTGATTCATACCTACTTCCAAAGTATGTTTGACTATGGAGAGTTTGAAATCCATAGTTATTAGGGAAGTCAAAACATGCAAAGTGAAACACAAGAATAATTGAATCCAATATGGTCTCAGAACTTATGAATATAAATAAAACATCTTTTATTTAAACAATAGTCATGTCATGCTCCAAGCATGCACAGTATGTTTGTCCAAACAATAGTTATGCCATACTCCAAGTATGCACACTATGTTTGTCCATGATCCTTACTTTGAGAAATAGACCAATTGAACATGATTCCAATGATGCTCATTTCACAATCCCAAATCCTTACCGCAAATGCAAGAATACAAGATTCTTTGCCATTTATTGAAATCTGTTAGATTCTAAACTTATATGCATTGATCCTTTTGTAATGACTATGCAAAAAAGTCACAAAGACTTGGCAACAGACACTTACAAAGTATTCCAATGGAGATCAATTCCATGGAAACGAATTCTCAAATTCAAAGTACATTCCTTTGAACATCCTTCTTGCATTAAGTTTTCTAATCTTACATAGATTTAATGAATAACTTCCACCTATGGAAACATTTCTACATTCCCATTTTGACTATCACTTCTGAACAAAAGTTGCCTCCTTTCAGAATATGTCAATATGGTCCTTCCAAAATTAACACTATACTTCCAATTGTCCACGAGCAACCAAACTTTGGTAAACCTCAGATTGTCCTCAACAATTGCTTAATCATTTTAGTTATATCCAATTCTAGTAATTTTTCCCTCTTAATGCCCTAGGCATTTGGAAAAATTTAGAATAGATGAATATTACAACACATGTAATCAATCCTAAATCCGAAGCATATGGAACACGATTCATGATGTCTCTCATAAAGACATGATACTAGACCAATCTTTTGCTATAATATTTCTATTTCTATTTGCCATGTTCTCATAATTTGAATTATGAAAAGGGATGTCGTAATCATAATCGAATTTTAGAACGTAAATAATGTAATCATGACTAAATTTGATTAAAGACTCACAATCTAAGCTTTTAGAATTGGAATGAAGTATAATTTTCTCTCCCTTAATTATATCAAAACAACATTCCAAACCTTGCAACTATGCAAATTGACACTATTGTTTTCTATAATTAACATTGCTAACTTGCAACACCTAACATAATAATCATGCTCCCACTAACATGATAATTATTAGCATAACACTTATGCTCCCACTAGCTTTGACATGTATCCAGAAATCAACTGGACTTCTAGAAATCAATACTTATTGACTTTCTTACCAAAGTTCAGATTTATGATATGAGATGCTTTGATAAGACTTTATCAAAATCATACACGTTTTCTTACATAGCTCACATGTGTGCCTAAACAATTTTTAGAACTACGAAAAGGGATGTCGTAATCATAGTCTCAATTGTTTAGACCTTTTCCATTTCTCACAAGTCCATGTCAATGTGCCGGTTAACCACACACGCTCCACTAACGACTTTGAGAATGCAAATATCACAATTGCTATCTACTTAAAATCTATTTAGTGAAAGCGTTTCCTCACTATCATTTTTATGACTCGGTGAGAAACCTTATGACACTTAGATTTTATGGTGTATGTGTTCCTATCCATGTGAATTTTTCATAACCATAAGAGGAGGTTAGTGACAAATCCAAACTCATATGGACTGAACTTGTTCAATCTTAACTTCTTGCCACCTGGCAGCACAAGGGCCTACCATTGCTTCTAAGTAGTTATGCAAACAACTGAGAACTCATAGAACTCACATGCATAGTCAACTTTTAACAGGAATGGGCACAGAAACAAGAATATGTCAACACGGTAGGTTACAAACCTCAAGTCGTGTGCTAGTGATAAACAACAAGTTTTATTCTTGATTAGTTCTTGAAACTTTTCAAGATCTTTAAGACTCCCACTGACCACTTGACATATAATATTCACTTTGTCAAAGACCATTCCTTGACAAAGCAAATATTCAAGAGTTAGTGCGGATTCTTATCAAGATAAACACTCCACAAAATTGGCCTTAGTTGGTCTTTGTTTTATCCAAAACATCACAACTTACCCATTTCAAATGTACAAGAGTAGAACACATTTTACTCTACATTTGAAGAGGGATGTCATAATCCAAGCTATAAAATATTTGAAGATAGGCGAATGACGATTCACCAATTTCCACCATGAAAACAAAATAGGGTATTGGGTTTTAATTGGATTGAAACTCCTAGATCTTTTGAGATTCATGAAAACCAATTTCCACCATCAAAACCAAATAGGGTATTTGGGAAGACCATATATGCCGAGGATCACAAACAAGGTGAGAATAACCATGCAAATTAACTTGGTACCCTTAACTTTATCACATAATCGATGTGTCGGTTAACCACATGCACTCCAACAATCTATGATAAACATTAAGTTACCCTTTTCCACTCTTACTAGTCCATTTTAGTGTGCCGTTTAACCACATACACTCCACTAACGACTTGGTAAGGTACAAAGTGTAATTTCATGGGTTAGCACCAAATTCACATTTTCCTAAAGTAACTAAGATTGGGAATTTATTAACGTTTACTTACTTTATATTTATTATTATACTTTTAATGAAAGGAAAATTAATGTCCTATCCTACCCGTTCGGCTAACGACCCTCCACCAGTCAAGGAAGCGGTGGGTGAGAGTTAAACTGCCACTTTATAGGCAGTAACCTTATACCCCCCCCCCCCCCCCCGCCTTATAGACCGGCTTCATGAATGATGCCTACTAACGGTAAGATTGACTTTTACTCTTATACATATATATAATAGTATAAGGGTTGAACTTTAAACTATTTTAAATTCTAAGGGTTGGAATTAACGTATACATGGGGGGGGGGTAACTTTACAAATTCTAAAACTTGAGGGCAAGTTTTGAATAATTCAAAAAACTTTTGGAATCTATAACATGAGTTTAATATGGCTTTTAGTGGCAAGACTCTTAAAAATCCATAACTTGTGGACAAGTTATGGATGTCATAAAACAATTTATGGGAAAAAACTCTTCAAAAACATAACTCATGACTTTTAAAAACTCATTAACAAGAAAGACTTTTGGTTTTCCATAACTTGAGGACAAGTAATGGAATCCATTAAAGGTCATTTAGATCATCTAATAAACAAACAAACATGTCAAGAAAAACTATGATCTAGATTAAACTCATATGAACAAGACAATTTAAATTAAACAATTTTCATGTAATTAGCCTAACCATTAAACTAATACAAAGCATGAATCTTTTGAAAATTATCTTTTGAATTGGATTAGAATGATCATTAACACATCAAAAACAAGTTTATAAGTTCAAAAACAGCTTAGTGTAATTATTCTAGTCCAATTCTAGCCTTAAAAGTCGAAAATCTACACTCAGGGCCTCCTACTCGCCGAGTGTATGAACCTACTCGACGAGTAGGATGATTTTACACTTGAACTCGGTGAGTCCCCCAGTGGACTCGGCGAGTCCATAGTCTAGAAAGCCAGAAATTCAATTTTTACAGCATTGTATCAAGTATAATTGAAAACCAAGCCTAGGCTCTGATACCACCGTTAGGTTTTGTATACTAGAACATCCTATGGTGCACATACAACCCTAAATACCTTGGATATATGTTTTCACTAATTATACATGAAAATGGTTTCCAAGGCATTAAACCTATAACTAGCATGCATTTGACATAAACCATATAAGATACTAGTTAGGGTAACATGCCTTTTATGTAGCTTGAAGTCTTGATGTATTTGGCCTTAAGATCTTAGCCCCAATAGTGTGGAAGCCTCAAATTAAGTCACAACACATCATGGACAAAGGTAGACATTTGAGAGAGAATCTTCATACACCAAAAACCATCCATATGAACTCCAAGAATATGTCTAGGCGTTTTTGGCTATGAATGAACATATTTATATGTAGGATTCCAAGGGTCATGGGTATAACCCAAATCCATACCCATGGATGTTATGATCCATGGTTCATGTGGCCCAACTCTTTATGTATCCATACATAAATTTGGTCCAACATGGATCATAAGCCCAACACATATAAATATAACTAATTACCATAATTAGTCCCCATATATTTAATTAGTCTCTTTTGATCACTAAATTAATTCCAAATTAATTCTTGATCAATACTAATTAAAACATATGATTTCATATTAATATATTAGAACTTATAATATATTAATAAATCATATATAACCTTCTCTCAAGAGTCTATCCTAACAAATTGTCCTGATGATATGCAACCCAAATGGACCATGCTACTCTCGGGTCGAGTACATACCAATAATAGTTATGAGCTTAGACATCTAATCCAACAGCCTCATGTTCAGATTTAGCTAATCCATGACGTACCTAAAGCTCTTGTGGTGCGTGTAAATGGTACAACAAACCCATAGAGGCAATGCCACCAAATCGTGAAGGAGAAAACCACAGCCCCAAGCTCTAAATCATGCGGCGGATAGTTCGCCTCGTGAGGCTTCAACTGCCTCGATGCGTAAGCTATCACGTGACCTCGTTGCATTAATACCGCACCCATGTCTGTGATCTAAGCGTCAGAGTAAATGATGAAGTTATCGACTCCCTCTGGCAAGGTTAGAATCGGTGCCTCGTCGACACACTGCTGGCTAGGAGGTACGGGCCTCGCCCACGCTCCGCTATCTAGAGGATACGGGCCCCCACCCACACCCCGATATATAAACATACATACAAGTATTATGCAGACAACAAGTATACCATAATCTACCAATTCTTAAACATACTTAGATAATACTAAGATACGGGCCCATCCCACACTTAGCTACTAATCATAAACAAGTCTAAGATACGGGCCTTGCCTACACTTAGTTACTAATCATAAACAAGTCCAAGAGACGGGCCCTGCCCACACTTAGCTACTAACCATCATACATACTCTACAGGGGCCGACATTGGTGCCTTTGACCTGTTCCTACTGAAGGAAACTCACCTCATAAGCTAGCTATGAAGCCTCGTGTGAGGAATCTCTGATGGCTGCTCCAACGACTCCCTGACTATCATTATCACAATAACACTTAGTCAATATCCAAAATCTTTCTTAAGGTAATATGACTAATTTACCCCTAGTCAAAGTCAGCGTTCTGGTGAAAGTCAACATTCTGGGTTGACCCAACTCGCCGGATTCTATAAATCAGAAGTCCTAAAATCATGATCCAACTCATCAATTCATCCCCCTGACTCGCCGAGTTCCTCTGCTACATGTAGTCGCGATAAAATGAGTCAACTTGTCGAGTCCCTCTTCAGACTCGTCAAGTTCTACCTGGTACAAAATCAGGACAAAACGGCTCAACTCGTCGAGTTCCTCTATGGTCTCGACGAGTTCCTCTATGGACTCGACGAGTTCCTCACTCTGTTGGGCTTTCTTAAAGGATAAATCCCTTAATCTTCAGATCTAAGCTTCTTATCTCTCATGCATGCTGAAAACGTCCTTTTAAGGGTAAAGTTTCTAAGTTTACACGTTAATACTTCTAATTCATGGGTTTAGTTAAAACCCGAACCCTTTAGGACCTAGATCTTGGTCCGTAAGCCATCCATACTCCAAACTAAGGCATATTTACTGAGATCTAAACTCTAAGCACTCCATGAACATGTAAAGTTCCTGACTTTCCTCCCATGCATGGCCTTTTGTAGCTTTAAAATGCTTAAATATTAACTTATAGCTTGCATGGTGCTTCCATGGCCATAAAGTTTGCACCTTTATGCCAGGTAAGCCCCTCAAGGTCATAGATCTGAAAGTATCCTCACTTGGGACGTCCATATCCCAAGGATCAAGCTTCTTGGACCAAAAACCCAATAAAGTGAAAATAAGGAGATCTAAGAAACTATTAGGCAAGTTAGAGACTTGATTACCAAAAAAATGAAGAGGATGAGATGTTGTTTCTGGATGTACTAGCTTTCTTTTGAATCTCCAAGCTCCTCCTTCTTCAACAAGCTTCAAAACATACAATATCCACTCAAAAACAACTCACAAGCTCATACAAGGCACTAGGGTTTTGTGGATTAGGGTTTGGTACTTGGAGACTGGAAATGAGGCCAACAAGTGGGGATTAGGATGCTTAAATAGGGTGCAAAACCCTGGAATTAGGGTTTCATCCTGGCAGCCCTACTTGTCGAGTCGAGGCTCTCAACTTGTCGAGGAGGTGACTTAAAATCCCGCGAAAAATATGGTTCCTACTCGACGATTTTGGGCAACCAACTCGTCAAGTTTCTCCACAAAAGTGAATAAATTATGATTAAATACGTACCATGAAACAAGCGTTAAATTTTATGGGCAGGATCCTTGAATCATATTCAGGATCCTTAAATATTTCTGAAGCCTTAGGATCCTTAAACATATCCTAAGATCCTGATTATTACTACTAATATTTCTTAACACTTATAACAACCATATTATTCTTTATTTTTCTCACATGTGCAAAACTAATCAATACAAGACCCATTCTCAACGGAGAATCATATCAACCTAGAAAAAGACCCAGAATACCAAGTCAAATAATGTTCGTATGCTGATTCTGAAGGATCCTGGAATTATCAGAATTCTTGTTACACCAAACTATAAATAACAAATGTATCTATCACACAGTATACATGATTGGTCCTAACATTACTCTTGTACTCGTATTACCTTCATAACCATTGTAATCTCAAATTAAAATCAATAAAACACATCAAGGCAAGTGATTATTATCACCTCCCAAGGTTTTATGTCGGAGATCCTACAAAGGATCAAGAACTTTCCTTGTAACTCATTTGTCTCACTTTGATTACCATTTGATACTTACATTACACAAACACCACAACCTCTCATACAATTTAGTCGAATTACACATCATCAATTTTTTGACCAAAATAATTAGGGTGAGATATGGTCAAAGTATGAGTTTTTGGATATAACTTTTTAACTAAAATTATAACTTAATAAAAATACAAATAAAAAAGATTTTTTTTTATTTTACGGATATAATCGAAGCGATAATTGATAAAATTGGGTTAGGCAAAGACCTCGTTTATTTCTTCTCTGATAATTAGTAATATATACATGGACAAAATCAAGCTAAGAGTGCTAAAAGAAAGGAAAGGATTACAATCAATTTCAAACTAACAAACTCTATCTTTTATCTCATAAGAGAGTCTCTGATATGCCAACATCCCCCCCTAAGTTGGAGCACGGGGATTACAAATACCCAACTTGTCACGTAAAATTTGAAACTGTTTTTATCTGAGAGCTTTAGTAAAGATATTCGCTAACTAAATAGTTGTATTAACATATGATGGCGAAATCAAACCATTTTGTATAACATCACGAACAAAGTGGTAATCTATTTCTATATGTTTGGTACATTCGTGAAACACCGGATTATTGGCAATATGAAGGGCATAATATTGTCACATAATATTTTGACTACTTTTGGATGCTTAATCCCCAAATCTAGTAACAATGCTTTCAACTATTTCAACTCACATCTAACAGACGCCATTGATCTATACTCAGATTCAACTGATGAAAGAGAGATTGTTTTTTAGGATAATGGAGAATTTCCAAGAAAAACCATCCATTCTGTAGGTGATCGCCTAGTAATCGGACATGCGTCCCAATTTGAGTCGCACCACCCTTCCAAAGTCAAATCATTATCAGAACGAAGAAGAATTCCTTGAACCGACAAACCTTTTAAGTAGCAAACCACCCGGACAACATCCTCCTAATGCTCTTGTCTTAGTTGATGCATTAATTAAGACAAAATATGAACCACATATGTCAGATCAGGTCGAGTAACAACCAAGTAGATTAGTCTTCCCACAAGTCGTTTATAGGACTCTGGATTAGGAAGGAAAGGACCTTCGGCTTTTCCTAAGTAATGGTTTTGCACAATAGGAAAATATGATGGTTTTGCACCCAATAACCCAACTTTAGATATAATATCCAATGGATATTTTCTATGGCACAAAAACAAACCTGTTGGACTTCTATCAACCTCAATCCCAAGAAAACACATTGTGACAAGGAAGGTATCCACACCCCTAATAAGTAAATGTGTCATTATCCTTCCAAGCTGACGTAGGATCAGGTGAAACCCACATTCACCCCCCATTATAGAGTTTAATGTCCCTGTCGAACACATCGACCTGTGCCCTGGCTCTAATACCATTTGTAACATCCTCCTCTGGCACGTATCACAATATTGTCTGCTTTGGGCTCCTAATATGAAAACTTCCTAGGGGGTCACCCATCCCTGAATTGCTCTTGCCTGGGCACGCTTAACTGCAGAGTTCTTATGGGATTTGCTACCCTCATGACTTTAAAATGCGTTGTGGCAAGGAAGGTATCCACACCCCTTATAAGGAAATGTTTTGTTCTCCTTCCAAGCCGATGTGGGATCAGGTGCAACCCACCTTAAGGTGGGCTCCCACATAAGCTGGGAAGGAGAATGAACCATTCCTTATAAAGGGTGGGGATACCTTCCCTATCACAACGCGTTTTAAAGCTGTGAGGGCAACAGATCCCATAAGAACTCTACATTTAAGCATGCCCAGGCGAGAGCAATCTAAGGATGGGTGACCCCCTGGGAAGTTTTCTTGCTGGGAGCCAAAAGCGGATAATATTTTGATACTTGCCAGAGGGGGGTGTTGCATCTTTCATGTGAAAGCATTTGCTAAGGTAGGATTTGAAATCTGAAATCGCCATATGATCGTTACCCAAAATAAGTAGATCATCAACGTATACAAGAACGTTGATGCAAACATTGCCACACATGAATGTAAGAAAAGAATAATTAGAATACGATTGCCTGAATCCATATTTCTTTAACGTCGTGACCAACTTTGCAAACCAACAACATGGAGCCTATTTTAAGCCATACAAAGACTTTTGAAAAAGACATAACATTCTAGGTTTTGTGGATTTTAAAGCCGTGATGGCAACAAATCCCATAAGAAATCTGTAGTTAAGCGTTTCCGGGCGAGAGGGATGGGTGACCCCCTGCGAAATTCTCGTGTCGGGAGCCCAAAGCGGACAATATTGTGCTACATGCCTGAGGGGGATGTTAGAAATGGTATTAGATCTAGGGCACGAGTCGATGTGTTCGACGGGGAAGTCGAACCTTATAATGGGGGGTGAAGGTGGGTTGCACCTGATCCCACATCGACCAGGAAGAAGAACGAACCATTCCTTATAAGGGGTGTGGATACCTTCCCTATCACAACGCGTTTTAAATACGTGAGGGCAACAGATCCCATAAGAACTCTACACTTAAGCGTGCCCGGGCGAAAGCAATCCAGGGATGTGTGACCCCTGGGAAGTTTTCATGCTGGGAGCCCAAAGCGGACAATATTTTGATACGTGCCAGAGGGGGATGTTACATCTTTCATGTGAAAGCATTTGCTAAGGTAGGATTTTAAATCTGAAATCACCAATGATCCTTACCCGAAATAAGTAGATCATCAACGTATACAAGAATATTGATGCAAACATTGCCACACGTGAAAGTAAGCAAAGAATGATCACAATACGATTGCTTGAATCCATATTTCTTTAACGACGTGACCAACTTTGCATACCAAAAGCGTTGAGCCTATTTTAAGACATACAAAGACTTTCGGAGAAAACATACCGTTCTAGGGTTTGGGGATTTAAATCATGGAAAAAGCTTTATATACACCTCCTCGTGCAGGTCTCCATGCAAGAAGGCATTGTATACGTCCATCTGATGTAATTCTCAATTTTTGGCTACTACGACAGTCAATAAAGTATGAACTGCCACCATCTTTGCAACCGGTGCGAAGGTATCATTATAATCTATCCCAATAACTTGGTGGTTTCCAAACATGACCAATCAAGCTTTAAGGCATTCTATCATCCCTTCAGAGTTGTACTTAATTTTATATATCCATATGTTACGTAATTCTTGTTTCCCTAGAGGAAGAGTTTCCATAGTCCAGGTACCATTATCTTCTAAAGCACGAATTTCAGATTGCATGGCGATACACCATCCTTTGTCGGTGACAACATTTTTAAATGATTGTGGTTCCACACCCGCAATGACCGTTGCGAGAAAAATTATGTGATGCACAGAGAATTTGTTATAATTGACATAATGTGTTATAGGAAAATATGTACCTGAGGAGGAAGATTGAGATGCAGGTGATGATTGAGATGGATTGACACGTATTATTGTGTGTGTAATAAAATCACGAAGCTTTACAGAAGGTATTCTGTTTCTCATACTAAGTTCGAGTGTAGAGGGTTCTGGTTGTGTCTCATTGGACTAAGGTGCATCCATTTATTGAGTTTGAGTGTCATTTGTAGGCGATGTAAAAATATTATCGTTGGTCTGATGTTCTGCTTGAGTGTCATTTCTAGATGAATCAAGGGAGTGATTGGATGATTGTGTCATTGGTTGAGTAAGAGAATCATATTTATCCAAGTCAAATCTCCATCTTTGACAACTATAACATCTCTTATGTTTGCTGTGGACAAGGTTTCTTTTTCTATATATACTTCTGAATGTTCCGCAAATGGGTATATGTCTTCAAAAAACTTGACATCCCTGGATACAAAGAAATCTTGTGTATCTAAATCGAACAAATACCATCCTTTCTTACCTTGGGATATCCAACGAACACATATTTTCAACTCCTAATAACAAACTTGTCACCTTTCGCATTTTGACTAAGTGCATAGCATGATGAACCAAATACTCGTAATTCTTGATAAGAGGGAGGAGATTTGAATAGGAGTTCATAAGGAGATTTATTTTATAGGATATGGGATGGAGTACGGTTAATCAAATGAGCAACAGTTACCACACACTCACTCCATAAAACCATGGGAAGATTTCCTTGAAAACGCAAAGCACGAGCAACGTTTAAAATATGACGATGCTTTCTTTCTACCCTCCCGTTCTGTTGTGGGGTTCCTATGCATGACGTCTGAAAAAGAATGCCATTTTTTGAAAAATAATCTTCTAAACAATTGAATTTCGTTCCATTATCAGAATGCGCAATTTTGATATTTTGTGAAAATTGACGCTTAATCATGGCTACAAATGAGATAAATGTTTTAAAAACTTCGGCTTTGTTTATTAACAGAAACACCCATACTGCACGAGAATAATCATCAACGATAGTCAAAAAATAGCATGCCCCACAAGAAGAAGGAGTATTATACAGACCCCACAAATCGCAGTGAACAATTTTAAATATACGAGAAGAAACGTTTTCACATATAGTAAAAGGATTTCTAGAATGTTTAGCACGATGACATGCTTCACATGCTTTGTTCAACCTATGACTAGAATTGACCAAGGCAATCAACTTCAATATTTTCTCAGGAGGATGTCCCATATGTTTATGCCAAAGTTCTATCATAAAGAGTTAACAGAGGCAGCATGTACAGTCGACGTCATTCTGAAGTAGTACAGTCCATCTCTACGATCTCCCATTCCAATAAGCCTCCTCGACAGACAGTCCTATACAACACATATGTCAGATGAAAATTTAACAAACCATATCAGATCAACACTAAGTTGCGACACCGATATCAAGTTACACTTCAATTTTGGTACATAAAGAACCCGATTAAGACTAATGTTATTAGAGATCTGAATAGATCCTTGCTTAGTTGCCAGTACTTTTTCACCATCTGGAAGTCCCACTAATAATTTAGGTATATTATGTACGTTAGTCAAGCATTTAATATTCTCTGTTACCTAACGATTTTCCCCTGTGTCAATGATCCACAAAGTACCATGAGACTTATCTATTAGACAATTTTTAGATTATTGTAAATTACCAAAATGAAAGACCCCAACTTTCGTATTTATGAAAGACCCAAACTTTCATACTATTCCGACATTATCCTTAAGTTACTTCCTCAAAACATGCTACATGCATACTTATAAAAATATTTTATATTGATAAAGTGATTACAAAAGATTGGATACAAACCGACTAAGTTTTATTACATCTCATATCTACCCATGAATCTACTATTCATATACATACTTGAACATTAAAATACAGAGAAATAGTATTAACTATTCTAAATTTTTCAGCAATATAAAACAATATTGGATACTCATCACCTGTAATTGTTAAACATTGAGAGGGATAAGCGATAACGCTTAGTGAATTCAATAAATAGATACAATATAATCTTATGCCTTATATATACCAATATGACATAAGCAAAAGGGAACAAAAACAACAATAGCATATGCGTATCATATGTCAGGCTTTCAATATCAACTAAAGATTTGATTCAAAGATTTACGATCAATGAGACATAACGATTTCAATACTTGGTATGCATCAATAAAGCTTTGGCCCAAATGGCACAGAAGACATATAATTTCTGATTAACATTTTGGTAGATTTCAGGCTTATAGCCCTGTCTAACCATTTGCCAATACCATAGAATAGAGTTCATTCTCTTACGGAGTCCTGTTCTACATGGTCAAAGGCTACATACCAGTCCTATCTAACCTTATGCCAATGCCATAGAATAGAAGTCATTCTCTTATGAGACATGTTCTACATGGCCAGAGGCTACATAACCGTAGCACCGTGAATCTAAGTCCTTTCATTGATCACATGGTTAAAGGTACAACTTTGCTACTAAAAATAGCGAATAAAAATAACACGGGAAAATAACCCGGAATAATAACACTGAAAAGCACATAACACATATAACACATAACATACAATTGTTCCTATATATTGAACTCACCTTAAATTAATCGGGGGTCAAAATAATAATTTGGGCAGCACTTTGGCTCTAAATATGACCTTCGTCATTGAAAACCAGGAGTTTTCTTGAAAACCGGACTTTACTCGGGCAGAGTTTCGACTTGAAAATAAGCTTTTCTCGGGAACTTCAGGGCGTCTGGGCTTGCTTCAGATGTCGGGGATAATACCGGGACTTCGAGGGGTTAAAAGTGGGTTAAATGGGTGAAAGAGGGTGTAAAAGAGTGAAAATCAGCAAATATTTCCGGAGAATCTCGCTTACTATTTATAGTAGGCTGAAGCCTCGGAGTACGCTGGGTGTACGCGAGGTGTCACCAGCTCGGAATTTGGGCCTCAGACGTGGCTTCTATGTGGCGACCATGCGAAGACGGTAGACGTGGCTGACTCCGGACCGGATACGTGCGAGGTACGCTGGGCGTATGGCCTCGGATAAGATTTTGATTTTTCATTTATTTTTATTTAATAACTTCAAAAATTCATATCTTTTGCGTACGAACTCCATTTTTGACGTTCTTTATATGCACGCGTAGCTAAAATTACGCTCTACAACTTTCGTTTAGAGTTCATCGGCTAATTTTGACTTTAATTTAAATATTATTATTTTTAACAGACCAGGACAGGAAAATCCGTTAAAAATTCATAACTTCTTCATCCGACGTCCATTTTCGTCAGACTTTTTACCGTTGTACTAAAAATGACGAGACCTTCAATTCTCGTTTAGGTTGTGTCGGCTAAAAATCACTCGATCTAAAATTCGACTTTTTAGTTGTTAACTGCTAAGTTGAAACTTGTAAAAATCATAACTTCCTCATACGAAGTCAGATTTTGGCGTTCTTTTTATCGAACTTCTCGGTTTAACGAATACTACGACTGTCATTTAGATCACTATGGCTAAAAAGTAGTTTATCAAAAACTCACTTTTTACGTCATTCGGCGTCGTGTCGGTTTTGTCGCGAATCTTCGATTGGTCATAACTTCTTTGTTATAACTCGGATTTTGATGAGGTTTTCGCCTAAATGTTTCTAACGAGATTATCTACAACTTTCAATAATAAAATTTTACTTATTTCAAATTTTATATTTTCGCTAAATTTCACTATTTGACTTTTAATTGGAATCTCATAAGACTTCCAATACTTTCTGAATGATTCTAAGCATAGTTTTACTTCATTTCTAGTAAAAACTATCAGTTAGAACTCAACACTCAATTTATTCACTTTAAATAATAAAAATACACGATTTCAGAACGTGTATGTTACAAATACCTCCTCTTTTTGAGGATTTCGTTCCCGAAATCATAACGATTAAAACAATTAGGGATACTTCACTCTTATTTCATTCTTATTTTTCCCAAGTATAATTTGAGCCTCAATGGTGTTTCCACTTGAGAAGCACCAACTTCACTTATTTATTACGTAGATTAGTCGTTCTTTCATTTAGGATCTCTTCTACTTAACTTATTATCCAGTTTCACCTCGGATAAATGGAATCGTCTCATCATAATTGCTCAAACATTTATGTAAATAACTCACATGAAACACATCATGTATACTTGACAAATCCTCACGCAATTCCAAGTAGTATGCTTGCTTACCAACCGTTCTTTCTTCCAAAGTAGCATAACGTCTTTTCATGAAATACCTTCAGTATTACTAAATCATCCACCCGAAATTCTACGGGTCGTCTCCTCTTTTCTGCATAGGACATCTGTCGATCCTGGGCCGCTTTCATTCTTTCTCGGAAAGATCTTTTGTCCTACGTCATGCCAACATATTTGAGTATGACATTTACGCTCATACAGTACTTTATATACCTTCAGTATATTTTCTACTGTTTGGATTCCTCTCTTCTTTTGACCATTTGTCTAAGGTTGATAAGTTGTACTAAGAGCAACTCGAGATCCTAATTCATGCTTCATTCTCGTCCAAAATTGAGAAGTGAAACGAGTATCACAATCGGAAATAATCTTTAGTGGCGTACCATGTCTCGTCACAATTCCGTCCAAGTATACTTGCGCGTATTTCTCTATTGGAGTATCTTTTCATAGCACAAGAGTTCTGTGTGGTTCTTTGATAACCAATCTATGCCGAGAATAATATCAAAGTTGGGCAAGGAGATACGAATTAGGTTAGCAAAAAGATTATAACCTTCAATTCCTATGGTACTATCTCTATAGACTTTATCAGCAAGTAATGATATACTTCCTATGTCATCTATATGAAATGATTGGACAATTACGTAAAAAATAATTTGAAAAGAATGTGTGAATTTATAAGGCACGAAAGAATCTGAGGCATTGAAATCAAATAAGATGTGAGCAGATCTAGAGTTTACGAGAAAATTACTAGTCACAAAATTCGAGTCTTAACTTACTTCCTTTGTGGTAATCTAAAATGTACGATGTTTAACTTTTGATTTGCCAAACGATTGTCAAATTCTTCAAACTTCTTAGTTACTAGCGGTGTTTAAACTTACACCCACTCTTCATTCTCTATTGAACATTCGATCCTAATCTTTGAGTTAAAACTCAATTCTCATTGCAGACTCCTGCTCCTTCTTGGGTTATAGACTAAACCCAAGATAAGGTCTTTGCTTTTGCTATAACAACAACTCGAATGGTCATATTCTAGTGACCTTTGATTTTATCTCGCACAAGACACATAACGAACCAAACTCTTGTATTAGAATCAGATCAAATAAATTGAGCTGATAGAATAAAGAAAACAAAAAGACTTTGATCAACATGTGGATGCTTCAGAATAGAAAGAATAGCACCACGTATCTCTAATTCATGCTTTCGGATATACATATCTTTTAGCTTTTGGCACCTCCTCCTTTTTAGTTGGAGTACTCTTTGATTGTTGAACGTAAAATTGACTCTCCGCCATTTGACTAGTAAGAGTAAGGCGGAAACATTTCTTGTGGCCAGTAACACTACATAGCAAGTCACATCTTTGGCTAATGATTGCTCAATTCTTTAATGAAGATTGTTATATTTCTATTGACTACCTTGACCATTTACTTCTTCAGTATTCCTACTGAAGTTTCATCACTATATAAGACATGGTTCTCTGAACCATTCAACTCCTTTCGCGGATTTATACTAATCGGACTCAATTCTTTATGACATTAAGAGTTGAACAATACTTATCTTCTTAGTCATTACCGAATCGAAGGTAACGACACACATGAATAAAACGAAATCAATTACTAGCTTCTTGGTAACCTTGTGACTTTTCCTGATCCAAGTGTGAGTCTTGTGCTTCCAGTAGTATAGGCCTCTACTACTATTCACACCTACTCATACTCGTCCCAAGTATTGTCTCGCAGTTCCCAAGTCATAATTCAAAAGTTTTCACAAAGCAACTTATCACATATGAATGTGTTTAAACAAATACATACAACAGTTTCTCCTAGACTCAACTAGGGTTTTCACGTTTCTATCAAACATATATTGGATTACCTATACCCACCTTCTAGGATTCTTCTCATGCATAAACTCGATTTAATATATCCTAATACTTTTCCATAGTTCGATAGAAATTTTACTTCCATTTCTTTATATAAATTCTTTCTCGAGTAGTGTCTACTCTACAAGACACACTATTCCAAAATTTACTCTAGCAGCATGGAGACAAACAGTCTTCTACTACTTGCATCATCTTCTAACTCATGCAAACCATCATGCACATTTGTTCATTTCATTATTCTTCCTTGACATCGTTATTCTTGTATCTGAGTAAGTCTAAGTCTACTTCATATGAGTCTATCCTAAGAAGTCTGCATTATAGCTGCATCTCAGCAAGCTCTACTAGCTTCAACTTGGTTCTCTGTCATTCCTGACTACAACATCTCTTCTCATATGATACTATGGGTGTATTTCTTCTTTAATTAAGCATTCTACCTTTCTTAAACCTTTTATTACTAAATGACTTAATTTACCATCCTAATAATGTATGTTAAAGTCGGCTTAACACTCAATGGAACTTTCATAAGGATGTGATAGAAGTCAATCATTACTCAGTATTATTAAATACTAAGTCTGAGCATCCTGTATAATGTTACTACTCGAACTAAATACTACATCACAAAGTCTTGGCCTATTGAGTCTGAAAACTTCATTAGCCTTCCTTTTGATCTTCATTTAATTCTTCTAAATCTTGTACAACATTAATTGTGATACTGCCGAAGTACTGATCACCATCTTCGGTTCTTTCGACTCTATTAAACAATCATTTCTTCAATCTGTACAGCGGTGGAACAACTTCGTGGATTTGCTTCAACACATTTATCTTGCCCAAAATTGTTTCAAACGCACATCTTTCTTCCAAAGATGTTATTATATATCAAACATACTTTAAATGTATATTACCACTCTATTGGTATTAATACACTTATTACGATAACAATTCATATTTATTATTTTACGATATCTCGCGATCGTTTATTTATAAACTTATTGATGTCAACTATCATAAGTCTCTTTATCACTTTGAAAAATTCTATTACGAAAATTCTTAGAATTCTAAACATAAAACTTTCTAAACCAAGGTCGGCAACAGACCTTAAACTTTCTCAAATAATAGCAATTATAGATAAGCACCCTAAGGCATGCTATATTCATTTATCATTTAGCACATATTAGAATATAAGGAATATCTCCTCTTAATATTCTAGTGCTTGATTCCATTAGGTATTCAACCTAAAATATACCAGATTCATATCGTATCATTTTCACTTAACAATTCTTGTTTAAGCTTAGAAATTCTCAAAATTCCTAGTTCACTTAAACTAATTTTTCTGAAAATTCTGAAGTAACTTAACATCTTAGAATACTAGGGTTTATCATTACCCAATCCCCCCACTTAAATATTTCCTATGGTTTGTATCCATATACTTATTATGAATCAACTCATATATTGAGCTTCCAACAGTTTAAGTCTAAATACCAATCCGTGATATTTAGTTCACTTAAACCATTGCTCTGATACCATGATTGAAAGACCCCAACTTTCTTATTTATGAAAGACCCAAACTTTCATACTATTCCGACATTATCCTTAAGTTACTTCCTCAAAACATGCTACATGCATATTTATAAAACAATATTTTATATTGATAAAGTGATTACAAAAGATTGGATACAAACCGACTAAGTTTTATTACATTTCATATCTACCCAGGAATCTACTATTCATATACATACTTGAACATTAAAATACAGAGAAATAGTATTAACTATTCTAAATTTTTCAGCAATATAAAACAATATTGGATACTCATCACCTGCAATTGTTAAACATTAAGAGGGATAAGCGATAACGCTTAGTGAATTCAATAAATAGATACAATATAATCTTATGCCTTATATATACCAATATGACAGAAGAAAAAGGGAACAAGAACAACAATAGCATATGCGTATCATATGTCAGGCTTTCAATATCAACTCAAGATTTGATTCAAAGATTTACGATCAATGAGACATAACGATTTCAATACTTGATATGCATCAATAAAGCTTTGGCTCAAATGTCACAGAAGACATATAATTTCTGATTAACATTTTGGTAGATTTCAGGCTTATAGCCCTATCTAACCATTTGCCAATACCATAGAATATAGTTCACTCTCTTACGGAGTCATGCTCTACATGGTCAGAGGCTACATACCAGTCCTATCTAACCTTATGCCAATGCCATAGAATAGAAGTCATTCTCTTATGAGACATGTTCTACATGGACAGAGGCTACATACCAGTCCTATCTAACCTTATGCCAATGCCATAGAATAGAAGTCATTCCCTTATGAGACATGTTCTACATGGCCAGAGGCTACATACCAGTACCACCGTGAATCTAAGTCCTTTCACTGATCACATGGTCAAAGGTATAACTTTGCTACTAAAAATAGCGAATAAAAATAACACGGGAAAATAACCTGGAATAATAACACAGAAAAGAACATAGCACATATAACACATAACATACAATTGTTCCTATATATTGAACTCACCTTGAATTAATCGGGGGTCAAAATAATAATTTGGGTCGCACTTTGGCTCTAAATGTAGCACCTGGTTCCTGGCACGTAAAATCTATCTAAGTATTTTCATTTTTAGCCTTGGAATCGGCGAGTTGTAGGCCCGACACGCCGAGTAGAGACGGGTTTGGGAGCACGTTTAAGTTGGCGACTCGGCGAGTCCACATTCTGGACTCGGCGAGTCCCAGCTGTCTGATGAAACCCTAAATTTCAAGGGTTTGCACCCTATTTAAACCCTCTTATCCGCTCCCAAGCTCGCCCCCATCACCCTCAGAGCTCTATAGTTCGTTCAAGACGACCGAGAGGATCCAGCAGGTTCGAAGCAGGCTTCAGACTGCGCACAGTCGGTAGAAAAGTTACGCCGACAAGCGTCGATCAGACCTGGAGTTCCAGGTCGGGGATATTGTTCTCCTGAAGGTGTCGCCTTGGAAAGGCGTCATTCGATTAAGGAAGCGGGGAAAGTTGGGCCCGAGATACATTGGTCCGTTCAGGGTTATAGCCCAGGTGGGCAAGGTGGCATATAGGCTGGATCTGCCAGCCGAGCTCAGTCAGATCCACAACACCTTCCATGTCTCCCAGCTGCGGAAGTGCCTAGTGGATGATTCAGCGGTGGTGCCACTAGAGGACATACAGGTTGATGACAGCCTTAATTACATTGAGCGCCCAGTCGCAATCCTCGACCGGAAGTCGAAGGATCTGAGGAACAAGATGGTGGAATTAGTAAAGGTGCAATGGCAGCACCGAAAGGGTTCGGAATGGACTTGGGAGCCGGTGGAAGAAATGATGGAGCATTACCCCGAGCTGTTTCAGGGTCGAGCAGCAGACTTCGAGGATGAAGTCTAAAATAAGTAGGAAAGATTTATAGCACTTGGTTCCTGGTACGTAAAATCTATCTAAGTATTTTCATTTTTAGCCTTGGACTCAGCAAGTTGTAGGCTCGACTCGCCGAGTAGAGACGGGTTTGGGAGCACGTTTAAGTTAGCGACTCGGCGAGTCCCAGCTGTCTGATGAAACCCTAGATTTAAAGGGTTTGCACCCTATTTACACCCTCTTATCCGCCCCCAAGCTCGCCCCCTTCACCCTAAGAGCTCTATACTTCGTTCAAGCCTTATTCCTTGTGAGTTTGAAGTATTTTGGTGTGTTTTCTTGAAGATTTGGAGAGGGAAGGAGAATAGATCAAGAAGAGAAGAAGGAGGCCAGGCATATTTGGGTTATCTCAGTGATTTCCTTGAGGTATAACTCAGTTTCCCTCTATTTTCATGCTTATTGTCCCTTGTGGCTCCATGAAAGTCCTTCTTGAGCCTTTCCCCAAGCTTGTTTGTGTATTAGGGTTGGTAATAAGTTGTTTAGCCTCTAGATCTAGGCATGATTGAGCTCCAAGAGCTTGGATCTACTGCCTTTATGGAGCCATATTGCATGAAAGCCCTAGATCTACTCTTTTGGTGCATTTTGAGCCCTAAAACCCTCATGGGTGTTTATTTACACGTAAAGTTGGAAACTTTACGTGTTAATCAGGCCCTAGAAACCCAGATCTATGAATGGCATGAGCTGGATTCAAGTAGAATCGCGTGTATAGTATTTGCATGTGGCCGACTCGGCGAGTCGTTCATCTGACTCGGCGAGTCGAGTCGCGAGTCCCCGAGTCTTCCCCCTTTTTCGTGTTGCGGGTTGGAGTAGTGAGTCATAGGGTGTGACTCAGTGGGTCGGAAGCCAGACTCACTCATGAAGTAAATCGGTGAGTCAATGCCATGACTCGGCGAGTTCAAGGCAATCTTCTTGCCTCAAGAACAGACTCGACGAGTTGTTCATATAGCTCGGCGACTCTCAGCATAGAGTGTTCTTCGGATGAAGATGAACTCGGCGAGTTTTTCATACAACTCAGCGAGTAGGATGAAGGACTTTTGGCCTTTAGTTTAGAAGGAGAACTCATCGAGTCAATGCTTAACTCGACGAGTAGAGACGAGTTTATGGTCGGACAAAGGGATAGGGACTCGACGAGTCGGGCCAACTGGCAGTTGACTTTGACTTTGGCTCGTGGTTGGTTAGGGGTAAGTGGTCATTTTACCCTGAGGTCAGTTAGCAGTATTTGACTAAGGGTTTTGTGGGAATTATAGCCGGAGGATTTCCTGAGCGGCAGCAGCAGAAGACAGTCAGTTCCCACGCAGATCAGCAGCCACTTTGAGGTGAGTTACCTTCCAGTAGCGGTGGGTCTACGGCCACAATGTCGGCCCACCAGTAGGATTGTATGATGGATGTTTGTCTCTGTGATATTCATCTAGGATTACTACTACCTGTGATATGTTATTGTGCTAGTATGATATGATGCTATGTGCTAGTGACAGTAGGGGGAGATAGTCCCCAGTATACCGGTCGATAGGGCCGAAGGGGCGATCATGCCCAGCCATGCTAGATAGATTATGAGATATATGTGTTACGTGGTAGTAGTAGGGGTGAAATAGTCCCCAGTATCCGGTCGAGAGGACTGAAGGGGAGACGAGCACCCAGATATGATAGTCAGTATCCGGTCGAGAGGAACGAAGGGGAGGCAAGCTCCCAGATATATTGGTCAGTATCCGGTCGAGAGGACCAAAGGGGAGGCCAGCTCCCAGATATACTGGACACTATCCGGTCGAGAGGACCGAAGGGGTAGGTCGGACACCCAGATATGCCTGACAATATATGTATTTTATGTGATTGTATGGTATGTGGTATGTTGGGGGAACTCACTAAGCTTTGTGCTTACAGTTTTCAGTTTTGGTTTCAGGTACCTCTTCTTCGAAGGGGAAAGAGCTGGCGTGGTAGCGGTCCATCCCACACATGCCCTGTATTGCGAACTATGAGATCTTCCTGTGGATTTGTACTCTGACATTATTATGTTTTATGAAATGTTTTTCCATACATGTGATATCTTTTTAGAATGTTATGATCGGTGAACGTTTTATTTCAAATGTTTTGCTAAGTATATGTTTTAAAAATGAAATTTTTGGCTCGTATTTTTGGGATGTTACAAGTTGGTATCAGAGCCCTGGTTTGAGGGATTTGGACACACTTTCGGGGGTGTTTGAACTCAAATCGAGAGATTAAAATATTTTTGAAAAAAAAAGGATGTTTTCTAAAAGACTAAGTAAAGGGTTTTAAGAAAGAACAAAGTATGTGATGTGCGCGACCGACCAAGCTCAAGTAAGTATTCCCCAAAGTACCCATACAAGCTTATGTTATGCTTATCAGTTTCAGTAGAACAGCATGCTAGAATAGGACTAAGGATCTAGGAGTGATGCCTTATGTGTCTGCTTTATGTGCTTCAGTGTATGAAAAGTTGCATGCTAGAATTGAGTAGACAGCAATAGGATAGCCTGTTTAGGTTGTGCCTGATAGTACGAGTTTATCATTGTATGTTAGTTCAGTTTTCTCTACGAGGATAGAGTTGCTTAAGATTGTTTCCTTTTGTCCAAATGTTGTTTTCTTTGTGCTATGTGGGCTTTGAGTGATGGGAGTTAGCTGTTAGGTGAATACGTTAAAGTCACATGTGATCAGGGTTGAATAATCTTAGAGTGTTGGATTTGACCCTATTGCGTAGCTCTTGTTTGAGTCCTAACCGTTGTAAGGATGAGTCCCTTACTCGAAGGATTATCCGAGCCTCGTTGCATGTGATTGTATTCAGGTAATAGCTAATTGGCATCACAAAGAGACCTTCAGTAGCTGAGGACTGGGTTGGGTGGAGTCAGAGGTTTCCTAGGGTAAGCCTAGGATAAGAGTAGCAGTGATCAACGGTAGTGAAAGGGACCTGGTGGAGTCAAGGCAGTCCTTGGAGAAGGTACGGATAGATGTGGAAGGTAGTATGGGCCCGTACTACTGAAAGCAGAGGATCTGTACCCAAACCGAGGAAGGCCAAGATAAGACCAGGGAACTTGTAGTAGGTGTAATCCCTCCATAGGTATCAGTATCGCTAACAGTTGTTATTTCTTTTGTATTTCAGAATGGTGGTACTACGCTCGAGGCCAACAGTTGGCAGTACAGGAGAGGGATTGGGTTCGGGATCAGGTTCCGAGCCAGTAGATGAGGGGCTACGCGAGTTCATCGCGTCAGAGATCACCAGAGGCATCCTTGATTCGACCCCCATTATCTTCGGGTCGATCAAGGAAGGGATATTGGAGTTGATGGAGGATCGCCTCAGGGCATTTAGGAGCGACATGGCATCTGGCCAGTCAGGATCTCGCACACTGTCCTTCAAGGACTTTCAGGGCAGTGGTGCGCCAGATTTTCACGGGGCGAAGGACCCCATAGCTGCCAGACGATGGGTTGCAGACATTAAGTCTGCACAGTTGACTAGCTTCTGCCCTGAGGGGTCGAAGGTGAGATATGCTGCAGGATGTTTGAGAGATCGAGCTAGGGATTTGTGGGAGTCCGTTGGTGACTCGTTGGGAGCCTCGGCTGTCAAGGCTATGACCTGGTCGGACTTCGTGACCAGGTTCAGGGCAGAGTTTGCGCCGGCTGTCGAGCTTCAGCAGCTGGCCAGGGAGTTCCTAGATATGAGACAGACAACGGAGACTGTGGCGGAGATCATCGCCAAGTTCCGGGAGAGGGCGTTGCTGGTGCACCAGTACACGGGTGACGAGGATATGAGGAGGACCCGCTATCATGACATGCTATGAGCTGATATTCGGGAGCATGTCAGTTTTTCAGCTTGCCCTACCCTGGACTCTATGATTGCCAGGTCAAGGGAGAGGGAGATAGATCTGGAGCACAATCGGAAGAGGAAGGAGGAAGAGGGGCATGTTATGGGGGCTTCGGGGAAGAAGCCCAAGGGATCAGATGCGGGGCCGAAAGGCCAGCAGGGGCGGGGTCGCTGCAGGAAATGCAGCAAGACGCACGAGGGAGCGTGCAAGTTGGGATCGTCAGGCTGCTACAAGTGCGGCAAGTTAGAGCACTTCAACAGGGATTGTACCGCCCCTGCACCTGTGATTCAGACATCGGAGTTGCTGTGTTTTCACTGCAACCAGAGGGGCCATAAGAAGGCCAATTGCCCCCAGTTGACAGCATCAGCGCCGGTTAAGGCGCCGGCTCCAGCTACCCTGCGGATTACAGATGGCCGGCAGGGCAAGGCAGAGGCTCCAGTGGTGAGGAGCCAGACATTTCAGCTGACGGCAGAGGAGGCATGTGCCGCACCTGATTTGGTGACGGGTATGATTCTTTCCCTCTACTTTATTTTTGTGATGTTATGATATTGATATATGCTTTGTGTATATGCTTTAGGATCGTTCCATGTGAACGGTATTCCTGTTCAGGTGGTGTTTGACTCGGGTGCCACCCGATCATTTGTTTCCCTTGCACTTAGCAAGAGGTTTACTGAGTCTTCGGGTATGTTGGATTGCCCTTTAGAGGTAGAGATTGTCGATGATCGATCGGTGCGAGCGTCAGTAGTATTCAGGGATTGTGTCCTAAGGTTATTTGAGGAGCGCTATTTGGTGGATTTGGTTCCTATCCTTTTGCGGGGGAACAAGGTGATTATAGGCATGGATTGGTTGAGCCCTAATGGGGCGGTGATAGATTGCGCACAACAGTTAGTGCGGATCAAGACCCTAAGTGGGGGAGAGTTGGTGATCCAGGGCGAGAGGTCGCAGCGTGGACCTACATTATGTTCAGCAGCGAGAGCTAGGCGCTACCTTCAGCATGGTTGCGCGGGATATGTCACGTATGTTTTGGATACCTGGGAGACGGGTAAGGCGACGGTGAGCGAGGTTCCAGTGGTGCGAGACTACACTGATGTGTTCCCGGAGGAGCTTCTTGGAATACCTCCGGAGCGTCAGGTAGAGTTCAGGATCGACCTAGTTCCTGGTGCGGCTCCGATAGCCAAGGCACCCTATCGGTTGGCTCCTCTTGAGATGCAGGAGCTGTCTACGGAGCTGCAGGAGCTGCTGGACAAGGGATTTATTCGACCGAGCAGTTCACCCTGGGGAGCCCCGGTCCTGTTGGTGAAGAAGAAGGACGGGTCGCATCGGATGTGTATAGATTAACGGGAGTTGAATAAGGTAACGGTGAAGAACCGTTACCCACTCCCGAGAACTGATGACCTCATTGATCAGTAGCAGGGAGCATCCTGGTTCTCCAAGATCGATTTGCGTTCAGGTTATCATCAGATGAGGGTCAAAGAGGAGGATGTACAGAAGACCGCGTTTCGGACGCGTTATGGCCATTATGAGTTTGTGGCGATGCCATTTGGGCTCACCAATGCTCCTGCCGCGTTCATGGACCTCATGAACCGCGTGTGTAGACCGATGCTAGATCGGTCAGTGATAGTTTTCATTGATGACATCTTGGTTTATTCCAAGACGCAGGAGGAGCACGAGGACCATCTGAGAGAGGTTTTGGAGACCTTGAGGAGGGAGAGCTTGTACGCCAAGTTCTCCAAATGTGAGTTTTGGTTGCGCAAGGTGTAGTTTCTTGGGCACCTCGTCAACCAGAACGGGATTTCAGTAGACCCGGCCAAGGTGGATGCCGTGATGAAATGGGAGGTTCCGAAATCTCCATCCGAGATTCAGAGTTTCCTAGGATTAGCAGGCTACTATCGGAGATTCATTCATGATTTCTCCAAGATAGTCGTACCCCTGACACGTTTGACTAGGAAAGCCGTGGTCTTTCGATGGGGGCCTGAGCAGCAGGCAGCGTTCGAGATTCTAAGACAGAGATTGTGCGAGGCGCCAATCTTACCCCTGCCCGAGGGCATAGAGGATTTTGTGGTATATTATGATGCGTCCATTTTGGGTTTAGGCGCGGTATTGATGCAGAGGGGTCATGTCATTGCTTATGCCTCGAGGCAGCTGAAGCCTCACGAGACGAACTACCCGACGCATGATTTAGAGTTGGGGGCGGTGGTCTTCACCCTCAAGATTTGGCGGCATTACCTCTACGGGGTTCGATGTACCATTTACACGGACCACAAGAGTTTGAGTTACCTCATGGATAAGCCGAATCTGAACATGAGGCAGCGTCGGTGGTTGGACGTAGTGAAGGATTATGATTGCGAGATCCTTTACCACCCGGGGAAGGCCAGCGTGGTGGCCGATGCGCTTAGCCGTAAGGCGGCACCGATCAGGGATGTGTGTATGAGGATGACGGTGGTGACTCCACTGTTAGAGTAGATTCGGGAAGCTCAGCAGGAGACTATGAAGGAGGAACATCGGAAGAGTGAGCGAATAGTGGGTCAAGTCACCTCCTCTAATTATGATAGCCGATGATTATTGACACTACACCGTAGGGTGTGGGTGCCGTATCTCGGAGGCGTGCGCCAAATCTTGATGGAGGAGGCACACAAATCCCGATTCTCTATTCATCCAGGAGCGACGAAGATGTATAGGGATCTTCGTCTAGACTATTGGTGGCCCTGCATGAAGCGGGATGTGGCATGGTACGTCCAGCGGTGTTTGACCTGCAGAAAGGTCAAGGCCGAGCATCAAAGACCGCACGGCAAGATGCAGCCGTTGGACATCCCGTTGTGGAAATGGGAAGATATTACGATGGATTTTATCACGAAGCTTCCCAGGACTGCGTGAGGAGTAGATTCGATTTGGGTCATCGTGGATCGATTGACTAAGAGCGCCCATTTTATCCCGATCCAGGAGAGTATCTCGGCCGAAAAGTTGGCCAATATCTATATCAGGGAGATAGTGGCGCGGCACGGGGTGCCAGTGTTAGTGATATCAGACCGAGATGTGCGGTTCACTTCCAGGTTTTGGAAGAAGTTTCATGATGAGTTGGGCACTCGTCTACATTTTAGCACCGCCTTTCACCCGCAGACGGATGGTCAGAGCGAGCGGACCATCCAGGCTTTGGAGGATATGTTTCAGGCATGTGTGCTAGATTTCGGTAGTAGCTGGGATACCTATCTTCCCTTGGCTGAGTTCTCGTACAACAACAGCTACCATGTGAGTATTGACCGTCCCCCATTCGAGATGTTGTACGGACGGAGGTGTAGGACCCCGATATGTTGGGGTGAAGTTGGCCAGAGGGTCATGGGGAGCACCAAGGTGGTGCTCAAGACGACCGAGAGGATCCAGCAGGTTCGAAGCAGGCTTCAGACTGCGCAGAGTCGGCAGAAAAGTTACGCCGACAAGCGTCGATCAGACCTGGAGTTCCAGGTCGGGGATATGGTTCTCCTGAAGGTGTCGCCTTGGAAAGGCGTTATTCGATTAAGGAAGCGGGGCAAGTTGGGTCCGAGATACATTGGTCCGTTCAGGGATATAGCCCGGGTGGGCAAGGTGGCATATAGGTTGGATCTGCCAGCCGAGCTTAGTCAGATCCACAACACCTTCCATGTCTCCCAACTGCGGAAGTGCCTAGTGGATGATTCAGCACTGGTGCCGCTAGAGGACATACAGGTTGATGACAACCTTAATTACATTGAGCGCCCAGTCGCAATCCTCGACCGAAAGTCGAAGGATCTGAGGAACAAGAGGGTGGAATTAGTAAAGGTGCAATGGCAGCACCGAAAGGGTTCGGAATGGACTTGGGAGCCGGTGGAAGAAATGATGGAGCATTACCCCGAGCTATTTCAGGGTCGAGCAGCAGACTTCGAGGACGAAGTCTAAAATAAGTGGGGAAGATTTATAGCACTTGGTTCCTGGTACGTAAAATCTATCTAAGTATTATCATTTTTAGCCTTGGACTCTGCAAGTTGTAGCACGTTTAAGTTGGCGACTCGGCGAGTCCACATTCTGGACTCGGCGATTCCCAGCTGTCTGATGAAACCCTAGATTTAAAGGGTTTGCACCCTATTTAAACCCTCTTATCCGCCCCCAAGCTCGCCCCCTTCACCCTCAGAGCTCTATACTTCGTTCAAGCCTTATTCCTTGTGAGTTTGAAGCATTTTGGTGTGTTTTCTTGAAGATTTGGAGAGGGAAGGAGAATATATCAAGAAGAGAAGAAGGAGGCCAGGCATATTTGGGTTATCTCAGTGATTTCCTTGAGGTATAACTCAGTGTCCCTCTGTTTTCATGCTTATTGTCCCTTGTGGCTCCATGAAAGTCCTTCTTGAGCCTTTCCCCAAGCTTGTTTGTGTATTAGGGTTGGTAATAAGTTGTTTAGCCTCTAGATCTAGGCATGATTGAGCTCCAGGAGCTTAGATCTACTGCCTTTATGGAGCCATATTGCATGAAAGCCCTAGATCTACTCTTTCGGTGCATTTTGAGCCCTAAAACCCTCATGGGTGTTTATTTACATGTAAAGTTGGAAACTTTACGTGTTAATCAGGCCCTAGAAACCCATATCTATAAATGGCAAGAGTTGGATTCAAGCAGAATCGCGTGTATAGTATTTGCATTTGGCCGACTCGGCGAGTCGTTCATCTGAATCGGCAAGTCGAGTCGCGAGTCCCTGAGTCTTCCCCCTTTTTCGTGTTGCGGGTTGGAGTAGTGAGTCATAGGGTGTGACTCAGTGGGTCGGAAGCTAGACTCACTCATGAAGTAACTCGGTGAGTCAATGCCATGACTCGACGAGTTCAAGGCAATCTTCTTGCCTCAAGAACAGACTTGGCGAGTTGTTCATATAGCTCGGCGAGTTGTTCATATAGCTCGGCGAGTCTCAGCATAGATTATTCTTCGGATGAAGATGAACTCGGCGAGTTGTTCATACAACTCGGCGAGTAGGATGAAGGACTTTTGGCCTTTAGTTTAGAAGGAGAACTCGTTGAGTCAATGCTTAACTCGACGAGTAGAGACGGGTTTATGGTCGGACAAAGGGATAGGGACTCGGCGAGTTGGCAAGTCAACTCGGCGAGTCGGGCCAACTGGCAGTTGACTTTGACTTTGGCTCGTGGTTGGTTATGGGTAAATGGTCATTTTACCCTGAGGTCAGTTAGCAGTATTTGACCAAGGATTTTGTGGGAATTATAGCTGGAGGATTTCCGGAGCGGCAGCAGTAGAAGACAGTCAGTTCCCATGCAGATCAGCAGCTACTTTGAGGTGAGTTACCTTCCAGTAGCGGTGGGTCTACGGCCACAATGTCGGCCCACCAGTAGGATTGTATGATGGATGTTTGTCTCTGTGATATTCATCTAGGATTACTACTACCTGTGATATGTTATTGTGCTAGTATGATATGATGCTATGTGCTAGTGACAGTAGGGGGAGATAGTCCCCAGTATACCGGTCGATAGGGCCGAAGGGGCGATCATGCCCAGCCATGCTAGATAAATTATGAGATATATGTGTTACGTGGTAGTAGTAGGGGTGAAATAGTCCCCAGTATCCGGTCGAGAGGACCGAAGGGGAGACGAGCACCCAGATTGATAGTCAGTATCCGGTCGAGAGGAACGAAGGGGAGGCAAGCTCCCAGATATACTGGTCAGTATCCGGTCGAGAGGACCAAAGGGGAGGCCAGCTCCCATATATATTGGACAGTATCCGGTCGAGATGAGCGAAGGGGTAGGTCGGGCACCCAGATATGCCTGACAATATATGTATTTTATGTGATTGTATGGTATGTGGTATGTTGGGGGAACTCACTAAGCTTCGTGCTTACAGTTTTCAATTTTGGTTTCAGGTACCTCTTCTTCGAAGGGGAAAGAGCTGGCGCGGTAGCGGTCCATCACACACATGCCCTGTATTCCGCACTATAAGATCTTCCTGGGGATTTGTACTCTGACATTATTATGTTTTATGAAATGTTTTTCCAGACATGCGATATCTTTATAGAATGTTATGATCGGTGAACGTTTTATTTCAAATGTTTTACTAAGTATATGTTTTAAAAATGAAATTTTTGCCTCGTATTTTTGGGATGTTACACTAAATATGACTTTCGTCATTGAAAACCGGGAGTTTTCTTGAAAACCGGCCTTTACTCGGGCAGAGTTTCGACTTGAAAATAAGATTTTCTCGGGAACTTCGGGGCGTCTAGGCTTGCTTCAGATGTCGGGGATGATATCGGGACTTCGAGGGGTTAAAAGTGGGTTAAATGGGTGAAAGTGGGTGTAAAAGAGTGAAAATAAGCAAACATTTCTGGAGAATCTCGCTTACTATTTATAGTAGGCCGAAGCCTCGGAGTATGCTGGGCGTACCGAAGTACGTTGGGCATACGCGAGGTGTCACCAGCTCGGAATTTAGGCCTCGGACGTGGCTTCTATGTGGCGACCATGCGAAGACGGTAGACGTGCGGACCGGATACGTGCGACGTACGCTGGGCGTAGCCTCGTGTACGCGGGGCGTATGGCCTCATATAAGATTTTGATTTTTCATTTATTTTTATTTAATAACTTCAAAAATTCATATCTTTTGCGTACAGACTCCGTTTTTGACGTTCTTTATATGCACGCGTAGCTAAAATTATGCTCTATAACTTTCGTTTAGACTTCATTGGCTAATTTTGACTTTAATTTTAATATTATTATTTTTAACAGACCGGGACAGGAAAATCCGTTAAAAATTCATAACTTCTTCATCCGACGTCCGTTTTCGTCAGACTTTTTACCGTTGTACTACAAATGACGAGACCTTCAATTCTCGTTTAGGCTATGTCGGCTAAAAATCACTTGATCTAAAATTTGAGTTTTTAGCTGTCAACTACTAAGCTGAAACTTGTAAAAATCATAACTTCCTCATACGAAGTCAGATTTTGGCGTTCTTTTTTATCGAACTTCTCGGTTTAACAAATACTAGGACTTTCATTTAGATCACTAAGGCTAAAAAGTAGTTTATCAAAAACTCACTTTTTACGTCATTCGGCGTCGTGTCGGTTTTGTTGCGAATCTTCTATTGGTCATAACTTCTTTGTTATAACTCGGATTTCGATGAGGTTTTCGCCTAAATGTTTCTAACGAGATTATCTACAACTTTCAAATATAAAATTGTACTTATTTCAAATTTTATATTTTCGCTAAATTTCACTATTTGGCTTCTAATTGGAATCATATAAGACTTCCAATACTTTCTGAATGATTCTAAGCATAGTTTTACTTCATTTCTAGTAAAAACTATCCGTTAGAACTCAACACTGAATTTTATTCACTTTAAATAATAACAACACACGATTTCAGAACATGTATGTTACACAAAAGCTGCAACAAGGGTCTGCCATTGCTCGGCTGTGAAGCTTGGGGGAGAAGATCCTTAAGGTGCTCCATGACTTGTATTGTTCTGAGTTGCAACATTGTGGGATAGAGTGTCACCTTGCCCATGCCCACCAACACGGAATGAAGTTTTGCTCTTTCCTTGTCTATAAGTCCTCTGTCCCTCCTTTTTATTTCATACCCACCATTCAGGATAACCTTTCAATTCAAAGCATTCACCTATGCTATGTCATGACTTTTGATAGTAAGTACACTTTAAACCAGACTTGTGTACATTGTCAAAACGTGCCTTACTAGAAGCTTCTGTATGAACAGCAAAACCGACCACTTCCAGATGTTCATCTTTGACATGAGAAATTTCACGAACTCGTTCCTCTTGGCAGACACTTTGGAATGCATAATTCAAGGAAGGAAGAGGATCTTGAGACAACAACATGGAGCGAATCTGACCATAAAACTCTGATCGCAGGCCCATCAAGAGCTGATGGAGACGACGTTTTCACATCGATTTTCATGAGCCTTCCCAAACTCTGATCTCGGACAGTTCCCAGATTTGTTTTTTCTTGCACGCTTAGTTACTCCACACATAAAAAGACCATTTTGCCCTTATTTATTTTCTATTTGTTTGTTATTTATTGATTAGTTTATATTAAAAAATGACTATTATTAAATTTAAAAAACAAATGGGCCAATACTTTTCATAACCCGTCTCCCCCTCCCCTTCTTCTAGGGGTGTTCAAAAATATTCGTATCCAAAATTCCGATCCGAAATTCCAAAATTTCGAATCCGAATTATCCGAAAAATCGGATATCTGAATTTTCGGATATCCGCAATTTCGGATATTCGATTTTTTGGAATCGGAATTGGATAGTGTTTTTCAGATTTTTCGGATAATTCGGATATCCGATATCCGAAAATTTTGATTTTAGTTTATACGTTATTTGTTATTTTAGTCACATATGTCTTATGATATGAGTGTTAGTAACTAAAACATGTTCATAATACCCTTAATTAAATATCTATATTACTTCTTATGCCTTTCTAATTTAAAAAAATGTATTTCTAATTTAAAAACTTCATGTCTTTAAAATTTTAACAAAATTTCAAATTTTCGGATATCCGATTTTGGTATCCGAATTTTCGGATATCTGGTTATAAACATCCCTACCTTCTTCTTCATCTTCTTCAGTACATCTCAAATCCACCATCTCTGCCTACACTGACCTAATCCAAATCTGTGATAACTCCAAGACATTTTCGGTTTCAAACAAAAGAGATCGACTCCAAGATATTGACCAACTTCAGTCTCTATTTTACTTCCATCTTTGGTTTCCTCTCTTCTATCTCATACTTGCATCCTCAGCATTATTTTCTCTCTCTATCTCTCTCGCACATCAGATTGCTACCTCAAATCTAAGGTTTCAAACAGAGGAAACCCTAGGCGGTGCACAGGGGATGATGGTGATAACGACGCATATGCGACAATCTGTGAACGATGTCGATGGTGGAGCTCAATCCAAAACCCTAGGTGGTGGTTCAAAACCCCAAGTGGCGATTCGAACATAGCCATATATTCTCCATAGATTACAAGGATCGATTGAGAACAAGTAAATGGATCGGGTGAATAAAACCACTATCACTAGCAATAATTCGGATGCTTCCCTTCCTCCTTCTCTGTATCTTCTTCTTATCCCACTCAATCTTTCTCGATTTCTAGAACCTTTTGAGTTACAGGTTTCAGATTTGGAAACCGAATGTGAAATGTGCAATATGGGGTGGTCGGAGATGATGATAGGAGTAGGATCGGAGGAAAGCATATGCGAGAAGATCAGGTGTGGTGAGGTAAGGGTAGATGGGAGGGGTGGTGGAAGTGTAAAACGACGATTATTTCCTACAAAAAAAGGCGACAATAGGCTGGAGACGGTGACAGATGCATAAATAGGGTCCGTCGGAGAGATAATCCATCGGCGGTGGCTTAAGAAAGTGATTTAAGGTTTTTTCAAGAGTTTGAAAAAGGAGGATGAAGAGAGATCGGAGAAGGGAAGGGTGGGGTGGGGTGGGGTTAGGGGTTGGGTTTGGGTATTAAGTGGGTCCATTTTCTTATAATTAATAATAATAAAAAACACTAATTAATTTGAAAAGAAATATAGAAATGGCATTATGGTCTTTTCAGATCTCGCACAAACTAAAATCACAACAAATCATATATCATGGATGAAGCGTGCACGTTTTAAACAAACGAAGGACGGTCCGAGTTAATTTTTGAAAATAGGGACTAAACGTACGTTTTGGAATATGTACGAGGGACGATTGATGTAATTTACCCAAGAAATTATTAACCGTGAAATGGACATTTCATGTAAATGAGGATTAAGTGTGCAAGAAAAAACAAACTTAGGGACGGTCCGAGTTAATTTTTGAAAATAAAAATTAAACGTTCGTTTTGGCACATACACGAGAGACGAATCTTATAATTTACCCTACAAAAAAAACTATAGTTGCAAATCAACACCCCCCCTCCCCCCCCCCCCCCCCCCCCCCACACACACACACTATATATATATATATATATATATATATATATATATATATATATATATATATATATGTTTTTGTGTTCTACCTATCTATTGTGTGTATGTAGGATTGATTCTGAACCAATCATTTTAGTTATTTTAAGAAATTAATTAATGCATATTAAATGTTAAAAATATAATGATTACTTAAATCTTCGATATTTGATATGCATTAATTACTTTTTTAAAATAACTAAAATGGTTGGTCGATAATCAATCTTACATGCACACAATAGATTTTAGAAATATTTGAACATAACTCTCTCTCTCTCTCTCTCTCTCTCTCTCTATATATATATATATATATATATATATATATATATATATATATATATATATATATATATATATATAAAATAATGTTTAATTGTGGAGATAATTATGGTCTTTAGGAAACAAGAAGGGATAAGCTTTTTTTGTCAATTTATTAAAACAGATTATAATAGTTTATTATATAATAAAGTATTATAAAATCCAAAACATAGAATTTAGATTATGATGATGGCAACCGTATTTTTAAAATAGAAAGCAAATTTTAATCATCATTTAACGCTAACTTTTATTATTCTAATTATTTAAGATTTTTAAATGTGTATGATTGTCACTATATAAGGTTGCTCATTATTATTTTCTCTTTTATTCGAGTAGCTTTGACCATGTACGTAAAGACATAATACCTCTTCTTTGGTTCTTTCTTTTTTTGGTTTTTTCTGGTTTTCATTTTATTTTTTTGGTTCATCCAGATAAAAAATAGATACTATATCTTAATTAAATTTAAATTGAGTTGGGAAGCAAATCGAAAAAAAAGCTGTAAATTTTAGAATATTGTTTGTTCCGTAATATTTTTTAAATTTATCATATAAAGTTTAAGTTAAAATTCATTTTATTGATTGGTTACAAAACATCATTATTACTATTTATTATTTGTAATAGTTTTTTTTTAACATCTTATCAGTTTAGTAACAGTCGGATGTTTAAAAAAAACTTGTCCGACGAGTTAGATAATGAGAATAAATTTTTTTTTTTTTAATTCAAAAGCTAAAGACTATCATTTTTTTGGAGCTTTAAAATAAGGACTAATATTAAAAGTCTTAAGTTTTTAAGATATAACTGAAAAAAATCATAATATTTTTTTATTATTGTTATGATCATAACTTTCGATAGAATTATCATTTTAGTTCATTTAACGAGTTTTATCGTTAATTTTGTTAACTTTTTTGCAAAATCAGTTTTAAAGTTGGATTTAAAGTTCAAATTTGATCCCTATAGTTTGCAAAAAAAAAAAAAAAACAGATAGTTTTTTAACTTTATTTTTTGTTTTTTTGTATACTTTATTTATTTTTGTTATTTTATTTATACATTTTTTATTTTCGTTTTTTAAATATACTTTATTTATTTTTATTTTTTAACTTTATTTTTCAACAATTTGATTTTTTTATTACTTTTTATTTTCCATTTTTTCTATTTTAGTTATTTATGGCTTTTATAATGCTTTCATTTATTTTGATTTAAATAAATGAACTTGAATTCAATATTTTCATAGAGACCGACTATTATTATTTCTTTTGTTTTTCTTTTCTTCTATTCTATTATCAAATTGAAAAATATTATCTTGAATTTATAGTATTGATATCACATATAGAAATATGATTTAATTTAAAAGTTATATCAGACACTGAAAAGTTAATTCTCAATAAACAAGTTATTTTTTTTTTCATTTTTTCATAACATAAACATAATAACACTAAAGAACAAAAAAAATAAAAGGAATATAAGTTGGATCGAAATTACAAATATAAATATAATTATTTTATTTACTTGACTAAAAATAAAAAAATTACAAAAACTATAAATGACCAAAATTGTAATATACTCTAATATATTAATACATTTTATATTTTTTTGAAAAAATATCAAGAAAAAGTTAAGAATACGAAAAAAAATGAAAACAAATACGAAAAAATACAAAAAAATAAAAGAATAAAAAGACAAAAAAATAAAATAAAATATAACACAAACATAAGTATGAAAAAAACTAAAAAAGTACAAAAAATGTAAAATTTTGAATATATTAAAATAAACAAAAAATAAAAATAAATAAAGTATATATATATATATATATATATATATATTTTGGTTCCTTTGAGATAAAAAAAAATTAGAGATTGCGAGATAGTTTTATAGCCCTTTGATTTAATGATCTTTATTGGTAAATTCGACGGCGACATAATTGTAAATATATAGGTAACTGATTAAATTAACGTCGTTAGCAACCGTTTCAGGGTTAGTATTGTAATTTTGCAAACATCAAATCAGTTTTGCAGAAAGGTTCTGATAGTCTAACCTCATACATCCTTTCTCGTTCAAAATTTCACTCATAAAACCCTCACGAAAACCCTCATTTGTTTCTTTATTGCATTAACCCTTAGATTTCGGTTGTTATTTGTGCAAATTAAGTTGGAAAATCAGTAATGTATTCAGAAGAAAATCTAAACGAAATTGTATCTCCATTAGTCAAAATGAAATGTTAGAATACGATTAATTTTTTTATTTTATTGATAATGCATGTTTGTTTTAACTTGTTAATTGTAGTTTTTTTTGTTAATGATGATGATTTTTGTTTTGATTTAGTAGTTTTTCGTGATTTTTAGTTGATTTTGATGTTTTTTTTTTCATTTATTGTTTATCTCTTTTTATTATGATTTTTTTGTGTTGGTTTTTGTTATAAGTAGTTGTTTATATTTTCATAGATAAGGATTTCAAAACAAAATATGTTCGAAAAAAGTTCAAAACATAGGAGCCAACTGATCTCCATCATGTAGGAACTAAAATGAATAGTTTGGATAAATATCTCTACGATCATTCATTTTGTTTATCATTATCTGAACATTCTTGTAGCATAAGATTATGTTTACTCCTCTCCTCAAGTTTTTGTAGTTTCTTACCTTCGCCCCTACATATTCATATCCAACTTTCAAAACTGCTCACATTTTATGAGCCACCGTTGGCCCCATTTTAGTTGTTGATGCGTGTATCACAAACACATTTTAAGAATATGACATCTTTCTTGGCCTTTTTCATATAAGATTTATCCCCAATACTTTCCAATGGGTGGTTGTGCAATTAAAATAATTCATTAACTTGTAATTATCTTGTTTGAACTTGGTTTCCTCTTGACAGAACTTGTAACCAACATATCACAAGGTTTTGGTTTATCTATGTCACCCTTATTGCATATAACATATTTCATTTTTATTATTTAGCTATTGTATTTTGATCGGATACGCATTCTTGTATGAAAACCTACCATTTCTATATAATCAGTATACATTTTTACTGCCAAATTTAGTGATTTGAAAATGCTCTTTACAATCGGTACAAATTTTGGAGGGACATCTGGTTTATAATTAGATTATTCAATTATGTTACTAAAATATGATTCATTTGTTGAAGTGAAACTTTCACCTGATAAAAAATTTAATAATAATTATGTTATTATAAAATTTCATGCTGAAATAATCATATATGATTAATGATGTTTATTTTTACATTGTAATATATTATTAATCATATATTATTATGTATAAATCATATGTGTTTGTACATTGCCATATAAGATATTATGAATAATCATATATTAGGATGTATAATCACATATGATTATACGTTGTAATCTATAAGTAATCATATTTTATATTGTTTAATCATAAATGATTAATCATATGTATTTATACATTGTCATATATGACTAATTATATATTAGGATGTACAATCATATATGATTATGCAACTTAATATATCATTAATTATATATTTCAGTATATGAACACATATGATAAATGATATGTGTTTGTGCATTGTCATATATGACTAATCATATATTAGGATGTATATTTATATATGATTATATGTTGTTATATATAAATAATCATATTTTATATTGTTTAATCATAAATGATTAATCATATGCATTTATACATTGTAATATATGATTAATCATATATTAGGATGTATAATCCTATACGATTCTACAATTTAATATATCGTTAATTATATATTTCAATGTATGAACACATATGATAAATCATATGTGTTTGTACATTGTCATATATGACTAATCATATATTAGAATGTATAATCATATATGATTATACTTTGTAATATATAATTAATCACATTTTATACTATTCAATCATAAATGATTAATCATATGTATTTATACATTGTCATATATGACTTATCATATATAAGGATGTATAATCATATATGATTTTACACTTTAGTATATCATTAATTATATATTTCAGTGTATGAACAGATATGATAAATTATTTGTGTTTGTACATTGCCATATATGACTAATCATATATTATGCCCGTATAATCATATATGATTATATGTTATAATATATTATTAATTGTATATTATAATGTTTAATCATAAATGATTAATCATATATTAGGATGTATAATCATATATGATTACACACTTTAAAATATCATTAATAATATATTTCAATGGATGAATACATATGAGAAATCATGTGTTTGTACATTGTCATATATGACTGATCATAAGTTATATTGTATGGTTTGTTATTTGTATTTATACATTGTCATATATGTTTAATCATATATTAGACTGTATAATCTTATATGATGAATCATATATTATAATTTGTAAAGAAATATTATTAGTCATATTTGTTTGTACATTTATAATATATGATCAATCATAAATTACAACGTATAATTGTATACGATTATGCAGTTTAACATATGATTAACACATTATTAGTTATGTATTTTGTTTACAACTGAGTAAAAAAATCAGAATGAAATTTCTAAATTATAATGCAATACGTAATCAATTATTTTTACCTTGGATGTCAATTGTATTTTGAAGGTTTAGATGTTGATTTTGATAAGTTGAAGAAATTAAATCGATTTGTTCGTCATTACGAGATGAATTGATTTCAGCTGCCATAGTATCACTTGCGATCTACTCGTCAATTTCTTTAGAATACGACATCATGTATGAAAATTAATTTTGATTCAATATTCAAATGCTCTGAAGCTCTCTTGAATTACGATGATGGATACGATATGATTGTTTCTTCAATTTGAGGGTTATATCACGTATTTTGAAAATATGAACGAATGCTCTGTTTTGATTGTTTTCTTCGATTTGAAGATGCTCATCAAGTTGATAACAAATTCAGTAAAAATAGGAACTTTAAGATGAGATTGAATAAATTGCAAAAGTTGGATGATAATATTAGAGGATTGATACTCGGAATCGAAGGTTTAGTGATAAGAAGATTTTTGTTTCGTAATTGTATAACTAAGAAGAAGGAATGTGTGCACTTTTTAAACATAAACGTGAGAGAGAGAGAGAGAGTGTGTGTGTGTGTGTGTGTGTGTGTGTGTGTGACAACCGTCAAATTCCAGTCAAGTCAAAGTCAACTAAAGTCAACAAGTCAAACCGGTCAACTCATCTAACCCTTGTATGCTATGGTTTTCATTATGTTCCTTATTAAAGAACTCGCACTCTTAATGCAAAGTATCACTTAGAATTTTCATGTGTTCGGAAACTCTAAACCCTAATCAGGGCAAGTGATGAAACTACTTGATAAAACATTATTCCTTAACCCTCAGGGGCATATGACAGTAATAACAAGACTTAACGAGGTCTACGAACCTTGCATTGCAAAGCCAAACACTCAAAAAGGTCACAAAAGAAATCTCTCCAAGAATGTCAAATCTCTCCCAAATCTCTCTCCGTATGTGAAATCTCTCCAAGTATGTCAAATCTCTCCCAAATCTCTCTCCATATGTGAAATCTCTCCAAGAATGTCAAATCTCTCCCAAATCTCTCTCCGTATGTGAAATCTCTCCCAAATCTCTCAAAGTATGTCAAATCTCTCCCAAATCTCTCTCTGTATTTGAAATCTCTCCAAGAATGTAAAATCTCTCCCAAATCTCTCCAAGAATGTGGAATCTCTCCCAAATCTCTCCAAGTATGTGAAATCTCTCCCAAATCTCTCTCTGTATGAGAAATCTCTCCAAGAATGTGGAATCTCTCCCAAATCTCTCCAAGAATGTCAAATCTCTCCTAAATCTTTCCAAGTACGTCAAATCTCTCCCAAATCTCTCTCGAAATCTCTCTCAACTTCTTAAAATCACTCGGGGCATCTCGACCCTTAACTTGGTCAAAAATCGCTCAAAACGGGAAGAAACCGCGAAAAATAGCCTCTTAGAGCCGAACCTCTTAGGAGCCAAACCCTCATAAGAACCGAACTTCCCTTAAGGAACCGAAACCCTAAGAAGCCTCCTGGACCGAACTTCACTTTTGCTTCTGACAAGAATGACCCTCGGTTCTGACAAGAATGCAGCCTTCGGTCCCTTCTGATGAGCAGCCTGCGAGACCCTTCGGTTCCCATGCACAGTCGAGCCTCACCTTCGGTTCTAGGCTTCTAAGGAGCCGAACCTTCGCACCTTTGGTCCTGGACTTCGGATTTTAGCAGTTTCTACCCGGTTTTCAATATTTTTAGCATTTTAAGTCCGTTTTTCGTAATTTTAACGCGGGATTTTCACCCAAAATCATATTTTAACATAATAAACCCTAAATATTCATATTTTAGCTATATTTTAGGGAAAATCATTGCCTAAGAATAAAATCTATTTGGTAAGATATTTAGGTGGAGTGTTGACTGTTCCTTTGGACAAGGACACAAGCAACCTCCCCATACCTTCATAGTACAACCCCCAGTCACTATTACACCATACCTAGTCATTTCATAGTACTTTTCCCACCATTTTGCAGCCACACATTTAGTCAAGAACTGGAAAACCCTCCTCTCTCCTCACATTACTCAATTTTTTCCACCAAGTGACAACTTTATTCTCTCTCACTCCCTCTCTCTAGATTTCGAGATTCAAGGCTTGTTTCCAAGCTTTCCTTCTACTTTTGGTAAGTATCTTCATCATTCTTATGATTATTATACATCCTCCTACTCAAAATCATAGATTGCTTACACAAATTCCATCACATTAGTGTTAGATTCTCGAATCTTCAAGCAATCCCCCAAGTGTTCTTGAGTTGAGCACTTCTCTTCTTCAACATTCACCCACTGAAATCATATAAGGTGATTTCATACCCCTATCTTTTCATGTTTTTCTTAAGTTTTAAGGGGAAGGGGGGATACAAGTTAAAACACCAAGAACACAACTAAACTTATTTAACAGCCTTCATCAGAAAAGTTCAACTCCATTCACAGACTGTTTTGGGCAACTTAAATATTTTAGTTTTCAAAACTGTTTTAGGTGCAAGTAGTTCCAGTTCTTAGATTTAAAATGACTACTTGCACATCTCCACATGATTTTTCTACAATTTATGGTGATTTTTACAAAACTGTCTATCATTTCAAGAGCAAATCCGGACCAGTCTGTGATTATGGACTTTTTCACACATGTTGTAGACCACTAAAAATCATGACCAAATTTATGAACAAACTAGACTCATTCCCCAAAATCTCATAATTTACGGATTCTGATTTGGACCTTTGATGATTTTTCTATAAATTTTCTAAGAATAGTAAAAGAAAATGTTAACAACAGAAAACTGCTATCAATTTCATTTCACCTTGTAACATGTTGAGCAAGGTGTATATCTTTATGTGAATATATATTCTTGCAAATAGATGACATTTTGTCTTAGTATATAGTCATACATCATAAAACAAATGAATTTTTACCTACAAAAGTATGGTAATTAATTAGTTGTTATATTGCATGATGCCTCACTTTAGTAAAAGGTATATATACATATCGGTAAACAAAAGGGTTTTTACCTTCACAAATACAGTAGTTAACCATAATAAACAAAGTTATAACTATTAAATTTAAACGTTTTGATAAACTATAATAGGTATGGTTTATGTTTCCATTAACACAACAAACACATTTCAGAAGGTTTTATTCCCACAGAAAAAGGTTTTACACCCACGCACACCACACGTAAACTTGTTAACATAAATTGTGAGACATTCGTCTCATTACTCCTAGAGTACAGGTTAAAATTCCTGGTAGTTATAACCAGAGTCTCTTGTAGGGAGAACGTGATAGTTGTGTATAGATCTATATTGGGTTTGACACCCCACACCTTGCTGCTAGCTACAGTGGGACCTGCAGGTCTACGGGTGACAAGTGTCATATCAGTTTTCGACGCCTGAGAAACGTCGTGGCAGGTTCATTCAGTCATAGTATGGTTATAACGACTCACATAAGGAGTTAACAACACATAAAGTTTACGAGAATTTTTATTAATCAAAATGGGTTTTATGTCGATTTAAAATCACTTTTTATATCAATAAGTACGAATATTACTGTACACTTTCGGTCTTGGTATTTAAGACTACACATCATTCATTACGGGACTTTCCCTCAAATCAAAAAGGGTTTTATGCCGATTTAAAACCACTTTTATATCTTTAAGTATGACAAATGCTTGTTTATTCTCGGTCATGGGATTTAGGACCACATAACTTTTATAAGGAAAATATTGGATTTTTCTTGGTAACATACAACGCATTACAAAGAACGGTTTCCAAACTCTTTATCTAAAAAGCTTATGAACTCACCAACTTAATTGTTGACACTCTTTCAAAACTACTTGTATTCTCAGGAAGTCAACGAAACCAAGTAACCACAAGCTTTTGAGGATGGAACGCTACGACATTGAACAACTATTTTTATATCATGTCGTGATCAATCATTGAAATATGTAATACTTGAAACCATGTAATTCATTTCTGATTGGTTGTATTTACTTTGAGCACTGTTATACTCGTTGTTGTGATACTATACATGAAGTCCTCCACCCCCGGACATTTCCGCCATCCTTGGTTTGGGGGTGTGACAGAGAGAGAGAGAGAGAGAGAGAGAGAGAGAGAGAGAGAGAGAAATAGATGTAAATAGATAGAGGAGTGAATGAGAGAGGGGAGAAAAACAAAGGACATCATGATAGGGAGGAAGATTTAACATAGTTACAACAACATTGAAATGCATGCAACCCGTTTAGCGATGACCACAAATCTTTAAAATTCGCACTTTCTATTGAAACAGTAAATTTCACGTTTATGTTTAGAAAGTGCACACATCAAGAAGAAGGAATGCATGCAACATTGAAATTTACGGTTAGCTTAAATTAAAATTTAAGTTAAATTTGAAAAAATTGAGAGAATATTTTATAAATAGTTAAAAGTTATAAATTGTAGTGTTAAACTTAACTTGTAATCCTAAATTAACAATAAAAAAACTATGAAACTATTCTTTATAATCATTAAAAAATTTCAAATAAGTAGTTTAAAAGTAAATTACAATAAGTAAAGTTAAAAGTAATAGTATATAAAAAATGATAATGTTATCTTTAAAAACAAAAACAATATTTGTTGTTTTAAATAATTACAATCAAATAAACTAACAATATTCATTAAATAAATCATGAAACTATTAAATTTTTGAAACCAATTTAAAATAATTTAGAGTTTCCAAATACGTTATTTTACTTACCACGATAGTAGTTAAAAACAACATTATCATGTAATTCAAAACAAACAACGTGTGTACAAACTTATTATAAGATTTATTATATAAGAGCTAACATCAACGTTATTGACATATTTAAAAAAGATATATATATATATATATATATATATATATATATATATATATATATATATATTTCAAATATATTGTTGTCTTCTAGGTTTTCGTGTAGTTTTATATAAGAGGTGATGGTGATTCGTGTAGTTTTAGGCTAAGGGGCATGGTTACCACCAACCTACTCAAAAAGTGAAGCCACGTCAGCGCCACATCACATTCACTACTAACCTACTATCAACCCACTAACCTTTAGAAATGATTACCACTCCACATTTTTTTTTCTTTTTTATATTTTTGAATAAGATTAAATTAAATTAAAAAATAATTCAAATAAAACACACATTAAAAACATTAAATTAAAAAACATTGCATTAATTTTTAAACACACAAACTTAAATCCTAAAATATTTAAAAAAACAACAATAAAAAAGATCATAAATTACTTATTTTTCCTAAAATACTTAAACGACAAAAAAAAAAAAATCCTAAATTACTTATTTATCCTAATTTACTTAAAAAAACACACAACAACTAAAACATAAATATTAGAACCTAATCCGCATACTTAGCACGGACACGTTGTTGGATTTTGATAAATGTCGCGAGATTTTCGGGGTCGAGATCCGGTAGGGGCTTCGAGTTTATGATTTGAAGATCGGTAAGAGCGATTTTTTGGCGACGAGCTTCCTCCGTGGATTCGTATTTTTTTTTCTAGAAAACTTAAAGTTTTATCCATTGATTCCACAAGCCTGTCGTCGTTCGTTGCGGTCGCTTTCCCGCTTGAAGACGCCACCTGTTTTGATTTGTCCCTTCCCGGTGGTTGACGGAGTAGTACTTCAGGTGGACCGTCTCCCTCGGCAACATCGATGTCATTATTGAGGTCTAACCCAAAACCCGTGTCCGATTCAGAAGTTCTTGCTCTTTTGTTGGAGCCGGTGGTCGAGTCCGAATGCGATGTCTCCGGATTAAGGACCCATTTTGGACCATGACGGCAAACTTCCCATGCTTTTTGGTGACCAAATGGTTTACCGTTGTTGGTCACTTTGAATTGGTAGCACGCGGTTGATAAAATGTTGAAATCGTTGGAACCACTTTTACGCATATTTTTTAGATTTTCAAATATGCCATGAAACTTTGTGCAAATCGCACGAAAATCGCGCCATTTCCCGTTGACCGCGTCGTAGGACCGATCCGTTTTCCTTCCAAGCAGGGCGTGAAAATGATCCAAAAAACGATTCCAAAAACTTTCTCCAGTTTGCGCGTTGCCTCTTCTCGAATCACAGGATATGAAAATCCAAGCTTTTGCTAAAGCTTCTTCCTCTTCTTCGTTCCAAGCCATTGCTTTCTTTTTCCCTTTTCCTTTTGGTTGCCTTCTTCGGGATGATTGTGGTGTTTCTTGGACAAGTACATCGTCGTTGTCGAGGTTCACGGTTTGGGATTGAGATAATGGGACTTGAGACGATTGGGTTTGGAATTGTGGAGAAGCTTGTTGTTGGAAACCTTGGAATTGGGGAATGAATTGTTGTTGTGGTCGTTGTTGTTGGAGGATTTGTGGGTTGCAGGGAAGGTTAATGAATAAAGGCTGTTGTTGGATTGGAGAATTCAACAATTGCATATAAGTTTGATAATCATTAGGAGTGTTTGGGGTGTTTGGAGTGGATGAAGTATTTTGGTTGGGATCAATTTTTTTGAAGAAAAGTGAAAGAAAGTAAAAGTATTTTTTTTATTTGGAAGTGTAAAGTGTTGATGAAAGTGTATTATATATATATATATATATATATATATATATATATATATATATATATATATATAGAGAGAGAGAGAGAGAGAGAGAGTTAGGATCACATATAATCATCAAATATTGTGTGAATGTATAACTAAATTTAGACCAATCATCTAATAATGGTAATAGTAATTTTAATTTTAAATAATTATGGTAAAAATTTGCAATTAATAACCGTATAATATAGATATATCAATACCATTAAAATAGGATATAAGTTTCATTCATCATCTTTGTTCTACCCCATCGACATCAAACTTCGAGTCTCCAAGCATCTCTTGCTTTGAAAAATCAAGCACCCAAAAGGACATAAGATTGCTTTCGACCAACAAATGCCACCAACACCTGTTGCCGTTTCAACCACCATTCGCCGCCTTCATCGTCGATGCCTACAGCCAACGAAGATAGGTACGACCTCTCTCGATCTTTGGTTTTCTTTCTTTTCGAGTTTTGCAGATTAGGGCACTTTGCACCAAATATGGTTCGACCTTTAATCTACGATTTAACTCTCGAAAATTGTGTATTTTGGTTCATTCCTCTGGATTGTAGGACACTCGACCACAGAGAACTGTTCTAGATATGCAAAATCAAGTTTATGCATCATAATTTTGGTTTATCAGATGTTGAATTACTTGCATTTCTGTTTCAATCTTTTGCATTCGTAATTCAAAATCATGATTCAATCATTCTTTTATATGCGTCGTCTACCGCTCATTGGAAAAATTGTCTTTTTGATGTACAATTGATGAAATTGAAAAAAAAATAGTATCATAGAAAGACGATCAAATGTTATAGGAAAAGAAGTGTCGCATGGATGTCTTTTAAAGGTTATTACTCTCATCATTTACAAATATCATTTAAATGCTTACAAATAAAAGTAGAGGACTTAATATGGATTGATTTTTTTTTGGCTAGCTAGTCTTAGGAATATATTTGTTTAGTTGTAGTTAAAACCTCCCACCTGATGCCAAGTTGCCAACTAAAAAAATGATTTGATTTAAATACCCAAAATGCCCTGAAAAGAAGAGTTCAATTATAAGTAAGAACATCAAGTGATTTGGAAATTTGAATATAAGAAAAAAAATCATATAATGAGTTAGATGACATCTTTTATACTCCAAATGGTTTTAATGATAAGAATTGATGCTATGAACTTGTTTTTGTCCACTGTTGACTTCGACATTTGTTTGGTTCACAACTCCCATATGTAGCTAACAATTGAATATTTAACTCTACATTATTCCAGTTTTTCTTTTTCTTTTTTTATTTGCGGAAGCTTGTATTGGGAAAAATGAAATGTTAGGGGTTAACTAGTTTTTTATTGTTAGTAATAACAATTGTCCATTAACATTTAGCATCAGAAAAATAGAAAAAAAATGTTATTTGTTAACTAATTTTGATAGAACAGATATTCTTGTGTTCTTCCACTCACGAACACAAAAAGATATTTTTTCCTCTCTTTTCTTTTTGACTATTTTGCTTTGGTATGTTCTTTGAGCATTATTTTTATTGACATTTAAGTATTATGTAATTGCATCTTTAGATATTTATATCTCACTTTTTTTTATTTCTGTACATGATAAAAACAGGAAAAGAAGATGTTAACTGTGATGTAGGGTATACTTCAAGAATGAAATACTAAAACCAATGTATTCTTTAAGAATGAAAGACCGGAAAAAAGAGGACGGGTGGTTCAAGAATATTGCAGATAGTGTTGGTTGATCAAAGATTAATGGAGATAATGAAAAGCAATGAACATAAGAGTAGAATGTAGGGTTTTTGTTTTTTTTAGCCTTTTGACAAAAAGAATGTGCTATATATTCTTCAAGAATATTTATTTTACTATTTCAAGAATGTTGGTTATGCACTAGGAATTAATGTCTTATTCTTCAAGAATGTTAAACTATTCTTTGAGAATGTGAATTATAACATCTAATTAATGTCTTATTCTATAAGAATTTCTTACAAAAATATCATTCATAATGATTCCTATTAGTAAGCAAGGAGTTTTAATTAATAAATTGATTCTTAACGATTTTTATGATATATAAAAAGTTTTACTTTTAAAAAAATTTGATTCTTAATGTTGTATCGACCCTAGGAATTATTAAAAGATTGTAATTCATAAGCATAAGAATGACAAAAAATAAGCAATTGTTCTCATGATAAAAAAAATCAAATATTATAAGTGGTGAAAAAAAAAATACCCAATTCTTAAAGAATGGAAAAAAAATCAAATATTATAGGTGGTGAAAAAAGAAAACATAATTTTTAAAGAATGAAATATGTTTCATGTTTTTTTAATACGGTGTAAAAAACGATTACACTACATAAATAAAAATAAAAATTTAAATTTAAATTGACATCCCAAAAATATTCACCTTCCATTTATACTTTTTAACCATTATTACAATTAATTAAATGTAATTTTATTGTAAATGTTACCACATGTTAATAACATGTACCTTCATATCTCAACCATTCATTTCTTTTAATCCAATAGACCATAAATAGTTATACATTCATACAATATTTGAAGTTCACATTTAATCCTAACCCTATATATATATATATATATATATATATATATATATATATATATATATATATATATATATATATATATATATATATATGGGTAAAGTGAATATACCTAACAACCTTATATAAACTTAGGTACCTAACCTCATCAAACTACGTCAATTTGCATTAAATTTTCATTGCAATCATCCAAGGTTCTTAAACTTCATCCCTAAACTTGATTTACTTCAAAAAATTTTGAAAATTCATCATTATATTTCTCCTACATCCTTTCATTTGTAGCGGTAGGATATGAAGCCCATCAGGTGGTATTTGATAGAAAGACGTGATGTAAAAGAAAGATATTGGTGAAAGTCCAAAGATTTTGGAAGTAATCAAGTTATGGGGTTTAAGTTTAAGAACATTAGGCAATTATAATGTAAATATGATACAAACCGATGTAGTATTATGGAGTTAGGTACCTAAGCTTATATAAGGTTGTTAGGTATATTCACTTTACCCTATATATATATATATATATATATATATATATATATATATATATATATATATATATATATATATATATATAAATTAATTTTTTTTTTTGTTTAAGATGCAAACGGTGTGTATATATATATATATATATATATATATATATATATATATATATATATATATATATATATATATATATATTTAAATTAAATTTTTTTTTTAGTTTAAGATGCAAACGGATATTAATTTTTTTTTTGTTTAAGATGCAAACGGTCAAAAATACGTCCGTTACACACTCAACTATCATACTCCTAACTAAATCCTAAACACTACCTATGTCTCCTAGTAAGACTTGAACCCATAATCTTTCATTTGAGAGAGTCACTTCTTACGTTAGGCCATAGGCCTCTTATATGTGGGGATATAGATACAATACAATGTAGATGCGGGGAAAAAAGATGATGCGTCACAAGAAGAGGAAGCAGAGTTGGCGGAAAGGGAGGGGGTTGCCGGGTTGATGAAAGATGTAAAAGCAAGAGGTGGCAAAAATCTATTGGAGATGTTATTATTTATGCATTCGTAACTTTTATGAATTATAGCTGGTTTATACATTGTGGGTCACAACAAAAAATAATTGATTTTATATAGTATGATCATAAATATTATATCATCGTAATTCTTGATTTATGTTTGATAAAACGATTTGCTAGGTTTAAACATTGAAATATATTTTTGAGGATTTTCAGAATATTCGACTCTTTAACACGTTTGATTAGCTTTAATTTTGTTAAGTATTTTAATTTCCCATTTAACCATTTTAAGATGAGACTTATTAATATAATAAGATATAGCTTAAGCACAAAAGTTACCTAAAAAGATTAAAGGTAACAAACGGCCAAACAAATATGAGATAGAAAACTGCTGAGCTTTGGCTCTTTCAAAAAAAAATATGAGATAGAAAAGAAGGGGGGACGAGATAGAGATAGAACAAATATGTGAAATGGCTTTTCTTAATTATGTATAAGTCTTTAAGTTTATCTTACTTAGACTAAACTAGAGTTTCTATATCATAATCTTGCATCTTTTGCATTATCCAATAATTAATGAACGACATAAGTTTTTCCTTGTAAACGTGTTTTTCAAGATCTTTAAAAGAATTTTATCGGCAACACTATAGAAACAAGGTGTTCCAACCTTAAACTTTGTCGAGAAAAAAACGTTAAAGACGCTTTAGACATTTTAAAGTAAAAATATTATTGCAATATTTATATAAAACACAATAGATTAGGATTTGATAGTGGACAAATGATTCCATCTTAGTAAGTATGTGATGTTTCGTCACATATCTTCTTTGAAATCCAAATGTTGTAACTTAAAATTGTTCTTTTTTATCTTCATTTACTCTTTCTTTCAATATTTTAATGTAAAATTTTGTTCTCGATCGAAAAAAACTACAACGATTTGTAATAACCCTCATAATTCACAAATTGATCACTTGATTCAATTCTACTTGTCAAAACTTAAGAAAGTTGAAAAACAATTTTAAAATATATCAAACTAAACAAAACTGATATATGTAAAACGATTATATACCACAGAAAACGATTGATCAAATGTGATTGTGGTTATGAGTTATACCATTTTAGGTGTCATTCAATAAATAAAACTCTATTGTTACGAGATGTCATCTTAACATTCAATAGATTTTGAGTTCAATGATCAATAAACTCTTCAATAGAAAAAAAAGTTATATATATATATATATATATATATATATATATATATATATATATATATATATATATATATATATATATATATATATATATATAAATGACCTTTTATAATATTCTATTTAACTTTGTAGAGTTCACTGTATTGTACAAAAAAAAATAGAATTGTATAGATTGTAAATAAATAATGTGATAATTCATTGAACTTTATGATGTTCAATGTATTGTGGATCACATATTAGGATAAATGACACTTATCTTCTACTATTATATATATATATATATATATATATATATATATATATATATATATATACACACACACACACACACACACACACACACACACATACTAGGGAAGCACTAAGGCCGTCCTTAGGACGGCCATGCCCAATATCATCACGGGATTCATGGAGTTGTTATGGATTATATGAAGGTGACATTTGGATGATCGAAGTTGTTATTGTTAATGTTGCTTGAATATATAAGGGTTAATGACCTAAAAAGGTAACAAACTTTTGTCTTTGTCCACATTTAGATAACCATGTTTTTTTGTTCACATTTGACCATTGAACTTGTTTGACCTGTTCAAAATAAGGTAATATGACCAGTAATTACGATAATATTACCCTATTATGATCAGGTCAAACAAGTTTATTGGTAAAATGTGTATGGAAAAAACATGGTTACCTAAATACGGACAAAAACCAAAGTTTCTTACCCGTTTTGGTAACTGGACAAGAACTGTCTTAGGGACTGTGTGCCCTGGGATCAGGCTCCGACAGTCAATGAACAATTAGGTTAGGCTTGATCTAACCCATTTTAGTCCCGGCTAGTCATGGGTTAAGTTGTATTGCTCAGTCTTTAAAACACATACAACCGAGCCCCTTAAGTGTATACAACCTAACCCCTAACTAACTGAGCCTAAACTGGGTTGACCCAAGACTTAACCATCTCCTTATACACAAGACCGGACAACCCAATTTCATTTCACATCAATGGATCTTATGACTACTTGCACTTAACATAAATAACCCAATATTGCCAAAATAGGTAAGGAACTTTGGTTTTTGTCCATATTTAGGTAACCATGTTTTTTTGTACACATTTGGCCAGTAAACTTGTTTGACCTGTTCATAATAGGGTAATGATACCGCTAATTACCAGTCATATTACCCTATTTTGAACAGGTCAAACAAGTTCATTGGTCAAATGTGAACGAAAAAAATATGGTTACCTAAATATGGACAAAGACCAAAGTTTGTTACCTTTTTAGGTCATTAACCCAATATATAAGTGTTGTTTATGACATTATTCATAATTATAAAAGGGCCAATAATGTGATGATGTGTCAGTATCGTTTTTTTTTTGTCTAATGGTAAATGAAGAAAAATAAAGTATCTAATAACAAAATAATAGAGAATATAAGATAACGAGATATTTAGATTGTGTAGAAGAAAAGAAATATGGTTACTCCCATAAAAATATCAGTAATTCATATAGGGTTTTTGTCATAAAAACCCTCAATTTTACATTAAATGGTCGATTATGTCCAAAGTCAAATTTTTTGTGCGATAATGCCCTCAAAACCGGATAAATTGTTCAGCTTTGCCCCTTAACCAGATTTGACCTTCTAGGGCCGGTAACACCATAGTTGACTGATGTAAAGGGGTTGAGTCGAAGCTGACGTGGCCACATCAGCAATGCTTCTTTGGATGGAAAACACAAAGAATAAATGAAATGAGGGTAGAACGGATCAAACCTAGGTCTCCCAGTCAATAAGGGAGAGAAACTTCCACCAAGCTAGAATAAGTTTTGTGTTAAAACTCGTCATTTAATATATTTAATGTATATTTTGTTGGAATAATTAAATAATAAGTATTATTGTTATTATTATTATTATTATTATTAAATACGGTTTTAATATGTATAATATGATTTTTTTTAAAAATATATTTATATTTTTAAAAAACATATTTATATCTTTAACATACTGTATACATACAAATATAAAAATACATTATAAATACATATGTAAATGTTTTTATATTAAAAACGTTTTAAAATGTTATTTATATGATTTTATATGTATAAAAAACGTATAAAATGTTATTTATATGTATTACAAAAAACTTATACAAACAAAAACTTTTACTATACATATAAAATGTTATTTATAAAAACTTTGTTTATACATATAAAAACATATAAAAAGTATAAATTCGTTATACATCCATATATAAATATGTAAAAATAAACGTACGAATATATGTATACATACGTTTTTAAAATAAATAAATATGCATGCTTATGTTTATAAATATGTTTTTTATATGCACAAAAATATATGTATAAATTCATAATAATAATAATAATAATAATAATAATAATAATAATAATAATAATAATAATGAACAAAATAATAATAAATATAATAATAATAATAATAATGAACAAAATAATAATAAATATAATAATAATAATAATAATAATAATAATAAATAAAAAAAACACATGCGTAATATATATTACGTATAATATTTCTGGGAAAGTTTCAAGGAAAGCTACTTGTTGCAGTTGTAAAGGTCTTGGTTTTAAAAAGAAGAGACCCGGGTGTGAAACCTTTTATATCCAATTTTCCCTTCATGTTCATTTTTTTCTCTCAAAGCCAGTAACGCTGACGTGGCTTGCACATTGCCACGTCATGTCCGAGTCAAGCAGTTTCGCCCAATCAGCTAATAGGTGACCGACCATCCAAGGTAAAATTTGGTTCGGGGGTAAAATTGAACCAATTTTCCGGTATGTTGGGGCTTTAACACACCAAAAAAATCGACTTTTGGCATAACCGACAATTTCATGTAAAATTGAGGACTTTTATGACAAAATCACATTATATATATATATATATATATATATATATATATATATATATATATATATATATATATATATATATATATATATATATATATATATCAAGAATGTCGATGCACATATTCTTAATTTCATCCACAACCTTCGTATAATATGGTTTCATATATACATCAAAAGTATCCCTTTTATAAAATTGAGCATCTTGCAGTTAATAAGCAAACTACATTGCTTATATTAAAACAAAAAGATAATTTGATATTTTCAAATTTTAAATATGTATGAATAAAATTTGGTAGTGGTCGTAAAAAGCCCTTCATTTCATACATAGGGAAAGCGTAGTGTGTGTGTGTGTATATATATATATATATATATATATATATATATATATATATATATATATATATATATATATATATATATACTAGTCTATGACCTGTGTTCCCACGGTTACAAAATTAATTCAATTTTCATAGCAAAAATTCATAATTACTAATCAAATATTTCAAATAATTATTAATTAAGAGATATACCAAAATTTAAAGTTAGTTATAACTTGAAATTTAACATATAATTAAAAAAATAATTGTTTCTATAAAAAGTTTAAAATCAATTATTTAAAATTTTAATGTCATTAATTGTGATAATGATTTGTCTAATATATCTCATTTACACATAGCATAATATTAAAAGAGATTAAAACTACTATTTTATTAGATATATATATATATATATATATATATATATATATATATATATATATATAGAGAGAGAGAGAGAGAGAGAGAGAGGTTCAGGTGTTTTAACTAAGTATTGTGTTATTGTATGCATGATTGTAGACCAAACAAAAAAAATAGAAAAAACAATAATTAAATAAATCAATAAAGGTAACTAGGTAATTTGAGAAATAACTTCCACAAATACTCCCTATAATTTTGCTAGTTACATTGATTTTAATCTAATTCCCCCTTTTTATAAACGACCTACTGATCTGATCAATCTTCATCACCAATCGGTTACTGACCTAAAGCTTGCAGGTGCGCTTTATCTTTCGATTTGCGAAGAGGGAGGAGTCTCCGGGTCGACGAGAACGAAGGAAAGGAAAATGTGATGTGACATCCCCATTTTCACGGTCAGAAAGACCGATTTTGTTTATGCTTTATAAAAATCAAAGTATTTCTTTTAATAAAAATGTTGCGGAATTTGTTCCCAGTAAAACATGATAAATACGTTATTAAAGCATTTCCGAAGAAATGTATCTTTATTCATTTTTAAAACATTTGGGATGTCATCGTCAATACAGAAACATAAGCATAAACAGAGCTTACATTCATTTACACTAGTGATCTACATCTCTTTTAAATCTCTCAGTGTAATGTAACTTCATATTGACACCTATGATTGAAATAAGCTGGAGTGGGTCAGGTTGGGAAACCTGGTGAGTACATAGGGTTTTCAACCACAATAATATAATTATTATGTTTTAACATCAAACAATCAACCCAATTACCCATCCCCATTATCTTCTTTACTCTTAAGGATCTACCCTAAGAATCAACTATTCCTCGTTTATTCATTCCTAAGGATCTTTCTAAAGAATCGGCACGAAGTCCATCATTGCCATGGTTTACACAACAGGCACTAAGTCTGCATAGTCGCCAGGGCTTAGGCATCAAGTCTGCATGATCACCAAGGTTTAGGCATCAAGTCTGCATGGTTGCCAAGCTTCAGGCACCAAGTCTGCATGGACGCTAGGGTTTAGAGTACACCGGGTGAACACATCGTTCACAACACCTACAGATTGTGAGCCTGCTAGTGTTCCAATGGACTGTCTAGAATAGTCCATGGTTGTCATCCATACTCTACTGAATGACGGGGCCATCATTTGGGAAAGGTTTCTCACATCGTCCACCTCTCACCCTCACCCTCACCTCGTGGTCTATAATACCTCTCAACTCATCATCCAACTCATATTCCATCTATTACATCGACCCATGTTATACCCCAACGTTATCGTAGATATAAAATACATATACAGTTTAAATCATTACAAACATGTATAAAATCGTTCATCCAGCATAGACAACAAGTACTCAGATAATATGCACACATAGCATGTAATTTATATTAAATACTTCATATCTATGTGTAAGCTAAAATTAACTATGCACTCACCTGGTAAGGTGGTGACTCGGCACTCGGACAACACTTCGTTACTTCTTAAAACAATTTCCCTCGACAAAACCTAGTATCATTACCACTAGGGTTTAGTTTAATATTCACCGAGACTAATTTAATAGTCTAGCTATTATTATTATTATATAAGCGTTAAACAAAACTATATAACACATAATAATAGCCCAAATAATTATTTTAAGGTTCTAATAATGTTACTATAATTAAATAAAAGCTATATTAAAAATTGTGTAGGCGTAGTTTACTTACAGCGGGTTTTAAAGAAAACCGGACTTCACTTGGAGCAGCGTTTCGAAACCGAAAGACCCTTTTTTTCTCGGGACCCCGGGAGCCTCGAGGCTTCCCTCGGGTGCTAGGAGGTTTACCTAGGCTTAGGAGAGGGTTTGGAACCTTAGAGAGAGAAAGAAGTTAGAGAGAGAAGGAAATTGATGCATATAACTCTGCAGCCTTCGCTGCCTTTTATAGGCCATCAGACCTCGGAACGCTGGGCGTTCGGAAAGGCTACTCTGGGCGTAGCTTCGGATAAGTTCGCTACGTGGCGGTCTCCGGGTGGTGTGACGTGGGCAAAGCTGGACCGTATGAGGAAGTTATGACTTCGTCGGCTAATTTTGAATCTATTTTAAAAGTTATATTTTTAACAGACCGGGACACGATTGGTCCGTTAAAAATTCATAACTTCTTCATCTGACGTCTGTTCCCGTCTGTTTTTTTATCGTTACGCTACTAATAACGAGTTTTTCGATTCTCGTTTAGGTTGTATCGGCCAAAAACCGCTCGATCTAGTATTTGAATTTCGGGTTGTACAATGTTAAGCCGAAACTTCGAAAAATCATAACTTCCTCATACAAAGTCAGATTTGGGCGTTCTTTTTATGGACGCTCTTGGTTTAATGTATTCTATGACTTTCGTTTAGGTCTCTAAGGCCAAAACTCGCTCTATCGTAAATTCACTATTTACGCTTCCCGGTATTGTGCCGGTTCCGTCGCGAAACTTCGACGGGTCATAACTTTTTCGTTATAACTAGGATTTCGGCGCTCTTTATTTGTACGGAAACCTTGTAACATATACTACAACTTGGTAAAGATTATTTATTCTAAATAATATTTTGACAAAAAGTCATTTTCGACCCCTATTATCTCTAAATTGACTAGTCCGGATCTGCGGGCGTTACACGTGAGGACCTCAGGGGTTTGGTTAGACCGAAGGATGAAGAAGAACGAAGCAGCAAGCTGCTGTCGATTCTTAGCAGCTGGAGTCATAAGGAGGTGAGCACCTCCGGTGTTCGAAAGGTCCGAAGAATAGGGAAGAGGCAACGAGAGCTGCCGTCAACCTCAGTGGGTGCAGAGAGGGTGTGAAAGTGAGGTGCGTGGGTTTTTTGTGGCTGAGGCTTCGATCGTTAGCAGGTAAATGAATGGGGACTGCTCCGACAACCTCCCCTATTCATCTTCTTCTTTTTAATTTTTTTTTTATTATTCTTGACAAAAATTGATGAATGAAATGCATGTTTGGGGTTTTTTGACAGGAATCGATAGGGGAAATGGGTGTTTGGTTCATTGTTTGACAAGGGAAGAGGCGACATTGAATGAGTGGTTCTTGGCAGGAAGCGATATGAAGAAGGGAGAAGGGAGCAGTGAATCATCAAATAGGTAAATAGGTTTTTTTTTCTTCTTTTGTTTGTTTTGATAGAAATCAAAGAACTTAGGTGGGTGTTTTTGGGTTGCTTAATCGACTATAAGGAAGGAAGAGAGCTCGTCTCTTGATTTTTTGGTAAAGAGAAAATGGAGAAGGAAAGGAAGAAGGCAGAGATGATTGAGTATTATTTTTCATTTGCTTGAACAATCAATAGATGGAATGGCAGCAACAAACAAGTCCATGATGTTGGTACTATGCATTAGAATGCCTTGCTTGTTGTTTAGTGAAACTTGTAGCTATTCTGTTTTTTTTTTTTTTTTAAATGAATGTTTTTATTTTTTACTTTTTGCAATTGCCCTTAACCCTATACTCAGTTACTCACTGATATAAAGGGGTTTTAAACTTGGTAAGAATAATTTTAGGGGTTTTAAACTTGGTTTGAATCCGAATTGGATTCAAAGATTTGTTTAGTGGGCAGCAGGCAAGTTGGCTTTCTATTGGAATGGAATTACGAATTCCAATTATGTTGGAATGGAATCATAAATTCTAATTATGCTGGAATGGAGTATGAATAATTTTCTCACTGATTTATGCATGTTCTACAATTCTTGTTTATTGGTTTTGGTACAATTCACAAGTCCACATATTTTTCCAAAGAAATTTAGTTTTTTATTTTTTATTTGCTAATCCATTATTGGAATCTAAACTACAATTTTATTTTGTTTGCACAGAAGTTGATGCTTGAAGAACAGACCACAAAACTGAAAGTGATTATAAGCAATATTATTCTTTTAGAATGTATTGGTGTTGTTAGATTTCGATATTTTCTTTCCCGTTTTGAAAGTTTTTTTAGTTTTATTATTTAACAATAAATGTAATTCTTAACAATTGTTACCCGTATTCTATAAGAAATAATGTATTTTTTGTTTTTATTCGTCAATTGATTGTTCAAGAATTTGTAATTCTACAAGAAGTTTTTAAGGTAATGATCAAGAAATAGGTTTAAGAATATTTTTATTATTTATGGTTCAAGAATATTTTTATTTTTGAATATACCCATAAACATCTTCTGTCAGAATGTCTGAATTAAAAAAATTATAATTTGAAAAATCAGATTTTTAAAATTAATAGAATCTAGGATCCCTAAAAAATACAATTTTTCTTTATTAAATCTATATTAAATGACCAAATTACCCTTGTAATTAATTAAGATGATATTTTTTAATTATATTTAATTCAATAATATATTAATCACTTTCTTAAAATAACTAAATTTGATTGACTGACATTTATGCATACAATAACGCAATAATTACTTTGAATAGAATAACCTAATATATATATATATATATATATATATATATATATATATATATATATATATATATATATATATATATATATATATATATATATATATATATATATATATATATATAGTATTGGAACTCAAGTCCTTACCTCTCCTTGACAGGTGAATGTATTTATACATAAAAGGTTTCCTAAATTTAAATATAGATTGAAGCCTATGCAATAATAAAATATTGCAATATAATAATAATAATAGTCGCTAATACATTAACTACATAAATATGTATAAATTATTGGTGTTTGGTATGGCTTGTTCAAGTATTTTTTAGTGTTTAAATATAATAAAAAAAATTAGTTGTTGACTTATTTTAACTTGCTTATTAGAGTTGGAAACGACTTTATTTTATTTATCTATATTTATCCAGAGGCCACTAGTATAATTCTTTTTTCGTGTTTAACCGTCTCATATTAATTAAAATAACCATTTGTTTTTTTTTAATAAAAATGTTATCGGGCCAATAAGTTTGGCAAATAAAATCAAACAAATAATCTTAAAAATTGATGGTTAAACCAAATTCTTGACAATATATAATGCTTTTATATTTTTCTATTTATTTATTCAAAATTAAAAAAATTATTAATGACAATATTTTGTTGTTACTTTTGTATTTTTTTGAATAACTAATTTGTTCTCACAACTTTGTATAATTTGACTGGTTTGATTTTAATGAATTTTGCGAATGAATTTTGGTTTTTGAAAAACTAATTTTTTTGCAGGCGGAATGTTGTGGAAAAAACCTGGCCGAATAAATGAAACCAAACCAATCCCAGTAAAGATTTAATATTTTTAAGAGTAAATTATAAAAATTATCCATGTGTTTGTATGAAAGTTGCAATCTCAGACTAAATTATTGAAACCAATTTTTAGTTTGGTTTTTCAATATAAAAAAACAAATTCAAACCATTTTAAAACCATTTTAAAACTAAAAAGAACCGAAATTGAATGACTTCTAAACTTGAAAAAAATAAAACTAAATCGTACAAACCGAAATTGAAGAGTTTTTCGATCTCAAAAACCGAACATTGGGGTTTTGGCATTTGCATATATCAATACAAATGTATGTTTGTAGAGGACATAAAGTTATAAATATTGATATATATTAGCATTTTACTATAGAAATAAATCCAAAAAACAAAAAAATGACAGTGGTTGCGATGAGATTTTTTGATATCATTGGTGTTTTTTACAACAAAAGGGCAAAACCAGGATTTACATGTAATAATGATTGTGATAAGTCTTTTATTTAAAAATAAATGACCATTTTAATATAAATTAAAACTGAATTTTTAAAATAAAAAAGTAAAAAATATATGTTACTTTTAATATTGTTAGCCTTATCTACATCGAGTCTTTGAAGGTTTTATTTATTTTTATTTTTTTTAAATATTATAAAACCATTTTAAAATATAAATTATTATGTATTATAAAAAAATATATATATATATATTTGGTACAAATCAGCCCGTAAAAAAACGACCACCCAAGTTTACATTAGTTACGCCAAATCTATCAAAACAACTGCAAGTCAAAAGTAAATGATTTCCTTTGATCGGATTTCAAATCTGAAAGTTCTTGAAATATTTGATCCACATTTAAACAGAAAGGTTTGTACAGTTGGTGTGTTGAACAATGAACATTAGGCTTTGACAGAGTTTTTTAAACATGGGTAGCCCACTGGGTATTTGATATGGGCCATCCTAGTTAAACAGGGATTGGCTAACCATCTCAGTCTAGCCCATTTCTTCAAATTTACAGCTGTTTGGTAAAAAGACGAATACGAGTAGATGAGTTCATTTTTCTGTACTTGACAAAGTTCGTATTATATGTACTAGCCGTAGCCGTCGCCCGTGTCAAATGATGGGTGCGATGAACACTCCTAGAATTCATTATGAACATGTCAATGATCTTATCATATGCAAATTTCTGTTTAAGATTGAGAAAACCTCGGACTTGTAAGTGTTCAGATTCTAAAACCATAGAGCAATTACCTCTAAAAAAAACTCCAATTCTAATTCGACATAAACTATGTTTAGTTTTGTTTAATTTCTTTATATTAAAAACTACATATATACATTATTACAGTTGAATACTATTTAATTAAAAGTAGTTTCAAATAAAGCTATGTTTTTTTATTCAGATTTAGATGCCTTCCCATTGAGATAAATGTGGAGGATTTAATCATTAATAAACTTTCAATTCAATTTTAATTCAATCATCATCTTAAATCGTTTGATTCTTCTCTCAACTTAATCATCAATAAACATTCAATTTGATCTTAATTCAATCATCATCCTAAATAGTTTGATTCTTCTCTCAATCATCTACTCCAACATGCTCCTTCATGATTCAACTTTACTCTTTTATGGTCTAATGATTACATGTAACATACAATAGATTCTAGATAATATTAACTCTTAATTAACAACCAAAAACATATAACACATAGGGAAATTAGAGATGATGCACATCTTTATCAATGTAGGGTCAAAGATAGTGAAATGTTAGCAATATGGTTAAAGTTTCAAACTTATTTTACAAGATTTTTTGCTAGTAAAGATTAAATGGATAATGATTAAGATCGGATAAATTACAGATTTCATTCCATATCAAAATGGTATGGAATGAAAATCGATCATTATTAATAATTGAATCACATATCCGGGAATGACCCATTCCAATTTCCATCCCACAAAACTACATCATTTTGGTGATTTATGTCGCTTAAATTCTAGAAATTCTACACTTACTTGATGAAATATGAATGATTCCCTACAGATGGATACATCTAGACCTTATACTCCTTAAGTCCAACAACGAAAAAAGTTAGTCTACTGATCTATGTGGCATACTTGTGTAAACAATGTTGATCTAATTACTTGAAACAATAATCTTCTGTATGTGATGGTGTCTTTTTTTGTACAACACCAAAAGAAAAGTCAGATACTTGTGTTATTACATAAGTATACAATCAACAAAGTAATTGAAATAAAATGAACTAAATTCAGATATATTTAATATATAAGAATCAATTTACAGAAAACATACTTGTTTGATGATTACACAGAAATATAATCACGAAAATGTAGAGATTGAGGTCTGCCTTGCAGTGTCTTAAGACAAAAATTTCCCTGGTAGGGATCTGTCAAGAGGATACAACAACCAACCAAGATCTTCTCTTGATTCTGACGAAATTCACTATGTTCCCTTCATTGCATGAGGAATACGAATTTATATGAGGAATATTTGTTAGGGTGCAAAGTCATGCTTGGATGTAATGTTTTAGGCTTTCCTCTTTGTATGTGTAAATGGGTTGAGTCTTTTCCTATAAATAGGAAGTGAGTGACTCCCATTATGTAAGAGTCCATTTTGGAGTGTTAGACTAGAGAGAGAAATTATATACAAACCCATTTGTATAATCTTTCTAGATCTAATAAGAGCTTACAAATATTTATTTACTCCTTGTGTTCTTGAATTTGTATGATGAATTACTAGATCTTTCTAATTCCGCACATGCCATCAGAATCAACACCACTACAATTGGTATCAGAGCGGGTGTTCTTGATTTCATCAAGAATTGATCCTTGATGGCGATCTTGATTTGGTGATTCTTCATGTTCTTATGGATCTTCGTGATTAGAGAGTGTTGTGTGTTCTAGAAGTCGAATTTTTCCTTGATTTGATCCATAATTCGAGTTTCTCTCTCTAGAATACTTGTTTGTGTTACTTTCTCTCTCTAGAAAACCCATTCAAAATAACTTTCTCTCTCTAGAATTCTTCAAGTTTTTGTGATCATGGTGAATTTGCCTTACAATTCTTGGATTATGATCATTGAAGGTATCAAATACAAAGTCAATAAAGATCAATATTATGGGTTTGTGTTAAACAAGAAGATATATTGGGGAACTATGGTTTCTTATGGAGGATTGAAGGATGATCATGGAAGCTTGATATTTCAACCGCTTTGTGAGATCAAATGGTTGGCTGATATTACATGTTCCATAATATCACGTAGTAGTGATAAGAGAGGAGAAGAAAAATATTTGTTTGATAAGAAATATGTTTCTCTTATTGAAGACCCAAATGATCTTCGTGCTCTTAAGGTAGTTGAAGTTCTTGACAATGGAGTTCAATGTGATGTTCTTGATGTTCAAGAAAAATGAGTTCAAGTTGATTCTCAAGATGAAAAAGTTTTTTGATCAACTGGAGTTCAAACCAATGATATTTTGTGTTCCTGTGATTCGTTTGAAGGAATGATTCCTTATCGGAAGCCGGTGGTTCAAGAAATTCACAAATATCAAACTCCAAAAGATTTGATTCAAACTCAAAATGTTCATGTTGTTGAAAGTGGGTTTGTTCATGAAGTCAAGTCTTCAAGATGCAAAAAGATGATAAAGAAAAAGAAAAAGAAGATGAATCGGAAGAATAAGCGGGTTTACTCACAAAAATCGTCAAATGTTGTGAAGCCGAAATCCGTGAAACAAATTTGGGTTCCAAAGCAACAATCTCCAAAGGTTGAATTGAATTTGAAGTCCAAACCCAAATGTGTTGGTGGTTCTTTTGAAGATGTTCTTGGATCGTTGAAGAACACGAAGAACACGAAGAACGAGTTGTACATCTCGCATGGTGGGTAGTACAATGTTCGATTTGGAGATTTTCTCATTCCGACAAAAGAACCAAGATCTTCCAAATTTGATTCGTTCGTTGAAAATGGATTTCGATTCGTCAAAAAGGTATCTCAAATTCTCAAATGGATTCCAAAACGTCCATGATTTTGATTCGTGTTTTTCGTTTTTCAATTTTGATCAATTTGCCTCATTGGATCTAATCCGTTTCAAATCCCTTTGTTTGATCCAATTATTTTTGTTTAGATCAAAACATAATTCAAACTCATTTGTTTTTATTTCGAAATTACTGTTCATTGATTCAAGCCCAACTAAACATATTGAATCTGTTACTGTTCATCAATCCACTTTAGTGAGCCCAAATTCAATCACAGCTTAGAGAAGTCTTTGATTTAGTCACACGCTTTCAAATGATCGATATCTATGATGTTCTTCATCTTTCACTCTTCGTCTGTACATTCCGATCTATAAAAGTCATTCGTTGATTTTCTTTCGGTTTCTACTAATCACTTCTATGAATCGATGAATATTGGTTATGATTCTAAAGTTGTGAATCGATATTTTCCTTTATATCGATGATGATCACGTTATGATTTTGAAACCGGAAACTGATTTTTAGATCTTATTAATCTTGGACAAGAAAGTGATGAACAAGTGATGAAGAATTGTTCGAATAGCTTACTTGATCTGAAAATCAGTGATAGAGTCGTGAATTTGGTGTTTCTTGTCCTTTGATTTGAAAAGTCAAACACAACAGAAAGTCAAAGTCGAAATTTATGGGTTAATTCAATGAATTAGATGTCAAAATCAGTTGATACAAGTTTAACAGAGGCTATGAATGTTGAATTCTTACTCAATTTGGAATTTAATTTTGAAATTAGTTGGGTTCATAAACGTGATGTTGAACACGGTGCGTTGTTCATGTTCGCATCTTGAAAGCGATTGCGAAATCGATGTTTGAAGTTTAGATTTTGGAATGAATTCGCTTTTGGATGACGAGTTGGAATGATCGAGATTGAAAAAAAAATTGATTCAGAAAACTCAATTTTGGGATTCGCTTTTGGTAAAAGTTGCGAAATCGATTTTGAGTTTGATTTACTGGAAACTGGATTTGGAAGTTGATGTTTGGAGTCGATTTCTTGCCTGGATGCTGATGTGAGGTTCTTTGATGATATCGATTTGAGTTGTTGTGGTTAATAGATGATTCGCATCTACAGGGAAGCAACAATTATGAATGTTTAATTGAAGGATTGGAGTCGATATTGGAACGGGATATATGGGAGCAGTTAGCATATAAACAATGTTCGCATATTGATCTTGTTTGGGTTCGCATCTGCAATGTTGGTTCAGTTCGCATTTGGAGTCAAAATGCGAAGTCATCTCATTTATGATTCGCATTTGGTGTGAATGCAGTTTGCATTTGGTGTTTAGATCGTAGGTTTTTGAGAATCATCGAGAAAATGTGCGAAGGGTCAAAATGCGAAATCAAAAAGTAAGGAACGATGCAAAATCTTTTACAGTTAAATGAGTGGGGAAGAAAGCAAAAAGTTTCAGATTTGACCCCTTATATTTTTGCGAAATGCCACAAGTAGTCCAACTTCGCATGATTGGAGAACAAAAGGGAAAAAGATTCGAAAACAGTCCCTGGAGTTTCGCATTTTTGGAAATAAATACCCAACTTCACAAATAGCAATAAAAGCTGAGAAATTACAACATTTTCAGTTCTGGTCCTTGCAGTTTGTGCGAATTAACGCTTTATGCCCGGTTTCGCAAATGGGCTAGAGTTTCGCATATTTGACTGTTTTTGGAGCAACGGGTCCCTGCAAGTTTCACAAAATGACAATATCTACCCGGATTTTGAAAAATCTTGCAACTTTCACCCAAAAAGTCAAAAATTTTCATAAATTGGAAATTTTTGTGACTTTTTCGTGATTGTTTTTCCGTGTAAGATTTTTGGTGATTCATTTTTGGTACACATCAAGGGGGAGTATCGTGAAGACTATTCCTCGGGCGCTTCTCATCCTTAGTGGGTTTTATAATCATTTTTTGATTATAAAAAGGGGGAGAATGATGGGTATTCGAAGCTTCTCGGGTTTGTCGAATATTCATTTGCGGATTTGAAGACCAGTGTTACTTCGAGGGGGAGTTTAGTCTTGATCGCGCTAGCTCGTTGGAGATTGAAGCTGGACATCCAATCCTAACTTTGAGGGGGAGAATGTTAGGGTGCAAAGTTATGCTTGGATGTAATGTTTTAGGCTTTCCTCTTTGTATGTGTAAATGGGTTGAGTCTTTTCCTATAAATAGGAAGTGAGTGACTCCCATTATGTAAGAGTCCATTTTGGAGTGTTAGACTAGAGAGAGAAATTATATACAAACCCATTTGTATAATCTTTCTAGATCTAATAAGAGCTTACAAAGATTTATTTACTCCTTGTGTTCTTGAATTTGTATGATGAATTACTAGATCTTTCTAATTCCGCACATGTCATCAGAATCAACACCACTACAATATTTAAATGGTTTTTCTGAACTCGAAATCTATTCTTTGGTGATCTATTTATAAGTATAGAGTGACAGGTTTTCCCTCCAAAAACTGCTAACCGATAATAAGTGTTAAAACAGTTAAAACGAATTTAACAGATTCTTATAATAAATAATAAAAGTCAAAATCGGAATTAATATATATATATAAAATAATGTAACTAGTCAATGAGACCCCAAGAGCCCCAAGGCCCAAGGTCTTCTCTTGATTCTGACGAAATTCACTATGTTCCCTTCATTGCATGAGGAATACGAATTTATATGAGTAATATTTGAATGGTTTTTCTGAACCCGAAATCTGTTCTTTGGTGATCTATTTATAAGTATAGAGTGACAGGTTTTCCCTCCAAAAACTGCTAACCGATAATAACTGTCAAAACAGTTAAAACGAATTTAACAGATTTTTTTAATAAATAATAAAAGTCAAAATCGGAATTAATATATATAAAATAATGTAACTAGTCAATGAGACCCCAAGAGCCCCAAGGTCCAAGGCCAATCTTTTGACCATTATATATATATATATATATATATATATATATATATATATATATATATATATATATATATATATATATATATATATATATATATATATTAATCTAACCATTTTGACTAGCCCAATCACCAAATCCAACCCAATCCCTCTAGTCCAAACCTTTGATCTAATTAGTAAACAACTAGTAGGAGGCTTTTTAAGGGAGTATAAAGTTCCTCTTTCTTCCAATGTGGGACAAGTCCCATAGAGAGAATTTTCCATTTAACAAAGTTCCAACAATACCCCTCATTTTCTATTCAAACTCCAAGAATACCCCACATTTGAATAGAAAATAAGTGAACTTTGATATTCAAATAAGGGAAGTAAGATATGACATGCATCTGAATAGGTGTTGTAAAACTTGAACCTTTCATAGTGAGTACTACTTGGATCTACTTTGTGGGTAGTGAACTAGATTCTTGAACTAACCACTTTTTATAGTAGAATAAAAAACAAGAAGTATCACACATATCATAGCTAAGCATAGATCATTTCTTACTGTTGTGTTCATTTCGGTCGTGAACAATCCTTTCTTCATGAGACTTTTAGAGAGCTTAGCCATATTAGCTCCCAAAAATGCGACCTCACATCCATCTCACATAGGTAATGCTAATCTGGAACAATCCGTACTATTCCACTATAAAAGCTATCAGCATTATTAAGAATAAAGAATTCATCCCTATATCATCAACGGAAAAACACAAAATAAATATCATAGGAGTGAGCATACCTTTGTGTTAGTGCTTCTTTGAGTCTTCCCCAACTACTTTTCCTATTGAACCTAGACCATGGGATCGCCAGTGTTGCTAGGTTAGGTTTCCGCCAGGTGGTGACTCATTGTGTTGGCTTTAAGCCCATTCCCCTCGATGTGAAAAGAACTTGCTCTCTACTAAGGCCTTTTGTCAAGGGATCAACTATATTTTCCTTTGACTTTATGTAACTAATGGAAATGATTCCATTCTTCAGCAAGTCTCTTATGGTAATATGTATGCGCCTAATGTTTCTTCACTTGCCATTGTATATATGACTTTGTGCTCTAGTAAGAGCAGCCATACTATCACAATGCATGCCAATGGAAGTAACAGGTTGAGGCCACAGGGGAATACCTTCTAGGAAGCTTTTAAGCCATTCAACTTCTTCAGCAGCTTTGTCTAAAGCAACAAAATCTGCTTCCATTGTAGAACGAGTGTTCACAGTTTGCTAAGATGATTTCCAAGAGATAGCAGCTCTACCAAGAGTGAAAACATATCCACTTGTGGATTTTGCCTCTGAAGTATTGGAAATCCAATTTGCATCACAATACCCTTCAAGAACAGGAGGATATTTCATGTAATGCAGTCCATAATTCATTGTATGCTTTAAATATCTAAGCACTCTCACTAATGCATACCAATGATCTTTCCCAGGATTGTGGGAGTAACGACTCAATCTACTTACACTATAAGCCAAGTCCGGTCTAGTACAATTCATAATATACATTAAGCTACCAAGAACTTGAGTATATTCTAATTGAGCTACACTATCACCTTTATTCTTCTTAAGATGACTTGAAGGATCAAAAGGGGTGACTACCGGCTTGTCATCATAGTGTCCAAACTTCTTAAGTACACTTTCAATATAATGGGACTGAGTAAGAGTATAACCATCTGATCTTCTTTGAACTCTTACACCAAGGATCACATATACTACTCCCAAGTCTTTCATGGAAAGGAAGGAGTGTAGCATTTTCTTGGTTTGATTGATCACATCCAAATGAGTACCCATTATAAGCATATCATCCACATACAAGCATCTGATGACACAAACATTCTTGTATTGTTTGACATAAACACATTTATCACATTCATTAGTTCTAAATCCATTAGAGAGTAATGTGTTGTCAAACTTCTCATGCCATTGCTTTGGAGCCTGTTTTAGTCCATAAAGTGATCTAACTAACCTACAAACTTTGTTTTCTTGACCCTTAACCACAAACCCTTCAGGTTGGTTCATATATATCTCTTCATCTAGTTCACCATACAAGAAGGCAGTTTTCACATCCATTTGGTGTATTTCCAAATTGTGAATGGCTGCAATTGCTACTAATGTGCGAATTGATGTAATTCTTGTAATAGGTGTCAAAGAAGTCTTGACCCTCTTTTTGACGATACCCGTTAGCTACTAAATGAGCTTTGTACTTCTCAATGGTACCATCAGGTCTAAACTTCTTCTTGAATATCCATTTGTGCCCAATTGGTTTTTGCCCGGGTGGCAAATCTACCAATTTCCAAGTGTTATTCTACACAATGGAATCAATCTCACTTTTGATTGCCTCTTTCCAAAAGAGAGCTTCAGACGAATCCATAGCATCCTTGTAGGTTTGTGGTTCCTTATTCACTACATAGGTCATGTAATCAGGTCCAAAATCTTTGGCTATTTTGCCCCGTTTGCTTCTTCTGGGTTCTAAGTTCTCTTCTTGATCCTTAGAAGAACTCTATTCATTTGATTGTAAACTTTTGTCTGGAATGGTATCATTTAGTCCATCATCTAGAGGTCTTTTCCTAGAGCAGGTAACCTCTTTCCCTTTATCCTTAAAAGGAAAAATATTTTCAAAGAATTCAGCCTCTGCTGATTCCATGATGGTTTGGTTATGGATATCATCAACATGTGATTTAAACACAAGAAACCTATAGGCCGCACTATTCATGGCAGGGCCAAGATAGATGCAATCTATGGTTTTTGGTCCAAGTTTAGTCATCTTAGGAAGAGGTAATTGTACCTTAGCAAGGCAACCCCACACTTTCATCCTTTTATAAGAGGGTAACCTCCCTTTCCACAGATGATAGGGTGATTTATCACTCTTTTTATGAGGAATTCTATTAAGTATTGAATTTGCTGCAAGACATGCTTCTCCCCACAGATTATGTGGTGCTACACAAGTAATTAACATTGAATTAATCATGTTTTTCAATGTTCTATTCTTTCTTTCTGCCACTCCATTTTGTTGAGGAGTATATGGAGCAGTTGTTTGATGTATGATACCATTTAAAGAACAAAATTCAGCAAAGTCTTTGGGTACATATTCTCCTCCTCGATCAGACCTTAGAATTTTGATCTTTTTGTCAAGTTGATTTTCAACTTCAGCCTTGTAATTCTTAAAATAATTCAAGGCTTCATCTTTGGTATTTAATAAATAAATATAACAATACTTGCTGCAATCATCAATAAACGATATATAATAATTCTTTCCTCCTCTTGTAGGTGTTGCTCTAAAATCACATATATCAGAGTGGATTAAGCCAAGTATTTCATTAGATTTTTCAACTGATTTATGAGGATGTTGTGAAAATTTTGATTCTACACAAACCTCACATTTTATGTGTTTATCTAATGAACATTTTGGTAACATGCCAAGTTTTGCCATTCTTTGAATAGAACGAAAATTGACATGTCCCAAATGAGAATGCCACAAAATTGAAGGATCATGCATATACATAGAAGAGGGGCTAGTAGTGCCCATTATTGCATTAGCATTAACATTGGTTACATCATTGTTTGGTGTTTCAACACCATAGTACAAAGGTAAGACACTGACTTTGAAGAGACCCTCACTAAGGCATCCCTTTCCAACATACACCCCACCCTTGGTGAGAACAAACTTATTAGACTCAAATACAAGTTTGAAACCTTTGTTACTAAGAATAGGACCATAAATCAAATTCTTAGTAATTTCAGGAACATGCAAAACATCACTTAAAATGAGTTCTTTTTCAGAAGTCAGTTGTAGCTTCACTTTTCCCTTTCCTTCAACTTTTGCAGTAGAGCCATTCCCCATAAACATTGGTTCAGAATCCGAGACTTTCTGGTATGTAGAAAACATGGTTCGGGAGTTGCAAATGTGCCTCGTGGCTCCAGTATCAATCCACCAATCCACACAATTGCTAACCATGTTGGATTGAATCACAGCAACAAACTGATTTGGTGATTCAACCATGTTGGCTTGACCAGAATTTCCTCCACCAGAATTGCCACCATTTTTTCCATTGTTCCCTCCATTATTTTCTCCATTGTTTCCTCCTTGACCCCTCTTGAATCTGCAATCTTTGGCCTTGTGTCCAATTTTGCCACAAACATAGCATGGACCAGAATTCGTCTTGAAATTCTTCTTGTTAGGGCCATGATTTTTGCCATCTTTGGAAGAGTTTTTGGAGCCTTGCTTCCCTTTCTTATTGTTGTGCTTGGTCCTTGAGGTACTTGCTTCTCGCACAAAGTTTGCACTTGGTTCCAAGGAATTTGCATCTGCCTTCTCATTCAATCTGTTATCTTCTTCCACACGAATTCTCAACACAAGTTGCTCAAAACTCATGTCATCAGTTAAGTGTTTAAGATATAATTTGAAATTCTTCCAAGAAGGAGGAAGTTTTTCAATGATTAAACCAACAAGAAAGTTAGAGTTTATACCCATACCTTCAACTTCAAGATCATGTGCAATGACTTGAATTTCCTCCACTTGTTTGAGGACAGATTTGGTATCCACCATCTTGAAATTCATGAACTTTCCAATCACAAATTTCTTGGAACATGCCACTTCTGTTTTGTATTTCTTTTCCAGTGATTCCCATATCTCTCTTGCAATACTCATGGTAGAGTAGATATCATAGAGAGAATCATCCAAGGAATTCAAAATATAATTTCTGCAATTATATTCATTTGTGTTCCAAGTTTCCACTGCCCTTTGATGTTCTGCCAATTGGGCTTCACTGGGTGGTGTTGTTCCTTCTGCAGTGGTTATACCAATAGGAGGAGAGGGACAATCATCAGTGAGAACATTGGAAACATGAAGAGTTGTTAGATAAAACAACATCTTCTGTTGCCATCTCTGGAAATCTGAGCCTTTGAATTTCTCAGGCTTTTCCACATGTGTTTTGATGATGGAATTTTGATCAATTCTTCAGTCTTTGATTTCTGTCTTAGATTGTTATTACAGAAGTATACAATCAACAAAGTAATTGAAATAAAATGAACTAAATTCAGATATATTTAATATATCAGAATCAATTTACAGAAAACATACTTGTTTGATGATTACACAAAAATATAATCACGAAAATGTAGAGATTGAGGCCTGCCTTGCAGTGTCTTAAGACAAAAATTTCCCTGGTAGGGATCTGTCAAGAGGATACAACAACCAACCAAGATCTTCTCTTGATTTTGACGAAATTCACTATGTTCCCTTCATTGCATGAGGAATACGAATTTATATGAGGAATATTTGAATGGTTTTTCTGAACCCGAAATCTGTTCTTTGGTGATCTATTTATAGGTATAGAGTGACAGGTTTTCCCTCCAAAAACTGCTAACCGAAAATAACTGTCAAAACAGTTAAAACGAATTTAACAGATTTTTTTAATAAATAATAAAAGTCAATCGGAATTAATATATATAAAATAATGTAACTAGTCAATGAGAAATCGGAATTAATATATATATAAAATAATGTAACTAGTTAATGAGACCCCAAGAGCCCCAATCTTTTGACCATTATATATATATATATGTATATATATATATATATATATATATATATATATATATATATATATATATATATATATATATATATATATATCTAACAATTTTGACTAGCCCAATCACCAAATCCAATCCAATCCCTCTAGTCCAAGCCTTTGATCTAATTAGTAAACAACTAGTAGGAGGTTTTTTAAGGGAGTATAAAGTTCCTCTTTCTTCCAATGTGGGACAAGTCCCATAGAGAGAATTTTCCATTTAACAAAGTTGCAACAATACCCCACATTTTCTATTCAAACTCCAAGAACTTGGACACAAAGACTAGGGGCATTGGGGATAAATGGACATAAATTCCAGGGGGTAGGGGCTATTGAAGTCCTACTAATTTTTTCATCCAACCATATTAGACTTAGCCACCTATACACAACAACTTCTGGTAAGAAGAAAAAACCAAAAATAAAACTTCTCAACGCTAAATGGGAAAAAAAATGGAATAACATTTATGGGGGTATTTTCGATACTTCCAAGCCAAAAGGATAAACACAAAAAATGAGGTAAGAATCATTTTAATTCAAAATATATATATCAGAATAAGCCATTATTGTACATTAAAAAAACATTTCAAAACTATAAGTAAAATATTTATTGAATGAAAAATTAAAATGAAATTGCTAGCAAGGAAGGAAGGTGCATATATTAGCTTTCGATGCTGTTACGGGGCAAGAATCATGGAATTCACTATTAATTTTTCCCAATCAAATTAAGAGCATCATTAATAAAATTAAAAGTTCAAACCTTAACATGAAACAAAAACATGGGATACAGGTGTTCATAATGTTCCATAAACACCTAAAGACTTACGACCTTAAACCGATCCATTAGACACACAGTCTCATAGTGTTCCATCAACTTACCGTACAATTCATAAGAATGAATTACATGATAAAACATTCAGAATGTAAAGACAATATTAGTCTAATGACACATCTGTATTCTAACAGTACCCTCAACTATCATACAAAGCGTACCAAAGTTATTGTTAATATCGACGAGTCTTATTATGAATGCATAGTTATTCATAGTAGAAAATAAGATAAATAGTTGAACATATATTCCTATCCGAAAGCAATATACCATACAAGTACCATCCAATAAAGCCAGATCAAGAGTTCTCAGTCTATCCGATTTTAATTATGTACAACCCATACGACATTCACTCAACGATCTACCAATATTTAACATAGACCTCAATTAAACAAAGCTTCCATATATCCTAAGATAAGAATATTATAGTCTATCACATCACCTCGTGCTAATAGAACAAATACGTCTTACTATACATTGGACATATAATGGTACACATAGCATATTAAGAATGCTCAATATCATTATTTACAATAAAACAGCTAGCATAAACCACCTAATACCAATAAAAGACTAATCATCATTCCACTATTCAAATTAATCAAAGTTTGAATAAAAGTCAAATTGGTCAAAAAGTCAACAATCAACTAATTAAATGCAACAGTTAACAGCCAGGCACGTTGCGACTAACAGTTGGACGCGCCGCGTCTACTATACGACAAAATTGTCTCGAACACCTTCTAAACTTTGCATTGCGACCTAAGCTTGGTCGTGTCGTGCTTTCTACGCAAATGCAATTCATCTTATTAAGTCCTTAATCCATAAAGACAAAGGCCCACACTTTCTAGAACCTATAAAATGAAGCTCCTAATGGATAATGTTTCCAACTTTATCCAGATTTATGCCTTATACAAGTCTAATACCAACCCTAGATCTAAAATGAGTTTAAAATGCTAACAACATCATGTATGGATCAAATGGGATGTTAAACATGCACTCAGTACACCACAATGGGTCTAAAATAACAACCAAAACCACATTTTGACATGGATTTGTCCAAACTCCATAGACATCATGGAAAAAAAGCACCAACTATATTCAAAATCCCAGATCTAGCAACCAAAAATCATAAAGGTAGGAACTTGATGAATTACAAAACACCATGAAGTGTCTAGAAGGTAGGAAGTCTCTAGATCTTGCTTTCATTGGCACTAAAATGGCTTATACCATCCACCTTTCAATCGTGCTAGATCAACTTTTATAATTAATACCTACATAAGTGCAATAACAACATTCTCTCAAAATGGACCCCATTGACATGTCAACAACTAATTTATAATCTTTAATATATATATATATATATATATATATATATATATATATATATATATATATATATATATATATATTGTTGCTCGTCAAAATAATAACTATATGTAACATCCATAAAATTTCCAATAAATTTAAACTTTTCAAAAACAATCTAAATCCATTAATTATTACAAAAAGGTTTTCAATTAGTTTATTATCAGAGTATCCCAGAAACATCAACATAAAAATGAGGAGCGGTACGATCACGCCTTCACCTTGCCATGAACTCCTAATGTACCTAAAACAACACACTGAAACTGTAAGCCCGAAAGCTTAGTGAGTTACCCCCAAAATACCCATACACATACAACCATACACATATAGTAACAAAACAACATACTATGGGTCCAGTCAACCATCAGGTTGGAATACCCCTGGCCCTCAACCATCGGGTTGGAATGCCCCCGACCCTCAACCATCGGGTTGGAATGCCAACATACTACGAGTCCAATCATCCTACCGGATGGAATACTCCTGACCCACAACCATCGGGTTGGAATGCCTACGCCTCTATACCTACAATAACTAGTATGGGTCCAATCATCCTTCTGGATGGAATACCCCAGGCCCTCAACCATCAGGTTGGAATGCCAACATACTATGAGTCCAATCATCCTACCGGGATGGAACACTCCTGGCCCACAACCGTTGGGTTGGAATGCCTACACTCCTACATATATTCTAACTACTATGGGTCCAATCATCCATCAGGATGGAATACCACAGGCCCTCAACCATCGGGTTAGAATGCCCACCTACTATGAGTCCAATCATCCTACCGGTATGGAATACTCCTGGCCCACAACCATCGGGTTGGATTGCCCACATACTATTAATTAGACATGTGCACCAATATCATATAACTATATAATAATCTAAACCGGCATACTAGGGTCCTATCATCCTCATGATGGAATACCCCACAACTAGCAAACAAGCATGTGCCGATATAATAGGTAATCTCCTACCAGCATACATACAGTCAGACCTAACTATAGGTCACGAAGCATAACCGCTTCCACTCTACCAAAATACTGATCTAACCAATCATACCAGCATAACAACCATCCTATCTACTAGGATACAGAGAAATCAGATCACAATGTAACTTTCACAAATACAAATTAAAGGGCCGACCTTGGTTCCTTAGACCCTTGAGTATAGTGAGGATAACTCACCTTGCACTTGCCGAGTTGGAGAGATAGAATCAAAACTCCTAATCACCGCCACGAACACTACCACCTATTACTCCAATGAAACCATAACCATCAGAACCCAAATTACCAACATACCCTCGAAATTCAACTGGTCAACTCTTGGTCAAAGTCTCAGTCCTGGTCAAAGTCAACCTTCCTAGTTGACCCTACTCGCCGAGTCAACCTAGTGACTCGCTGAGTTCACTTAACTCTAAAACTCACCATACACGATTCGACTCGCCGAGTCACTACGCAAGTCAGTTCCTGAAACCCCAAACCAACTTGCCGAGTCATCTCCCAGACTCACCGAGTTCACTCGGAACTTAATCGAACCAAACCCCGACTCGACTCGCCGAGTCATCTCCCAGATTCGCCGAGTTCATATGAGTATTCCCATAATTGAAAGATACATAGCTACTCCTTTGCTCTAAATAATAGATCTGGGTCCCTAGAGTGCATTAGCAACATAAAGTTGCTACCTTTACGTGCTTTCATGTCCCATAATTCAAAAACCAAGCTAGAAAGGAACTTAACTCATGGACCCAAATAGAAATCATATCTGGAGTTTCAACTCCAGATCTAACTCATGCACCAAAATCTCATCATATTATCCCCAAACAAACCCTAAAACTCCATGAAAGATGGATCTAGAAAGGAGAAGGCCAAGATAACGATTCATTACCTCCAAAACGACCTCCCACTGAAGAATAATCCGAATCTCCACAAATCTCCTTGATCCAAGCTTCTTGATCTTCAAGATCTCTTCACAAAATCACTTATCTAAGCTCCAAATTGCTTCCAAGGACTCTCACTCACGATTTAGGGTTTCTGGATCTCAAAAGGATAATAAGGGGGAGGAGGGGTGAACAATAGATCCTTTAAATAAGGTGCAAACCCTAAATCTTAGGGTTTTTCTCTTCCCAGAACTGACTCGTCGAGTCCAGCCGTCGACTCAACGAGTCAGGCCACTTAATCACGTGCTCTTCACACGCTCCAAATCGACGAGTTATAGCTCCAACTCATCGAGTCCACCCTCCTATTTACACTCTACACCCCTGAACTCTTGCTTCTGAACTTGGGATGTTACACTATACATATAAACGATAATTTTAATATATATATATATATATATATATATATATATATATCCATATAGTATATAAATTATGATAGTCCCCACTTAAAGGAAGTCGTCTACTGATCAACTTCGGCTTCAGCTTAAGCAGTTTTAGCTTCAACAAATAAGGTATGACCATCAGTGTACATCAAAGTATCAATGTATCATATCATCAATGTGTTATTAGTGTAAGAACTTTAGCGTATAGACACACTAATCAGACATCAGTACCAACAGATTAGGTCTTCAGTGAATGGAGCTCTTCGTGCTAATAATACTTTCAGTTCCTTTGGTACTGATAGTGCCTTCAGTGTCTTTTGGTTATCAGGGAATGATCTTCAATAATACCTAGAAACCTGATGGCTTTAGAGATTAGTTCCAAATCTGATCAACTAAGGCAGCTCATATTTGGTCTTTAGTATTCGACATATGAACTTCAGTGTTTAGTAGATTAGTAACATATATCTTTAATATTAGTCTCTAGAAACAGCAACATATCTTTGAATTAATGAAATAAACGAACTCTGACAGATCAACTTATCTAAGTTGTATTGTTTACACTTGCCTAGACAAAATTGAGTGTCTATAATGAGCATTAAAACTATAACCATAATGTATATCTTTTGCATCATCAAATCTATACAACTATGTTCCCAACACTCTTTCTTGTTCACTAGACTTGAAAGTGTAATTAACAATTTATATAAAAATGAAAGAATATCCACATTATATGCATACATGGATCATTTATATGCCATAATTCGCTTATTTGACATTTACATAAAAAATGTGGCATTTGAATTCTCATGCTTGATCCATGATCTCATGTTTGTATCATATCGTTCTAAATTGTGTAACATAATAAACCAATATTATGGCATTGTAGAAGTTGGGCATTGATTTGTTTCATGACATTGTCAAATAGGCAAGTTGATCTTGTTATTTGCATTTTTTACACATCAGGGCATTTGGTCTAGTTGTATGATGAAGTCTTATATCTAAAATGTGATATTGTTGTTGATGAAATTATATGTTTTGCTTGTTCTTTTTTCTTTTTTTTCTTGAAATATGATAATATTTTGTTGATGAAATTATATATATATATATATATATATATATATATATATATATATATATATATATATATATATATATATATATATATAAGTTCAACAGAGAACCATTATTAATCTTTCTCCAAGAAACCAAATATTTTTTCAAGTTTTAGAGTTTATTCTTTTTCGAAAAAAAAACTAAAAATATCTAAATTCATAACTTCACATTGTGAATGCTAAAGATTCATAGTGTGAATTTGACGAAAAAAAGTAAATATTTTTTATTGAATTTGTTATCATTGGAAAAAGATAAAAAGTTATGGAAATCTATATATTTTTTTGATAAAAATAAGCTCTAAAAGTTGAAAAAAAGATTGGTTCATTGGTTCTATGATTAATAATAGTTCTCTTTTATATATATATATATATATATATATATATATATATATATATATATATATATATATATATATATATATGGGTACATCAAATCTAATCTACTCGTAAATTACTCCTACCTTAACTTCTATATATGTCAACGACAACGCTTGTTTTTTTGGTACAACAAATTTGATCTACTCCTAAAATACTCCTTAGTTCCACATATGTGCACGTCAACGCTTATCCATGACGATGGCGCCGATGAAATTATATGCTTTGTTGTTTTGCTTGATGGAATCTGAAATATTAGCATGTTATGGATTCACTAAATGAAAGTACGTTGTTATATCTTAAACAAGTGGTGTCTATTAGTGGAGAAGATTTCATACCCACAAGCTTAGGGAGTTCATTACTATCATATTTGTTATGGATGGTAATGGTTCTAAAAGATTTCACAGAACAACAAAAGCATGGGCTGGGAGATTGAAGTAAAGAAATTATGGTTTACGTTTTAGATATATTTGAGGTTATACATGAAGTTTAATCATATTGTACCCTTTTTATAGTTGTAAGAATCATGAAGCTCTTGAGTTGGAGATTTTGATTGTTTTGGGTACAACATTAATTAAGAAATTCGTTTATCATTTGTGATATGAAATCTTGATTTTCTTTTATTATTGCAATTAGTTGTTTTAGGTATAATCAAAGAAATGATAGTGTTATTTTTTTTTTATTTTAATTTGTGTTTAACTTTGATTTATGTTTAATCAAATGAGAACACCAAAAAGGTTGAGAATGCGAGAACAGTTCTTGACCAACCAATTTATAAGGTAAATTAGTAATTTATACTTAATTGATCTCTGAATATCAGGTATCCGACCCACTTGTTTCACCATTCTCTCTCCCCTATGTATACGTTTTCCCTCTTTGTTTCTTTAACCTAGCCGCCAACGCAAAGGGAGAATGCATTCTACAGCCTTCATCATCTTCTACCTAATTCATCAGGTCAAGCAACCAAGTCATCTTCAAGCGATTTTACATCACTGTGATCGCCTTCCTCACAACCGAACACCATGGAACCCAAATCTATACAACTATTTTCTCTTATTCTTTTTTGAATACACCATCCCTCTTATCCCCTCTGGATCCGAAATAAACCCAAGAGGTCTATAGAATCCCAAAACTCAGAGCAATGTTAGTGATTCCCTTTTGAAGCAGCTCCTCTACCACTCTCTCAATCACCGCCTTCCCCAACCCAATCCCCTAAAAATTCGGATCCACCACCACATCCCAAATAATAGCATTGAATACGCTGTCGCCGGTGGCCCTAGAAAACGCCACCGGTCTCTTCGTCTTATCATACTCCACCCACAACAACGAATCTGTATGCTGCTGCACTACTTTTATCTTGTCGGTGTCACGTTTTGGGAAACCGACGGCGACGAAAACGAAGTCTAAGTGGTCGAGGTTCAGGTCGTTGATTGTGCGGCGGAAGATGAAACCCCGCGATTCCAATTCTTAGTCGGAGATAGCATAACCGGAGGACGGTGAAACCGCCGCATATGACAATTTGTGAGGGTGGTGGGTGATCGGAGGTCGGAGGCGGAAGGGTGATCGAATTGGAAGGGAGAAGTTCCCCTAAAGATTATAGCTAAATTCATATGATTATTGTTTTGTATTCATATGATTATAGCTAAATTCATTTGTGATGGAATTGTATTCATTATTAATTAGAGTTGTTTCTCTCTTTGTTGAATAGATGAGAATGTTCACTATTTTTTAGATGTCGTTTAATCACTTGTGATTAAATCTATATTTATTTGTGATTAAAGCTATACTCATTTGTGAATAAAAATGTAGTCATTTGTGATTAAAGTTTTCATTTTGTGAGATTATGACGAATTCTCAGAAAAAATTTATTTCGAGTTGATGAAAAAAGACATTGGATTTCATAAGGTTTTTTATTTGTAAATAAAAATGTATTAATTTATGATTGTAATTGTAGTTTACTTTTTTATGTAAATAACTTTGGTTTTTTTTTTGTTGAAAAAAAATAACTAATAAAATAACTTAAAAAGAAAAAAAACATCAATTGTTATTTTTATTATTGTTTTTTAGGTAAATATTATGATTGCTAGATTTTAGGATATTAGGACTTAATATCAATATTTTAAAATTTAATCTAAATACAAAAGTATTAATTTGTCTTATAAAATGATTGATTCATAAATGTTCTTACGTTCTCAACTTTTTTGGTGTTCTCATTTAATCCTTTTATATATATATATATATATATATATATATATATATATATATATATATATATATATATATATATATATATATATATATATATATATATATATATATATATATAATACTACGATTCAAAGGTTCTAACCAAATAATGTTAAAAATCCAAACATTTTAAAAATTCAGATCTTAAAATGCTCACACACAACCCCTTAATTAGTTGGGATAAGGACCTATATAAATTTTTTGAAATTTCATTGCTTTAATATTTTTAAATAAATTCAAAGATACAACATTCTGATAATGTTATTCATGGAAAACCTATCAGCAAAAAATTGGTGAACACTGGACTATCATTTTCAAGAAAACCGCTAACAAACAAAACAAAACAATCTAAAAATTAATCAACTTACAAAAGAATATAAAAGAATGACACAAGGGAACCCATAACACAATTAAAAGAGATTCTTTGGGACGATATTTGATTCCATCTTTATTAAGTCACCATCTGTTAGGAATAACTTTACACAGCTAAAACACATCCTCATCTTCCATACATCCATTTATTCAATTTGGAGGCTTTTTAATCAATATGTAGCCACTTTTAGCCTAATAACAAATCAATTTACATCTACCAATGACGTCGACAAAAATTCAGTATACATTATATATCTTTCTTCAAAAAGGTGTGTTTGGCGATCTTCCACGACTATTATTATCCAACACAATTTCAAACAAATCCCCTTCAGACGATTCATCATAATCAGACATTCCTCTATTAACACTTCCATAATATTGTACACTTCTCTTTGCAGATCGATCTAACCAATGCGAATCTATTCTTCCCATTGAAAAGAGCTCTTTGCTGTCATCATACCCTAAAACCGGAGAACTTCCTAATGGTCCAATGAAACATGGATTTGGAGTCCTATGCAAATTAGCTTGTGTATATTTAAAGACACTTTGTCCAAAATTTACAAGCACTGTAACATCAGTGTTTGCTGCTAATGTTGGATAAAGTGGCGTTTCAAATTCCTCCGCCATGCAATGGACTTCATGCACGAGTTTTGAATCTACGGTGAAGAAAACTTTCTTCTGGTTTGGGTTGTATCCACAACCAACCACCTTCTCGGTTGTTCCCCACTCGTTAGATTCTGAATCAGTCATTAGCTTAACTCCTGTGTACGTAATTATCATACATTGTCATAAGTTAAAACATCATGATCTATCATACTTTTTATTTAGAAAATTAAATCTTATAAACCTTATATACGATATTGGCATCGACATTGACTGTTCAAGACTCTCAAAATCAAAACTTGTTTTTCATTATTAATTCATCGTCATTAATATATTCCATTTTAAAGAAATTAAATCACAATTAAAGAAAAGTCAAATTGTGAGTATATATAACAACAATAATAACAAAGGCTAAAGTCGTGATAACACTTTTTTTTTCCTGTTTAAGTTATTATATTTTTAATGCATAATTAATCATTTTGTTTTGTTTTGAAAAATTATCACTTGATAAGACAGTTTGACTTTATTGAGTAAATTTTATTTATTGAAATAAATACTAAAACAAAAATAAAAATAAACAAAATACAAAATACAAAAATTATCCTATATAGTAGCAAATATACTTTGCCATTGTTAGTCTAGTAAACATTGCAAATAATCTATTAATCTGATATTAATTGTTGGTTTTGAATAGACTTCGAAAATGGTAAATATTGTTGTGACAAACCATATTTTAAAAAAATATAGTGACTATATAAAAATATTGAGAAGTAGATATACGTAAACAATAAAATTTTAAATAATAAATATATGTTTTATTTTAATATTTTATGCATAATAATGACATTTGTTGCGGGCCTTTTCATATAGCAAACTATGTTAAATGCATATGTGGGTCACATGTGTCATTAGATGGAGTTTCTATAGTTGCTTTTTGGCATCATATGATTTGTATTTGATTCTAAATTAAAATTTAATACTAAAATATTTTGTTGTATACCATCATTTTTTTACTTTTAAATATAATAAACAACCATTCAAATGTTTTAAACATTTAAAAAACATTATTTATTACCGTACATACAAATATTTGTATTTATATTAAATTATATGATAAACAAAAGAATATTATTTTGGTAAATAAAACAATTTCTACAAGTGATTTTGGCTTTTGAGCATGACCAACGGTGGTGGACTTTGACTTTAGTAAAAAGAAGAAAAACATACCTTCTAGATAAACAGAGCCGTCGGAGTTGAAGCCTACGGATCCCGGATAACTTCCGGGAAGCTTCAACGGAAGCGACCCTCCTCCGGCGAGGCCCAGCGACACCACAATACCCATTTCCGTTTTCCCCTCAACTGTATCCTTACCATCACTTCGGCTTTTTAAAATACCATTACTGTTATTGCTTGTAATATGAATCAACGACTCCGACGAAGCTTTTTCACCGGCGAGATTCTCTTGAATTAGCTTAATTTTCTCTTCTCCCTTATTCGCCTTCACTTTCCCGTTTATATCGATTCTGTGTTCATCTTCGTAGATGGACAAAATGGTAATTTCAAAATAGGCTTCTTGGGGGAACGGCGACGAATTCCCCAACGCCGGACCGGGTAAAGGCAACGCCGATCTAATGACGGAAGCTGCCGCCATTGAAGAAGTGGTCGTCTTGATGATTTTCTGTAAACCAGAATTAATCCGAATCTTCTGTATGAAATCGGCGGATCCTGGACAAACTTCCCAACCGATTTCCACCATTTCGACGTCTTTTCCTCCGCCATCACCGGCGGGAGCGCAGTATCCCAGTATAGACTTGTTTGATTGAATCGAAGGAGAGGAGGTGAAGTTGTTGAAAGCGAATCGTGACCATCCGTTTTCCACCGCATCGGTTATAAGAGAAGGATTGTCCGACCAATTAAACAAAGGTTTTGACGAAATCCCACGTCGGAGAACATAGTAATTTGTTCGGCGTTTGTTGCTGTAAATGCTTTCTTGATTATGAAGCTTAGAAATCCCGTTTTGTAACGACGATGCTCGTTGGATCGGTTGTTCTTGCGGTTGTTGTTCGGGGTGGCAGCAAAAGCGTCGGATAAAGTAAAAGAGGATGAGAACGAATATTCCGGTGGCTACCACCACGGCGACGATTGGTTGCCAAGCGTGCATCCCTGTTTACTGTTTAATCACGGCGGTTGTTGGATTGGACGATCGGAGTTTAATTTTTCTGATGAAAAAAAAGGAGAATGAAGACGAGGATTAGTTCAAGAAAGGCAGCATTCAATAACAAGAAACAGAGAAGGATGGGTGTAAAATGGAGTAATGAATAAATAAATAAAATAGTAAGATACAAATTTGGTCTCTGTTTTTCATACAAATTTGCAAATTTAGTCCAAAATTTCAAATTATACTAATTTCGTCCTTAGATTTGTAATTCGCTACGGATATAGTCCTTGTATTCTACTCGAAATTTAAAATTTAGTCAAATTCGAAGTCGTTTTATATTGGTCAAGGACCTTATTCACAATAAAATGCAAACCTTAAGACAAACCAACAAAGTTGGGAAGGTCTGAAAATTCGAATTGAATTTGTGATTTTTGTTAAAACATAGGGAACAAATTATAATTTACTATACATAATATAAAAGTGAAGGAGAGCTGGTGTTCATGAGACCCTTTCAAATTGGCATGGTATTTTTTTAAGACCGACGCAATCTTTTTGCATTATAAAATATGTTTCAACGAGTATATACAATTGTATTTTTAAGATAAATTACAAAATACTACCTATTTATTATAATATTATGTTCTGAAGTCTAGACTCTAGAGATATGCTTATAGATATAAGTATAAATTGTTAAGTTGATGTTGATCATGTGCAAAATATGTGATGTATTCAACACAAGATTAGATTAGAGAGCCTGATCATTATCCAGAATCATTTTAAAAGCCTTGCAAGTAGTTGTTGTAACCAATTTAAACACCTCAATCCTAAACTGACATATTACTCTATAATTTTGAAGGTAAAAATTATAATGGTTGTGTGTTCCAAGGAACTTTTGACAGGTATTTTTTTTTAACATAAAACTCGAAATAAAGAAAAAGAATCTCGGTAGTTTAAACTTTTGGCTTTTATTTTAAAGGGTTAATGATCTAAGATGGTAAAGAAATTTTGGTTTTTGTCCAAATTTAAGTAATCATGTTTTTTTTTTCTTTGTATATGACCGACAAGTAAACTTAGTTAACCTGTTCAAAATAGGGTAATATTACTAGAAATTACCAATGAAATTACTCTATTATGAACAGTTCAAACAAGTTTACTAGTCAAACGTATACGGAAGAAACATGATTATCTAAATGCGGACAAAATCAAAGTTCATTACCCAAATAAATATTATAGAATGTATGTGCTTAAGAGGTCTTTGTACTTTATTTTTTGTATTTATGTTGTTAGTATGTTTTTAGGGGTGATGGTGTTATGTCCATTGAATGACCTAAACAACATGACAACACTATTTGACAACACCGTATGACTGCACTGCATAACACGAAGACGTGATAGCATTTCATGATAACACCACCCACCAACATTGTCTAGTGGCACAACCTAGCCCCTGACTAGCTGGGCATGGACTGGGTTGGTCAGACAATGTTATCAGGGGGCGTTGTCACTTTGTGCTACCATGCGGTCTAGTCATGTAGTGTTTCCAAACAGTGTTGTTATGTTGTTTAGGTCACGTCAATAGACCTAACATCATCAACCACAATAACATACTAACAACATTAATACAAAAATTAAAGTACATAGACCTATAAAGCACACACGTTCCATAATAGTTCTTTAGGTAACGAACTTTGGTTTTTGTCCATATTTAGTAACCATGCTTTTTTTGTACACGTTTGACCAATAAACTTGTTTGACCTGTTCATAATAGGTAATATCATTGTTAGTTACCACTAAGATTACCTTATTTTGAATGTCAAACAAGTTTTGTTAGGGTGCACAACTCTTCATTAGATGGTGTCTTGGCTTACCCCTTGTGATATGAGTTTTTGGGTTAAGCTAGCCTATAAATACTAGTCTTAGTACCAGTGTGTAGGTTGAGAGAGATCCCCTTGTATAGATATCTAGAGAGTAGTGAGAGAGAGAGAGAGAGAGAGTAGTGTAGTAAGCAATCACATGCTTCTATATTTTTGTACTTTCCTCATTATCTATACAAACTGTGCTTAAAATTTAAACTGAGTCTTATCGATTATGCATTGTTCTTCAGTTCCTCATTTGTGATCTTCATTGGGATCCTACATGTGGTATTAGAGCTTAATCTTGAAGGTTTAACAACTTTTTCATGATCAACGATGATGGCAATATTTTTGGTGTGTAATCGACTCAAAGATGCGAATTTTTGGTGAGTCTCTCCATTGGATCTTTTTGCTTTCAATTCAATATTTGTTGATCCAATTATCTTTTCAATTCAGAATCTATCAAAATCTCTTGGAGTTGTGTTTTGGAAATCGTTTTTGATCATTTTGATTCCATTGGATCTATTTGCTTTCATTCAAAATTTGTTGATCCAATTATTTTTTCAATTAAATTTATTCAAAAATCAAGATCAAATTCTTTTCACTGTTTACTATTCATGTTTCATTTGATTTTGAATCATGAACAAATACTATGCTCCCCCACAATAAAATGAAATAAACATTGAAGTTTAAAATCCGAAATAGTCGAAAAAATTTGATGTTATCGCGAAAAATGACCTTTCGAACCGCCAAGACTTGTTGGAATCCATAAATTACTATTCACGAAAAAATATGTTCAAGAAAAATCCAAGTATGTTCATGAGCCCTTAATTTGCAAACAATTCCAAATATTAGGCAAAAATTGCTATTTGCTGAAAGTCAGGGGACTAAATAGTAATTCTGCATCATTTTCCCTTTTATGTGTAAAAGTTTTGAAAATGAGACTAAAACTGCCAAGTTGCTAAAGTTATAGGGACCAAAAATGTAAATCAAAGTCTTCTTCCCCATTTTCCTCTGATAAGCGAACACAACAAAACAAATCGTAACATGAACTCCGATTCTCTTGTACCAGTTGTTGGGTCAAAACCCTAAGAACGATTTGCAGAAAATAAGAACAAACACAGTAATGAACATATGTCGAATGATCAAACGATTTATTCAAGAACATGAGGAATAAATTACACTATAAGAACATATTAAAGTAAATCTACTCTACCTAGGAAACCTGATTATGTTTGGCGACTACATTTTTCCTCACTCTTAACCCTAATTATGAATAATACATGACAATATATAGGGAATAAGACAAGTCTTGGGCCTAATAAACTACAATTCGTTAAGGGGGCCCATTGTCATAATCCACGGAGTAATTTGAACCCTATACGTGTACTGATTGTTCTTATGACATAGGGAAAAAGATTGAATGAATTCAAAAATAAGGATAATGTAACACTTGATTCAAGGTACTTTTCATTTTTTACCCTTGGTGTGTAAATAGTTTGCAAATTTGTTCCCTAGGGGGTATTGTTGCCACTTTTGGAAAAGTGGGAGTATGTTGGGTGTACGCAATCTGGGGACAAACCCTAAATTTCAGGGTTTGTAGCTTATTCTAGCAACATTATAACTTATGATCCCCTCACTTCTCAGCATCCATTACCCTTTGAGACTCATTTCGAATCCCTAAACCCTATAGAGAAGATTTGACCCTCTTTGTGTGTGTTTTAGTGTGTGTTGGTGAGCTTTGAGGAAGAAGTGTTTTGAAGAAGGAGCTTTGACCAAGGGAGAGCTTGTAGATCCAAATTATAATCATCATTTCTAGATTCATTGAGGTATAAAGCTTAGAACTTGATCATTGTATGTTTAGATCTAGTAATATGGAGTTTTATTTAGTTTTTAGTCCCATGAATGAGATCTAATGGGATCCTTCCAATCCAGAAATTAAGAGTTGCTTCTCTTCATGTTTCTGAGATCTCTAGTCCATAAACTTAGCATCTTGATTGTTGTGGATCAATCATGTGTGTTTGGTGAAATTAGGATGCTAAATCCATGGTTTGAGTTCTTTTTATCCATGCAAAGGTTCGAAGTTAATGACTTTATAAATTAAGACACTCCCTAAGGTTTGGATCTGAAGTTTGGATGTCTGGTTGTAAGCATTAAGTGGTTAAGGGAAAAAGTGTTTAATGGGTGTGTACGCTGGGTTTACGTAAGCGTATGCATTTGAGTCCCCGACCAGGTAAGACACCTAGTACGTTGGGTGTAGTTCTGGTACGTGTAGCATACAAGGCCTAGTCTTGGGCTTTGTGGTTTGGGTCGTATTAGGACTATTAGTGTTTTGGGCCTTGTTAGGCCACTAGCCTTTCTGACTTTGGGCCATTGTTAGGATTTGGGCTTGCATGGATTTGGGCCAATATTGGACTTATGGGTAACATTTAGGAATTGGGCCACTATTGGGCTTTTAGTGCCTTTGAGTTTAGGCCTCAGTTATTAGCCCAAGTGAGGAAAGGGTAAAATGGTATTTTACCCTGGGTGTTGGACAAATGAACTAGATTCTCGGTTCTGGTTTATGACCCAATTATTAATTAGGGTTTTATTTGGTTGGATAGTGTGTGGATTCTCTAGTTCAGCAACCCGAGCATCTATTGGCGAATATCATACTTAGGTGAGTTTGCTCACTATAACTTAAGACACTAGGGATTGTATATGCTTGTAGTCTTTGTGACTCCTTATATATATATATATATATATATATATATATATATATATATATATATATATATATATATATATATATATATATGCTGTATGCATGTGTGCCTGTTTTTTTATATGTATGTGGGGTGAAATAGACCAAGTACATCCTTATGCTGACATATGAGTTGAAATAGACCAAACATAACCTTGATCTAGCATATGAGTGTCAATAGATTTGGGGTGAAATAGACTTGACACAGCCTTGAGTTGGCATATATGTATGGTATGTAGTATTTTGGGGAACTCACCATGCTTTGTGCTTATGTTTTTCAGTTTATATTTCAGGTACTTTCGGATCGAAGGGGAAGAGCTCGGGATGATCGCATCGCACACCATGATTTTTCACTTATTTGACTCTGATGTGTTTTGGATGATTATGAATACATTATAATTTCCCCTTTGGTTTTGATGAACATGTTTGATTGATGTTTTATTTAATATAAAAAAGAAATTGGTTTTTGAATCTTGGGACGTTACAAGTTGGTATCAGAGCCTTGGTTTGAGGGATTTGGGCATACCCTCAGGTCTGTCTGAACTCAAGCTGAGGGTTTGACATATTTTTCATAAAGAGAAATGTTTATCAAAAGGAATTTTTTTAATAAAAGAAAGGGGTGTAGTGCATGCATTTGACCGAGCTCAAGTAAGTTTTCCCAAAATACCCATAAATGTTTTGTGTTATGCTTTGAATTGAGAATCTGTGAATCACATGCTAGATCAGGGATAAGGATCTGATCTGGATTTCATGATAGAATTTTAGGAAAGATGCCTTTATATTCCTATTATATGAGGAGCTTGTAGACTTGTATGCTAGTACTGATCAGTCAGTGATAGGATGACATGTTTAGGTTATGCCCTGATTCCAATTACTCAATGCTTAAATGTTGCTTGCTTTGTGCTTTAGGAGTTGCCATTAACATCAACATACTAGTAAGTGAATACGCTAAATTATATATTACTAAGATTAGATAATCTTAGAAAATTAGGTTTAACTCTATTGCACAACTCTTGTTTGTGTCCAACGCCTTGTAGTATGAGACCTTTCATTTGAAGAATTATTTGGTGTCAATGGTATGTAATTGTACTCGTAAGCTAGTTAGAGGGTGTTAGGGGGAGTCCCTTCTTCAGCTGATGGCAGAGAGTGGTGTGGTGGTAGCCCTAGGAAAACCTAGGAGGCGATTCGGTGCCAAGAGCTTTGTTTTGATGAGGGTTGTTTCGATTGATAGGGAAGTAACCTGGGGGATTCGGGGTGATTCTTAAGGAAAGTAAAGATAGATATGGAAGGTAGTATGGGCATGTACTGTTGGAATCAGAGAATTCATACTCGAGTCAAAGAGAGTCACGAAGATTCCAAGAAGTTTGTAGACTGTGGGATTCTTCGAGTATGTTCTGATGGTTTATATGGGTTATTTTCAATATGATGATCACTCGAGGAGGTTCTGGTAGTGACTCTGGTGCCAGTGATAGTTCGGGTTTGGGCTCTGGAGCCAGTTTTATGGATGATCAGATGTCATAGTTCCTTTCAGCATAGATTACATGCAATATTCTTGAGTAGACTCATGTGATCTTTGGTACGGTCAATGAGGGTATCTTGGCGATTTTGGATGAGCGCTTGTGTGCTTTTCGTTTTGAGATGGTGGCGATGATGGGAGCTTGCACTTTGACTTTTTCGAGAGTTTCGGGCATGCGAGACTCCGAAGTTCTTCAGAAAGAAGGACCCGATTGCGAGTAGGCTTTGGTTAGCAGATATCGCAAACGCCTTCCAGACTAGCTGTTTCCCCGAGGGGGAAAAGGTCAGATTTGCTTCTTGTCTTCTGAAAGATAGAGCTTGAGATTAGTGGGAGGAGGTTGGGAACGCCTTGGGAGGTGAGGCGGTTGAGTCTATGACTTGCGAGGATTTCATGACAAGGTTTTGGGTTGATTTTGCACTGGGGATTGAGGTTCAGCAGTTGGCAAGCGAGTTTCAGGATCTTCACCAGACTATTGAGACGGTGGCGGAGATTACTGCTATGTTTCATGAAAGGGCATTGTTGGTTCTAAATATGTGACAGATGATGAGATGAAGAAGTCAAGGTATCACGATATGCTAAGGAGTGATATCAGTCAATTTGTGAGCATATCAAGTTGTAGGAAATTGGAGGATATGGTGGTGAGAGCCAGAGAGAGGAGATTGAATTGGAGATGGAGAAAAAGAGGAAGCTAGATCAGGTTCAAAGTTTAGAGGGTTCGGGTAAGAGGCCCAAGGTTTTTGAGTCAAGATGGAAGGGCCAGTAGGGTCAAGGATGTTATGGTAAGTGTGGCAAGTCGCACAACGAAGCTTGCAGAGAATGTGATTTGGGCTGCTACAAGTGTGGAAAGGCTGGTCATTTTAGTCGGGACTATGCAGCCACCACCTAAGGATCGAGTCTGATTTGCTTCCATTGCAATCAAAGGGGCCACAAACGGCCGGTTGTCCGAATTTAGCAGCAGCGAGACCAGTTGCAGCACTCGCTCTGGCGACTTTGCAGTTTACGGATGGCTGTTAGGGCAAGTCAGAGGCACCTCTTGTAAGGAGTAGGACATTTCAATTGATAGTCGAGGAGGCTCATACATCACCTGAAGGGGTGACGAGTATGTATCTTCTCCCTATTCTCTTTATTTTTGTTCGTTTTCCTACTTATATATGTGTGTTTTGTTTTTAGGATCATTCATTGTGAAAGGTATCTCTACTCTGGTTTTGTTTGATTCAGGGTTACCTAATCATTTGTATCTCTTGCACTCAGCAAGAAGTTTGTTGATACTCTGGGGGACCTGGATTGTCCATTAGAGGTTGAGATTGCTGATGATCGTCCAGTGTGGGTATCGAGAGTTCATCGAGGTTGTGTCCTGGAGTTGTTTGGGTGAGCGGTATCCGATTGATTTGGTTCCTATTCCTACACATGAGAGCAAGGTTATTGTGGGGATGGATTGGCTGAGCCCCAATGGGGCAATGATTGATTGTGAGCATCAGTTGGTGCGTATTCGGACCCCAAGTGGGGGAGAGTTAGTGATTCAAGGAGAGAGTGTTTAGTGTGGGCTGAATCTATGTTCAATAGCTAGAGCCAAACATTATATTCAACAAGGTTGTTCTGGATTTGTTGCCTATATGATGGATACCCAGGAGAAAGTTAAGGCAACTGTTAATGATGTACCGATTCTTTAGGAGTACTCGAATGTGTTTCCAGAGGATTTTCCTGGAGTGCCTCTAGAGAGGAAGGGGAAGTTTCGGATTAACTTGGTTCTGGGCGTGACCCTGATAGCCAAGGTACCTTATCGATTAGCACTTCCAGAGATGTAGGAGTTGTGTAGTAAGATGTAGGAGCATTTAGACAAAGGATTTATTCGGCCGAGTAGTTCGCCATGAGGATAGTCAATCTTGTTCATAAAGAAGAAGGATGGGTCGCATCGGATGTGTATCGACTATTGGGAACTGAATAACCTAACGGTGAAGAACCGTTACCTACTCTTGAGGATTAACGAGTTATTTGAGCAGCTTTAGGGTGCATCTTTATTTTCCAAGATTTTCTGCATTCCGGTTATCATTAGATCATGGAGAGAGAGAGGAGGCTATGCAGAAGACGACCTTCTACACTCATTATAGTCATTATGAGTTCGTGGTGATGCCCTTCGAGCTCACCAATGCTCCATCCGCATTCATGGATCTCATGAATCGCGTATGCAGGCCTATGTTGGATTGATTTGTGATTGTGTTTATTGATGACATCCTGGTTTATTCCAAGACCCAGGAGCAGCATGAGGAGCACCTGAGGGAGTTATTTGAGACAAAGGAGGGAGGGATTGTATGCAAAGTTCTCCAAGTGTGAGTTCTGATTGCGCAAGGTGTAGTTTTTGTGGTGCCTTGTCAACCAGAATAGTATTCTGGTTGATCCGTCCAAGGTCGAAGCGGTGATGAGGTGGGGAGTTCTAAGGTCTCCATCTAAGATTCAGAGTTTCCTCTGATTGGCGGGTTATTATTAGATATTCTTTCAGGGTTTCTCCAAGATAGCAGTTCCTTTGACCCGGTTGACAAAGAAGACTGTCATGTTTCATTGGAGGCCTGAGCAGCAGGCAATTTTTGAGACTCTGAGATAGAGATTGTATGAGGCGCCGATTCTAACCCAGCCTGAGGGTGTTGAGGATTTTATGGTACATTTTGATACATCAATCATAAGTTTGGGAGTAGTGTTGATGCAGCGGGGTCATGCGATCACTTATGCTTCGAGCCAGCTGAAGCCTCATGAGGCAAATTACCATATGCATGATTTGGAGCTAGGGGTTGTGGTGTTCACCCTCAGGATTTGGCGACATTACCTTTATGGGGTCCATTGTACTATCTACATAGATTACAAGAGCCTAAGGTAACTAATGGATGAGCTGAATCTGAATATGAGGCGGCGTAGATGGTTGGATGTGGTGAAGGATTATGATTGTGAGTTCCTTTATCACCTAGGGAAGGCCAATGTGGTGGCTGATGCTCTTAGCCACAAGGTGTTTGCTGCCCCAATTAGGGATTTATGCCTGAGGATGACAATGATTACCCCACTTTTAGAGCAGATTCAAGAGGCCCAGGTTGAGGCGGTGAAGGAAGAGCCAAGAAAAGCAAGCGCATATTAGGCCAGGTGGCTTCCTTTGATTATGATAGTCGGGGATTATTGAACCTTCATCGGAGAGCGTGGGTTCCATGTTGGGTTGGTGCACGTCTGGTATGGATGGAGGAGTCACACAAGTCGAGATTCTCTATTCATCTCGAGGCAACATGGATGTATAGGGATCTCTGACTTGACTATTGGTGGCCATTCATGAAGCGAGACGTGTCATGGTATGTGGAGAGGTGCTTGAATTGTAGGAAAGTCAAGGTCGAGCATCAACCACCCTGCGAAAAAATGGAGCCATTGGAAGTTCTCGTTTGGAAATGGGAAGAGATTATGATGCATTTTATCACAAAGTTGCCTAGGATGGCGCGCAAAGCATATTCAATATGGGTCATTGTGGATCGATTGACGAATATCGTGCATTTTATTATGATCCACATGAGTATTTCAGGGGAGAAGTTGGTCGATATCTACATTTGGGAAGTCGTGGCACAACATGGAGTGCCAGTTTATGTGGTCTCTGATAGGGATGTTTGGTTTACTGCGAGGTGGTACTAAAGATGATAGAATTGATTTAGCAGGTCATGGGGAGTACCAAGGTGGTACTAAAGATGATAGAATTGTTTCAGCAGCTCCGCAGCAGACTTCAGACATGATAGAGTCCGCAGAAGAGCTACACAGATAGACGCTCGTCAAACATGGAATTTCAGGTTGGAGATATGGTACTCCTACACGTGTCACATTGGGAAGATGTCATCCGATTCAAGAAATAAGGGAAGCTGGGCCTTAGGTACATAGGTCCTTTCTGGGTTTTAGCCCTGGTGGGCAGGGTAGCATATCGTTTGGATCTGCCAGAGGAGCTCAGTCAGATTCATATCAATTTTCATGTCTCTCAGCTACGGAAGTGCTTGATTGATGATTCCACACTGGTTCCATTAGAGGACATTTATGTGGATGATCGTTTGAATTATATATATAGACCAATGGTGATCCTTGACAGGAGGACGAAGTCTCTATGTAACAAGGTGGTGGATCTGGTGAAGGTGTAATGGCAACACCGAAAGGGTTCTGAATAGACGTGGGAGCCTGAGGACGAGATGAGGGGGCATTACCCGGAGTCATTTGTGGCAATGGACTTCGAGGGCGAAGGCTAATTCAAGTGGGGAATAATTGTAACACTCGATTCAAGGTACTTTTTATTTTTGACCTTTGGTGTGTAATTAGTTTGCAAATTTGGTCCCTATGGGCATTATTGCCATTTTCAGAAAAGTAGGAGTACGTTGGGCATACACAATCAGCAGACAAACCCTAAATTTTAGGTTTGGAGCCTATTACAACAACATTATGACCTATGATCCCCTCACTTCTCATCCTCCATTACCCTTTGAGCCTCATTTTGAAACCCTAACCCATATAGAGAAGATTTGACTCTCTTTGCGTGTGTTTTAGTGTATGTTTATGTGTGTGTGTTGGTAAGCTTTGAGGAAGAAGAGTTTTGACCAAGGGAGAGCTTGTAGATCTAGATTCTACTTATCATTTCCAACTTCATTGAGGTATAAAGCTTGGAACTTGCTCATTGTATGCTTAGATCTAGTATTATGGAGTTTTATTTAGTTTTTAGTCCCATGAATGAGATCTGGTGGGATCCTTCCACTCCAAAAGCAAGGAGTTGCTTCTCTTGATTTTTTTGAGATCTTTAATCCATAAAGTTAGCATCTTGATGGTTGTAGATCAACCATGCATGCGTTTATGTCCATTTAGTGAAAGTAGGATGCTAAATCTAGGGTTTGAGTTCTTTTGAACCATGAAAAGGTTCCAAGTTAATGACTTTATGAATTGAGACGTTCCCCAAGGCTTGGATATAAAGTTAGGACGTTTGGTGCTAATCATTAAGTGCTTAAGGGAAAAAGTGATTAATAGGCGTGCACGTTGGGCGTATGCAAGTGTTGGTTGTGCGTATGTGTTCGTGTCCCCGATCAGGCAAGCCACCTCGTATGTCGTGCATACTCTGGTATGCACAATGTACCAGACCTGGTCTTGGGCTTTGTGGTTTGGGCTATGTTTGGACTATTAGGGTTTTGGGCCTTGTTGGACCATTAGCCTTTCTGACTTTGGACCATTGTTAGACTTTGGGCCTTCTTGGATTTTGGCTCATATTGGGCTTTGGGTAGCCTTTAGGAATTGGGCCACTATTAGGCTTTTAGCGCCTTTGAGTTTGAGTCTCGGTTATTGGGCCAAGTGAGGAAAGGGTAAAATAGTCTTTTACCTTGGGTGTTGGACAACTGAACTAGATTATCGGTTATGGTTTATGACCCGATTATTAATTAGGGTTTTATTTGTTTGGTTAGTGCGGGGATTCTTTGGTTCAGCAGCCCAAGCATTTATTGACTAATAGCAGACTGAAGTGAGTTTGCTCACTATACTGTAGGGCACTAGGGATTGTATGTGTTTATAGTCTTTGTGACTCATGTTGTATGTGTTGTATGCATGTGTTCCTGTTTTTCATATGTATGTGGGGTGAAATAGACCCCGAGGGTGAAATAGACCTGGTACAACCATGTGCTAACATATGAGTTAAAATAGACTCGGGGTGAAATAGACCTGGGGGTGAAATAGACCTGGCATAGCCTTGATTTGCCATATGAGTTGAAATAGACTCGGGGATGAAATAGACCTAGGGGTGAAATAGACCCGACAGAGCCTTGAGTTGGCATATATGTATGGTATGCAGTATTTTGGGGAACTCACTAAGCTTTATGCTTACAATTTTCAATTTATGCTTCGGGTACTTCTTGATCGAAGGGGAAAAGCTTGGGATGATCGCATCACACACACCATGATTTTTCAATTATTTGACTCTAATGTGTTTTGGATGATTATGAATACATTATGATTTCCCCTTGTGTTTTGATGAAAACGTTTGATTGTTGTTTTATCTAGTATCAAAACAAGATTTTTTTTGATTTTTTAATTTTGGAATGTTACATAGAAGCTATATGAATTCCGTATGGGATTAGACAATGCATACTCCACAATGAAAACCCAAATACTTGATATGAAGCCAACACAAACGTTAGCAACGTTATACCATCTTGTGGATGAAGACAAACAATAGAGGGCTATCTCTGTGACAAAGAAACCGGTTGTGGAGGCATCTGTCTTCAAAACCTACACAAAGGGACAAAAAGACACCAATGCAGACTCAAACCAGTTGAGAAAGAAGACAGACAACAAAGAATTGAAGCGTGGAAACAACAAGGATCCAGAGTATTGTTCCTTTTGTGACAAGAAAGGTCATAATAAGGACGGTTGCTTCAAAATAATAGGGTACCCAGATTGGTGGCCAAACAAAACCAAGCAAGGAAAGGGAAAGGTGAAGGGATCCTACGTTGAGACTAGAACGAGCCCCATACTAGGGTTGTCCAGAGATCAATATTAGAATCTTCTTCTCTGCTTTACCAAAAATAAGTGGAATGAACTAGTCACACCAATAGTTAATATGGCTTGTAAGCTTGAAGCTGGTAATGAATGGGTTATTGACTTAGGTGCCACTGAGCATATAACTCATAAAGAAGAAATTCTTAAAAACAAAACTAAGAATTTTTGGGTAACATCCCAAAAATCAGATATATTTATTATCTCTTGTATCTCTATCAAAAATGAAAAATTTGGTCCCTTGAAGAAAAAGACTCGCGGAAGTGGTCGTATGCATGGCGTACATATGAGTACGAGCAGCGTACTCATGCAATGGGCATGATTGCGCATGGCCAACTAGTATGGTGGGCATACGTGTGGTACGCAGTGGGCATGATTGCGGATGGACAACTAGTTTTATGTCTTCATTTTGAGCACCTTTATCAGCCTCCAAATCCTCTCTAAAACCCTAATCCAAGTTGTGTTGCTTGTGTTAGCTTTTTCAACTTTTTGAGTGTTCTTGGTTCTTGTAGTGGAATAAGGAAGCTTGAGAAGAAGGAGTGGGTGCTAGCAAGCTTATAGATCTAGAAATCTTCCCTCTTTGTGCATCATTTTCAGGTATAAAGTTTATACCTTGGCAAGCCTTTCTTTAGATCTTCATGGTTGAAGTTTTATGCACTTTTGTCCCCAAAATTGGACCTTTATGAGTTTGGAGCACTCCGGGGAATTCTAGCTGTCCTTTCATGCACTTTAGGACCTATAGATTCATAAAAATGGTTCCTTGATCATTCCCTGTGGTTCATGCATAAGTAAAGTAGCTTAGTGTCCATTAGAAGCAAAATATTGTTGCATTGGGTCCTTCCTAGCCACACAAAGGCTAAACGCCAATGACTTTATGGATTAAGAGATCTTAGACTAGTCAAATCTATGGTAGGGTTAGTTGTCCTAAAGGATTAAGACATTAACTTGGTGGAAACAGAGGCAGACAGAGTACGTAAAGATTGGTACGCTCAGCCTTCTCGATGAGCATTGAATGTTGTTGACTTTGACCCTTGGTCAAGATTTAGGGGTTTTGGACCATGAGAAGGGCAAAATGGTCCTTTTTCCCTTAGAAGGTTTAGAAGTGGGATTTGGACTTGCAAGTGAGTTCTTGGAGCTTAATTATTAATTAGGGTTAATTATTTTGGTGACTAGGCAGAGTCTAGATCCGACAGCTCGGGTGCTAGGTTTTTATGTCGTCAGTATCGGGTGAGTCTCCTCACTTACTCTTACATGTGTGGTAGGATAGCTGTATTTATGATGACCAGCTGGGTCTAGCTGTTATGGTTATGTTATGCTATTTATATGTAACTAAGGTTGTTGATTGCCACCCACGGTTGCTAATAAACCATCGGGCATGCTGTTAGCTTATTAGGACTGCTGATAGTCAGCAGGACTGCTAATAACCATAGTTGTTTATGTATGTTGTGATGTATGTGGTATCTTGGGGAATCACTAAGCTTTGTGCTTACAGTTGTTGATTTATATGTGGCAGGTACTTCTGAGGACCTCATGAAGGTGAAGATTTGATTGTACACACGCGTTGGGAGATTTACTACTGGGACATGTTTATGAACTCTGATAATTATGATACAGGTTGTTTTAGGATAATTATGTAATTGATAACTTGGTTGTGAAACTCTGAGTTTGGTACATTAAAAATGAAAAATTTGGTCTAAAATTTTAAGGTGTTACATTTTTGGAAACTCCTGTCACCATACCTAACGAAGATCTTGTTTCTGTTAGTGGGAAAGGGAGTTGCACATTACCAAACATGATTGATATTGATAAAGTTTTATATATTCCAAGTTTCAATTACAACCTCTTATCTGTTAGCCGAGTAACTAAAGATCTAGGTTGTGCTATAACTTTCTCCCTGATTTTTGCTACATGCAGGACTTACACTCAAGGAACCTGCTTGGTGCGGGTAAGTGAAAGTAAGGTCTTTGCCGAATGGGCATGGCAGCGACATGAAGGCAAGTTATGATGACAACAATGGATGTTGAGTTGTGGTACAAGAGGTTGGGTCTGCTTCTGTGTCAAAGCTTTGTTGAGTTAGTTTTTTAGAAAAGTTTTCAAATAGAATAAAGGATAGAGTTTGTGATTCATGTGTTAAAGCCAAGCACACTAGGTTACCTTTTCCACATAGCTTAATAAAAACAGTTGATTGTTTCTAGTTATTACATCTTAATGTTTGGGGAAAGTATCGTACACCCTCTCTTACGGGTGCTAATTATTTCCTTATCATTGTTGACGATTACAATAGAGTTCTTTGGGTCTACATAAGAATGATTCATATTATCACCTAATTGATTTTCATAACTTTGTGAAAACACAATTTGGAAAAGAATTAAAAGAATTAGAGAAGACAATGGAGGAGAATTTATATCAGGACAAATAAGAGATTTTTATGCAAAAGTAGGAATTGTCTTAGAAATGACTTGCCTACATACTCCTCAGCAAAATGGGGTGGTGGAAAGAAAATATAGACACTCCTTGAAATTTCTCGTGTATTAAAATTTGAGGCCAACCTTCCTGTCATGTTTTGAGGGGAGTGTATCCTTGCTACAACATACATCATAAATCGATTACCTTCAAAGCCCATCAGGAAAAAAACTCTTTATGGAATTCCTTGTGGGAGAGAACCTCACTACAATCACATGAAAGTGCTTGGATGTTTAGTGCATAAAAGAAACTATGAAACTGGAGGCGACAAGTTTGAAGTGAGGGGAGACCTAGCATTTTTATTAAATACCCACAAGGAAAGAAGGGATATCGAGTTTTTGATATAAAAGACAAAATGATTGTTGTCTCTAGGGATGTTAAGTTTATAAAGAACGTCTTCCCAATCATGGATTCAATGCCTAACGCTCATCAAACTGAAGACAAGTTTTTCTTGAATAAATCAATTCAAGATAACGGTGACATCTTTCTGATGAAGAAAAATGATGATATGCAAGAAGATGTTAATAAAGCTGACTTGGGTTAAGACATCCTAAGCGTACAAAGTGTGGATGTGACACTTGAGAATGACTCAGGACCACTAATAGAGGACACACAGGAAGGAACTATCGACAAAGAACATCACCTTGAAGACCAAAGAGAGGAAAGGAGTAGGTCTCAGCCTAAACATTTGTATGATTTCGTTGTCAAGATGCCCCCTTCGGTTGACCATGTACCATCCTCGTCGTGTCAATAGTCCTTGGTGGTACATCCTATTTCTAACTTTGTTTCTTATGAAAAGTTCACCGATTCACATAAAGCCTTGTTGATAGCCATTATCTCAAACGGTGAACCCAAATATTTTAAGCAAACTGTGCAGGACATTAATTGGATGGAAGAAATAAAAAAGGAAGTGAAGGCCTTAAAAGAAAATGGTACCTGGATGCTTGAAAAACTACCAAGTAGGAAACACACCATTGACTCCAAATGGATTTATGAAATCAAATATAAAAAGGAGGTACAAGGCACGGCTAGTTGTAAAAGGGTTTACTCAATTAGAAGGGGTAGAATTCGACGATACGTTTTCACCAGTAGCTAAACTTGTAACTGTTAGAAGCTTGCTTGCAGTGGAGGTAAAGAAAGACTGGATCATGCATTAGCTCGACGTCAATAATGCTTTCTTGCATGATGATTTGGATGAGGAGTTTTACTTGACGATTCCTCGTGGTTTTACTAAGAAAGGAGAAAATAGAGTTTACAGGCTATGAAAATCTTTATACAGTGTAATGTCCCGGTTTTAAACCCAAAAAATTTCATTTTTATTTATCAAAATTTATCAGAGTATTATTACATTGTGCGGAAACATGTTTCGAATGCGCTTGTGTACAATCGAACCTTGCCCTTCTCACAAACCAATGGAGTGCCAGAAAGAAATTTGTGACAATTGGGTACGCGTTAGGCTTAGTGAGTTCCCAAATTACCATATGTACTACAATACATATACATACATACATATAATGGCTCACGATTTGCCAACGAAATGTGTATTTTGGATTAGGTTCCCGACCTATTTAACTATTCCACTGTCATCCCCTAACTAATCTACATGGGTTCGTAGGTTCCCAACCTCCTTAACCGTTTGACTTTCACCACTAACTAAACCTATGCAGGCTTATAGGCTCCTGGTCTCCTTAACCAGTCGACCGTCACCTTCTATCTAGGTCTAATATCGCAATAATTATGCATATAGAGATTGCACTTTAGATTATACTAATACAAGCACATTTACACTTTCTACTCTACTAAATCTCTATCCTAACATACATGGATATATATATATATATATATATATATATATATATATATATATACATATATATATATATATATATATATATATGAATGTATGTATGTATATATATATATATATATATATATATATATATATATATATATATTATACTACATGGTATAGTGAGATAACTCACTTGGGTAATTTTCATCGATGATTGATAGTTATCTGGTTGATCCTAATGGCGATCTAGTTGGTGGGTAATACACCGAACAACTATTAACCTATAATACTTTAATCTATTAATGTCTATGACTATCTGGTAACGAAATCTAGATCTTTCACTAATCCCAATGAATACTGAGAGTTCTATCAAATAAGGATCTGCTAAGCAGGACAATTGGGAGGCATGACCATTTCAACATATAGCCTTTTTGAAATCCAACAACCAAGCCAACGTGACCATTCTTGACACCTCTCCCTTAAATAGATCAATCAACAATATAACTGGAATTATTGATAAATCTTATTTATATATCCATAACAACGACTATGAATATAAATGTAAGTTACACTTAAAGCGTAGTAAGTGCAACCTAACTTACAAAGAGTTTATGGCGAAAACCCGAATAGGCGTGGGAAGGACCTTGATACCGAGCACTTCTATCTGCCTGACATTCTGCTTCAGAGCCTTGCCAGAAAATGACTTTTACCAAAACCCTGAAATCTACTAAAAATCAGATTTAGAGAGAGGAATAGATAGATTTTGGTGTAGCAATGAATGAAAGGGGCATTACTATACATAGTCGAAATGCACGTCGTGCCCGACCAAGTCTACACCGCGCCCAATCTTGGTCAGCACTACTTCCTCTTAGAGCATGAAACGTGTCGACTTTTGGATGGTTCTACGTGGCAACTTCTAGAAGGTGCGCGACACACCCTATCTACGTGAGGTGTACCCGAAAAACTTCAATAATTCGTAACTTCTTCATACGAACGCTGTTTTTGACGTTCTTTATATCTACACATAGTTATCGATGAGATCTACAAATTTCACTTAGACGCTGGCGACTAATTGTTACCTTAGTTTTAAAGCTATATTTTTAACCGGATTAGACTGTTAAAGCCCATATAAAAATCATAACTCGCTCATATGAATTATGTTCTCGACTGTCTTTATATCGACGAAATCATATGGACGAGATCCTCAACTCTCGTTTATATTGTTTTTCCTAACAATCAACCACTTTCTATTTCGGTTTCTGTGTTGTACATTGCTGTGTTGAAACTTATAAAAATCATAACTTCCTCATACGAAGTCAGGTTTAGGCGTTGTTAATGTGTACCCCCTAGCTTTTACGACTACTATGACTTTTGTAAAAACTATTTATCCTAAATAGTCATGTATCAAAAGTCTATTTACCGTAACTGGTCGTTTATACTGCTAGGCAAAAACGGGGTGTTACAATTCTCCCTTACTTAAAGAAATTTTGTCCCTGAAATCCTACTCCTGACGGAATTTAGGATAATGCTTACACATTATCCTATTGAAGTTCACAAGATCAACCTAATATCTAGTCGGCGTTGCTACATCGAATTCGTCCATTTATACCTATTTAGTCGTAAAACTTCGTTTTCTACTGTAGACATACTCCAGAACACCACGTGGAGTCCTCCAAAACTGGAAATTCGTTGGTTTGGACTTCCAGAATCCACACGCTATGTTTAACGTTCGCTTTCAAAGGTAAAAATGTTGACTAGTTATGAGGTGGTTAACTATGGAATTTTACCTACTACATCCTAAAGGAATCCATTTTCAGAAACATGCCTCTATAGGGATTTGTGGTATATCCTTAAAACATTCAAGAATCTAGATTACAAACATTATTCCAACATAGTTCAGGTGTTCCAACATCCTAAATTTTAACCAAAGTTATAGTAACTAGCTTGAAAATATTATAACCAATACTCTAATATTGGCGACAGACTCATTATAAGGCTTGCATTTTAAACTTTTGCGGCTACCACTAATTTAATGGTCTTTAATCTACATTGTACAGATGTTAAAGTCTAACTTTCATCCCATGTCGACCTATAATCCAGTTCTAGTTCTATATTATTTTTTGTGCCTACTACTAAATGGAATAAGTAAACCAAACACGTAGTCTACCCTGATGCCTAAAGTAATACTGAAGTATTACCATATGCTTAATGGGCATAGTTCGTTTTGAATGGTCTCGTCGTATGGGTATCTAAATATACTTACAAAAATACTCTATCCCTTGACGTTGATCCTACTGCTATAATCCGTTTGCTAGGTTTAACTAAATCCTTTACTATGGTTGAAATCAAATTCTTAAGTCTGGTGTATCCCTTGAATAGTTACGCTCTCTATGGCAACTATACTACCTAATCCCTATCATACGTTTGGAATGAAAGACCAACTATTCTTCGAGAAGCAATAAACTCATCTCTTATGGGTAATATAACCGAATACTTCTTTCTTCTGTTACTCGTAAAACAAAAATGAAACTAACACTTCATCCTACTCGTGTTGCTACTCTCCTGGACCTTGACATCGAAATCGAATGTTGAATTACTTCTCACAATTTCTCTTTAACGGTAAGTTCTCCCCCACTTGGATTCGACCCATTATCTGTTGTTGCTCATAACTACTCAGAGTCTAAACTGGCCTAGCCTACATGATTCGTAGCTCCTTTCGACTTTGAAGAAACCCATGCTTGTCATATCTAATGATCTTCAACATTCTCTTCGAAGTACCACTAATTGTGCCTACCATATGGGAATTCTTGCATAAGGTCGTGAAAAGCATGATGTTGCCTAAAACGCATTAATGCACACACATAACTAATTGGTATAAGGGATTTTATGTAACATCCCGAGTTCAGGAGTGCAAGTTCAGGGTTCAAAGTGAAAATGTATAAGGGCAACTCGGCGAGTCCATGGGTGGACTCGACGAGTAGAGTCGCAACTCTGGTCGCATGTTAAGTGGCCAACTCGGCGAGTTGGTGCTGGGTGAAGAAAACCCTAATCTTCGGGGTTTTACCCCCTATTTAAAGGATGTTATGTCTTCTCTTTAGCCTCTATTTACCCTGAGAGTTCCAGAGAAAACCCTAATCGTGAGAAACTCCATTATTGAGAGGATTGAAGCTTGGAAGAAGGAATTTGTGAAGAGAAGTTGGAGGAATTCGAGGATAGCACCAAGAAGGCTTGTGGATCTGAAGTCTACATCAGTTTAGGCTCATCTTTGGGGTAAGAATCCTCTGTCTTGAACCCTTTTTCCCTTATTGTCATCCATGGTGGTTGTTTAGGGGTTTTTGGAGGATTTCATGAGTCATTTCGGGATTGGAAGATGGATCTGAGGATGCTACCTCAGATATGGAGTAGTGATGATCCAAAATCACTTAAAGTCCCTGTTGATAAGTGATTGGTGAAGCTATCTTGTCCCAAACCCAAACCCTAAAGTGTAAAATGCCTAGATCTCTTTGGATTCACGTAAAGTTCGCCACTTTACGTGATGGATGGTTTGTAGGAGGCTAGATCTACGTTTTGGATCAATTGCATGGCCTGGAAGGTTCTGTTTGGAATGAGATCTGAAGGCACTCGGCAAGTCACAAGGGTGTACTCGGCGAGTTGCTTGAAGATGTTCTAGAACTCTGCGAGTTGGAAGAACAACTCGGCGAGTAGGTTGAAGATAGCCTTGGACTCGGCGAGTCTGGTCGTAAGGTCCTATCCTTTCTTCTGGTTGAGCTGTGAATCAGTGAGTCAAGGGATGACTCGGTGAGCCAAGTGTGAAAGGACTCAGAGTTGTTGGACTCGGCGAGTCTCGGGGTGACTCGACGAGTTGAGTCGCGGATTGGGGAAGTTCTGAGCATGGGGACTCGGCGAGTCATCGGGTTGACTCGGCGAGTAGAGTCAGTCAGGGGTTGACTTTGACTTTGACCAAGGGTTGACCAGTTGACTTCCAGGGGCATTTTGGTAATTGTTGGATATTGTTTTGAGTTTAGTGTTTTGGTGGTCGTCTAGTGGTGGAGATCGTATCAGTGATCAGGAGCAGCTTGGGTTATCTGTTCAGTCGGCAGTTTCGAGGTGAGTTATCCTCACTATATCTACAGGGTCTAAGGCACCAAGGCCAACCCTTTATTGGATTGAGATCCGGGTATTTGTTGTTATGATATTCCTTTGATATGTTGCATCTTGGTAGCTAGGGTAGTATATGTTAGAGACCTGGTTGAGGTCGGTATCCTGAGATATAGGGTGATGCTATGCTAGAGGCCGGTTAGGTCGGAATCCTGGTTAGGATGATGATATGCTATGTGATCTGTTTGATCGGTTTGTTAACTGTGAATTGCTATATGATTGTATGTTTATGTGCACATGGTTGTTTGGACTGGAGTTGGGTTGAGGCGGGTCCTACTTTGTGCTGTAGGCCAAGATACTCAGGGCGGACCGATTGTCCCAAAGGCCCAGCAAGCGGTCCGGATAGGCTGTAGGCCCCAAGAGGGCGGACCAGACGTGCCGAGGCTCGGAGAGTGGACCAGGCCGACTGAAGGCCCGGTGCGGGTGGACCAGTCATACTATAGACTCAGAGAGTGGACCAGGTGGATTGAAGGCCCGGTGCGGGCGGACCAATCACACTGCAGACTTGATGTATGTGGCTAGATTCGGAGAGTGGACCAGGTGGATTGAAGTCCCGGTGCGGGCGGATCAATCACACTGCAGACTCGAGGTATATGGATAGACTCGGAGGGTGGACCAGGTGGACTGTTGGCCGGTGCGGCGGACCAGTCACACAGTAGACTCGAAGTGCATGGCTGTTCTGTGATCGGATATGATATGGCATGTTATGCGTGTATGCTATATGTGGTTGGTATTTTGGGGATATCTCACTAAGCTTTCAGGCTTACAGTTGTGGTTTTATGTTTTTCAGGTTCTTCAGGAGACCGTGGCAAGGCAAAGGCGTGATCGTACCGCTCCTCATGTTTATGTTGTGATGTGATTCTGGGAATACTTTAATTTAACTGTATTGAAAACCTTTTTGTAATAATTTAATGAAATTAGGTTGTTTTTGAAAAGTTTAAATTGGTTGGAATTTTTCGGTCGTTACAAGTTGGTATTAGAGCCTTGGTTTGAGTGAATTGGAGGAACACTCATGTAACTCCAGTCTCAAATCGAGGAGGGTTTTCAAAAGAGAATTTAAAATGGTTTTCAAAATGAGTAAAAGGTGGACGCGGAGGTACGATCAGCCGGAGCCAGTAAGTAACTCCCAAATACCATACATGATATTTGTTTTTGAGCTTTGATAGAACAGCATGCTAGTGCTAGGCTAGGGATCTTCAGGATTTCATGATAATGTTGCCTGATTTATGATGCCTGTTAGCCTAGGGATTCCTTGTGGGAGATTTCTGGTGTTCCTCTAGTAGTGAGGATTGAGCGCTTGCTATGTATGTTTTACACTAGGGTGTTGTGGTAGTACTTCATACAAATATGGGTAGGTGTGGAAGGTAGTATGGGCCTGTAATACTGAAAGCAAAGGACCCATACGCGTATCAGGGAAACCATGACCTCTAGGGTTGGTTTGAGAGTTGGTTCCCGGGATTAGTGGGAAGTGTATGAGATTTTGTAGTGTTTTTCAGTATGGAGATTCCGAGGCATGCTGGGAATCGATACGGGTCAGGATTGGGAGCAGGAGAGGGAGTTTCGGGCGGGTCAGTACCGCCCGAGGTTATGGGTCAGATGAGCACGTGCAAGTTGGATGGGAGGATTCATGAGATCCTGCATGATGAGGTTGCTGCGTTGTTCCGGGTCGAGTTGCCGGAACTGTTTGGGTCGATCAAGACCACCATGGTGGAGTATTTTTATGAGCGCTATGCAGCTCTCACAGAGACGGCTGCCACGGTGGCTACAACGGCTGTAGCAGCGGCAGGGGGAGGAGCTAGTCGGGGTTTTCAGTATCGGGACTTCGATAATACGAAGCCTCCCACCTTTGATGGAGTTCAGGACCCGATTGTTGCTATGAGATGGTTATCGGACGTGGAGGGGTATTTCTTCACGTGTTCATGCCCCGCTGATAAGAGGGTTAGGTGTACTCTGAACCTGTTGAGGCTCGGGGCAAAGGATTGGTGGAGATTGACCACGGGGTCATATTCAGATGCACAGAGGGCTGCAGTTTCATGGGATCAGTTCAGAGAGATGTTTAGCACTCGTTATGTTCTGCGGGTTGAGAGAGAGATTGGCTCAGGAGTTCCTTGAGCTGAAGCAGGGTTCAGAGTCGGTGACTGAGATCACCAGGATGTTCACTAAGAGGGCAATGTTCTGCCCTGAGTTCGCTTCGGAGCAGGCTCAGATGTCTCGATATCTGAGCATGCTCAAGAGGGATATCAGACAGTTTGTTTCTACGCAGAGGTGCGAGACATTGTTGGAGTTGCAGGAGGCCGCCAGGCGGCGTGAGTTAGAGATTGAGTTGCAGTTACGTGAGCTGAGGCAGGCTCCGGTGCAGTCGCAGCCGGCGCCGAAACGGTCTAAGACCGTTGATTCTAGGGTGGGAGATCAGAGCAGCCACGCTTGTGGAAAGTGTGGGAGGGGTCACACCGGAGTTTGTAGGTCCGGTGGTGCATGCCGCAAGTGCGGAAAGGAGGGGCACTATGCGAGGGATTGTCGACAGCCAGCGCCGGTTCGGGATTTGAGGATTTGTTATCATTGTCATCAGGTTGGACACTTAAGGGTCAATTGTCCACAGCTTGCTGCAGGACCGATGCAGGCTCCACCACCGACCACTTTGAGGATCACGGGTGGAGGTCAGGGTGGAGCGGAGCCCCCAAGGGCTCAGGGTTGTGCTTTTCAGCTTACAGCAGAGGAGGTTAGAGCAGTGCCGGATGCAGCTGCGGGTATGTTTCTTTCTTGATGTCTTGTTATCTTTTGTTTATTATGGATCATTGTTTATCTGCTAGTCTCTTTGTGTGGTTTTCGGTGTGGTATTCGTTGTTCTTCAAGAGTTATGGTATGGTTATGGGTTAGTGATGGGAATTTCGTTGGTTATCATTCGTGGGGGTTATTAGTGGGAATCTGGCATTGGTATGAATGTCGGATAGCATATGCTTTCTGAAGAGTGGTTAACTACAGATTGAGTTCTTTCGAGCTCGGGTTGATCAGTGTGGAAATGGGATTTTTGTGAAGGTTGTTTATGCTTGTGGGACGCAATTCACGTGTAAGTGTTGTGTTGTGTGAGGTTGTTGAGGTAGGTCGATGTTGGCGACCGGTGATTGTTAGTCAGTGCTACAAGTGGGGGAGAATTGGAAAATTCTCCGGAAGATTGATGAGCATGTGAGGTTGTTTAGCTGTTTGGGATTCAGCAGTGTTCTGTCATCCTAGAGTGTAGGCTGGTAAGAGTAAGTGACATGCATGTGGGGCAGGATACAGACCAAGGGTATTTGATTGTGGAGGGCCTGGGATCAGGCCGAGATCGAGTTTGTATGATGGAGATAGAGTTCGGAAGCCCTAGAGGGCTAGAACAATATGCATGGGAGGATCTCCCAGAGAGGTAACTCGGAATGATGAATGATAGTTAAGCGGTCCGGATAGACTGAAGGCCGGTAGGCGTACCAGTCAGGCCGAAGGCTCGGAGAACGGCCCAGCCAGGCTGAAGGCCCTGGAGGGCAGTCCACATTGGCTGAAGGTTCTGAGAGTGGTCCAGACTGGCTGAAGGCCTGGTAAGGCGGTCCAGTCATGCTGAAGACTCTGCAGGTATTGATAGATCGGTTCGAGGAAATGGATTGAGTATGTCGCGATGTGTTAGAATTGGAAGGTCTGGCCCTGGGTATTGATCTCGATTGGTGGAGATGGTGCGTGGACTCGAGAGTCCTTGCAAGCAGATTCAGAGCATGTGTGTTGCATGAATAGCGGTTATGCTATAAGAGAGTGGTGTAGCATCGGGCGAGCACCGTGGAACTTGTCGCGGTGACAAGGCGGCCAAGTGGATTCCCTTGGTAGGGAAAGAGATAAGAATGTAGCTCCGAGAGGGAGTGTAAATTCAGAGAAGTGAAAGCGGCAGTGCAGAGTTGTGATTGGAGTGATCCAATTAGGGTCTTTGAGCAGCATGATTGCGACAGTGGTATGGAATCACATCCGGATGGGATGTCTGCTGAGGTTGCAGAAAGGGATTCTGCGGGTGTAGAGACAAGAGACTCGGAAGGGATGCAGGGATGGAGTCTTGGACTTTCAGCTTGATTCTGATCAAGGAGTTGTGTAGGTAATGGTGGTTCATCCGGGGGGGATGATTGGAGGTGTCGTCAGTGTGTCGGGTTTTCCCAACCCGAGAGTACTAGGGCTAGTTCAGCATGTGCGTGTGATTGCAAGAAGAGAACTCATGGGAGTTGCTCTGAGGCTGAAGAATGTGTCATTCTGTCAGCAGGGTGTGGATAAAGTTGGACTCGGATCGGGAACCCGGTGGTTCAGGGTTATATCTAGCTCGTAAGAGTCAAGTGATTCTGGTGATTAGGATCGAGAAAAGTGCCATGGAGTGGTACTCGGTTGTTAAGTGTGGAGCCTGATGGGTGTGGTTATCAGAGGGTAAAGCCGGTGGCCGACTTGAGACGGTGGTCAGGACACCGCAAGAAAGGAGAAAGTGAGTTTTGGGTTTCGATGGTTGTGCTTTGAGGAACTTGGTCTGGTTAAGGCCAGGTGATGCAAGGCGAGAGTATTTATGGAGTTGAGTTGCCGCAGGCTTCGAGGACGAAGCCTAATTTAAGTGGGGGAGAATTGTAACATCCCGAGTTCAGGAGTGCAAGTTCAGGGTTCAAAGTGAAAATGTGTAAGGGCAACTCGGCGAGTCCAAGGGTGGACTCGGCGAGTAGAGTCGCGACTCTGGTCGCATGTTAAGTGGCCAACTCGGCGAGTCGGCGGCTGGACTCGGCGAGTTGGTGCTGGCTGAAGAAAACCCTAATCTTCGGGGTTTGCCCCCTATTTAAAGGATGTTATGCCTTCTCTTCAGCCTCTATTTACCCTGAGAGTTCCAGAGAAAACCCTAATCATGAGAAACTCCATTATTGAGAGGATTGAAGCTTGGAAGAAGGAATTTGTGAAGAGAAGTTGGAGGAATTCGAGGATAGCACCAAGAAGGCTTGTGGATCTGAAGTCTACATCATTTTAGGCTCATCTTTGGGGTAAGAATCCTCTGTCTTGAACCCTTTTTTCCCATATTGTTATCCATGGTGGTTGTTTTGGGGTTTTTGGAGGATTTCATGAGTCATTTCGGGATTGGAAGATGGATCTGAGGATGCTACCTCAGATCTGGAGTAGTGATGAGCCAAAATCACTTAAAGTCCCTATTGATAAGTGATTGGTGAAGCTATCTTGTCCCAAACCCAAACCCTAAAGTGTAAAATGCCTAGATATCTTTGGATTCACGTAAAGTTCGCCACTTTACGTGATGGATGGTTTGTAGGAGGCTAGATCTACGTTTTGGATCAATTGCATGGCCTGGAAGGTTCTGTTTGGAATGAGATCTAGAGGCACTCGGCAAGTCACAAGGATGTACTAGGCGAGTTGCTTGAAGATGTTCTAGAACTCTGCGAGTTGGAAGAACAACTCGGCGAGTAGGTTGAAGATAGCCTTGGACTCGGCGAGTCTGTTCTTGGACTCGGCGAGTCTGGTCGTAAGGTCCTATCTTTTCTTCTGGTTGAGCTGTGAATCAGTGAGTCAAGGGATGACTCGGTGAGCCGAGTGTGAAATGACTCAGAGTTGTTGGACTCGGCGAGTCTCGGGGTGACTCGACGAGTTGAGTCGCGGATTGGGGAAGTTCTGAGCATGGGGACTCGGCGAGTCATCGGGTTGACTCGGCGAGTAGAGTCAGTCAGGGGTTGACTTTGACTTTGACCAAGGGTTGACCAGTTGACTTCCAGGGGCATTTTGGTAATTGTTGGATATTGTTTTGAGTTTAGTGTTTTGGTGGTCGTCTAGTGGTGGAGATCGTATCAGTGATCAGGAGCAGCTTGGGTTATCTGTTCAGTCAGCAGTTTCGAGGTGAGTTATCCTCACTATATCAACAAGGTCTAAGGCACCAAGGTCGGCCCTTTATCGGATTGAGATCTGGGTATTTGTTGTTATGATATTGCTTTGATATGTTGCATCCTGGTAGCTAGGGTGGTATATGTTAGAGACCTGGTTGAGGTCGGTATCATGAGATATAGGGTGATGCTATGCTAGAGGCCGGTTAGGTCGGAATCCTGGTTAGGATGATGATATGCTATGTGATCTGTTTGATCGGTTTGTTGACTGTGAATTGTTATATGATTGTATGTTTATGTGCACATGGTTGTTTGGACTGGAGTTGGGTTGAGGCGGGTCCTGCTTTGTGCTGTAGGCCAAGATACCCAGGGCGGAACGATTGTCCTGAAGGCCCATCGAGCGGTCTGGATAGGCTGTAGGCCCCAAGAGGGCGGACTAGACGTATCGAGGCTCGAAGAGTGGACCAGGCTGACTGAAGGCCCGGTGCAGGCAGACCAGTCATACTGTAGACTCAGAGAGTGGACCAGGTGGATTGAAGGCCCGGTGCGGGCGGACCAACCCAACCTATTTATTTAAATGGGTTGATATTTCCAACCCAACCCAACCATTTAGGTAAATGGGTTGTCACCGGGTAGACCTTTTTATGTAGTTCCTGACCCAACATATTAAATAAATGGGTTAAACTTGGGTTAACCCATTAAAAAATCAATTAAATAAATTATATAATTAAATATTATACCACTTAAATTATAAAACTTAAATAAAACTTCATAATTATGACAAAATCACAATCCTAATTCATAAATACAAATAAATTGTTCAAATAATATTAAAAATGTTTAGTTTCACAGTGATTTTGGAGAGTGGCGAGTATTATCGGCGCTAAAAAACGATGGAAATTAGGATTGAATTTTATTAAAAATAGATAATAATAATGCACCAATTTAAGTTAAATGGGTTGAAAATCTCAACCCAACCCGCTAATTTTGGGTTGGGTTCGAATCGGGTTGGCAGTTTGGGTCGGTTTTTTCCAGCTCTAGTCGAACTACTAGCAAAAATGACGGTTGCTGAATTCACTCAATCCTTCTCGTTGTTCTAGGATGGTCACCTTGTCGCGTTCCAATTGCCCTTCTTCCTTCTCACAACTACAATCGGTACTACATCGGACAAGGTTCTCAAAACCTAGCTTACTCACACAAATCTACTTTATTTGGATTCAATCATATATGGTCACTTGCGCCCGACCTTAGAGTCACTCTCCTAGACATCAACATATGACAGGTTATACGAAAATGAAACGAATTCATAGTGTTAGCCACACTATCTACCTAACTAACAATACCTTAGCAACTTCATGACTTTTTCTTATCCAAGAGCGAGTCATGTGTTTTGGGTAGTATAGGCCTCTACTACACTTCACACTTACTTATACTTGTCCTAAAAATTGTCTCGTAGTTTCCAAGTCACTTCTAAAACTACACACGATAACCACTAAACATATATATTTATGTGTCCTATGAGCACGTACAATAGGTTTTCCAAAACCCCACTAGAACTTTGCATATTACCGATACCCTACCTTACGAATATATGCCCTATCGAGCATGTATTAAACATCGTAGACTCTCCTTCTAAGATTTTCCACCTTAACGTACTATTAGATGAGGAAGAACTTTTATCAATATTAACTAATTATCGGATGAATACAATTGCATGCCGCTAAAATCAAACAATATGTCGACTGAAAGATCCGACACTACAAAGGTTCGAATCAGACAAGAGTTGTGCGATAGTGCCAAATCAAGCAATCTAAGACTATTTAATTATAGAAGCATGCAACCTAATGTATTTGTCAAATAACTATTTAATATCAATAGATGTTCTAAGTAGTAATTAATTTATTTGGAAACTCTATTTAGCAATTCCTGAAAAGATTCCTAGCCTACATACTAGCATGCATTTCTAACATTTCACATATTAGTAAGCATAACAATAGGGATATTTTGGGAATCGCTTTTCTTTTTGAGATTTGGCTGACTGTATGCATCACATTCTCTCGTTTTTGTATTATTCTTTTTACGAGTAGATTTATCAATTTTCCAGATCCTTACTTTGAGCCTTGAATTGCTCAAGTGTTCATCTAGTTCGTTCAAACCAGGGCTATGATACCAACTTGTAACGTCCCGATTTTCAACCCTAAAGTTTTCATTTTTATTTATTAAAATATATCAGAGTATGATTACATTGTGCGGAAACATGTTGCGAATGCGCTTGTGTACAATCGAATCTGTCCTTCTCACGAACAAATGGAGTGCCTGAAAACCATTTGTAACAACTGGATAAGCTCTAGGCTTAGTGAGTTCCCCAAAATACCATATACTAGAATACATTTACATGCATACATATAATGGTTCTAGATCTGCCAACAAAATGTATGTTTTGGATTAGGTTCCCGACCTCTTTAACAGTTCCACTGTCATCGCCTAACTAATCTACATGGGTTCATAGGTTCTCGGTCTCCTTAACCATTCCACTGTCACCCCCTAACTAAACCAATGTGGGCATATAGGATCCCGACCTCCTTAACCATTCCACCGTCACCCTCTATCCAAGTGTAATATCACAACAATTACGCATATGGACACTGCATTTTAGATTCTACTAATAAAGGCGCATTTACACTTTCTACTCTATTAACTCTCTATCCTAACACACATGGATATATATATATATATATATATATATATATATATATATATATATATATATATATATATATATATATATATATATATCCGTGTGTGTTAGGATAGAGAGTTAATAGAGTAGAAAGTGTGATATTACTGGTATAGTGAGATAACTCACCTAGGTAATTTCTCTGATGATTGACAGTTATCTGGGTGATCTTACTGGTGGTCCAACTAGTGGGTAATACGTCGAACAAGTATTAACATATAATACTTTAATTTATTAATCTCATTAACGATCTGGTAACAAAAGCCAAATCTTTCACTAATCCCAATGAATACTAAGAGTTCTATCAAATAAGGATCAACCAAGAAGGATAATTAGGAGGCATGACAATTTTAGCGTATAGCCTTTCTGAAATCCAACAACCAAGCCAACGTGACCATTCTAGACACCTCACAGCTAAGTAGATCAATCAACATTATAACTAGAATTACATATTAATTATATATACATATCCATAACAAAGACTATGAATATAAATATAAGTTACACTTAAAGCGTAGTAAGTGTAACCTAACTTATAGAGAGTTTTTGGCAAGAAACCGAAAAGTTGCGGGTAGGACCTTGATATCGAGCGCTTCTATTTTCCCGACATTCTGGTTTAGAGCCTTGCTAGAAAATGAGATTTTCCATAACCCCGAAATCTTCCAAAAATCATATCTAGAGAGAGGAATAGAGAGAGGTTGGTGTGGGAAAGAATGAAAGGGGGAATTGCTATATATAGTTGAAATGCATGCCGCGTCCAACAAAGTGCATGCCGCACCCAAGCTTGGTTGTCACTCCTTCCTCTCAGAGCACGATATGTGTCGACTTTTGGCTGGTGTTGCGTGGCAGCTTCTAGAAGGTGCACGTCACACCCTATTTGCGTGGGGTACACTCAGGAAACTTCAAAAATTCGTAATTTCTTCATATGAACTCCGTTTTTGACGTTATTTATATCCACACATAGCTATCGACGAGACCTATAACTTTCATTTAGACTCCATCGGCTAATTCTCAATTTATTTTTAAAGTTATATTTTTAACAGGTTTAGATTGTTAAAGCGTGTATAAAAATCATAACTCTCTCATATGAATTACGTTCTCGACTGCCTTTATATAAACGAAATCATATGGACAAGATCTTCAACTCTCGTTTAGATTGTTTTTCATAACAATCAACCGATTTCTATTTCGGTTTTTGTGTCATACAGTGTTACGTTGAAACTTCTACAAATCATAACTTCCTCATACTAAGTCAGATTTAGGTGTTCTTAATGTGTATGGTCTGGCTTTTACGACTATTATGACTTTTGTCAAAACTGATAAAGTAATGATCTCATATCCCAAAACGGGAGGAGATGAATATATATATAATGAATTTACAATTACACGCTCACAAATTTTCAATTTACAAGCTAGTAGTTATGACTAACATCCCCCCCGCAAGCGAGACGGGGGCGGACCAAGTCGTAGCATACTTCAGAAGAGTTCAAATTGATGTCGAGGAAGACTTTTGGTAAAGATGTCCACCACTTGCAGCTTGGTTGGAATAAACATTATATGAAGCTTGCTACTTGCAACTAGTTCCTTGATAAAATGATAGTCGAGCTCAATATGTTTTCCCCTCTTATGTGAGACCATATTTTGAGAGAGAAAAAGAGCACTTTGATTATCACACAAGAGTGTCGGCCGACCAGCAGGTAAGACATGGAGCTCACGTAGAAGATTAGTGAGCCACACAATTTCAACAGCCGTATCTGCCATTGCTCGATATTCAAACTCACAACTTGAGCGAGAAACAGTAGGTTGCTTTTTAGCGCTCCATGATATAAGATCCCCCCCCATGAATATCGAGTAGCCATAGGTGGAACGACGAGAATCAACACACCGAGCCCAATCAGCATTAGAATACCCAACCAAAGAGGTGGAATGAGGTCGAGAAAATGTCATCCCAAAATGAAGCGTGCCTTTAAAATACCGGAGTAAAGGTTTGAGAGCAAGATAATGTTCTTCCGTTGGAGCCTTAAGAAATTGACTGACTTGATTGACTGTATAAGAAATATCAGGGCGTGTGAGTTAAATATCGAAGTGCGCCAACCAACGAGTGATACTTAGTAGGGTCAGAGAAAACCACCCCATCAACAACCAAAGGAGCAAAGGATGACAACGGCGCGGCCACCGGTTTAGATTCAGGCAAACCTGCCCGAGATAAAATTTCATGCCTATATTTGGATTGATAAAGAAAGAGACCCTAATCCGAGTAAGAAGCCTCAAGACCAAGAAAATAATTTAACCGACCAAGGTCTTTAATTCAGAACTTATTATGCAATTTGCTAATGAAAGAATGAATAAGTGAGGAGTGCGATCTTGTAAGAATTAGATCATCCACATAGACAAGTAAGTATAACAAACATGTCCCATGTTGAAAGACAAAGAGATATGGATGTGACATCCCCATTTTCATGGCCAGAAAAGATCGATTTTGTTTATGCTTTATAAAAATCAGAGTACTTCTTTTCATAAAAATGTTGCGGAATTTGTTCCTAGAAAAATACGATAAATACGTTATCAAAACATTTTTGAAGAAACGTATTTTATTCATTTTAAAACGTTTGGGATGTCATTGTCAATATAGGAACATAAGCATAAACGGAACTTACATTTATTTACACTAGTGATCTACATCTCTTTAATCTCTCAGTGTAATGTCACTTCATATCGACACGTGTGATATAAATAAACTGAGTGGGTTAGGTTGAGAAACCTGGTGAGTACATAGGGTTTTCAACCCACAATAATATAATTATTATGTTTAAACAATTAAACAATCAACCCAATTCCCCATCCCCATTATCTTCTTTATTCTTAAGGATCTACCCTAAGAATCAGCTATTCCTCGTTCATTTATTCCTAAGGAGTATCCTATGGAATAGGTACGAATTCCATTGTTGTAAATGACACATCTGTCAAGCACAATCTGCTAGTTATGTCACTAGGGCGCAGCTACCAAAATTAAGACGTTCTCTATGGGGCGCATCTGCCGAAATAGTCCTTTAGGCGCATCTGTCGGGGTTATGAGGTTCTCTAGTAGGTACTTCTTCCAGTAGAGTCCTTTAGGCGCATCTGCCAGGGTTTTATTGACAATATGGTTTTCGAGAGTCCACTCGCAATACATATCAATGGGTTTTTAGAGTACACCGACGAACACATCGTTCACAACACCTATAGGTTGCGAGCCTGCTAGTGTTCCACCGGACTGTCTAGAATAGTCTGTGGTTGTCATCCATACTCTGCTGAATGACGGGGCCATCATTTGGGAAAAAGGCTTCTCACATCGTCCACCTCTCATCCTCACCTCACGGTCTATTTCACCTCTCAACTCATCATCCAACTCATATTTCATCTATATCATCTACACATGTATTACCCCAACATTTTCGTAGATATAAAATACATATACAGTTTAAAGCATTTAAAACGTGTATAAAATCGTTCACCCAACATAGATAGCAAGTATTCAGATAATATGCACACATAGCACGTAATTTATATAAAATACTTCATATCTATGTGTAAGCTGAAAGTAACTATGCAATCACCTGAAAGGTGGTGACTCAGCACTCGGACAACGCTTCGATACTCTCAAAACAATTTTCTTTCGATAAAACCTAGTATCAATACCACTAGGGTTTAGTCTAACGATAACCACGACAAATAAATAGTCTGACTATTATTATTATTATTATATAAGTGTTAAATAACACTCAATATAACTCATAATAATAGCCCAAATAATTATTTTAAGGACCTAATAACCTTACTATAATTATTTGAAAGCTATATTAAAAATTGCGTAAACGTAGCTCACTTACATCGGATTTTAACGAAAACCGGGCTTTGTTCGGAGCAGCGTTTCCGAAACCAAAAGAGCATTTGTCTCGGGACTCTGGGAGCCTCGGGGCTTCCCTTAGGTGCTAGGTATTTTTCCTAGGGCTTATGGGGGGGTTGGGGTTGTAGAGAGAGAAAGAAGTTAGAGAGAGAGTGGGATTTGGTGCAAGAAAACATGTTGCCTTCGCAGCTTATTTATAGGCGCCCCTCCTCGGAACGATGGGCGTACTCCTCGGAGTATGTTGGGCGTAATGGACGCGTGTCGTAGCTTCGGTGGTGCATCGTGGACAGCTTCGGATCGCACAAGTCAGCAGACCGTTGGGCGTACGAGCCTTGGTACGCGAGGCATACTCGGACCATGGGCGTCTTCGGATTACGCGGGGCGTATGCGAGGACAGGTGTCACCCATCCAAAGCGAGGCGTGGGCAACAAGGGACAGCTGAGATTCGACCACGTCAGCAACTTCGCAATCAGATTCACAAATTCACACCCTGACTTCCAAAAATCATAACTCTCGCATACGAGCTCCGTTTTCGACGTTCTTTATATCCACGCGAAGGTGGGAATGTACTCTACAACTTTTGTTTAGACTCCGTCGGCTAATTTTGATTCAATTTTAAATTTGATATTATTAACAGGCCGGGACAGGATTGGTCCGTTAAATCCTCATAACTTCTTCATCCGACGTCTGTTTTTGTCCATTTTTTTCTCGTTACGCTACTCTTAACGAGATCTTAGATTCTCGTTTAGGTCGTGTCGGCTAAAAATCACTCGATCTAATATTCGAATTTCGGACTGTACACCGCTAATCCAAAATTTCGAAAAATCATAACTTCTTCATACGCAGTCAGATTTGGGCGTTCTTTTTATCGATGTTCTTAGTTTAACATACTCTACGATTTTTGTTTATATCGCTAAGGCTAAAACTCGCTCTATCTAAATTCGCTATTTACACTTCCAGGTATCGTGCCGATTCCGTCGCGAAACTTCGACGGGTCATAACTTCTTCGTTATAACTCGGATTTCGGCGTTCTAAATAATCTTTTGTCGAAAATTCGTTTTCGACACTTATTGCCTCTAAATTGACTAGCCTAGATCTACGTGCGTTACAATTATCTCCCCCCCTTAGGATGATTATGTCCCGGAATCATCAACGAAACAGGGCAGTATAATGACTCCAAACATTATCTCTTCATCCTAGGTAATAATCATAACTTCCTTGTTTCTTCGAATGAGTATCTAACTTTTGGACTCCTTGACAGTAGGCGGTGCTCGATCTTGCACTTGCTCCCTATCTCACGTTAGACTCCAGATTATGACCTTCAAGTCACAATCTCGATCCTCACTAGATACGAACTTAAGATAAGTTCTTTTATTACTACAATGGACCGATGTGTCATATTCTAATGACCTCTCATCGTATGTTGCAACGCTCAGACTCAGGTCTCTTATAGTCAAATTCCAAAACAGAGTATACCTTCCTTCATGTTCTAATGTGATACAATCAAATTTCAATATGTAGCATTTCTAGCTACCAACTTCTTTAACAATCATCGCGATACTTCTACTGATCGCATTGGTTAGCTTTCATTTCAATCTTTTGGTTTAAGTCAGATGCTACATTGAACTTGGTTCTCTGAACCACGTATCATATTCATCGTAGTCGGACTCAATTTGATATGACCACTAGGGTCGGAATAGCAACAATCTTCTAAGTCATTACCAAAACGATGGTAACGACATGCTTGAATAAAACGAAATCATTGACTAGCTTCTTGCTAACCTTGTGACTTTCCCTGATCCAAGCGTGAGTCCTGTGCTTCCGGTAGTATATGCATCTACTACCTTTCACACATACTCATACTCGTCCCAAGTATTGTCTCGTAGCCCCCAAGTCACCATACAAGAAAATCACATAACAGTTTCACACATACGAGTGTGTCCAAATAATCATAAAAATTTCCCTAGAGTCTACTAGGACTTCTTTCATG